>NC_064630.1:642965222-643590222 GCF_023864275.1 Schistocerca cancellata
TGGAACGCTTGGGAGGGGATGCGGCGTACGTCACGAACTATGCTTACCCGAACAGGCAGACACATGAGGGCAGCTGACGTTATTGCACGTACGATAACTGACTCACTATCACTCATTATCAGAAAATCATTGATATGCGAGTGCAGCCATGGGTAACAGCTAGTTTAAAACTCGGAGTCAGTTGCCGACTCTGTACTGTTATTCGCTCTTTCTCGATATACTGTACTCATGCTTCTTTGTGTAGTTCCAAAGGTGGCGTAACGTCGGCAGTTTCCTATCCTTTGTTTACCTAAAGCGTTTGAACCAGTAGTTAGAAGTACTTTCTGCTAGCAGCTTCTAATTGGCCCACTTCACCAATACTGTTCGCCTCTCCATCACAGTTGTCCGCAATTACTAACAAAATTTAGTGTTTATCCGCTGTATTATAACTTGAGTAGTTCACAGTGTTCAGGTGGACGCAGCGAAGAAATTTGCTTCACTTTGATACGTTCAGCACTACATGGCAGCTTCTCACCTACCCCTCTGTAAAACTGCACAGAAATTACACTTTGTGTAGTTATTTAGATATCGGTACAGTCAAAGTAATTGTATACACCCCTCAGTTTACAGCACCTCCGTGTTCTAGAAGAACACTTCCTATAACCACGTAGCTGTCAACTGACTGTTCTAGTCACCTGTGTTGCATAAGTTGTTTCAGGTTTGTGTTCTTGCTGAGGAAGCAATAGGATGTAGCATAGTGTTAACACGTAGGCCATTCCACAAAGAAGTCACATACTCAAAATTCATGAATAATTTAATTCAAGTTATCGTTTTGGCAGGAACAGTACACCACTGCACCACCTCCTTTGCTCCTCTTACTGGCCGAATTCTGCCGATAAAAATTTTAGCTCCAATGAGGACTCAACTGGCTACCTCAGCGTCAGTGCAGTAGTGGTCGTTCGAAACTTGGAAGATTTGTTCTGTTGTAAGCCAAATCTAATACATTACAGTTTTTCACTTCTGTCTTTAAAAAAATACGTGGTAGGAACAAATTTGTTGTCCGGATGTTCTCGGAACAGTATACGTCTCCCTGATACAGAAGGACTCTCTTTTGTCATCTGTATTATAGTTAATTGTGCCTCTCCATAGCGCTGTCGCACGCACTAAACGATCCCGTGAGGAAACCCACCGCCCTTCGTTTGATCTTTTCTTTCTCTTGTATTAACCCTACATGTTAAGCATCCCAAACTGCATCCTACCTGATAAGGATCTCATAGTGATGAGCAGTATTCAAGGATCAGTCCTACAAGTTTTTCACCAAGCCACTTCTTTTGTGAATGACTTAGATTTCCCTAATATTCTTCAAACGATTCTTATCCTAGTATGTGCTTTCGTTACGATTTTTCCAATGTGATTGATCCACTAAAGGTACCCATGGATGGTTGCTTTTACGTATCTTACTAGTGTTGCTGTTTCTAGTGCTTTATTGTCAATAGCACAGTCGAACAGTAGTGAATCTCTTCGCCTATTTGCTCACAACATGTTACATTTATTAACTTCCAGGGTCAACTGTCAGTTCCTTTGCCAATGGTCAATTGTCTACAGTTCTTCCTACATTTTATTGCATCCTTCCTGCGTTGCCATCTTCGTACAAATGACAGCATTGTTCGCCAATAATTAACTGGTGCTTCCGACGCTATCCACTGTATCATTCATATATGAGGTGTAGCAAATGATATTGACGGCGGAGACTTTATGCAACTCCGCTACACAGCATTAAAAATACAGGCGTTAACGGCTACCGCTAGGCCACCCTTTCGGCAACAGACGTGACTGTACGCTGTCTTTGTACGCCAACGCTGAGTTAGCGATCTTTGCAGTGGTGTGAAAGGCGTGGACGTGTTACATGTCACCTAACGACACTTATTACGTGAAGTAGCTCGTGAAAACTTAAGTTTTTCGTCGAAGAGGCGACCTAGTTTTTTCTGTTCATCCTAGCAACGTCGACACTACATAGAGGGCATGGGAAATCTTTGGTGCCCCGTGGCGCTGTTTCACATGCGCCTGCGGACCGCCTCAGTACGTGACGCGACGCGGGAGTAGCGGTCCAAGGGCATAAAGTGAAAACTGTAGCGTCCGTGAAGTTAGTGTTTTGCGGTAACGCACCGATATGAATGGTAACTCATTCCCGACGCGACACGCCAACAAATTGTGCCTCAGAACACACCGTTTTTGAGACTACATTCATTTTGTGTTCTCTCCATCTTCATACGCTTACATGTAATTACGCCTCGTGAACTTTGTTTCTTTAGTTACAATAGGTGTCTCAAAAGCTCCTGTTGCAGATTCTGCAGCGGCATTTGTGAAGAAACGACAGTCACGACACACAAATAAATATCACAGACGGGATATCACACATCTTGAAATACAGCCATGGAAAAATAAAAGCGCCCGCATCTCGTGGTCGTGCGGTAGCGTTCTCGCTTCCCACGCCCGGGTTCCCGGGTTCGATTCCCGGCGGGGTCAGGGATTTTCTCTGCCTCGTGATGGCTGGGTGTTGTGTGCTGTCCTTAGGTTAGTTAGGTTTAAGTAGTTCTAAGTTCTAGGGGACTGATGACCATAGATGTTAAGTCCCATAGTGCTCAGAGCCAAAAATAAAAGCCTATAAAAACAACTGCTTGCCAATAAATTCATTGAAGGCCCTATAAATACGAGGGTAATCCCAAAAGTAAGGTCTTCTATTTTTTTTATATAAGTACAGAACTCTGTTTGTGTGGCAGTTGTTCACACTGTTATGAAAAGTGCTTCGCGGGCTGTGTGTAAACATGCGCACGCCGCGCTGAGGTGCTCAGTCTTGGCTTGGCAGCCGTTGAGAGTGGAGCTGCAGTTGGATGTTACTGCCAAGTCCGAATTGCGCGCAGTTATTCGGTTTTTGAACGCAAGTGGCACTGCGCCGATCGAAATCCATCACCAGTTGACGGAAGTGTATGGTGAGTCGTGAATGGAGGTCAAAAATGTTCGTTAAGTGGTGTGGAGAGTTAGCAGCTGGTCGGACTAAAATTCACGAGGAACAGAGGAGCGGGAGACCGTCAATTTCTGAGGAGACAATGTTGACGGCTGAGCAAAGTATGCGTGAAGATCGGCGGATCACCCTGGATGATCTTTGCACGTTAGTTCCTGAGGTTTCCCGAAGCATCGCTCACAGAATTTTAACGGAAACATTGAAATACCGGAAGGTGTGCGCGAGATGGGTGCCACGCATGCTGACTGGGGACCACATGCGGCAACGACTTGATGCTTCCCGCTCATTTCTTCACCGCCTTGCAGCCGAACAGGACAACTTTCTGGACTCAATTGTCACGGGTGACGAAACCTGGGCATACCACTTTACACCTGAGACCAAGCAACAACCACGCCAGGTCATAACTTTCTGAACAGCCTGGCGGCGAGCTAGTACGACATGGGCATACAAAAACTGCCACAGCGTCTACAAAAATGTATCGACAGAAATGGTGTTTATGTCGAAAAATAGCTAAATATTCAAGCTGTAAACTGATGTAAACCATTGTAGAAATAAACAGAGATCTATGTACTTATAAAAAAAATAGGAAACCTTACTTTTGGGATTACCCTCGTATATGTTTAGTTTCACAGTTGCAGTTCTCTAATACGTCTACGCTCACTCTTCCACGAATTTCTTCCGCCGGCAGGATTGAAACCAATCTGCGGTTGTCCGCCCGTGCTCTGTAGCAGCGTGAATGACGTTTTCTGACAAGCATTCCCGTCTGCTCTATGACGCATCGCACGCCGACAGAACTGATATCACCAAGTTAATCAAAATTTCAGTATGGATGGATAATCAACGTCCAAACTCCTACCGAACGAGAAATCTGCTAGTAGGGGATTAATGGGTAGGGACTGTTGTGGTGGGGCGAGCGGGAAGTTCGATATTTGACTCTGACGGGAAGTCTGTCCGGATGGCCGTGGTGGTTAAGGCAACCGTCGTAGAGAAGTTGAGCATCCGGGGTCGAATTCCGCTTCGGCATAAGTTTTCTACTCTCGCCGTTGAATAGCTCTGTGTCGTGTACGGCTAGAAGTATTATTTCCTTCTCTTCTCTTCATCTCATTTCCTTTCCAGTCCTTTCAGCCCAGTTATTCAAGTAACTTTACACTGAAATGACAAAAGTCATGGAATACTTCCTAATGTCGTGTCGGACCTCTTTTCGCCCGACATAGTGCAACAACTCGACTCAACAAGTCGTTGAAATGGAAATGAGCGTTTGGCGCCATTGGTCGGTAGGCCCCTTACGGGGCAGGTCCGGCCTCCTTGGGCAGGTCTTATTACATTCGACGCCACATTGGGCGACCTACTCGCCGGATGGAGATGAAATGATGATGAAGACAACACGACATCCAGTCCCTGAGAGGAGAAAATCCCCGACCCAGGCGGGAATAGAACCCGGGCCTTAGGACAGCAATCCGGCACGCTGACCACTCAGCTATCGGGGCAGACAACAAGTCGTTGGAAGTCCCCTGAGCCATGGTGTCACATAATTGCGGGAGAGTAGCCGATGCAAGAACTGACATCGATCATGAACCATAATTTTGGAAGAGATGCATGTCGGGCGATCTGGGTGGCAAAATCGTTCTCTCCAATTGTCCACGATGTTCTTCAAACCAATCACGCATTGTCGTACATAAAAATACCAGCGTTGTTTGGGAAGACGAAGTCCATGAATGGCTGAAAATGGTCTCCAGGAGCCTGACATAACCATTTCCAGACAGCGATCAGTTCAGGTGGACCAGAGGACCCAGTCCATGCCATGTAAATACAGCCCACATCAAAATGGAGCCACCATCAGCTTCCGCAGTGCCTTGTTGATAACTTTGGTCCATGGCTTCGTGTGGTCTGCGGCACGCTCGAACCCTACCAGCAGCTCTTACCAACTGAATTCGGGACTCATCTGACCAAGCCACGGTTTTTCAGTCGTCTAGGGTCCAACCGACATGGCTGCGAGCCCAGGAGAGTCAGTGCAGGCGATATCGTGCTGCTAGCAGAGGCACTCGAGTCGATCGTCTGCTGCCATAGCCTATTAACACCACATTTCACCGCACTGCCCTAATGGATACGTTCGTCGTGTGCCCCTCATTGATTTCTGCGGTTATTTCATACAGCGTTGCAGGTCTGCTAGCACTGACAACTCACTGCAAATTCCACTGTTCTCGGTCGTTAAGTGAAGATCGTCTGCCACCCTAAAATCTGGAATTCTCGCCACGCTCTTGACACTGTGGCTCTCGGAATACTTAATTCTCTAACGATTGCGGAAATGGAATAAACCATTCCGTGTTGAAAGTCTGTTAATTCCCGTCGTGCGGCCATAATCACGAAGGACACCTTTCCACATGATTCGGCTGAGTACAAATGACAGCTCCACCAGTCCGCAGCTCGTGGTCGTGCGGTAGCGTTCTCGCTTCCCACGCCCGGGTTCCCGGGTTCGATTCCCGGCGGGGTCAGGGATTTTCTCTGCCTCGTGATGACTGGGTGTTGTGTGATGCCCTTAGGTTAGTTAGGTTTAAGTAGTTCTAAGTTCAAGGGGACTGATGACCATAGATGTTAAGTCCCATAGTGCTCAGAGCCATTTGAACCATTTAGCTCCACCAGTGCACTGCCCTTTTATACCTTGCGTACACGATACTGCCGCCATCTGTATATGTGAAAATCGCTATTCCATTACTTTCGTCACCTCAGTGTACAGTGTGGTCCATTGAACGTGACCGGGCCAAATAACTCACGAAATAAGCATCAAACGAAAAACTCCAGAGAACGAAACTCGTCTAGCTTGAAGGGGGAAACCAGATGGCGCTATGGTTGGCCGCTAGATGGCGCTGCCATAGGTCAAACGGATATCAACAGCGTTTTTTAAAATGGGAACCCCCATTTTTATTACATATGCGTGTAGTACATAAAGAAATATGAATGTTTCAGTTGGACCACTTTTTCGCTTTGTGATAGATGGCGCTGTAATAGTCACAAACGTGTAAGTACGTGGTATCACGTAACATTCCGCAAGTGCGGACGGTATTTGCTTCGTGACACATTACCCGTGTTAAAATGGACCGTTTACCAATTGCGGAAAAGGTAGATATCGTGTTGATGTATGGCTATTGTGATCAAAATGCCCAACGGGCGTGTGCTATGTATGCTGCTCGGTATCCTGGACGACATCATACAAGGGTCTGGACTGTTCGCCGGGTAGTTACGTTATTTAAGGAAACAGGAAGTGTTCAGCCAAATGTGAAACGTCAACCACGACCTGCAACAAATGACGATGCCCAAGTAGGTCTTTTAGCTGCTGTCGCGGCTAACCCACACATAAGTAGCAGACAAATTACGCTAGAATCGGGAATCTCAAAAACGTTGGTGTTGAGAATGCTACATCAACATCGATTGCTCCCGTACCATGTTTCTGTGCACCAGGAATTGCATGGCGTGTACTGTTCTGCCACTGGGCACAAGAGAAATTACGGGACGATGACAGATTTTTTGCACGCGTTCTATTTAGCGACGAAGCGTCATTCACCAACAGCGGTAACGTAAACCGGCATAATACGCACTATTGGGGAACGGAAAATCCACGATGGCTGCGACAAGTGGAACATCAGGGAGGATGTATGGTATGGCATTACGGGAGGAAGGATAATTGGGCCTCATTTTATCAAATGGCTCTGAGCACTATGGGACTTAACATCTGTGGTCATCAGTCCCCTAGAACTTAGAACTACTTAAACCTAACTAACCTAAGGACATCACACACAGCCATGCCCGAGGCAGGATTCGAACCTGCGACCGTAGCAGTCGCGTGGCTCCGGACTGAGCGCCTAGAACCGCTAGACCACCGCGGCCGGCCTCATTTTATCGATGGCAATCTAAATGGTGCAATGTATTCTGATTTCCTACGTAATGCTCTACCGATGTTACTACAAGATGTTTCACTGCATGGCAAAATGGCGATGTACTTCCAACATAATGGATGTCGGGCACATAGCTCGCGTGCGGTTGAAGCGGTATTCATGACAGATGGATTGGTCGTCGAAGCACCATACCATGGCCCGCACATTCACCGGATCTCAGGTCCCCGGATTTCTTTCTGTGGGAAAAGTTGAAGGATATTTGCTATCGTGATCCATCGATATCGCCTGACTATATGCGTCAGCGCATTGTCAATGCACGTGCGAACATTACGGAAGGCAAACTACTCGCTGTTGTGAGGAATGTCGTTACAGGTATTGCCAAATACATTGAGGTTGACGGACATCATTTTGAGCATTTATTGTATTAATGTGGTATTTACAAGTAGTCACGCTGTAACAGCATGCGTTCTCAGAAATGAGAAGTTCACAAAGGTACATGTATCACATTGGAACAACCGAAATAAAATGTACAAACGTACCTACGTTCTGTATTTTAATTTAAAAATCCTACCTGTTACCAACTGTTAGTCTAAAATTGTGAGCCATGTGTTTGTGACTATTACAGCACCATCTATCACAAAGCGAAAAAAGTGGTCCAACTAAAACATTTATATTTCTTTACGTACTACACGAATATGTAATAAAAATGGGTGTTCCTATTTTTTAAAAATGCAGTTGATATCTGTTTGACCTATGGCAGCGCCATCTAGCGGGCCAACCATAGCGCCATTTGGTTTCCCCCTGCAAGCTAGGCAAGTTTCGTTCTTTGTAGTTTTTCGTTTGACGCTTATTTCGTGAGATATTTGGCTCGGTCACGATCAATGGTCCATCCTATACAGGATGTTACAATAAGGTACAGCCAAACTTTCAGGAAACATTCCTCACACACAAAGAAAGAAAATTTGTTATGTGGACATGTGTCCGGAAACGCTTACTTTCCATGTTAGAGCTCATTTTATTACTTCTCTTCAAATCACATGAATCATGGAATGGAAACACACAGCAACAGAACGTACCAGCGTGACTTCAAACACTTTGTTACAGGAAATGTTCAAAATGTCCTCCGTTAGCGAGGATACATTCATCCACCCTCCGTCGCATGGAATCCCTGATGCGCTGATGCAGCCCTGGAGAATGGCGTATTGTATCACAGCCGTCCACAATACGAGGACGAAGAGTCTCTACATTTGGTACCGGGGTTGCGTAGACAAGAGCTTTCAAATGCCCCCATAAATGAAAGTCAAGAGGGTTGAGGTCAGGAGAGCGTGGAGGCCATGGAATTGGTCCGCCTCTACCAATCCATCGGTCACCAAATCTGTTGTTGAGAAGCGTACGAACACTTCGACTGAAATGTGCAGGAGCTCCATCGTGCATGAACTACATGTTGTGTCGTACTTGTAAAGGCACATGTTCTAGCAGCAGAGGTAGAGTACCCCGTATGAAATCATGATAACGTGCTCCATTGAGCGTAGGTGGAAGAACATGGGGCCCAATCAAGACATCACCAACAATGCCTGCCAAACGTTCATAGAAAATCTGTGTTGATGACGTGATTGCACAATTGTGTGCGGATTCTCGTCAGCCCACACATGTTGATTGTGAAAATTTACAATTTGATCACGTTGGAATGAAGCCTCATCCATAAAGAGAACATTTGCACTGAAATGAGGATTGACACATTGTTGGATGAACCATTCGCAGAAGTGTGCCCGTGGAGGCCAATCAGCTGCTGATAGTGCCTGCACACGCTGTACATAGTACAGAAACAATTGGTTCTCCCGTAGCACTCTCCATAAAGTGACGTGGTCAACGTTACCTTGTGCAGCAGCAACTTCTCTGACGCTGACATTAGGGTTATCGTCAACTGCACGAAGAATTGCTTCGTCCATTGCAGGTGTCCTTGTCGTTCTAGGTCTTCGCCAGTCGCGAGTCATAGGCTGGAATGTTCCGTGCTCCCTAAGACGCCGATCAATTGCTTCGAACGTCTTCCTGTCGGGACACCTTCGTTCTGGAAATGTCTCGATACAAACGAACCGCGCCACGGCTATTGCCCCGTGCTAATCCATACATCAAATGGGCATTTACAGTTCTCACTAGCAAATTGGGGATTATTTATAAACAATATAACTTACATAAGTACTCTTCTAACAGTATGGTGTGATCAGATTTCAGCCTGTCCTGTGCTGTCTCCTTGGTTCACGTTTTTTTTTTTTTTCACAAATTATAGTCACTACTTTTCTCCTTTCGTTGAAGACAATTCTTGCACTGTTCAACACCTCCGATAACAATAACTTGCTGATTTACAGTTTCGAACATGAATTACCTTAATTTTATTAATTAATAATGTTGTCTGCACGCTAGCAAGACCGCTCACTTTTTTTTAAACTTAAAGTCGACCTCCTTTACGTTTTCACATAACAAGCAGAAGTACATTAAAATCTGAAGACCTACAAAAGTTTTCTACCGTCATCTTTTATTTAGATCGAAACGGAACGACGTCATCTTTTATTTAGATCGAAACGGAACGACAGTTCAACTTCTGTTAAAATGTTTCTTTGACTGCGCAATCGATGTATTAGCGTCCGCGCTAGATGCGCATCTTTACAGTTATGTAAATTATACAAAACAAATGTCTTTCAAAGGGTACTCAAAGCTTTCATAGGACGGAAATACCAATAATATTACATGTCTCGATACAAACGTACCGCGCCACGGCTATTGCCCCGTGCTAATCCATACATGAAATGGGCATTTGCACTGACTGCAAAACCACGTTCGTGATGAACACTAACCTGTTGATGCTACGTACTGATGTGCTTGATGCTAGTACTGTAGAGCAATGAGTCGCATGTCAACACAAGCACCGAAGTCAACATTACCTTCCTTCAATTGGGCCAACTGGCGGTGAATCGAGGAAGTACAGTACATACTGACGAAACTAAAATGAGCTCTAACATGGAAATTAAGCGTTTCTGGACACATGTCCACATAACATCTTTTCTTTATTTGTGTGTGAGGAATCTTTCCTGAAAGTTTGGCCATACCTTTTTGTAACACGATATATATATATATATATATATATATATAATCATCGTCTAAAGACGAACGTGTTGTGTCCCACTATTAGGAAGTCCTGAATCCATTCGCAAATGTGGTGCGATGTTCGGTAAGCTCGTATTTTGTTCACTAATCGACAGTACGGAATTGTATCGGATGCCGTCCGTCGTCCACTACGGGTGGCTCACAAGATCACCATCTCGCGTGCAGTGCTGGACGGTGTGCGGCTCTGAACCCGCCGGCGTATCGGGCGAAGCGAGCGCCGCATTAGGCCGGCAGCAAACCCGTCACGCTCGGGCGGTAAATGAGAGATGGTTCTCGGTACCGCGCCGTCCCCAGCCCGGCGCACGTCTGCGGGGCCCGGGCTGCGGCCACGGGGGACCCGGGCCCCGGCGCTGCGTGCCGCCGCCATCAGCTTATTGGCCGCTCCTTCATACGGTAAGTGACCGGCGCCGCGGACACGCGAGGAGCGATTGCGTAACGCCGCCTCGCCGGGCCGCATGTAAATCTTGGGCCGGCACGGAAGGGCCGCGGGACCGCCTCGCATAAAAATCCGCTCCCGCCTGTTTATCCGCCTCCCGCTACCGCCGCCGGCAAAGCGCTCCCCGTGTCGTCCTACCTGCGGGGATGCGCGCCCTTTTCCTCAGGAATTCGAATAGCTCTTCGCTCCGAAAGGGTCGTTTAGGCCCTGTGCGGCAGTCCTCTGTTCTCCACTTCGTTTAGGCTTTCATAAAATTCTAGATGTTGTTCCCGAGTAAACGCGTACCATAAAAAATATCGCTTATCTTTCGTAAATGCACTGGGGGGGGGGGGGGGCTAGGACTGACGTCGCGAGTTTAAATATTGCATTCCCCCGTGGGCTGCTTACCTCACTGACACCAGCAGTTTATTGGAGCTCACAAAGAGACCGCACAGAACTCGAATTTTCGTTTTCATTGATGTTCGTGGTGCGTGAAGTCCAGATCGCAAATATCATAATCTCAAAGCATTTCTATGTAACTCTCAAAAATTCTCGAAAAAAATCGACTTCGAAATTTCTTGAGCGTCTTTAGTGTCCTAAAATTAGCGCGACTTCGGGGTAGAATGCTCGCTTGCCACATTGGGGGCCTGGGTTCGATTCGTCACCTAGTAAATTATTAAACAAAGCTGCATTTTCTACGAGAATTTCCATGAAGCGTAAAACAGGCAACGATGGAAGAAAATCGGTAGTAGCGCTCGAGACGTAATCGCTGGTTGGTTGGTGGGGGTTGGGTTGTTTGGGGGAGGAGGCCAGACAGCGAGGTTATCGGTCTCATCGGATTAGGGAAGGAAGTCGGACGTGCCCTTTCAAAGGAACTATACCGGCATTTGCCAGGAGCGATTTAGGGAAACCACGGAAAACCTAAATCAGGATGGCCGGACGCGGGATTGAACAGTCGTCCTCCCGAATGCGAGTCGAGTATGCTAGCCGCTGCGCCACCTCGCTCGGTGGTTGGTTGGTTCGAGTCTAGTTTCTGTGATCTTTCTCTTTTTTTTCGTTCTGTTCGAATACATACGTTATTTAAATGTAAAATTTGTCAAATATATGCTAATTAACAATGTCATTTTCATGAAAAATATGCGTCTTCTTATTTGTAGCTTCATATCTGACTCGAAAATCTAGTTTTCATTTCAAATGTAAATTATTAATTACTGATCTTTTATTAAAGAGTTTTTATAAATATCGTTTGAATTAGAAAATACGAATTATTTTTTTTAATCTTTTTATGTAATTTACACTGCATGGAAATGACCTCGTAACATGCGTCTTTGTTCAAAAATTACCACATGTAGAAATCCATCCCACACCATCTACAAGGCAGGCGAGCGTTCTAGCACAGAGCCACAGGAGTAGTTGGGAAAAAAAGACCTTAGTTTAAGATACTAAAGACGGTCGAAAAAGTTCAAAGACGATTTTCTCGAGAATTTTTGACAGTTCGACGAAACTGCTTTGTGGGCTCCTAACAGTAACCGTGCTTACAGACTAAATTATGGGAATTCAGTGTCCGCCTGTTTACGCAGACAACTCTTGCTTTTTATAATTCTTATGTTTCTCTGGACTATTAGCTGATCGAAACCCATGGGCGTACTGCCGGATGATAGTGTCCAGTGAGCACAATATTTCGTTGATGAAACATGTCGCCATCGTCAGGTGCGCTCAGGAACTGACATGCTTAGGGCATCCCCCCCCCCCCCCTCTCACTCCGTCCTCCACAGGGACGTCCCCCTCCCGCCCCTCACCGCTCCGTACACGGCCAGCACGGGAGGCGATTGCGTCGGCGTCTGTGGGTGTGGCACTGTGGATGTAGGCGCTCCGTCTACGCTGGCCGTCACTTCCTTATGTTTGCTATCTTCGTAATTAGATGCAGAGCTAGTTCCAAAGCCTTAGTGAGATTATAGCCGCAGTCCAGGTTGATTGCCCCCTTCCCGTATTTTGATGGCCTGAGAACACCGTCCCAGTATTTCGAGGTTTGTGCTAAATTCCTGGTCCTTTCGTGTTCCACTGCATGAGGCTCTAACAACATCTACATCTACATTTATACTCCGCAAGCCACCCAACGGTGTGTGGCGGAGGGCACTTTACGTGCAACTGTCATTATCTCCCTTTCCTGTTCCAGTCGCGTATGGTTCGCGGGAAGAACGACTGTCTGAAAGCCTCTGTGCGCGCTCTAATCTCTCTAATTTTACATTCGTGATCTCCTCGGGAGGTATAAGTAGGGGGAAGCAATATATTCGATACCTCATCCAGAAACGCACCCTCTCGAAACCTGGCGAGCAAGCTACACCGCGATGCAGAGCGCCTCTCTTGCAGAGTCTGCCACTTGAGTTTGTTAAACATCTCCGTAACGCTATCACGGTTACCAAATAACCCTGTGACGAAACGCGCCGCTCTTCTTTGGATCTTCTCTATCTCCTCCGTCAACCCGATCTGGTACGGATCCCACACTGATGAGCAATACTCAAGTATAGGTCGAACGAGTGTTTTGTAAGCCACGTCCTTTGTTGATGGACTACATTTTCTAAGGACTCTCCCAATGAATCTCAACCTGGTACCCGCCTTACCAACAATTAATTTTATATGATCATTCCACTTCCAATCGTTCCGCACGCATACTCCCAGATATTTTACAGAAGTAACTGCTACCAGTGTTTGTTCCGCTATCATATAATCATACAATAAAGGATCCTTCTTTCTATGTATTCGCAATACATTACATTTGTCTATGTTAAGGGTCAGTTGCCACTCCCTGCACCAAGTGCCTATCCGCTGCAGATCTTCCTGCATTTCGCTACAATTTTCTAATGCTGCAACTTCTCTGTATACTACAGCATCATCCGCGAAAAGCCGCATGGAACTTCCGACACTATCTACTAGGTCATTTATATATATTGTGAAAAGCAATGGTCCCATAACACTCCCCTGTGGCACGCCAGAGGTTACTTTAATGTCTGTAGACGTCTCTCCGTTGATAACAACAGGCTGTGTTCTGTTTGCTAAAAACTCTTCAATCCAGCCACACAGCTGGTCTGATATTCCGTAGGCTCTTACTTTGTTTATCAGGCGACAGTGCGGAACTGTATCGAACGCCTTCCGGAAGTCAAGAAAAATAGCATCTACCTGGGAGCCTGTATCTAATATTTTCTGGGTCTCATGAACAAATAAAGCGAGTTGGGTCTCACACGATCGCTGTTTCCGGAATCCATGTTGATTCCTACATAGTAGATTCTGAGTTTCCAAAAACGACATGATACTCGAGCAAAACACATGTTCTAAAATTCTACAACAGATCGACGTCAGAGATATAGGTCTATAGTTTTGCGCATCTGCTCGACGACCCTTCTTGAAGACTGGGACTACCTGTGCTCTTTTCCAATCATTTGGAACCTTCCGTTCCTCTAGAGACTTGCGGTACATGGCTGTTAGAAGGGGGGCAAGTTCTTTCGCGTACTCTGTGTAGAATCGAATTGGTATCCCGTCAGGTCCAGTGGACTTTCCTCTGTTGAGTGATTCCAATTGCTTTTCTATTCCTTGGACACTTATTTCGATGTCAGCCATTTTTTCGTTGGTGCGAGGATTTAGAGAAGGAACTGCAGTGCGGTCTTCCTCTGTGAAACAGCTTTGGAAAAAGGTGTTTAGTATTTCAGCTTTACGCTTGTCATCCTCTGTTTCAATGCCATCATCATCCCGGAGTGTCTGGACATGATGTTTCGAGCCACTTACTGATTTAACGTAAGACCAGAACTTCCTAGGATTTTCTGTCAAGTCGGTACCTAGTATTTTACTTTCGAATTCACTGAACGCTTCACGCATAGCCCTCCTTACGCTAACTTTGACATCGTTTAGCTTCTGTTTGTCTGAGAGGTTTTGGCTGCGCACAAACAGCTGAGCACAAACAGTGCTCTGCGACCGCCGACTTGTTAGGGTAGATCAATCGAGTGTGCCGCTAGTGTTTGAGATGATAATGATGATGATGATTGGTTTGTGGGGAGCTCAACTGTATGGTTATCAGCGCCTGTACAAATTTCCAATCTTCTTACTGTCCAGACTTGCCACTTCCCTGAATGATGATGAAGACAACTCCGACTTTGTTGGGCATCGAACCCGGGACTCCTGGTCCAGAGGCAGCAACGCTAGCCACTAGACCACGGGCTGTGGACGGTGTTCTAACCAGCGATTTTCGATGGTGCACACTGTTTGTCCAGTACATGTCTTGCCATGTTGCCACGCAACCTGGTATACACCGGCCATCCGTAAACCGAGGTCATTTTCGACGCAACAAAGCTTGTTTTTATTACGAAGATGAGTCAAATGAAAACCTTAATTTTTTTTAAATATTGTTTATTGTGCACAAGTGCTACAAAGCCGTATCACTTTTCAACATGCCGGCCGCGGTGGCCGTGCGGTTCTGGCGCTGCAGTCCGGAACCGCGGGATTGCTACGGTCGCAGGTTCGAATCCTGCTTCGGGCATGGGTGTGTGTGATGTCCTTAGGTTAGTTAGGTTTAAGTAGGTCTAAGTTCTAGGGGACTTATGACCTAAGATGTTGAGTCCCATAGTGCTCAGAGCCATTTGAACCATTTTTGAACTTTTCAACATAATCTCCCCCACGCTCAATGCAAGTCCTCCAGCGCTTAGAAAGTGCATTAATTTCTTTAGAAAAAAATTCTTTTGGTAGTCCGCGCAACCACTCATGCACCGCGTGGCCTACCTCTACATCAGAACGGAACTTCTATCCTCCCATTGCGTCTTTGAGTGGTCCAAACATACGGAAATCACTTGGTGATGAGGAATGGCGCCATTCCTTGCTCGCTCTCTTCGCTTCCGGTTGGTGGAAGTGAGCCCAGCTTTCGTCCCCAGTAACGATTCTTGCAAGGAAGCCATCACCTTATCGTTCAAAGCGCCGAAGAAGTTCTTCACAAGCATCAACACGTCGTTCTCTATTTCAGGAGTCAGCTGCCGTGGCACCCATCTTGCAGACACTTTGTGAAACTGGAGCACATCTTGCAGAATGTGGTGTGCTGACCCATGACTAAGCTGTAAACATGCTGCAGTTTCATTGAGTATCACTCGGCGGTTTTCCTTCGCTATGGCTCCAACTGCTGCAATGTTGTGTGGAGTCACAACTCGTTGTGCCTGACCTGGACGAGGAGCATCTTCCACTGAAGGCACACCATTTGCGAACTTCCTACTCCATTCGTAGACTTGCTGCTGTGACAAACATGCATCACAGTACTGAACCTCCATTCGTCGATGAATTTCAATAGGTTTCACATCTACACTACGCAAAAACTGAATAACAGAACGCTGTTCTTCCCTGGTACAAGTCGCAAGTGGGGCGGCCATCTTTATACTGATACTGCGACGGTATGTGTGCATCTGCACTATGCTGCCACCTACAGGCAACTATGCACGCTGTTTGTAAAACGCTTACCAACTTACAGGTAAACGGCGCGAATATTCCGATTTGTTATTACAAATTTAAGGTTTTCATTTGACTCACCCTCGTAGGTCCACAAAGAGAGCATGCCGTCCCAGAGGGATTTCTATCTACACGACTGTCGTATCTTCGCTTGAGTCGATGTTGAGTGTGAATTTTCTAATCGGTTCATTTGCACCTTTGTTGATCATGCCGTGGAATCTACGGATATGAAGAATGACAGCATTTCAACCAAAGTGATATTTCAAAATAGTGTTTTACTATGCACCACTAGCTAGTTTCGAGCCTTGCTCATTCTCAAGTGTACAATCGCGGTGGATGCATCATGCATGTAAGTTGTATGAAACAAATGTCGTATGCAATACACAGTTATGCGTAGCATGGTTGGGTATGTGGATTAGGATGATGTGTCTTCTTCTGTTATGCACTTGAGAATAACTTAAGCTTAGTTTAGTGCTTAATAAAGTAGTATTATAAAATAGTAGCCTGGCGGAAAAGATATCACTACTTCAAAGTAGTCGAGACTGCGGTTCTCATCCAGAAGAAAATCGAACCCATCGATGATAACGTAGTCTTGTCACCAGTTAACGCTGTGGAAATACTTTGTATAGGATGCGGTTTTGCCACACTTAAGTCAATGTCGGATGCACGTTGTCCAGTTGGCAACGTCGAAGGCACATTTAAATGCCGACGCTGTTTCGAATGAGTGAGGTGAGTGAAAAAACTCGGTTAAACAAGGATCAGGCTATCTAAGAGCGATAGCCCGAACTAGCTACTCGGGAGCTAGACGCACCGCCATATCCCAAATAGAAAAATTCAGCATAAGATGTATTATATTACAAGCACAGAAAATGGCACTGGCGAATAACCACTTACTTCTGACACTGGGTGAATCTTATGTTAGTCTGGCAGCCACTACATGCGGTAGCGTTTTGAAATTAATGGACAACTAATTGCTCAAACGAAAGAGAATCCACATTTTTTAGATGATTCATTTTGGCGTGGACCATATTTAGTACATCAAAACTACGTCGTTCGGGTCTCCATCGTCTACAGAATGTGTTCCTTACGTGGGAGAATCCATAAAGCAGTTTCTATGGAGTTGCGCCAACCATATTCGAATAATTTACACGTGTCTTCGAAAGATTAATCTGGCTGTGTCACGGTTTTCTTGGTGTGCGGCACTGTATTAAGGCGCACGTAATCTCCTTTTCCTGCTACAATATTTGCCGCTGCCTTCCCAGTTACCGATACGCTTCTTGTCTCGACTTGTGGAGAAAGTCAGAATACAGAAGTAGCAGTTTCCTTTCTTTAATGTTTTTCCTAAACTACGAATGACACCTGCGTTTCTTCTGTGTGTGTGTGTGTGTGTGTGTGTGTGTGTGTGTGTGTGTGTGTGTCCTGTCCCTTCTTCTTGTCAGTATTTTCCATACGTTCCAGTCCTCTCCGATTCTTCGGACAACCTCCTCAGTCATTCTTTATCAGTCTACCTGATTTTCAACATTCCTCTGTAACACCACATCTCAAATGCCTCGATTCTCATCTTTTCCAGTTTTCCTACAGTCCATGTTTCACTGCCAGCATCGTGTAAACAGCGTCAAGTTCCGATGGGGAAACTTCCCTATGAGTAATTACTTAGTGCAAATGAAACATTTTTTATGCTAGCTATGTAGATGAACTGAAGATCGTTGATTGAAAGTGGAGGTAAATTTTCGAAACTCTTTGTGAACATGTAATGTTTCGTGACTGTCTATTTATCTTCGGTTTCAAACCAGGTGTAGTCTTTAACAACACAATTATGTCCGGAGTAAAAATACATTTTACCTGATTCAACTATGGGTTCTTGGTGAACATTGTGTATTATATTAACTAAATGAAAAATTCTTTAGCCGTGTTTCATAAACTTTATAAGTGATGTATGACACACGTTTCGTATTGTAAGCTCATTTTTAGTACATAACTGATCCCAAAGAGGAGAACCAATCAAAGATAAACATGTCAGTTTCTTAATTATTTAGTGTTATTTTGTCAAAATTGTCAACAGAGATAACGTCCACAGTGTAAGTGAAGAACTTTGGCATGTTTCTTTGTGCTTGGTTCTTGTCATTGGGATCATTTACGTTCTAGAAAATGGGCTTATGACCGGAAACTTAGGTTGTACAGGAATAATGAATCTGTGAAACGCGATCAAAAATAGTTGTCAGTTTTTAAAAGTAGTGGTATAAAGTTAAAATACTGCTAGATATATGATGAGACAGGCGAAATACCCTCAGACTTCAAGAAGAATATAATAATTTCAATCCCAAAGAAAGCAGGTGTTGACAGATGTGAAAATTACCGAACTATCAGTTTAGTAAGTCACGGCTGCAAAATACTAACGCGAATTTGTTACAGACGAATGGAAAAACTAGTAGAAGCCGACCTCGTGGAAGATCAGTTTGGATTCCGTAGAAATATTGGAACACGTGAGGCAATACTGACCCTACGACTTATCTTGGAAGCTAGATTAAGGAAAGGCAAACCTACTTTTCTAGCATTTGTAGACTTAGAGAAAGCGTTTGACAATGTTGACTGGAATACTCTCTTTCAGATTCTGAAGGTAGCAGGGGTAAAATACAGAGAGCGAAAGGTTATTTACAATTTGTACAGAAGCCAAATGGTAGTTACAAGAGTTGAGGGGCATGAAAAGGAAGCAGTGGTTGGGAAGGGAGTGAGACGGGGTTCTAGCCTCTCCCCGATGTTATTCAATCTGTATATTGAGCAAGCAGTAAAGGAAACAAAAGAAAAATTCGGATTAGGTATTAAAATCCATGGAGAAGAAATAAAAACTTTGAGGTTCGCCGATGACATTGTAATTCTGTCAGAGACAGCAAAGGACTTGGAAGAGCAATTGAACGGAATGGATAGCGTCTTGAAAGGAGGATGTAAGATGAACACCAACAAAAGCAAAACGAGGATAATGGAATGTAGTCGAATTAAGTCACGTGATGCTGAGGGTATTAGATTAGGAAATGAGACACTTAAAGTAGTAAAGGAGTTTTGCTATTTGGGGAGCAAAATAACTGATGATGGTAAGTAGAGAGGATCTAAAATGTAGACTGGCAATGGCAAGGAAAGTGTTTCTGAAGAAGAGAAATTTGTTACATCGAGATATAGATTTAAGTGTCAGGAAGTCATTTCTGAAAGTATTTGTATGGAGTGTAGCCATGTATGGAAGTGTAACATGGACGATAAATAGTTTGGACAAGAAGACAAGAGAAGCTTTCGAAATGTGGTGCTACAGAAGAATGCTGAAGTTTAGATGGGTAAATCAAATAACTAATGAGGAGGTACTGAATAGGATTGGGGAGAAGAGGAGTTTGTGGCACAACTTGACTAGAAGAAGGGATCGATTGGTAGGACATGCTCTGAGGCATCAAGGGATCACCAATTTAATACTGGAGGGCAGCGTGGAGGGTAAAAATCGTAGAGGGAGACCAAGAGATGAATACACCAAGCAGATTCAGAAGGATGTAGGTTGCAGTAGGTACTGGGAGATGAAGAAGCTTGCACAGGATAGAGTAGCATGGAGAGCTGCATCAAAACAGTCACAGGACTCAAGACCACAACAACGACAACATATGATTAGAAATGTGAACTGCAAATTCACCTTCAGTATGGAAGTGTTGACAGCGTCGTATTCCGACTAACAAGAGACGGTTGTGTCTTTTGACATTTATTTCATTAGGTCTATAACTTTGGTTCCGCCGTTATCTCTAGAAGTTCCAGGCTTTATTGCGAAACAGTAACAAAAAAAGTTACAGTTCAAAGTTCTAGACATCGCTGGCCAGTACTTTCCCCCATCTTGCGGGGCAACATACGAATCACGTGGCGGAAGAACTGGGCGCCTTTTGAGGGGCTCCAAGAATCGATCCAATGTTGCACTTGTTCATATGACTCAGACCGTGTGCCACTGATCAAATAAGGAGGTAGGACTTCAGTTTTCAACGTTTCCACGTACGTTCTGACGGGTTTTGCGATACGGGTCCGAGCATTGCCCTGCTGCAAAATCTCCGTTTCACGTCTATCGCTGTATTGTGGCTGTTTGTCTTCCAGTGCTTGCCTCAAGCTCATCAGTTGCTTTAGATAACGATCTCCGTCGGTTTCGGTGGCTTAAAAAACTTTTCTTCCACTATCATGCCGGTCTTCATAGTTTATGGGCTTTTACCGCAGACCTCTTCCTGTTAAAGCAGAAAATTAAAACTTCCCGTAAATGACGAGAATTGGACTCTTAAGTTGACATATTCGAGAATAAATTTATGATGCGCTCATAAATTGACTAATAATGTCAGTTCCACAAGAAAGTGTACGCCATAATGTTAAATGTAACGTCCGCAACGACATCTCTGGTAGTGGTTCAAAAATAGTTCAAATGGCTCTGGCACTATGGGACTTAACATCTGAGGTCATCAGTGTCCTAGAACTTAGAAATACTCAAACCTAACTAGCCTAAGGACATCACACACACCCATGCCCGAGGGAGGATTCGAAACTGCGACCGTAGCGGTCGCGCGGCTCCAGACTGTAGCGCCTAGAACCGCTCGGCCATCCCGGCTGGCTCTGGTAGTGGTCTCGAATATCTACTCAGTGCGCTTTTGCACAGTGTATAGATAAACAGTGTGAGAGTTGAATGTTATGTTTTGTCAGTTGTAGTTTAGGCTGTTCGCACTTATTTACAGCCAATTTAAACGCTGAGAAAATGTGCAATGTTTATCAAAAATGAGGTCCGTTAAGAAGCTACTTGGTTCGAACGAAGCAAACTGGGGGTTTCAAGCGCAACCGTCTGTGTACCGCGTCGAAACAAGACAATGGGGTGTCCACGATGGAAATCCGATCGAAAATGTTTAGTCACATATTAAGATGAAGCTTAAAGGAAACCCAATATACACTTCGAAGAAGCTGTCACCTAAAATCAGGACGATATGGAGATCGTTACTAGAATGTGCAGAAAATCTCTGGTAAAGCACGCCGAAAAGGTGCCAAGCTAGAATCGACAATGGTGGCGATTGGATTAACTATTAAGTAATTGTGCAATTAATTGTAACATGTGTTTTCATGTAAACGTATATTTATAATAGTGTCTTTTATTTCGTTGAGATGAAGGCGTACACTTTCTTGTGAAACTGACTGTATTTTGATGGATGACGCTATGTTTACAAAAGCCTAAGCTTACTGTATAACACTTGCGAGCTACCACCCGCACTACCATTTGCCGCTACTGCTATCTACTGTAAAACACCGGAAGCAAAGCTGCAGGCCTAATAACTTATCTACGTAGAAATAAACTACTTACTAATGTTTTAGGCCACTATATTCATAGTTTGTTGGTTTTTTTTCTTTTATTGGAAACCTTTCCACTAGTTTTGACAACATGTAATTGCTGCGTACGGCAGCCTTTGCAACGGAGGTTAAAGTAACCGCACAGACCAGTTGAGTGCGCTGTGTATACAAATGGTGAACGGCACTAGCCGGCTTGTGTAGGCTGCGGTGTCTATCAGCATACTAGGCTCCTGGGTACTTCTTGTATTTTCTTAATGCGCTGCCTAACTACATTTTCTAAGCGATTTAGAAGTCACTGGAAGTACGGTGCTGACCTCATAATCTCGGTGTTTTCCCGAGGTCGCAATACGTCTGTAGCGTCAAATCTAGTGCACAAAGGAAACATGTTTCCCGTAAACACACTTGGCGTAAAATTCACCTCTAGAAACAGCTGTCAGGCGTTTTTGTATCCGATTGTTTCTTTCATTTCTTATAATTCCAAGCACTCTCGAAAGACTTACCTAAGAAAAAGTAGTTTTTATGAAGATTGTTTGCCAAGCAAAAGGCCGGCCGGAGTGGCCGAGCGGTTCTAGGCGCTACAGTCTGGAACCGCGCGACCGCTACGGTCGCAGGTTCGAATCCTGCCTCGGGCGTGGATGTGTGTGATGTCCTTAGGTTAGTTAGGTTTAAGTAGTTCTAAGTTCTAGGGGACTGATGACCTCAGTAGTTAAGTCCCATAGTGTTCAGATCCATTTTGCCAAGCAAAACATGACTCACATATCAGCAGTATGAAGGTTCGTGAACATACCACGCATTGAAGTCTCTAATATATCTTTTAAGTTCGCCTCGTAATCTCGGATAATATAAATGTGTTTTGCAGTTTGACAAACAAGAAAACAAATTTAGTCTTTTGATAGATTAAGTTTTCGAAATTAACCCTGTCTAAATGGTTGTATGCTGAATGTCGACAACGCCATTTGGCAACATGTGACCGATTTTGGCGGTAAATCTACTCCGCGTGATAGGTTCTAATAAACAGCCTGTGAATTGAAATCTTTGTTTTATGGAGAATTCGGAAATACTGTTTACATTTTAATTCCCCAATTTAAATAATAAATTAACCATTCCTTTCAAACCCATTTATGTCTGTTTTCTATATAACTGCAAGTTTTTTCATTAAAAATAAAAGTTGCAGTAATCTAAAGCGCACAACATCGAGTTCAGAACTCCCGGATGGAATTCATGTAACTGCTTCTGTGAAGACTTGCCAGTAGTGTGGAATTTTTTTCTGTTTATCTTTGATCCTGACGAACTTTTGGTGTTGGGATTTTGCCTGAGCTGAAGTTGGCATCTGATACTCCGACTTACACGGATATGTTCATTGAGGTCTAAGACCTGGCCTTTCATAGGGCGAATCCAGTAAAAATGGTTCAAATGGCTTTGAGCACTATGCGACTTAACTTCTGAGGTCATCAGTCGCCTAGAACTTAGAACTAATTAAACCTAACTAACCTAGGGACATCACACACATCCATGCCCTAGGCAGGATTCGAACCTGCGACAGTAGCGGTCGCTCGGCTCCAGACTGTAGCGCCTAGAACCGCACGGCCACTCCGACCGGCGAATCCAGTAAATCTCCCTTATTTTCCACCATCCACGGAGCTGAGATCATAGACTCGTCGGAAGTAATGCTGTTAAGCCAATACAGGAATGAATCAGTTACAACGGTAAAATGTGAGAGGTATGCATTTGTTTAAAATGCTGTCAGAAACACCTGCATTCATTTGATCACATGCCAAAATTTAAAACTCAGGCTATAGATAATCACTCCACTTCTGTTGTTCGTCACTGCCGCCGCTACACTTTCAGATAAATGGCACTGGCCAGGTATCTGCCGAGGATTACACATTAAACTCGGTTAAGATGACTAAAGGATTTATCGGCCGGCTCTATATATACTCCAAATTGAGAAATGAACATTTAAAGAAATAATGAGAAAATCCTATGTTCTATTTAATATTAATGAACTCTGATACAAAACGATTTTGGAAAATCAGATTAAATTGCAAGAATTAAAATACAAAATCAGCAACAGAATACAGAATTATATCACGATTTTAAGTAAGAGGACTTGTCTTTCGTGACAGCAAAATATCCTTATGCACAAGATCAGCTAGGGCAACAGCTTAATTGCAGACATTATAAAAAGTATCAGCAAGGAGATGAACAAAATTTCGCCAACATAATATTAACGAAAGGAACCGATACTTAAGGCTGCACTGAAACTGGTTACTTTGATAACAACGGACTCAATCAGACCACATCGAATGACCAGAACTGCCAGTAACTGCCACGTGAGGAACACATCTGCATTTTATTGCCGCATCGTCGGCACATCGACTCATCGAAGACCTCACACCAGCGCAGTCATGCACATCGTGGCACGCTGCCTGGGCCGTTGCTGCCTCGTCCAACTCCCACGGAAGAAGACTCCAAGGGTGGGACGCATTCTCCCACTTCGGTTAAGACAAGGATAACAGCGCTGCCAACATCGCCCGGTTTCCTCGCTCGTCCCTGCTGTTGGGAAATAAAAGATGAACGGCGCCGAATCCATCATGGCACAAATTAAACTGCACGATGCCCATCACGACACAGCAAGCTTCCTGTAATTCTTTCACAGAACAATGACAGCGTTCTTCGACGGATCAGTCAACGATCTGTGTATCAGGGTGACAGTTTAAGCACTCTGCAGTTAATTGACGTATATATGGAACTGATACACAGTACAATAGCGTGATCTATATATCTAGACATACGAGAGAGACGTCGGGTCTAGTACTTTTCCGAAGCTTTCACTTCATGATAACATCACTAACAGTACAAGTGAACTAGTGGTGCCAGTAGCGTCTTATATAGTTCAGTCTCATTGCATTCTTCGGATAATTCTGACGGGAAACACTTCTGGTATTTTGATGCATTACCTGATGACTCATCGGTGACGTTCAGAGGTGTGTACAGAGCGTTTATGATGTCTGTTGCAACTCTTAAATAGTCCATTTATACCCCCTTACTTTGTCTTCTAAAGTTGATTGATGTTAGTAAGATGTCGATTAAAAAATCCTACTTATTTGGTAACAGTTGTTTGTCTACTTTTAGCTTGTTAAAGACACTGCAGCCGCTATTTCCAGCCGCTGCGGCACTTCAGTCCGGAACCACGCGGCTGCTAAGGTCGAAAGTTCGAATCGAGCCTCGGGCATGGATGTGTGTAACGTCCTTTGGTTCTACATCTACATTTATACTCCGCAAGCCACCCAACGGTGTGTGGCGGAGGGCACTTTACGTGCCACTGTCATTACCTCCCTTTCCTGTTCCAGTCGCGTATGGTTCGCGGGAAAAACGACTGTCTGAAAGCCTCCGTGCGCGCTCTAATCTCTCTAATTTTATATTCGTGATCTCCTCGGGAGGTATAAGTAGGGGGAAGCAATATATTCGATACCTCATCCAGAAACGCACCTTCTCGAAACCTGGCGAGCAAGCTACACCGCGATGCAGAGCGCCTCTCTTGCAGAGTCTGCCACTTAAGTTTGTTAAACATCTCCGTAACGCTATCACGGTTAGTTAGGTTTAAGTAGTTCTAAGTCTAGGGAACTGATGACCCACCGAGCGAGGTGGCGCAGTGGTTAGACACTGGACTCGCATTCGGGAGGATGACGGTTCGATCCCGCGTCCGGCCATCCTAATTTAGGTTTTCCGTGATTTCCCTAAATCACTCCAGGCAAATTTCGGGATGGTTCCTTTGAAAGGGCACGGCCGACATCCTTCCCCTTCTTTGCCTAATCCAATGAGACCGATGACCTTGTTGTCTGGTCTCCTTCCCCAAACAACCCAACCCAACTGATGACCTCAGATGTTAAGTCCCATAGTGCTTAGAGCGATTTGAACCATTGTTTGAGCAGCCACCATTACATTCAGTGTAGTTCAGTTCTCCGTCCGGCCATCTTAAGTTTTTTCTTCCGTCATGGTCATAAACTAGTTCATGTTTGCGAATCACAGTAACCAGCGCCAGTAATATTCAGTGAGCATCGCTTTTCTTGCTGCTGCTTCTGAAAGGAGCCCGCAGCCTATGAGCGTGTCACCAGAAACATCAACCGAGATCGAACGTTACGAAGTGCTTCGTCAGATTTTGAAGCAATTTTGTCACGTCGAAACCACAATCAAGTCCAAATCCGAAGACGGAATCGTCGACGAAGCATAATATCTAGAAATGAAAGCATGTTTTTTACTGTCTCCACCAACGTACAGCGAGAACAGAACTAATCTCCTGTACAGTGTGTGCACATACTTGCACAAACATCGAAGTATTGCAGATATAAAAACATTACGTGACGTTTCAAGAGTCTTTTAGAAACCATAAATATTAAATTACAAATAATTGCTGGTGATTAGGTTTGAACCAGCGATCCGCAGAACGCCAGGCAGCGGTTCCAAGAATTTTTATTGAGACTTAGTTTCTTTGTTGATACTTGCGCCATTTACGCACTACAGTACGCTGTCGCCAGGGTGTCGACTATTTGCTGTGTTGAATCATTTTCCTTCTTCTGCTTTGATTACATCAGAGTGTCCAAAATGAATGACGTGCACGCCCATTAATGCGTAACGTTACTTATAATGTAGAAAAACGCTGGCAATGACAGAGGTACGAAATTTACAACCAGAGTATAGAAGACATTTAGTTAGTGAAAGTATTGGTGTAGTATCAACCAAGTCAGAAAATTTGTTAATCTACAGACCAACAATTGGAGGAAAAAAACGGCGCTGACTCACTTCCACCTCCCTTGTGATCCACCGATCCCTTTGCCCCAGTTGACACGTGAACTGTCTTGCAAACTGAGTGGTTCAAAAGTAAATCGCCGTTTCAAGAGATACATTTCATCCTTGGCCTCTATGGGATTTTAAAGTGTGATCTCATCTTTCTTACCTCTTTGCCCTCAAGTTGTCACCATCGTAATTCCATTGTTGTTGATCCGATCCGATACGATATTAACATAGACGTTTCATACAGTTTCTGTTTGAACGAATTTTTATTAGACTCTTATATGTCTTAACATTGTATTTCATTTTAATAATCGCTGTTCTCCTTTTGTTTCAGGTAAGTTTCCGTGGGAGGACGAAGTCAACCGTAAGTGAACCTTAAAATAAAAAAGCTAGATCATTTTAGCACGTGTCGAGGATTGAAATCCATCAGTATGTGCTTACTTTCTCCTTATACTTATTTCAGTGTATGTAAGCTGCGTTTTAAAATTTTGAGAAAAGACATACCTGTTGTATTTGTCATTTGTTGCTATTAGTAGAAATGTATTTGAGGAGCAAACTCATTAACGTAAGAGAACTATCGTTGCCAGACTGTTGCGAAGTTCACTATACACTGAGGTGACAAAACTCACAGTGTAACTCCTAATATCGTGTTGGACATAATTTTGCCCGGCGTAGTGCACAAATTCGACGTGGCACGGACTCAGTAAGTCGTTGGAAATCCACTGCAGAAACTTTCCCTCAGACCCGTCCGTAATTGCGAATCTTCTCCCGGTGGAGGATTTTGTTCACGAACTGTCCTCTCGATTACGTCCCATAAATGATAGACGGGATTCATATCAGACGAGGCCGGCCGCAGTGGCCGAACGGTTCTAGGCACTGCAGTCTGGAACCGCGAGACCGCTACGGTCGTAGGTTCGAATCCTGCCTCGGGCATGACTGTGTGTGATGTCCTTAGGTTAGTTAGTTTTAAGTAGTTCTAAGTTCTGGGGGACTGATGACCTCAGCTGTTAAGTCCCATAGTGCTCAGAGGCATTTGAGCCATATCAGGCGACCTGGGTGGCCATATCATTCGCTTGAAATGTCTAAAATGTTGTTCAAACCAGTCGCGGCCTGGTGACATGCCGCATTATCACCCATAAAAGTTCCGTCGTTGTTTGGGAACAAGAAGTCCATGAATGGCTGAAAATGGTCACCAAGTAACCGAACTTAACTATTTCCAGTCAATGATCGGTTCAGTTGGATCTGAGGCCCCAGTCAAAAATGCGTGTGAAATCTTATGAAACTTAACTGCTTGGGTCATCAGTCCCTAAGCTTACACACTATTTAACCTAAATTATCCTAAGGACAAACACACAGACCCATGCCTGAGGGAGGACTCAAACCTCCGTCGGCATCAGCCACACAGTCCATTCCATGTAAACACAGCCCACACAATTATGGAGTCACCACCAATTTGCACAGTGCCTTGTTGACAACTTTCATCGATGGCTTCGAGGGGTCTGCACCACACTTGAAACCTCTCATAAGCTCTTTCCAACTGTAATCGGGACTCATCTGGCCAGGCAACTCTTTCCCTGTAGTCTAGGGTCGAACTGATATTCTTATGATCCGACGGGAGGCGCTGCAGGCATTGTCGATCTGTTAGAAAAGATACTCGTGTCGGTCGTATCCATAAACGGCAAATATCGCCACACTGTCCTAACGGATGCGTTCGTCGTACGTCCCAAATTGATTTCTGCGATTATGTCTGTTAGCACTGATAACTCAACGCATACGCCGCTGCGCTCGGTCGTTGAGGAAAGACTGTAGCCCACTGAGTTGTCCGTGGTGAGAGGTAACACCTTCCATTTGGTATTCTCGGCACTCTCTTGACACTGTAGACCTCTGAATATTGAATTCCCTAACGATTTCCGACAAAACTCTGCCATCTGGTGAGCAAGATGTATGAGACAGGTGAAATACCCTCAGACCTCAAGAAGAATGTAATAATTCCAATCCCAAAGAAAGCAGGTGTCGATAGATGTGAAAATTACCGAACTATCAGTTTAGTAAGTCACAGCTGCAAAATACTAACGCGAATTCTTTACAGGCGAATGGAAAAACTGGTAGAAACCGACCTCGGGGAAGATCAGTTTGGATTCCGTAGAAATGTTGGAACACGTGAGGCAATACTGACCCTACGAGTTATCTTAGAAGAAAGATTAAGGAAAGGCAAACCTACGTTTGTAGCATTTCTAGACTTAGAGAAAGCTTTTGACAATGTTGACCGGAATACTCTCTTTCAAATTCTAAAGGTGGCAGGGGTAAAATACAGGGAGCGAAAGGCTACTTACAATTTGTACAGAAACCAGATGGCAGTTACAAGAGTCAAGGGACATGAAAGGGAAGCAGTGGTTGGGAAGGGACTGAGACAGGGTTGTAGCCTCTCCCAGATGTTATTCGATCTGTATATTGAGCAAGCAGTAAAGGAAACAAAAGAAAAATTCGGATTAGGTATTAAAATCCATGGAGAAGAAATAAAAACTTTGAGGTTCGCCGATGACTTTGTAATTCTATCAGAGACCGCAAAGGAATTGGAAGAGCAGTTGAACGGAATGGACAGTGTCTTGAAAGGAGGATATAAGATGAACATCAACAAAAGCAAAACGAAGACAATGGAATGTATTCGAATTAAGTCGGGTGATGCTGAGGGAATTAGATTAGGAAATGACACACTTAAAGTATTAAAGGAGTTTTGCAATTTGAGGAGCAAAATAACTGATGATGGTCGAAGTAGAGAGGATGTAAAATGTTGACTGGCAATGGCAAGGAAAGCGTTTCTGAAGAAAAGAAGTTTGATAACATCGAGTATAGATTTAAGTGTCAGGAAGTTGTTTCTGAAAGTATTTGTATGGAGTGTAGCCATGTATGGAAGTGAAACATGGAAGATAAATAGTTTGGACAAGAAGAGAATAGAAGCTTTCGCAATGTGGTGCTACAGAAGAATGCTGAAGATTAGATGGGTAGATCACATAACTAATGAGGAGGTATTGAACAGTATTGGGGAGAAGAGAAGTAGTGGCACAACTTGACTAGAAGAAGGGATCGGTTGGTAGGACATGTTACGAGGCATCAAGGGATTTAGTACTGGAGGGCAGCGTGGAGGGTAAAAATCGTAGAGGGAGACCAAGAGATGAATACACTAAGCAGATTCAGAAGGAAGTAGGTTGCAGTAGGTACTGTGAGATGAAGAAGCTTGCACTGGCTAGAGTAGCATGGAGAGCTGCATCAAACCAGTCTCAGGACTGAAGACCACAACAACAAACAACAACGATTTCCCCAATGGAATGCCACATGCTTCTAGCTCCAACTACCATTCCGTCTACAAAGCCTTTTAATTCCCGTCGTGCGGCCGTAATCACGTCGGAAACCTTTTCACGTGAATCACCTGAGTACAAAAGACAGCTGCGCTAATGCTCTGTGCATTTGTACCTAGTGTACGCGATACTGCTGCCATCTTTATATGTACATACACTCCTGGAAATTGAAATAAGAACACCGTGAATTCATTGTCCCAGGAAGGGGAAACTTTATTGACACATTCCTGGGGTCAGATACATCACATGATCACACTGACAGAACCACAGGCACATAGACACAGGCAACAGAGCATGCACAATGTCGGCACTAGTACAGTGTATATCCACCTTTCGCAGCAATGCAGGCTGCTATTCTCCCATGGAGACGATCGTAGAGATGCTGGATGTAGTCCTGTGGAACGGCTTGCCATGCCATTTCCACCTGGCGCCACAGTTGGACCAGCGTTCGTGCTGGACGTGCAGACCGCGTGAGACGACGCTTCATCCAGTCCCAAACATGCTCAATGGGGGACAGATCCGGAGATCTTGCTGGCCAGGGTAGTTGACTTACACCTTCTAGAGCACGTTGGGTGGCACGGGATACATGCGGACGTGCATTGTCCTGTTGGAACAGCAAGTTCCCTTGCCGGTCTAGGAATGGTAGAACGATGGGTTCGATGACGGTTTGGATGTAGCGTGCACTATTCAGTGTCCCCTCGACGATCACCAGTGGTGTACGGCCAGTGTAGGAGATCGCTCCCCACACCATGATGCCGGGTGTTGGCCCTGTGTGCCTCGGTCGTATGCAGTCCTGATTGTGGCGCTCACCTGCACGGCGCCAAACACGCATACGACCATCATTGGCACCAAGGCAGAAGCGACTCTCATCGCTGAAGACGACACGTCTCCATTCGTCCCTCCATTCACGCCTGTCGCGACACCACTGGAGGCGGGCTGCACGATGTTGGGGCGTGAGCGGAAGACGGCCTAACGGTGTGCGGGACCGTAGCCCAGCTTCATGGAGACGGTTGCGAATGGTCCTCGCCGATACCCCAGGAGCAACAGTGTCCCTAATTTGCTGGGAAGTGGCGGTGCGGTCCCCTACGGCACTGCGTAGGATCCTACGGTCTTGGCGTGCATCCGTGCGTCGCTGCGGTCCGGTCCCAGGTCGACGGGCACGTGCACCTTCCGCCGACCACTGGCGACAACAGCGATGTACTGTGGAGACCTCACGCCCCACGTGTTGAGCAATTCGGCGGTACGTCCACCCGGCCTCCCGCATGCCCACTATACGCCCTCGCTCAAGTCCGTCAACTGCACATACGGTTCACGTCCACGCTGTCGCGGCATGCTACCAGTATTAAAGACTGCGATGGAGCTCCGTATGGCACGGCAAACTGGCTGACACTGACGGCGGCGGTGCACAAATGCTGCGCAGCTAGCGCCATTCGACGGCCAACACCGCGGTTCCTGGTGTGTCCGCTGTGTGTGATCATTGCTTGTACAGCCCTCTCGCAGTGTCCGGAGCAAGTATGGTGGGTCTGACACACCGGTGTCAATGTGTTCTTTTTTCCATTTCCAGGAGTGTATATCCCGTGTTTTTTTTTTTTTTTTTTTGTCACCTCAGTAAGTTACGTAGCAACACTACGTCAGCGAGAAACAACTGAACTTCTGGGACGAGGTATCGACAGAAAGATGTGGTCTGTACCAACAAACGGATATTCACATAGCAGTGGAGAAATTTCTGAAACTGCTATATACCACGTTAAATGGTCGGAGACGTTTGCATTTTTCGCATTCTTATCACATTCATTATCCATTTTGCGTATCTCTTTAGTCCATAACTGCAGTGCAGCACAGCGCCAGTTTCTCTTATATACCACTTCCAAAATCAAATCGTAAGGGAGATACAACGTGGCGCTGATTTTCTCTGGCCTGACTATGGCGGGTTCCATTAGATATGAGACAGTGTGTACTTAGGGCTGAGCGATGATATTCACAGTTTTGTGAAAATAAACAAGGAACTCCTAACGCATTCAATAAACGTGGAAGGCGTCAGAGCAACACAAACGTTAAACTTCTACTTATTCGGTTGTATGAATAAAAGCAGCAGTAACTCTGTAAAGATGTACATAATGAAACATTGCCCCAATTACGTATTTTCTCGTGCTTATCAGGACACTTTTGGAGAATTTATTCTCATTATAAATTGCAAATATATACATATATATTTTGTGTTGTCTTCGCATGGTTGTTGTTCTTCCTCTCTTATACTGTAGTTGTCTTTTTGTGGTTATACTGCAGTCGGAAAATCGGGCCAAGTGTATCTTGCTATTTTGTTTGTACTGTTATATGAACATTTCGATCAAATAGCCAAGCATAAGAGTCCACTGTTAGATAATTCTTGAATGAATGAATGAATGAATGATCATGAAGCAGGCGGTATCTTGAGATGCCCAGCACATCTTATATTGGAATGAAGAAAGCGGTAAAGGAAAGGAAAAGGTTATAGAAATCATTCTGATCGTCTGTGGTGGAAACAGATGCAATATGGTATTTGTCATTTTCTTCCTTATTTCCTTATTTTTATCTTGTACGGCCGCCGATTAATCCTATGGATTTTTATTTACCTAGACTCGATGAAGTGTGTTGGCCATTTTTATCGCAATACTGATTCACGGTTGTCAATAATACAAAATCACTACTACTATTTTCACAGCACATGCTGCTTACCAATTTGCTCCACAAAAGAGCTTCAGGTGTTGGTAGCGTGTGAAACTACCTCAGATCATTAAACGTTACCTTTTAACTTCATCTTATTCCACACGCTTAACTCAATCTGCTGGCAGTATTTTGCATAGGTATTTCACTTCTGTGTGGTGAAAATTCCCTGTCTTGCTGTCTTGTAACTTTGGAAAGAGGTAAAAAACATTGGTCTGTCAGGGAACAGGAAAATTGATTGGAAGCATTCATTGTTTTCGCACTCTCGTTCTCTTAAAAATAATATTAAAAAAATTAGTTCTCCATAGGTTAGTTCATCTATTCTTATATTTAGTTGCTTATAACGCTGGTGTTACTGTGTTGTTTAGATGATGTGGCTATTAGCGGCGAAACCGGTAGTGCCTTAATAAATTGGTTCAAAATACAGCTATCTGCGGAGTTCTTGCTATAAAAAAAAGTCATGCTTATGCTCAGAAGTTTTCATTGCGGTGCCCAGTACCCCCTAAGTCGCAAAACACTATAAATTTGGTCATATTTGCACGGCGCAAAGATCTGTCTCGCTACTTGACGCAATGATTTGCTAAAAGACTATCTGAGAAAATTACAAGTTGTTAAAGCGAATTTAACGAATTTGCAGCCACCAACGTGAGCTGCTAGAAACATGGGATCATTTGGGATGCGAACTTTCATGCAAGCTGGTCCGTTCCACCGAAGTACATGTTGTACCGTTGTTTCTTTTGTACCGTTGAACTCAGGCATAAATCATTACAGTGCAACTTTTCCTGTAATCTGCATTAACAACTGTGAATATTTTTCAACGCCCTCAGTTCCAGAATTATTACAATGTTAATTATGTGGGTTGTTCTCTTTCTTAAATATTCTGATAACATTTCTAATAGCTACATCTTTTTTTTGTTAATGCCGTGAACTACATGACGAATAAAATAGTGTATTATGACTGTTAGAAGAAAAGCCGTATAACTCTCAAGAAAGAAGTGCACAACTTTTGCAGTTATGTTTAGATTTGTTTTTGGACCATCACGTTGACGCCCCCCCCCCCCCCCAAAAAAAATTGACGTTCTGTTTGTGAATAGATACCTGCCCCGAAGGAATCTTCCACGTAATCCCTAATCTCCTCAGAATTAATAATAATTCTCTGGGAAGCTATTCTTTTTTATGAAGCAGTTCTTGGATTGTTCCCTACTGTTTGCTTTCCTATTTCTTCTGCAAATTGTCAACTAAAAATATTTAAAATTTCTAGTTTTTGTTCTATACAGAGGTTTGACGCAACCTTCGATACCAACAATAAAATTTTAAAAAATATTGAAAATTAACATTAGCATCTGTAGGACACTCATCAACTTAAGACTTTAGACAGCTGCAGTTTGACATCGAATTTATACAATCATGAGTCTATTACCATGTAATGAAAATTTGAGGAAACAAAATGTCTATGACAAAGAAGAAAAAAATCAGTGAAAGAACTCAGAAAGAAACCGCAAACCGTCGTAAATTTTATGCAAAATTTGTATCAGCCCACGAGACCGATATTGCAGTCACAAATCTACTTCATCTGTGATTTCATAAAAGATCTGTAACATGCATTGCTTCTTTCCTTGATATCACAATAGAATATTTTGATCATCTTTAATCCCGTTCATTTCTATCTAGATATATTATGTTGTTCACTTAATAGATCCCCATTTACGCTGTGCGTACCAGCTGGTAACATTAGTGCATCGAAAGGCATTGTGCCATGTGTGATTGGGTGCAACCAACGTCTGATACGTTTCCGAATGAACCGAGAAGTGCGTGAAATAACGCGCTGTAAAACCGGTTAAAAAAAAAAAAAAAGAATTACTCCCATCGATGCAACTGCCGAACAATTACGTTCGTAGATTTATATCTTGACAGTTACATTTCGGTTTTCCCCACCTGAGTTTTTAAGGCCCTCATTTGTGAAACACATTGAATTTAATTGTGGCTTTTTTTAGCTCCTGACCAAGTAGTGGGACATTAAGGACATTTTTTGTCGTATAACAGACAAATGAGCCAAGTTTCTTACATCAACTTTGATCGAATTCCGAAGGCGATTTAGCATGGAAAACTTTTACTTCGAGCAAATAAATATCTCGCTTGGATATTTCCGTAACACATTCCCACAAACACGAACGTATTACAGACTATTAAAGGAAGTAGATCTCAGTAGGATATTGTCCCACAGTTTATAATTTCAGTTAAGTTACTCAGTTGTTATTTGATTTCACGAAATCGTGTTCATGGCAGAACTTGTACTTCCGAAAAATCTAAATGTGGAATCGAACAAGAGGACATGCTAGCTCACATAATTGATGCTGTGAGCTAAGTGCGGTTTTTTGGCGTTGTGCATAATATTTCAGGCTTCCCGAAGAAATGGTGTACGACAGTATGGAATGGTTCATGTGGACATTTGGGTACCTGAGGTATAGCAAGGATTGGACAAATTCCTGCAGCAGAGGTAGACTTGATCATTTCGGCAGCAAGACTGTAGAGATTCTGCCTGTCTGTTGTACAATTTTTGTGAAGATCTTGGTGTTTCGCACGCACTACCGTTCGAATGGTAACAGCAGCCTTCTTCGCTTGTCAAGTCACCTTGCGAGAAATCCTGACAAGAAGCAAGTTGCGGGGGAGTACTCGGTGACCAATGAGAATTTCCACATCTGCTTAAGAGGCTTTTCGGCTGGAGGGCTTCAACGTTGAAATATTATTTTGGCAGCTCGTGAAATCGGGGAGTCAGCCGGCAGCACTCGTGTGTATAGGATGTAAGTCGTCGATCCTCGGGGTCCGGAGGTATTGTTTAAATTTTTTTGTTCATTTGGGTCTACAGCATGGTATACGTGAGTCGATGACATTATCATAAAGAAGGTCTAGAATAGCTGCAGTGTGATTATCAGTCTTTATTTCACGGCAGATCTGTTTCGGTTTTCATTGCCCTTTTCAAGCAGCCAGCGAATACAGATTTGGTGAGATCCGTTACATGCGAAGTACGCCTTTCATAATCGATTGATTATTTATTGGCACGTACGTCTAGGTGAAAATGACGTCCATACTACATCGATAGTAAACTGTCACGTAACTGTCAGTGCTGAGTTGTTGGTAAAATTGTATAATTGTAATAGTTGTTATACATTGTACATGTTTTGACGGTAATTTGACAGTCCTCTTACTACGATGTTTACACAATATATATGGAGAGACAGCGCTGATGTTATTTCGCACTAGTTGGATTTCGGTGGAGGCTGTCTTTGGTTGTTGTGTGTTGTTCGTGATTTAATCCCTTTTGTGTCCCAGTATTTCAATATAGTTTTTTGGGGTAGAGTTTGTGTTTAAAATCTGTATGTTCATTTAATATTCCTTGCGGATAGTTTTTCATGTGTATATAAATTTCTAATTCGTTAAGAATGTTCATAGGGAGACCTGTGGGTATTCTATGCAGTATTTGTTACGCATTTTCAGTTTTATGGTCCGTGTGGTCTTAATTTTTCAGATGGAGAAAAGATCTCGATTTGTTATTGTCGCTCTTTCTGATGTGCACTTTTCATCTAACTTTAAAATTTCGTCGTGTTCGCCCGATTTAGAAGTTACTGAATTTCTTACACATGATTGTATATATACTTGTGTTAGCATATTATGAGGATTTAGTGTTGCTCGAACGTAGTGTTGCCGGCCGCTGTGGACGAGTGGTTCTAGGCGCTTCAGTCCGGTACCGCGCTGCTGTTACAGTCGCAGGTTCGAATGCTGCCTCGGACATGGATGTGTGTAATGTCCTTAGGTTAGTTAGGTTAAAGTAGTTCTAAGTCTAGGGAACTGATGACCTCAGATGTGAAGTCCCATAGAGCTTAGAGCCAGTTGAACCATTTGAACGTAGTGTCATTTTGAGGTGGTGCTTACTACGAAGGCTGGCTATATATTTGTGATTTTGAACACTGTATTTATTTGGTTGGATATTTGACTTAGGTAAATTATTGTTATATATTTTCATATGAAATTTCCGAATTTGGGCGTCAGCGCGTCTCAGTGGATCGATCAAATTAGACTCTCATTACAGAATGGTTAGGAGAGTTCGCAAGTGCATTCCCATGCGCAGTTGTTGTATTCTGATTGGTCATTTTCCTCCGTTTATCCATGATGATTATGATTGAGTTCTGTGGCTGTAGATGGAATAACTGGAAAAAATACAGCAACGAACCGAATAAATCATTTTCTGCTTCTTATACCAGCGAGCCAAATAAGTCTTTTTCTGTCTGTATGCGAGTTCTTTTCGGTCTTAGTGAATGGGCAAGTGACAGGTGCCTCCTGGAGCTATTAGCTCACTAGCAGTTGGTGTTTAAGGAAGAAGACGGACTTTGCAAGATATAATTGAAGCCAATAGACCACTTTTATTTTTTATTCTAGTCGTATTCAGCTGTGAAGTGTTTGCCCCTGTAGAAATTGCTGTGGAAGCCGCGAGAAACCATTTTGGGGCTTACTGACGGTTAAGGGGTACACCGTCTGTCCAGAAAGCTTGGAGACTGATTTCATTCCTAACTTACAAGCAACATCAGCGCAGTAACTACGGTGGCAGCAGGAACTGTCATCTGTAAACCACAGATGTGCTTCCATCAGTCAGTTGTGAGCAGACAGTGTTAAGTAGTGGACGTGCGACGTAGTGTGTCAACGTTGTTGTGTCACAAATCGCAGTGGAGTAACATAATATAAATCAGGCGTTGAAGATATTCTCCAGAACCTTTTGAACAAGAGAAAAAGGTTTGGGACACACTTTGGCTCTCCAACCAAAACAACGATGTGTGGACGCTTGCTACGGCGTGACTGAAATGTAAGATGCGCATAGTTCTTTTCTGGAAAAATTATCGCGGGCGACTAGACTTGGTATTGTCAGTACGAACATAGCAAAAAACAAAGTGCAGACAGTCATATGAAGGGTCAACGGATTGACGACATAACAGAGATTGAAGCCAATATGAAGCGCGAGCTGGACAACATCCGAAGAAGAATGAACGTTCTGTGAGTTCTACTCAAGTGGATGGATACTATGTAAAACAACTGAAGCGTTAAAGCCACCACTTAACGTTTCTCTGTTTCTTATTAAACCAGTATCGAAACATTTTGGTCCGACGGGGTATGTTTTGCATACCAGTGGCCAGATCTGTGAATCTTTCTGATTACAGCTCTCTCTCTCTCTCTCTCTCTCTCTCTCTCTCTCTCTCTTTCTCTTTCTCTTTCTTTCTCTCTCTCTCTCTCTCTCTCTCTCTCCCTCCCTCCCTCCCTCCCTCCCTCCCTCCCTCCCCCTCTCCCTCCCACCCTCCCTTTCTTGGAGTTATCTTCTCGCATGGGGGAGCTGCAACAGAAGCTCTCAGAGTCTGCCTTCACTGCGGTTATCCGTCCTGTGCAAGAGTATTGATGTGGGGTATGGGATCCTGACCACATTGGAATGACGGAGGACATTGAAAAAATTCCAAAGGCAAAGAAATGATCACTGCGATAAAATAAATAAGAACTCGCATGGAAAGATTTAAGTTTTCGTTTTTCCCTCATGCTGTTTGAAAGTGAAAGGTCTTAGATTGCAGAGTAGTCATTTAGATTTAGATGGGAACTGCTGTTCTCATGTTTTAGGAAATTTATTTTGTTTTAACTTTGTGGCCGATCGTCCTTTCTATCTCCACAGTCGTCAGCTAACACTAAGGAGAGAAGTCGTGTGTACCACCTGCCTGTGAATCGTATAAACCAGGAATACACAGTCCGCGACCCGCCGGCCACACGCAGCCGGCCATTGATTTGATGGTGGCCGACCCCTCACTGTTCGTTCTTGGAATTTTTTTTTTATTCATCTGTCATTCCCTCGCGTGAAGAACAGAACGGGGTATTGTAGAACTTAACCCTTTTGTACTCTGTCTAGCTAGTGTTGAGGCACGGGAATCCCAGTTCGGAATAATAAGTTGTCTCACGCCACGGTGTTTTTGAGGTTGCTGACCTTAGCCACAGTGAGGCATTTGCGGCCCGCGGTAATGACAAATCGGTATACACAGGTTTTAAACTTCGTTCTGTGTGTCACCGTGTTTTAACTGTTTGTGTATCGTATTTTCTGAGGGGAGATTGGGGACCAGCCGACGGTTTCCCAAACGAACGTGGAAGATCGCCTAAAAACCACTGGGAGGTGTACCAGATCAAAGATCATTCATGCAACCCTTAGATTAGATCACCTCCCTGTTTCGCATGCTAGCGCTCTGCGCTTTCAGTAAAACGAGCAGATCTAACAGCATTCTAAGTCTGAAGGATATTTATCATTAGTGTTAGAGCAATGACCATTTTAACCTTGTTTCGCGGTTCATAGCGAGGCTGGAGACTCTTTAAGAAGACTATTTTCTCCGAGTAGCAGTGCAGAAAATGAATCCGCATCAGCTGTAAAACGTTTTGATGCTAATCAAAGAAGAAAAACGTCGAAAAACTTTCGCGTCTTTCACATCGCTTTAAAAGACGCCGCTGAATTTCCGAGGACAAGATAATGGAGCGTTCCAAAGTTCCAGAACTACGGATTTATTGTACACTCCCAGCAGCAGGTTATGCACGAGGGGAATTCAATAACTAATGCAATAGATTTTTCCGAAGTGGCCGAGCGGTTAAAGGCGCTACAGTCTGGAACCGCACGACCACTACGGTCGCAGGTTCGAATCCTGCCTCGGGCATGGATGTGTGTGTGATGTCCTTAGGTTAGTTAGGTTTAAGTAGTTCTAAGTTCTAGGGGACTTATGACCACAGCAGTTGAGTCCCATAGTGCTCAGAGCCATTTGAACCATTTTTTTTTTTGCAATAGATTTTTTTTCCTGAGAGCAGGTTAGTTTTCTTCAGGATCCCAATATACCATATTATTCCTCACTCTTTGGCTGGAAATCCTGTTTTTCATCATAACCTCCGTCCAATGCGACGGCATTACGCCATCGTACTGGGAGGGACTATTGGCCCGCAAAGTACCATTCGACTGGTCGACGTTTGAGCTAACGTGTTGCTGCATCAGCAACCTTTCTATCATCCAAGTACTGCTTCCCGCTGATTTGCATCCTTCATTGGGCAAGCAGATGGAAGTCGGAAGATGCGAAACCCCAACTCTAGGGTGGATGAGGAAGTGTAAGCTCCTCTCGGGTTCGCAGAGTTGCGTGATGGCTTGCGTTGTCATGGAGAAGTTCGTTTACATTTTTTTTGGCAACGGACACGCCGAATTCGTTGCTTCATTTTCCTGAGTGTAGCACAGAAGACTTAAGAGTTGATCGTTGCACTATAAGGTAGGACATCAAACAGAACAACCCCTTCAGAATCCCAGGAGACCGTCACCTGGACTTTGCCGGTTGAGGGTGCGGCTTTGTACTTTTTCTTCGGGGAAGGGGTTGCATGGCGCCAATCCATGGATTTCGTTTTACCAGAATGAGATTTTCACTCTGCAGCGGAGTGTTCGCCGATATGAAACTTCCTGGCAGATTAAAACTGTGTGCCGGACCGAGACTCGAACTCGGGGCCTTTGCCTTTCGTGGGCAAGTTCGAGTCTCGGTCCGGCACACAGTTTTAGTCTGCCAGAAAGTCTGATTGCCTTTTTGTTTACTATTAGAAATGATGTTGCACCGCCTGTGGCGACGTTCGACAAGATATTGTCACCATCAGCCTCGTAACGCGCAAGCAGTTCTGCGCAGATGGTCCTTTGGTTTTTATGATCTTCTGCTAGGCGGCGAGAAACCCAGCGGGCACACACCTTCCAGTACCCCAAGAGGTGGACGAGTGTGTCAACACTACCGACAGAGACGTCCAGTTGAGCAGCGAGGTGTTTGATCGTCACCCGTTGATCACCTGAATGAGAGCGTCTGCAAGTTCCGACATTGCAGGAAGACTGTTGTGTGCGGCCGACCAGCACGAGGCAGATCGAACTACTTTGCGCGACCTCTTTGCGATGATGACAGGCCCCTCGCCCAACGACTCATCGTGCTTTTGTTCATTGTCAGGTCTCCGTAGACATTCTGCAAGCGCCTATGAATATCTGCGATTCTCTGGTTTTCCGCTAAAGGGAACGCAGTGATAACTCTGCTTGGAACGCACCTCCGTTACAAAAGCTATTTAGAAGGCTAGATATAGCGATGCCACCTTTCGGAACTTCATGAAACTATAGGGGCTGAAGCGGGAATATTCCACGATGTGCCACAACAAATTACGCATTTTTCGACCAAAATTGGCCGAGAAAAAAAAGCGTTACATTACTTATTGAACGCCAATAGAATCATTATAGCGAAAAACTGTGACTTCGTCCTCAATTGGGCACTGTTGTGTACATAGTTCCGCGTAGTCAGCGCGTACACAACTTTCCCACTAGAGCGCGCCCCGCTAAGCACAACAGCGCAGGCGCAGCGCTCGTCCGTCTCCGCACTACGAGATGGCGCTGCCATAGAGACGGACTAAATTCTGCTTCCGCCGATCCGCGCGTATTAATATGTAACGCAGCCAATGAGATTACTGCTAACGTAGAACCTTTTCTCCTCGCAGATCACACTCGCGCAGTGATACATGAACGCGCGAGGTATTATAACGAGTGTACAGACCTCCGATTAGTCAGTCTGCACCAGTCTGCACCAGTCTACATTTGTCTGTACCAGTCTATAGTCAAGTTTCAGTTTGCGCCTAATAAGATTACCATATTCCTATACATAGCCATGAAGATAAATGTATAAACACTTTTGTCAAGTATCAGAGATATATGTGAGAATATGATTAACTTACCAATACCAAAGGAACTTCAGATTGTCAGTTGTAAATAGCATCCAGAACCAAGTTAAGTAATTTTTAAGCTTGTTATTATTTTAATAAATGTGTGTGAAAATTAATCAAGTTCTGTTTAAAGTTGGTCACCGTCAATCTGCTACTCTAAGCGTGCAAGTGGCATTTCTGTCGTCTGACCTAACGGCAGAAGATAAACACGCCACGATAAGACCACGAGGCATATTGCTGACACTCGCCTACTTCGTTAGAGCGACAAGTCAAATAACCTGATGGTGTGTGTACTGAAGGTCTTATAGTACGCACACCACAGGCACTTTTTGTTTTTTGTTTTTTGTTTTTTTTCTTGTGGAAAGACGGCACATGGATGAATGCAGGGGCCATATCGCTGTGAGTCGCCAAACCACTTTGCCGGACAAATCGATCGCCATTTTCTGAGAAACAAAAAAAAAAAAAAGAAAGAAAAAAGAAAAGGCCGAACGCATTTCTCGGCGGACCCCAGTATCAGTAGGTCGAAGAGGCTAAATATAGTCGACCATATTAACGAGCAGCTTCCGCCAGGCCGTAAGGCGGGAACGCGGATACAACAAAACAGGCCTGCAGAGGGGACTGACAGCGGAAGAACCGGGCTAACGAGCGGGTGGCCAGGCAAATACAGTAAGCGGGGTTGTTAGCGATAATTACCTGCAGGGGTGGCTGGCTGGTGGGTAGCGGCCGTGCCTTGTTACCGCACTGCCCACACACCCCGCTGCAGGACGCGCGCGCCATCTCCCACCTCACGGTCGCCATAAGCTGACGCCCGACACATTGCCCGACAGCTGCGTCGCATCCCCTGAATCGGCGCTATCTGCGTACTCACCGTGAACCACCGTGTCATCCTAAGACGCAGAAACAAACGTTACTCAGGGGAGGTAGTCATAAGTTTTAACAATGACGTGCAAAAACTAAACTGTGGCAATGAAATTTTGTCATTCATTGTCTACATGCACGCTCGGATCAGAAAGTACCCGAACAGCCCAGTATATTGGGGAGTGACCACTAAATATGACGAGCCACAGATCCACCAGTACAATAGGAACCTTGCCGGCCTCTGTGGCCGAACGGTTCTAGGCGCTTCAGTCTGGAACCGCGCGACCGCTACGGTCGCAGTTTCGAATCCTGCCTCGGGCATGGATGTGTGTGATATCCTTAGGTAAGTTACATTTTAGTAGTTCTAAATTGTAGGGGACTGATGACCGCAATGTTAAGTTCCATAGTGCTCAGAGCCATTTGAAACCGGATCTCCTGCTTACTACACAGATGCGCTGACCACTGCGCCATCCGCACACTGATTATCGCATATACATATACATCTACATCTACATCCATACTCCGCAAGCCACCTGACAGTGTGTGGCGGAGGGTACTTTTGGTACCTGTATCGGTTCTCCCTTCTATTCCAGTCTCGTATTGTTCGAGGAGGGAAAGATTGTCGGTATTCCTCTGTGTGGGCTCAAATCTCTCTGATTTTATCCTCATGGTCTCTTCGCAAAATATACGTAGGAGGGAGCAATATACTGCTTGACTCCTCTGTGAAGTTATGTTCTCGAAACTTCAACAAAAGCCCGTACCGAGCTACTGAGCGTCTCTCCTGAAAAGTCTTCCACTGGAGTTTATCTATCATCTCCGTAACGCTTTCGCGATTACTAAACGATCCTGTAACGAAGCGCGCTGCTCTCCGTTGGATCCTTTCTATCTCTTCTACCAACCCTGTCTGGTACGGATCCCACACTGGTGAGCAATATTCAAGCAGTGAGTGAACAAGTGTACTGTAACCTACTTCCTTTGTTTTCGGATTGCTTTTCCTTAGGATTCTTCCAATGAATCTCAGTCTGGCATCTGCTTTACCGACGATCAACTTTATATGATCATTACATTTTAAATCACTCCTAATGCCTACTCGTAGATAATTTGTGGAATTAACTGCTTCCAGTTGCTGACCTGCTATATTGTAGATAAATGATTAAGGATCTTTCTCTCTATGTATTCGCAGAACATTACACTTGTCTACATTGAGATTCAATTGCCATTTCCTGCACCATGTGTCAATTCGTTGCAGATCCTCCTGCATTTCAGTACAATTTTCCATTGTTACAACCCCTCGATATACCACAGCATCATCCGCAAAAAGCCTCAGTGAACTTCCGATGTTATCCACAAGGTCATTTGTGTATATTGTGAATAGCAACGGTCCTACGACACTCGCCTGCGGCACACCTGAAATCACTCTTACTTCGGAAGACTTCTCTCCATTGAGAATGAAATGCTGCATTCTGTTATCTAGGAACTCTTCAATCCAATCACACAATTGGTCTGATAGTCCATATGCTCTTACTTTGTTCAATAAACGACTGTGGGGAACTGTATCGAACGCCTTGCGGAAGTCAAGAAACACGGCATCTACCTGGGAATGTAGATCGCTGGTGTAAGGACTAGCCTAGCATGCCTCGCGCCAGCTCAGATTCTCAACTTGCCCACACATTGCTGATGTTGTGCCCGTTGCCCATTATCCTTATTAATCGCTTAATTGCGCCGATTCATGTAAGAGTTTGAGCGTGGTGTGTATATGCACTGAAGTGATCAACTGGTTGTCCTCACCTTAATTATATATGCAGTGTCTGTTCTTTCAAAAAAATGGTTCAAATGGCTCTGTGAACTATGAGACTAAACATCTGTGGTCCATCAGTCCCCTAGAACTTAGAACTACTTAAACCTAACTAACCTAAGGACATCACACACATCCATGCGCAAGGTAGGATTCGAACCTGCGACCGCAGCAGTCGCGCGGTTCCGGACTGAGCGCCTAGAACCGCTAGACCACCGCGGCCGGCTCTGTTCTTTCGAACATGTCTGGCATGAAGCATTGTGTTGGCATAGAGAAGGAATAAAAGCAGAATAGGTCGGTCAGGCGAGCTCAGTGACTTCGAACGTGGACTAATCATTTAACTTGAGTAGCAAATCTATAAGGAACTTTTAACATTTGGACGCTTCCAAAGTTGCCTAGGTAGACTGTTGTGATTGTGAAATGGAAATGCGGAGGAATAACCATACCTAACCCAAGACCAGGCAAACCTCATATACTGACTGAGAGGGACCGTCGAGAATTGCGGAAGGTGGCTGGGGAAAAAATCGCAAAGGAATCAGTAGAAGGAATCACTCGTGATTTCGAAGGTGCTAGCAGCAGACTAGCTGGCACAGTGACTGTGCGTAGGTACATACAAATAATGGAGTATAGCGTTCGAGCAGCTTGTCATAAGCTACAAATTCTTGTAATCAGTGTCAAGCGACGCTTGAGATGGCGTGCAGAGCGAAAATAGTGGACAGTGAATGACTGGATTTGGAGTGACGAATCAGCTGTACCCTGCAGCATTCCAATGGAAGGATCTGGATTTGGCGGACGCCTGGAGAACGTTAGCTGCCGTCATACGTAATACCAGCAGTAAATTACAGAAAAATGTACTGTTTACGGTATGGGGGTATTGCTTGGGTTCAGGATGAGTTCTCCTTATGGGGATTAAGAAAACTCTAAATGCCGAAGGATATGAATACATTTGACAACATTGTTTACAACGTGCGCAAGAGGAACAAATCGAAGCCGATACTTGTTTGTATCAGTATGACAGTGTAACTTGTCATAATGCAACACCTGTGAGACAATGGATTGTGCGCCATGACGCTTCTGAAATGGACGGGCCTGCACAGTGTCCCGAACTGAACCCAGTGGAACACCTCTGGGATGAGCTATAACGTCGACTTCGCTACAGAACCCCTGCTTCCAACATCACAACCTTCTCTGGTTTCGGCTCTTGAGGAAGAATGGGCTGCCGTTCCTCCGCAGACATTCAGAAAGTGTCACCAGCAGAGTTCAAGACGACATAAAGGCGAAGGGTTGACACCCCCCCCCCCCCATTAATGTGCACTGACAGCTGTCTGGATAATTTCTAGCATATACTGTATTGACCCTTCAAAGTGACACATTATTCCAAGCTATGGATGACTTGATGGTGACTTTGTTTGTAGAATTCTGCCTTTTGGCTGTACGAGAAACGTTCGTCCTCGAAAATGACCTCGCCGACACTTTGGAAATGCATCCCATGGTTTCTTCATCCGAGGACAGAGCAAGACGTCAGTCAATATGTGTCCTGTGTACAAAAAAATGGTTCAAATGGCTCTGAGCACTATGGAACTTAACTTCTGAGGTCATCAGTCCCCTAGAACGTAGAACTACTTAAACCTAACCAACCGAAGGACATCACACACACCCATGCCCGAGGCAGGATTCGAACCTGCGACCGTAGCGGTCGCGCGGTTCCAGATTGTAGCGCCTAGAACCGCTCGGCCACTCAGGCCGGCTCCTGTGTACAATGAAGTGGGACGTTGTCGCAGAGCTAATGCAACCCCTTGGTCAGCTTCCCGCGGCTCTTCCGTCTTGATAGTCTTACTTAACCTCGTGAGATTTCGATAGTGCGCTCCTACGAAGGTTTGCCGCTTACGAACATGTCAGCAGCACACCGTGGCAGTCCCAATAAATCACACGACTCAACATTTCGTTATCCAGTGATGGGCTTTCGCCTACTTCAACGATGGTGGATACACTTATTTTCACTGCTTGCTGTGTTCCGATGTCTGGGAGTCATAGTGTTATATCCACAACTCGTCCGTGGTGTCCAGGGATCTCTGATGTTCTGACACAACTCCGATGTTTTCTCAGCTGTCTCTGTTGGTGAGATTCTTGAATGGGTGTGAGCAGTTGTTGAACAAATGGACAGAGATCGTCGTAATGTTCAAAATGCAAGATGATGAAAAGTGACCCACTATTGATTTTCACTTTCTCCTCTATCGTTTCAATTGCGGTACGCTCGTCTGCCTCCACTTGCCTAACGATTCTCGGTTCGTTACAGATAGATGCTTTTCCACCTCGTTCATCATCATTCAGACTTGTTTGGCCCCACTGGAAACGTCTGCGCCACCTAACCGCTGTGTCGTATGATGGTGTATTGTCGCTGCACACTTCTGGGCTGTTGCACCAAAGTTCCGCTTCAAATAGAGAAAACGAATTACCGTGCGATACTGAACTTTATCGATAGGCTGTGGCACTTTCTTTTGAATCCTCCAGCGGCGTGCTACGGTACTGTGACGCGGACTCGTTAGATTGTACTAAAACTGGAGACATATACCTGCAAAAAAGCAAAAAATCTTAACTGTTCACGATTATTCTTAAGTCTCTCTTGTATTCATTCAGGTAATCACAGCCAACCATTAGTCATAAAATCTTAAGAGTGCTGCAGTGTTTTTTTTTTATTTAACTAAGATGGTGTTTTATCTTGATTTCATCGTTAGATATTTTATTGTTGTTGGTCTCGGGGTTCTAGAATTTATATAGGCCCAACATGTTGCTTGCACCAAAACTTCGATCATCACCACATTTTAGGCAAAAGGAAAAATTTAGTAAAGAAAACATGGTCCAAACAGGCTGTAATATATGTATTGTCCGTGCTATTAGCTAATTCCGACTGTCAGTCGTTTTCAAATATTTTAGTTGTTTTCAAGCACTTATCACAAGCTTCAAGCATCACCTCATATATGACTAAACAGCCTGTACATATGTAAAGGCCCATGTCGCTTCCATGCGCGTGTAGCACAAATACAATCCAGTAGTGTACTAGATTACATCCATTAGTAATTACATGAAAATGATGTGTGCCTTTACATCTTTACATATATGTACCGGCCATTTAGTTAAGGTGATGTGGAGCTTGAAGCTTATGATAAGTGCTTGAAAATGACTGACAGTCGAAAATAGCTAATAGCACGGACAATAAACATGTTACAGCTTTTTTTGAACCAAAACATATTGAGACTCTGGACGCTCACAAGAACAACATTCTACAAAAGAAGAAATGTAAATAATTAATTAATAATTAATTAACGAACATGTGGTCACACTGTATGTAGTCTCATGTAAGGAAAATTCTTATTTCTGACAATGAAAGTTATTCTGAAACAGAAGTTGCTACCAATTTGTGGCTGACTGAGATGCGAAAATTCAATGAACAACCTATCCTGCACTCGTTAGCTGGTGTTAACTTTTACTATTCGTTTGTCTGATCTACCCAGTAAATGGGGCTTATGTCAGCGCACTGGATGAAATCAGTGACTCTCAGTACGTGTGTTGTCAGTGCAGACAGTTTTGCGACGTAATCACCTAGCTCTTAAGAATACTCTGAATATAGATTTTAGATAGGACTTCAAAATAATAACGAAATTTTTTTTGTTATTCATGTGGAAGAGAGCGAAAATGTGTAACTTAGCCCGGTATTCACCTAGTAGGATGTGGGAAGCCACATAGAAACCACATCCTTGCTGGCTGGCACACTGACCCTTGTCGTTAATCTATCGAGTGGCGCATCTCTCCGGCCAGGAAGGGGCGCACGGCTACCCCTAAGAGAGTTTCTTTCTATACCAGTTGTACTGTATATTTCAAATTTAATAAAATGTATTTTACACCAAGAAATGAAATCTGAATTCTTTTTCGGCAACTGTTGTCTTATCGATGTGGACCAATTACATTAAGTCGTGTATTATCGAGTGACACTGTGAGGCTGTCCCGACAGACCTCACTAGGGTTGCTTCCAGTAACGGCATCTCCCTGTTGACATCCTCCACTACAAACTATTTCATTAAATTGGGTAGATGTTGTGTTATAGTTCTCATAAAACTTTACTACTTTTTATGCTGATGCTGGTGTTTGTCAAAGTATAGTGTTCGTCACGCCGACCGTGACGCAATAAGCGCCAGAACTCGGCAGTTCACCGCGTTTAATCGTCGTAACTACTCTCGCAATTAAGTCCCAAAACTGACACCGCCTGCCAACAGACCCATGACTCTTGCATACTTCTTATTTCACGCAGTGTTCTTCACGTCAGTCCGTAGAACGATGTAGTGAATCCTTACCAAATCCATACTTTCTGGAACTATTTGCAAATTTCGGCTGAGCTGCTCGGCATGATACTGGGGAGGCGGGGGCGAGAAATAACGCGGTGATGGCATTGCTATTTCAGTTGTCAGAAAAAAGGGTTCATTATCTGCAGAAAACATTTTATTCATTAATAAGGAAACTATCTAGTATAAAGTCCACAGGAAGTTAATAACTTCTAAGGTTTGCATAATGTCCTTTTTTGTTGTTAAGGTTTAGTTATCTTCAGAAGTGTGCATTCGAATAGCGCCCGGTGCTCTATGAAGTGTACTGAGAGGTCGATCTCTGCGATGTTATTGTACTTGATGAGGATGATGATGACGATGACGATTATAGCGATGATGATGATGATGATGATGATGATGGTTACGGAAGAAAACTGATCTTGGAAGTAGAAGACTTTACCTTCGCCTTCGCTGCCGCGTTCCGCTGCACTTTGAGCACTGCTGTAGCGCGGGTAGCATCGTGGGACAACGCAGGCGCTGGCCCTTGAAACGACTATCCAGACATAACCTTGGGCTGTACACGTCATGAAATGTTTTGCTCACGTAGAAGTCTGCCTGAAGCAGATTTTTTTTAGATATTACTGTGAAAGCTTGGCCAGTTATCCTAGATACGAATTTTTATCTATTTGCTTTTTGTACACGAAGATGCATGACTTCCAAAGAACTGAGAGGTGGTGACCGTTTATTAGTGTGCATTTGAGGTAAACATTCTAACTTGGTATTTATTTTACTCATTTTAAAGTACTCTCTGTATATTTTTATAAAATCAGTTGTAGACCGAGATGAAAAGTCAGATGTAGAACGTAACCTACATTGCTATCTAAAAGGTTTATTTCGTAAAAATAATTGATTAATACCGAAGGCTGAAAATACTGCTTCAGTTGTAAAGTTATTTATTATCACACGACCGGTTTCGGGCGCTTTAAGGTGTCGTAACTTGGTGCTGTGGCCCCCGAGCGACGCGGTGGAGACACACTAGGCGCGGTGTGCTACCTATGAACGCAGGTAGCAGAGTGATGGTCTGACATCTACATTAGAGACGGTATAAACTGAAGCATCGTTTCTCTCACGCTTCCCTCTTTCCCCTTAGAAACTGTATGAGTACACATCTGACCGAAATTGTTCTTCAGTGTTTTCAATATACTTTGCATCCCTGGTTGCGGTCTGAATTTATAGATACAGAAGAAATAGTAAAGAAGTTCAATAAAGCTCATAGGAACATTGAGTTTACCGTAGAGCGCGAAACTGACAGCAATTTGCAATTGCTCGATCTTAATGTTAAAAGATAGGGCAATAAGCACTTGTTTACCGTTTAGAGGAAGCCGGCTTTAGAGGAAGCCGGCAACAACTGATGCTGTAATTCCAAATGATTCGTGCCAACCACGGGCTTATAAATCGCTGCCTTCCGTTGCACCATAGCCGTTAATAGCGGTTACAATGTAGATCTTGTAAATAAAGTATGCGCAAAGGTAATAAAAACAGAGAAAAGGTCCACTATACTGTATTATGGAACAGTCTCGCAAAAGGTACCGAACATCTTTAAAACATGCTGCTAAAATACCGTTCCAGGCACTCAATCTAATAAGGTATAACCTGAGACAAGGTATCAGCAAGAAGACAAATAAGTTCGAAAGATCGGCGTTTATAAAATTCAGTGTGAATACTGAGATGAGATTATATTGGACATAGAAGAAGAACATTTTCGGTCAGGTACAAGAAAGATGTATTCGGACGGGGTAGTTATGACAAATCATCTGTTGCGAATCATGTATACGGAACAGGCCATCCCTTTAAGGGAATAAAAAAAGAATTTGAAATCTTGCACATAGGGAAGAAAGGTAGAAAACTCGACTTGCTGGAAGAATTGTCCCTGAAACATGGCAACATTCCGAATGCGGAAGCTAATGACAGCGGAATGAGATTTCTTAGTGGAATTACAGAACTAATTTAAGGGAGATACATAATTATAAATTTTCAATGGCACTCTGACGATGTAGCTATAAGCGGACTACCATACGCTTAGGAAATGGGCTAAATATAAGCGACCAATAGAACAGCAATATGGTTGAGTCAGTAGTTGCGCTCACGCTGTAATAGCGCGCCCACCGGAGCTCTGCATAAGACTCAACGTGTTAATCTCGGAGCCCAAAGCAGATCAGCAGGAAACGGCCTGGTGTAGTGATAAGGGCGGCCACTGACAGAATTCGTCGATTTTAATGTGAGACGACAGCACATAGTCCAGTGTGTTTTCATTCCATTTCATTTTGTGAACGCTGCAACTGTGTTGGTAGACATTTTAGCGTTTTAACCTCATGAGCTAAGATTTACGACCTGATGATGTGAGGATTGTCTCCTGAAACGCGTAATTGAATTGTATGTAAGACAGGAATTACGGGTGAGTGCTACCAGTTATTAATGTCAAAAGATATCAACCGTTACGTCACATCCGCAGTGGATAATATTAAATCGGTTACTTCAATATGTATTCTGTAAGATGACGCAGATGACGCAGATGAGTTTTATTTACTTCGTCCACTCTACAATCTCTAGAAGTGAGAAATGCGTATTTTGGAACACCCAGTGTATGTAATATGGAGGACAAGTATCGACATTTATATCTACACTCCGCAAGCCATCTTATGGTGTATGGCGGAAAGTACTTTCAGTAACATCATCACTTCCTCCTTTTCCTGTTTCAATCTCGAATAGTCCGCGAGAAGAACAATTGTTAGTAATCCACCGTGTGAGCTCTCAAATTTCTCTAATTTTATCTTCATGCTCTTCTCGTAGAACGTAGTAAAAGGAAGCAGTATGTTAGTGAACTCTTCTACGAGATACGTTCTCAGAATTTAAACAGTGGAGTATAGCGTGATTCAGAACACCTCTCTTGCTGCGTCTGCCAGTGCACTTGGCTGAGTATCTCCGGACCCTTTCGTGCTTACTAAATGAATCTAAGGCTTAAAGCGCTGCTGTTCTTCGCCTCTTCTCTACTAGCTTTATCAATCCTATTTCCTACGGGTGCGAGACGTACGGGCAATATTTACGTATTGGTCGAAAGAGATTTTGTGACCTACTTCCTCTATGCGTGGACTACATTCTTTAGGGTTCTTCCAGTGAATCTCTGCTGGCATCTAGATTACCTCTGGTAAGTTTTATGTGATCGTTCCACGTTAAGTCACGTTCATTCTCTTTTCCTTTGTAGGGCGATATCAGTGGATTTCGTACCCAGTGGTCACTTATTTCGATATTTGACATTTTAACGTTCGTACAACAATTTGAAGGAGGAACCGTGACTATGTTCTTCCCCAATGAAATAGTTGTGGAAGAAGTAGTATTTCTGCTTTCTTTCTATCCTCCGTTTCGATGCCATTATGGTCACACAATTTCTGTACATGGGTTCGATCCGTTTACTAATTCAAAATTCTTAGGATTTTCTGTTCGATAGATAGTTTCACTTCCAATTTCGCTGAATACTTCACTCATAGCTCTCCTTACGCTAATTTCAGCATAGTTTTGTTTTCGTTTGTACAAGGTTGTCAAATAAAACCTTAAATTTGAAATAAATCGAAATTTCGTGCCGTTATCCCGTAAGTTGGTAAGCGTGCTAAAAACAGCGTGCAGAATGGTCTGTACGTGGCAGCATAGAGCAGATGCACACATACCGTCGCAGTATCAGTATAAAGATGGCCGCTCCACTTGCGACTTGCACCAGGGAAGAACAGCGTTCTGTTACTCGGTTTTTGCGTAGTGAAGGTGTGAAACTTATTGAAATTCATCGACGAATGAAGGTTCAGTACGGTGATGCATGTTTGTCACAGCAGCAAGTCTACGAATGGAGTAGGAAGTTTGCAAATGGTGTGACTTCAGTGGAAGATGCTCCTCGTCCAGGTCAGGCACAACGAGTTGTGACTCCACACAACATTGCAGCAGTTGAAGCCATAATGAAGGAAAACGGCCCAGTGACACTGAATGACATTGCAGCTTGATTACAGATTAGTCATGGGTTAGTACACCACATTATGCATGATGAGCTCCAGTTTCACAAAGTGTCTGCAAGATGGGTGCCACGGCAGCTGACTCCTGAAATGAGGGAACGACGTGTTGATGCTTGTGAAGAACTTCTTCGGCCCTTTAAAAGAGAAGGTGATGGCTTACTTGCAAGACTCATTACTGGGGACGAAACCTGGGTTCACTACCACCAACCGGAAACGAAGAGAGCGAGCAAAGAATGGCGCCATTCATCATCACCAAAACCAAAGACGTTTCGAGCAGAACAGTCAGCAGGGAAGGTTATGCTGACTCTCTTTTGGGACGAAAAAGGTGTCATTTTGAAGCATTACATGTCTAGAGGGACCACTGTCACCATTGCATCCTACACAGATCTAAAAAATTATCTGCGACCTGCAATCAAATCAAAGTGACGTTGATTGCTGTCAGCAGGTGTCCTTTTGCAACATGACAATGCAAGGCCCCACACTGCCCGTACAACAGTTGCAGCAATCACAGACCTGCATTTTGAGTGTCTTCCTCATCCACCATACTCACCAGACCTTGCGCCAAGTGATTTCCATATATTTGGTCCACTCAAAGACGCCATGGGAGGAAAGAAGTTACGTTCTGATGAAGAGGTACTCCATGATGAAGAGGTACTCCACGCGGTGCATGAGTGGTTGCGCGGACTACCAAAAGAATTTTTTGCTAAAGGAATTTATGCACTTTGTAAGCGCTGGAGACACGCATTGAGCGTGGGGGAGAATATGTTTAAATGGAATATTTAAAAAATATTTAAGGTTTTCATTTGACTCGCCCTCGTATGATGCTTCGACTACATTTAAATTTGCAGTGAATCTGTCTTTGCTTCCGTAGCAAGTAAGTTTCTAACTCGTCTGTCGAGCCATGGCGGGAGTTAATGATGAAGTGACAAACTGTAAAACGTGTTCAGTAATTTTACCAGTTTTGTGATATATTTCCTTATCGTCTTCACATGTGCAGGTGCTCAATAGCTTTAGTGATGTGCGAGAGTTCACCAATACTTTATACCTCGAATGCAGTTTTATTTGCTAAAGGATTTTGTTGAAACGCAACTCATGAAGTCACAAGTTGCAAATAAACTGTGCGCTCCAAACCTTGTCTTAATCGGTTACGCAAAGCGCCTTGTTCAGTGAGATAACGATGACTTGCGGTGACACATTATGGTGGCTGCGCAGATCCTTCAGCTTTATTTCGATAACAGTCTTGTGTAATAGTATCAGTCACTACACACACACGAGAGCATAATCGAGAGTGCGCTAATAAGACATTTTAATACGACTGACCACATCAATCAAACCAAGTAAACACACGTCATCCGTACGGCGCGCGAGGGTTATCGTGGGGCGCGGCTTCTTACCACAGCGATAAGCCCTTCAGTATTCGTCTAAAAGTTCTTGGAATGTGAGGATATGTTGCAGTCTCCTGGAGCGCTAGAGCACAACTTGGTTCAGACAGGCGTGTTAGGATAATCTGCAAAGGGCACTTCCCTCACAGTTAATTTCTCCGATACTGCGCCTTCATTTGTTTCTTCACACTCTGACCAATGACATAAGGGATGTCGAAAATTAATGTCTTTTGAATGTATAGATCAAGAGCAGAAGAATAAATCTATACGACCTTAAAAGCGGTCTTTAAACGGGGGGATTTATAAAGTTACATTTCACTCCCTGAGCGCTTTCGGTTAGTGTCGAGTAACTTCATATGGAAACTCGTGTAGATGAAGCGTTTCATTCTGAAGGAACGAACAGGTAAGCAAGTGTATTAGGCTGCTACGTGACTGCTGGGTAAAAGAACAATACTGGTTCATTATAACAGGAATAACAATACTCCACAAGAAAACTGAAGTTCTCTCTATCCTTTACAAAAATAGTTAATGTCAAATTGAGATCGAAGACTAGCAATATGACACCAGAAATTTTATGTTAGCTTTTGTTTCAAAGATGTTTACATATATAGTACATGTTTGTATAGAACTACTCCCTTTGGTCTCTAAACCGAGCGTTTCCGGTATTTTATCTGCTTCTGGGTCCTCTCATGACATTCCAACAGCCGGCCAGGTTGGCCGAGTGGTTGTAGGCGCTTCATTTTGGAACCTCGCGACCGCTACGGTCGCAGGTTCGAATCCTGCCTCGGGTATGGATGTATGTGATGTCCTTAGGTTAGTTAGGTATAAGTAGTTCTAATTTCTAGGGGACTGATGACCTCAGTAGTTAAGTCCCATAGTGCTCAGAGCCATTTGAACCATTTTTGACATTCCAACAATAATCTGCAAGCTTACATGAGTTCCACTTACCCTGATGCCTTCTTTCTGTTGCTAAAGTGTTTTGAAGGAAGGCTCCCCGCGCTCGTCACTAACAGTAAAGCAATTACTTGGAAAGAAGTCGAGATGTGAGTCCAAAAAGTGGATCTTGAGCTACGTATTACAATCTAGCTCTTCGTATAACATCAGAAGTAACAATTAGATTGTAATTTTCTGCTCTTTGATTTCCCAAGAAATTAAACATTTTTTAAGGCTTTCCAAGCTGCTTTCTCTTCACCTTCTATGGCCCTATTAAATGTTACATCTTTAAACAGTTTTCGAATTTGCGGTCCAATGAAGATACCTCTTTGAGGTTGACATCACTGAGATGTGGGAATTTTGTTTTTAAATACTTGAAAGCTTTTCCTTCTTGATTCATTGGTTTCACTAAATTCTTTATAAGTCCTAGCTTTATGTGTAACGGTGGCAATAAGATTTCATCACGAAATCGCAGTCTCCATCATTTCCCTTTCAGGCACAGTGTTACTTCTCATTGCGACTGTTCCACTCGCAAGTCAAGCAGAAATATTTGGTATATCCTAACTGCATTCAGAGAACGATGACAATAAATTTCTGATCGCCACATATCTGCCACTGATGAGCTGTACAATTTATTTTTTCAAGAAACAATTTTACATATCCATAGCTCTTCGCACGTACAGAACGAAAACTTTAATGTGTTGTCTTTATTAATGGAGCCGTTTCATGTTTCTGAGAAGCAAGTCACTTCACCGCACACACAGCAAAATTTTTTTCTCACTGTTAACACATTTCCATGTCATGTTAAAATTGTTTTAATCTGAAATCTGCTTGGGAAAATTTAGATTATGGATATGTATTTTGCACCCGTGAAGATAAATAAAGGTTTGCGCTTGATTTCTTATGTGCCCGTGAAACTTCAAACACACAAAATTACTGAGAAGGAAGGTCAGATACGGTCTCTAACCACAGCAAAAGATATTTATGTAATCGAAATGGCTTCTGTATGGACAAAATATGGCATACTCAGTATTTACAGCTTCATTTTTGACAATAAAAAAGTATCAACACTGCAAAATTTCGCTCCATCATAAAATTAATTTCTGTTTATTCTAGGGACTGAGAGCTAAACAAACATTTTAAGCATCACATTAATTTATTTCACATCGTAACGAATAGGCTTTAATTATTTCAAACCTGATAGAAAAATGGTTCAAATGTCTCTGAGCACTATGGGACTTAACTTCTGAGGTCATCAGTCCCGTAGAACTTAGAACTACTAAAACCTAACTAACCTAAGGACATCACACACATCCATGCCCGCGGCAGGATTCGAACCTGGGACCGTAGCGGTCGCGCGGTTCTAGACTGTAGCGCCTAGAACCGCTCGGCCAACCCGGATGGCAAACCTGATAGATTTTGAGTGTAGAACAGTGTAATTAAAACGCTTTTATCCGGCTGATGTGATAAGGACACGCAAGTTCACAGCAGTTGTAGCTGTAGAAATGAAAGCGGACCTTGATTGTAAGAACATGGTAATAGGTGAATACCGTATGTGTCTTTATGATAGATTAAAACTGTGTGCTGGAGCGGGACCACTAAGTAAAAGCCTACTTTTCATGATCAGTTCTCTTGCCGTTTGTACTATGTAAGCGAAGCTCATAGCTTTAATTCTGTCAACACTTCAGATCTACCATGCATGGACCCGGAGTTCGAGTCCTGCAATAAGATTCCAGCAGGAGACACTGGGATACAGAGGGAAAGATTAGTTCTCTGCAATATGTTCGTCGTTTAGTGCTGAGCTTTGTTACAATGTTATTTAATTTTTTATTCATGTAATAACCACACCTGAAAAAAGGCCACTCCCGCAGAGGCACCAAACTGCGGTGGTTGCTACAGTCAGTTCCACAAGAAAGTGTATGCCATTATCTGTATGAAGTAAAAGACACTATTATATGTCTACACGAAAATACATGGTATTACCTGAACACAATTGCCGCCATCATCGATTATAGTTTGTCACCTTTTCGACATGCTTTCACGATATTTTCTGCACATTCTCTCGGTAACGATTTCCATATCGTCCTGATTTGATATGACAGCTGCTTCGAAATTTGCACACGGAGACATTGTAGGCCAATCCATGTGGACATCTGATTGTCTTGTTACCGCGCTGTACAGAGACGGCTGCCATGTTTCGGATCATTATCCTCTTGAAGTACCTAGTTTGCCTCGTTCGAACAAAATAGCTTCTTAACGGACCACAGAAGGCATTTTTGATAAATATATTAATACAAATAAAAGACGTGTCAGAAATTTTGCACTCATTTTAAACTGCAGCCGGCAAAATAAAACATTCAGCTCTGACGCTGTTTGTCCATACATTGTGCAAAATCGCGTTGGTTACAGATTCGAGACAGCGAGATGTCGCTGCTGGCGTTACATTTAAAATTATGGCGTACACATTTTTTTTGTGGAACTTATTGTACGTTTCAACAGATCTTCCATCTTGTGCCGCATGTTTCCTGTGAGAGAAAAAATCGGGTGATTTAGGGGGGCGAGTCGCTGTGTTTCAGGCCGCCTGAGTGAAGTCAAATCAGGAACATCAGCGTGCAGTCCTATGAAGACGACTGTCCTCATCTTAGAAGACGGGAAGTGCATGTAGTTGACTTTTGGAATAATGTTTCTCGCAAAAGGCAATTGTTCAGCGGCACATAGAGGTGCTCGCCTTTAAAGGGCAAAACAATGAAGAAACTGGCCGGTTGGAGCCTCGATGCGTCCGAGGGGTCGCTATTGTGTTTCTTTGCAGATCATACAAGGCTTCGAGTGGAGCGACAACCCAATAGACGTTTAAACCGCTGTGCTTGGAGGGTGTAATTTAGGCCGCAGGTGTTGCTGTGATGTTTTAGTGGTGTTTTATATACCAGGAGTTGGGTCGACTAATTCATGTTACCATGATGTTTATTTCTACATTCTCGGTGATCATGTGTTTTCTCTGTCTTCTAAATCTTCACGAGTTGCATCTATACACTTTTCTGTCTTTCTAAATTAAAACAGCTGTGTTCACATTGGCGTACGCGTATGTTTGTGGCTTGATGAATATCAGGTGCCCTACCTTACCTTAAACTGTCCCCCTGAATCAACCGATTTTCAATCCCATAGGAAACGACTGGAACTTTTTGAAACAGCAGGTGAAACATAGCATTAAACATCTTCGCAGTTTGGTACTTCTGCGGGATTTAATTATCCGCGGGTGGTTCCAGTTATGGCACACCTCAAGAAACTTGTGGGTGTTCTACCTCGCCAAACTAAGGCCATTATTAATGCTTGAGGCCGTGGTAAATGGTATTATCGTGATTCCTGCTGCGTTGGCTAATTTTTAGTGCGGTGTACTTACTTGCAGATATACTTTACTCTGATTCCCAAATTTTTGTGCCTAAAGTTGTGGCCTTTGAGCTTTGAAACTGAAAAACAATAAGTATAACTGTTTGGCTATATAAATAAATGGGGACTATATTTTGTTCATCATTATCACTCTTCTAATTGTGACCGCCACGACTTCCTTTTCATCCGAGAGTAGCACTTAATGTTCTCAACTATTTGTTGACTGTATTGCCAACTCTGTCTTTCCTAGCGTTTGTACCCTTTCTACCTCCATCTAATACCTTCTTTTATTTCTATCATTGTTTCTTCGCTGTACAAATTGAAAAGTGCGGGAGAAAGTGTGCATCGTCTCTAATCCGACACTTTCTTCTTGTTCTTCCGTTCTTATTGTTCCATTTCAATTAATATACATATTTTATATTAGCTTCCTTTTTCCACATTTCCCTGACAGTTTCGAACATATTGCACCGTCTTATATTCTCGAACGAATTTTCTTGGTCAGCAGATTCTAAGGATACGATTATTCTGAAGTCTTGCAACCATTATCAAGAGCAATGTGGTGTTTATCTGTCCTAAAACCACACTGCGTATATTCTAAGAAATCTTCAATTTTCTTTTCCAGGCTTCTGTGTATAATTCTTGTGAGCAACTTGGACGCAAAAGTATTCAGTTCGTTCTGTGATTTTTATGAGATTTATCTTTGCTTGCTGTGTTTGGTAATGTGCGGACCATCTTTTTCCAAAGTTCTGCTCAGTTGGTCACTATTTCCCTAAATGATTTTAAAGTGCTTACTACTACTACTATTATTATTTCTTTTCTTTCGCAGACGTTATTATTATTATTATTATTATTATTTTTATTATTATGTTCTGCATAGCACGTTAATTACAATCAAAAGCGTCGCCAGGAAACGAAGTAGTTCACAGTTCAAACTACGTGCAAATTAGAGGAAATCGTTATTTGTGTATAGTGTTTCTTACCTTTTTTAGTTGCGTCTGTCAGTTTGTGGATAGATGAAGAATTCCCATGGTCAAATCCTATACTTGCTGATGTATTTCCATCAATGCCTGCTCATTGTGACTTACAAATCAATAGTAATTAAACTGGAAAACAATGAATACAACTATTGCATACACAAAATAAAAAAACCTGTATAGTATTCACTTTCCGCCGTGAAAAACTTAGCATATGACTTCCGAACAGTCTTCCATCTCAATGGAAGCTGTAAATTTATGGAAACAGAAAGGATTATTTTATTTATGAATTATTATTTAATTTATGAATCAACTTGTCAACGCTCTCTTGAATAATTCGACCAAATTTCCCGTATGATGTATGCATATGTAAGTGAACGTAAAGGTATATTTTTCTGACGCAGCTATAGTTTACTGTGCTGTAAAGGAATGAATAATCTTGTTCAGTTTTTTTTCTGCACATGGACGGTTTTCGCTCCAAGTTCCGCAAGAAATTTGCTGTACGTCGATACTGGCAGCCGGTTTGATCGGTATTAATTCCGTAATCGTCATCAAAAATAGGGATGAGTACTTACGTTCATGTCTGGAATCCTTTCGCAGCTGTTGATGTTTCGTTCATAGGTGTGAACTCGTCGGAGCTGTCCAGATATTTGGAATATTAACTACGAACCACAAACGGAAGACACATATGAAGAAAGTGTGCTGTAATGACTAGTTTGTTGATGAAATTACTACGGCGAAAACGACTATTTTTGAATAATATTTCAAGAGATGTGCTGTTCAGTGGTACTCTGCGTGATAAAAATTCGTCAGTTTGGCAGGTACTCAGGACATACCTAAGATAAATGGTTCAAATGGCTCTGAGCACTATGGGACTTAACTGCTGTGGTCATCAGTCCCCTAGAACTTAGAACTACATAAACCTAACTAACCTAAGGACATCACACACAGCCATGCCCGAGGCAGGATTCGAACCTGCGACCGTAGCGGTCACGCGGTTCCAGAGTGTTGCGCCTAGAACCGCACGGCCACTCCGGCCGGCTACCTAAGACACATCAAATCGATAATTAACAGGTCTGATGGTCCCCTCGTCAGTTTAACACTTATAACCAACCTCCTCGATTATTGTCAATGCCAATGAAATTCACCAACTTACGATATTACTTACGATATTATTTTACTTTATTGTGAAGGCTACCAGTTTCAGCATTTCATTATGCCATTTTCAGGTCCATATGCGTCTATCCAAATTAAAATGACGAAAGATGTTATAGAGCCACAAATCTCTGGATATCATGAATTCAGTCGTCACACTATTGCTTAATTCGAAGACTTGATAGCAATTTAACCAGCTGATGTTCCCTGTCCATGATGGACCAACAGAGATCCTCGATTATTTGTTGGATACATAGCTATCTCTGTCTTACACTACAATTTTCGTCGTGTACATATCTGTGCAGTACCATACAAGTTACTTCCTGATGTTTTAACACATTCCGGTGTTTTCTACATATTCCTTTACTCGCCCATTCTGCTGAAAACCACCTCATTTGTTACCTTTTCCGCCAACCTGACTTTCAACATCCTTCTGTAGCACCACATCTCAGATGCTTCCTTTTTTTTTTTTCAGTCCATGATTCACTTTCATGCAATGCTGTGCTCCAAATGCGCCTTCTTTGCCTGTGCAAATCTGCTTTACTCGTCACGCGCAATTTTGCTGTCCTTATTGAACACCAGATCATGATTTTCAATCACGCTATTTACGGATTACACCCTTCACTAGAGAACTGGAACGAAGGGGGACTGGAGGCTGGATAGTGGGCGAGGAGCGTAACAAATCTGTAATCAATCTCGCCGCGGCAGCGGGCAAGGGGACAGCCGGCGCAAGGGGATCCTCCGGAGCACACTTGCGGCCCGGTCCCAGCTTTCCTATCGGCCGGCGGCGATCTGCCTCGCGTCGCGACGCGTCGGGAAAAGTGAAAGCAGGGAGCGGCCGTGCGCAGCCGCGGGCGGCGTGGCGCGGCGCGGCGCTCCCCGTTGCCTAGCGACCGCACACCCAGCCGCAGCCGCCAGCGCACCCTTCACCGCTGGACGCCGCGCCTATCCTATCCCATCTGTTCCAGGCGCGCCACACTAACCTGTCTACAGCGGGCGGCGCCGCGCGCCGCGGTGGCTAAAACGAATTCGCAGAGACGAAATGTCAGGAGAAAGGGGCACACGGCTCTGTGCTTCCGCGTCCCCCACACGCCTCGCTGCCTCCGTGGACGCCGTAAAGTCTCGCCATCTTCTGCTGTAGTTCTGCTGATTGCTGTAACAAAGACGTTGTTCTTCTTTCATTTTTTGACTATAATCTTAGTTATAATGTTTAAATTTTGCCTTGTTTGTGCTACTGGCTGCACTTGAAATTTAGGATACCTTGACGGACGACTTTGGACGACGATAATTCGATTGTGAGTTGGCGGAGCCGACGAAGTCGAATACAGAATAAAGGTTGTCCCTACAGATTGATCTGTAGCTCGGTTTGATGTTTGCAATTCATCTACATCTGCATCTACTTACATACTCTGCAAGCCACCGTATGGTGCGTGGCGGAGGGTACTCTGTACCATTGCTAGCCATTTCCTTTCCTGATCCATTCGCAAATAAGGCGAGGGAAAAACGACTGTCTGTATGACTCTGTACAAGCCCGAATCTCTCAAATCTTATCTTCGTGGTCCTTGTATTGTATTGTATTGTATTGTATGTTAACCGGCGACCTAGAAACGACGGAGAGGCTCCGTCCCGCCGCAGTCGCAGTGGTCCACAACCCCACGACGACTACCGCAGTCCATATCACCCCTCCGTCGCCCCACTCCGAACCCAGTGTTATTGTGCGGTTCGGCCCCCGGTGGACCCCCCCCATGGAACGTCTCACACCAGACGAGTGTGACCCCTGTGTTTGCGTGGTAGAGTAATGTTGGCGTACGCGTACGTGGAGAACTTGTTTGCGCAGCAATCGCCGACATAGTGTAGCTGAGGCGGAATAAGGGGAACCAGCCCGCTTGCGCCGAGGCAGATGGAAAACCGCCTAAAAACCATCCACAGACTGGCCGGCTCACCGGATCTCACCAGAAGTCCGCCGGGCTGATTCGTGCCGGGGACCAGGCGCTCCTTCCCGCTCCGGAAAGCCTTGCGTTAGACAACTCGGCTAACCAGGCGGGCTTCGTGGTCCTTACGCAGAATGTACTTTGGCCGTAGTAGTATCGTTCTGCAGTCAGCCTCAAACGCCTTTTCTCTAAATTTTCTCAATACAGCTGCCCGAAAAGAACGTCTCCTTTTGGCCAGTGATTTCCATTTGAGTTCCCGAAGCGTCCACGTAACACTTGCATGGTTTTTGGTAGCAAATCTAGCACCCGCCTCTGAAGTGCTTCGATGTCTTCCTTTAACACGATCTGGTGCGGATCCCAAACACTCGAGTAGCTCTTCAAATGGCTCTGAGCACTATGGGACTTAACATCTATGGTCATCAGTCCCCTAGAACTTAGAACTACTTAAACCTAACTAACCTAAGGACATCACACAACACCCAGTCATCACGAGGCACTCGAGTAGCAATCAACAATAGCTCACACTAGTGTCCTATATGCGATCTCCTTTTAGATGAACCACACTTTCCTAAAATTCTCCCAATCAACCGAAGTCGACCATTTGCCTTCCCTACTGCTATCCTTACATGCTCATTCCATTTCGTATCGCTTGGCAGCATTACTCTTAGATATTTAATCAGCGTGATTGTGTCACTTTCCCATATTTTACACGTACACGTATGGGCACTGATTTGGAAAGCGTCGTTCGTGGAAAACTCAGGTTGCCCTTTCTTGGCACTATGTGCCTTTATCGAAGGGGCTAAAAGATTTTTTAAATGACAGAACCCACTACGTTATCCTGGACAGCAAGTGTTCCCATAAGGATGTCGTCAGAAGTGCCCCACCGATATATGATGTTCTGTGTATACGTAAATGATCTGAAAGATAGAGTGATCAATAATCTGCGAATTGTTTGCTGTTTGATGTAGCGTACGTGAAAGTGTCATCAGATACAGTATTACTTAGAAAGAATTTCAATCTAGAGTGATGTACGGCTGTTTGGTCTAGTTGTATAATCTTGTAAGTTAATGCAAATGAGTAGCAAAAGTAATGATTTAATGCTCGAACACAATATTAGCAGTGTGCTGTTTGACACAGTCACGTAGATCAAATATCTAGACGTAACGTTGCAAAGTGGTATGAAATGGAACGAACACTTACGGACCGTAGTAAAGTAGGTGAATTGTCGGCTTCGGTTTACTGGGAGAATTTTGGGTGTGTGTCTTCTGTAGCGAAGAACGCGTATACACCACTGGGGTGACCCACACTTGAGTACTGCTCGAACGTTTGGGACCCCTGCGAGGTCGGATAAAAGGAAGACATCGAAGGAATTCAGAGGCGTTCTGCTAGATTTGTTACCGTTAGGTTCGAACAACACGCCAGCAATAGCGAGATGCTTCGTGAACTCACGAGGGAATCTCTGGTCGGAAGACGAAGTTCTTTTCGCGTAACATTCGACATGCACTGTATGACTCTCGAAGACTAGTAAAATATTAGACACTGAACTTGATCAATACTCTGATTTATTCAACAGACTTAAATAACAGCCATAACAGATAATAAATGACATACTTCGTAACCTGTTCGTGCCGAGTCGAAGTCCACCAGAGCCCAAAACAGAATAGAATAGGTTAACCGCAATGTTTAGGGATCCAAGCCGCCGTACGCATTAGCAAAGTCGTCTGACATCATAATACCGCACGTGCCCGAGTTCACAGGCAATGGTTGGTTTCTGTCAGTTCAGACGATGTCACTTGCTGCTTGATGTTGCGAAGTATTTTTGCACTGTTTCTTCTTCTTTATCGTTATTTGAATTCCCCACGATTCATCCAGTTCACAGCGAACAAAAGCCGCCATTCAGCCATAGTTTGTACATATTAAAAGAAGTTTTGAAATACATAAAGAACAGATGACTATAAATGATGCTTTTTTTTAAATTGATGTACAATTTTTATGATGTTTAAAATTTTCATACTATTTTCAGTTCCACTTAAAATCGCTATTGATAATAATGATGTAGTAGAATGATGATGCTGGTGGAGCTTCAGTATGGTCATAGTCATGATAGAGATGGAGTGATGAATATGACTAAGGTACTCTGTGGAACCGTAGCTAGCGACTAAAAGTCAGTGAATTAGACGAATGGGCAAGAGTGAAAATGTAAGAATAACGTGGAGAGTTGTGACTAGGGTTGGATAGGAGGATATATCTGCTGCACAGGATTAGCCGAGCCGTCTAAGGCGCTGCAATCTTGGACTGCGCGGCTGATCCCGGCGGAGGTTCGAGTCCTCCCTCGGGCATGGGTGTGTGTGTTTGTCCTTAGGATAATTTAGGTTAAGTAGTGTGTAAGCTTAGGGACTGATGACCTTAGCAGTTAAGTCCCATAAGATTTCACACACATTTGAACATTTTGAAGGATATATCTCGGGATGGAGTTCGTCTTTCGCGAGTAGCAGTTGGTTGAAGATCCTAGGAAGATGATGGGTGAGGTACGAACGTGCATGGAAGGTGGAATAGGGATGTGTTGGTGCAGCAGGGTACATGGATTGGAGATCAGTGGAAGGTGTGTTGGGTGCTGAGATTACGTTTAATGATTACTGCGTTGGACCTGAAGGCGCTCTAGGAAGAGAAGAAAGTGTGGGAAGCGGGTAAGTTGGTAAACGATGCGAGATGGGAAAAGGTAAGCGGATACAAGAGGCGAGGTGGCGAATGTTTTATCATCGATATCCTATCATCCAATCTGGAAGATCCCTTGAATTAGGCAACATGCGTTACATTGCTCAATATTAAACAATAATTTCATCATCGCAACTAAGACTGTTTTCTTCTCCTCATTTTTCTTTTACCTTTAGGAGTATTACGTAATATGATTGTAATATTTGCGCGATTAGTATGGGAGACATTTACTGATAATTTTTAGTTTCTGTAAGACTCTTTGGTTGTTCTCGTTGTGACGGATGGAAGACTCGAGAGCGCGTTTCTGAGCATGCTAAGGACGCCGCTCAACAACACACTTGACACGAATGTTTCCTCAGTTCGTTGTTACTGACACTGCCTCATGCATCGCTGTTGTCATCCCCCACGAGAACCTCGGCTGCTTTGCATCGGCGAGTAATGATGCTAGACTACTCTGCTTCAGCCGTGTACGGCTCCTGGGGAACAGTCAGCCTTTTTCCGGCGTTGTAATACTTATTGGTGACTGTTGTATGAAATACAAAATTTACAGACTTTCACGTTTCATTCACTATTTAAATTACGGGATTTCCCGTTTGTTTGGCAGCGGCGAAATTGCTGGTTTCCTTTTTGTCGAGCCTCACATGTCAGCGTGAGCGCACGTCCTTGAGCCGAGTCCTGCGCACCATGAATTGCCGGATTTCATTGTCCTCCGCTGCTGTCGCCGCGAGCGGAAGCCGTACGTCGCTTCCTCTCTGCCTGCCGTTTGCTCTGGTCTTCGTCTTCGCGTTGCCCACAGAGAGACCTGGTGACTTGAACGAAAGCAACATATTCCGTGTATACTGTTAAGATGTCTTTTACACTTTAAACCAAATAAAAAATAACGCAAGTCGCATGGAGGATTATAGAAGTGACATTTGTGGTCCCCACGGAAGTTTAATAAGCTCTCTGCTGTTCTTAACCTATATAAACGATTTAGAAAGCAATATGAGCAGCCCTCTTAGATAGGCGATGCTGTCGGGTACCTCCAATAAAGTCTTCAGAATTACAAAACCAACTATCAAATGATGTTTGAATGGTGCAGGCACCTATCGGCTCTTAACAATAAAAAGTGTGACGTCTTCCACGTAATTATTAACAAAAGTCAATTAATTTTCGGTTACACACCCCAAATTTAAAGGTTGTAGATTCAACTAAATTCCTAGAGATTGCAATTACGAACAACTTCAATTGGATCAATCACGCACGAAATGTTGTGGGGAAGTCGACTTTGTTTTATAGGCAGAACTGCTGGAGCTCTACTGTAGCAGCTGCCTACACTAAGATTGTCCGTCCTCTTCTGGATTCTGGAGTATGGCTGTGGAGTATGGAGTCATGACAGTCGTGTGACTAGGGCCTCCCGACGGGTAGACTGTTCGCCTGGTGCAAGTCTTACAATTTGACGCTACTTCGGCGACTTGCGCGTCGATGGGGATGAAATGATGATAATTAGGTCAACACAACACCCAGTCCCTGAGCAGAGAAAATCTCCGATCCAGCCGGGAATCGAACCCGGGCTGACCACTCAGCTACCGGGGGCAGACTATGGAGTCATTACCAGATACGATTGACAGAGGACAACCGAAAAGCTCAAAGAAGGCCAGCTCGTATCGAACAACAGGGTAGAGAGTGTCACAGATACGATACGCGAATTGGGATAACAGTCATTAAAAGAAAGACGTTTTCTCTGCGGCGAGAACTTTTCACAGATATTCAATCACCAACTTTCTCTTCCGAATACGAAAATCTTTTGTTGAATACACAAAGAGAAATGACTACTGTAATAAAACAGCAAGAACCACAACTCGGTGGAAAGACTTAGGTGTTCATATTTCCTGAGTGCTGTTCAAGAGTGTAGCTGCAGTCAACGAGTCTGAATGTGATTGTGTGAACCCTGCTGCCACACACTTAGGCTGAGTTGCAGTACTTTGTAAGAGAACCGCGTTTGTCTTTTTAACAAGGGAGCTTGAGTGAGTGACCTGAAACATTACACAATTTTTTTTTCATTGTCTTTATCGATTACAGATATTAAAAAAACAGCTCACGGAAGTTTTTTTATATTTTCGCAGTTACGGACAGTAGGACTGATGTTTAGGACCGATTGATTAGGATGCAAATAGCAACATCACCAGTGTGGTCAGAAAATGTCTGAAACGCTTGTAGGGATGTTGGCATGTTGTACTGCGATATGAATGTTACGAAAAAAAAATTCGATACGTTGCGCCGTTTCCGAGTTATTTAGCATTGAAGTTAGCCAATCAGATCGTCGCGTGCGTAAATTCAAGTTTCTGCTAACCAAACAAATCATTCGTTGGGCAACACCGCCCCTGGCAGACCGCTTGAATGCGAGCGCGCGACGCCCCGATAGGCTAACTTCTATGCTAAATAACTCGCAAACAGAGCAACGTATCGAATTTCTTTCTTAACATCTATGTCTCAGTACAACCTGCCCTGTAACATCCCTACAAGCATTTCACGCATTTTCTGACCACCCTGTATATAACAAATGACAAAACTGTTTTCAGTCGCAAAATTCACTTGAGTTCAAACAATTAAGAACTTACATACACAGAGTTATACCAGATTTTCTCGTAAATGAACAAGGTAACATCGGTCACCCACTGTAAACACAAAAGCTGACTAGAAATTCCTGAAGAATTTACAAAGGTTGACAGCTGTTAGAAGACCTTATTTTTTAAAAATCAGAGCAACTTCAGAAGAGCAGATTAATAATAGAGAAAGCAACATGTGAAACGAAACTAAAAACTGATTATGACTTTAAAAAAACGTTTAGGTTCAACTATTCTCTTTAGTAATTATTCACTGAAGCCAGATTTGAATCCCACAATCTTGCCCAACTCGGCCGCTATTAACATCCACCTCGTTCCATTACACGTGCGGCCTGGCAAACGATAAACCTTCATCAGCATATATAGTTTTCATCACAAATAACCACAAACATGTTCATCTAAAACAATTCAGCCTCAGCAACAAGACCCAACATCCTGTTATAACAGCAGTGTAAACATGTTTAAAAGACAATTGATTTTGAAAAATTGCTCCCATTAAAGAAAGCAAGGCATGTATTCTGGCCAGTACATCAAACAAAACAAGTTACACCAGTTTCCATGGAGCTAAAAAACAGCACAACTACTCGACTAAGGTCGGGCAGAGAAGGGAAAACATCAGCACTGCCTCACTAGGCACATGTTAATCACATTTACGCGCAATAATGTACCGTGTCCAACATGCGAGAAATCACAGCCACAAGTGCCCACACTGCACCAGCGAGCCACACGTTCCCTAAAAGGCAGGCCTGTACTCCGACCGACCGACCGACCGACCGACCGACACGACACGACACAGCACCGTTCTCGGCAGACGGAGCAAACATCATCTCTGGTCACCGACTCGATGCACCATAATCGCGCCAACCATGTTACCGAACCAAAAATTGTGCCACCCTTGGCACATTATGAAATAGAAAGATACACCAGAAAGTCTAATTTATTACTTGAGAACCATACACCGGTTGAAAGCCTCCTATTTTCTCTGTAGTCATAATAGTTTCACAACAGAAATGTGCGTGTGGCCACTTGGTACAAGTCTCTTTATTTAACGCCAATTCGGTGACTTTCGCGTCGTTGATGATAAAATGATGAGAGTACACACACACATATACACGAGTCCCGAGTGCAGAGAATCTATCCTTGCTGGGAATCGAACCCGGGACCCTGTGATCAAGGGTCAAGAAAGCTAACCAAAGACCACGAATTGTTGAAGCTTATCAGTTACGATGAGTGATTGTGACTGTACTAAAATAAAATGTGGACAGTTATTAAATAGCGTTAAACTGGCGAAGAAAGAAAATAAATAATTTGTAGTTTTGTGCAGCATAAATTTTATAACATTTTCACGTGCAGTAACGTCATATGCCGTCACATTTCTTCCTATTACCCACAGCTGTGCTTGCGTAGCATAATCAAATGCAGTCTTACTGATAACTCCCCAAGTTCTACGTGTCTCTCCGTTTGTCATACAGCATTGAAAGGACGTAGTAGTTGCGAGTCTTCAAGCATCACATAAGGTGTAAGAGACGAGTGATGCTTGGTAGCTAAAATATGATTGCTTTGTGACTGAAGTTAGAATAGAAGTATGGATTAAACATAGTGAGGATTGTATAAGTACTATATTGTTTACGTTGAATCGTCGTATCTAGAACATACCCAACAATAAAAGCATATTCGTAAATATGACAAAGTTCAAAATTCGAATACTAAACAGACTTTTCAAAGAGTGATTATTGTTCCACATTTCCCGACCATGTCCTTCCTCAGCGTTCAAGCTATCTCCATAAATCGGTTCAGCGCTTTAGTCGTGAAAGAGTAACAGACAGACTTACTTTCGCAGTTATAATTTTAGTATGGATTTCTTTTCTGGCCGCGCGGGATTAGCCGAGCGGTCTGAGGCGCTGCAGTCATGGACATTGCGGCGGGTCCCGGAGGAGGTTCGAGTCCTCCCTCGGACATGGGTGTGTGTTTGTCCTTAGGATAATTTAGGTTAAGTAGTGTGTAAGCTTAGGGACTGATGACCTTAGCAGTTAAGTCCCATAACATTTTACACACACTTTTTTTTCTTTTCTGCCTTCGTTTTGTATGTGCCGAATATCAAGGAAAATGTGGAATGTATATGAGCTTCAAATTGCGTGTCGTAAGAGCTATGAGAACTTGTACGTATTCGCTGCTATTGAAGAAGTATCTCTAGCTCTTAAGGTGTCATTTTTAGAGTCTACGTTTAATGGAATTTTTCTTCTTGTTTTGGTCCATACCACCTCCACTCAAAACATGGGAAGCAAAGAGCGTGTGCGGTAGAAGAGCCGTCTTTCACGGTATCGAAAATGAACAACTGCTTGTAGCTCTTGAGGTATGCATTTTAGAGCCCATGTGTATTGGAAATTTTTGCTTGTTTCGCTGAGTACTAGCACGTCTTGAAACACTCGACGCTTTCTTTTGGACACCCATATGTGATAAATGTCCTTTAAAGTTAGCAGATGTCTTCATTCTTTATTCTATTTTCGTGCCATTCTCCCTTCTATTTGGCTTGTGATTCATTTCTTTGAAATGTTCAGCAAAATTTGAATGGCTTGTCCATACTTTGAGGCTCTGATATGTCTTTTGTATCGGGTGTCTAATTAACTGCCAGTTTATCCTACATGCGTACTATCACATGTGTTACATAGTAATTGATGTATTTCTACCTTCGTCTCTTTTGTTCCCTTTGGGATGTACTTTTGAACAGAACTGGCCGTCTTGAATGCCGTCTTGATACCTTCTCTTTTGATGTGATTGTAAGTCATTGTGTACCACCTTGAATCTTCTCTCTTGTGATGTATGCTTTGTGTTGTTGTTTTCCTCACAGGGTGTGTGCTTCTTTGTGTGGGGTTTTTGTTGCGTTGTGTGGTGTCACCGCCAGACACCACACTTGCTAGGTGGTAGCTTTAAATCGGCCGCGGTCCATTAGTACATGTCGGACCCGCGTGTCGCCACTGTCAGTAATTGCAGACCGAGCGCCACCACACGGCAGGTCTAGAGAGAGACGGACTAGGACTCGTCCCCAGTTGTACGACGACTTTGCTAGCGACTACACTGACGAAGCCTTTCTCTCATTTGCCGAGAGACAGTTAGAACAGCCTTCAGCTAAGTCCATGGCTACGACCTAGCAAGGCGTCATTAACCATATCATAGAGTCTCACTTGTATCATCAAGAATGCTGTATACAAATGATGGATTAAAGTTAAGTATTAAAGAAGCTACGTACTTTTCTTTATAGCATTCATTACGTATCCTGTTTCAGACCTCACGCCAGCCGGCGTGTGTAACGCGTGCATTTCGGCTACTTCAGAGTGGCGTGGCTGTCTTGATACGCCACAACACGTTGTTGGTCGTGTGTGTGTGTGTGTGTGTGTGTGTGTGTGTGTGTGTGTGTTGTGTTGTGTTTATTAACTGCATTTGTTTTTCAACTTTTGTTCCATTTTGGACTATATTATTAGTATCCATTGTCTGTTACTATTTTTACGATCATGTGTAGTTGTTTTTGGTAGGTTTCGTGCTGAGTGGTGCTGTGTTGAGTCTACAGAGCATGTATCTGAGTGTTGCTTGCTTACTTCGTTTAGAAGTGTGAATTTCAAAGTAGTCACATAGATCTAGGTGAAGATGGCGTTAATCGGATCAGGACACTAAGCATTGTTATGTTGTTTAGAGAAATCATTTCATATAAGTGGCAACTTACGTGCTCGTCGAGCTCTAAGCCAAACACTCAGCAGTTCGATTTCAAAACACGTTATGTCCATCAGGATGCCAAGTAATTTATTTATTTATTTGCATTTATCGGTTTCGATTTCCTTAACAAATGACGTTTATATCTAGCACTGCAACAATAGGAAATCTCATTAAGAAGTATACTGTGTCAAACTTGACATACGATATTTATCAGACTACAGCAACTAGTAAACAAAAAGTGTTGCACTTTTCGATAAAACATCGTCTGGAACATTTATTAAGCTTATCATTTCTTTAAGTATATGAACAGTGGTATACTACTGTGGTTTTATTAAGACGTCATGCCTTCAACTAAATAAATGTCGTGTGGCTACGGCCTCCCGTCGGGTAGACCGTTCGCCGGGTGCAAGTCTTTCGAGTTGACGCCACTTGGGTGACCTGCATGTCGATGGGGATGAAATGATGATGATTAGGGCAACACAACACCCAGTCCCTGAGCGGAGAAAATGTCCGCTGGGACTCGAAGCCGGACCCTTCGGATTGACATTCTGTCGCGCTGACCTCTCAGCTACCGGGGGCACACATGCCTTCAACTATGGGATAGTAAATAGTTCGTTGAAATAAGGAATGGCCAAGGTGCTGTCGTGGAAAACAACGTCTTTCAGCATGTATTTGCAGATACAGTGGATTGTTGACACAAAGAGGAAAAAAAAAAGCATTCGTGATAAGGAAGATTACGTTTTTTTACTTTGCAGAGGAGAAGATAAGTAGTGAATGGGAAACAACATTATCGAAATCTGCGGTGATAATATTTAGTTGTCATTTTCCTTAGATCACACGGTACTCCGACAGAATGATGTTCCTGACCCTATATTAAGTAGAGGCATTCTGGTGCTGTGTATTGAAGCTGATCATTCCAGCTTTACACAGTTTCTCTCGGTGACGACTGAGAAGCGGAATACTAGAACTGAGATTCTCAGGCGAGCGAGAAATATTTAAAATTGATCTGGTGCATCTGAAACGATCTGAATCGCACTCCCTCGTATTTACGTCAGCATGTTTGACGTTTTCCATTTCTTCCTCCCTTTATTTATTTTTTTTTTTCATAATTGACTTTAATTTTTTCTCTTCTGTGGATTGTCGATAGCACATTTTTCTGTATATCCGTCACACTAAGGAATTTTTCGTTCCTTCTTGTTTCTTGCTGTTTTCGTTTCCTATTCTATAAATGTTCATAGCGTTTGGTCGTGGGCTGCATTATCATTGACAAGCATTGCCTTCAGTACATGTTTAACTAAGTAATTTCACTTCAAGTCCATATGCTACGTGTCCCACTATTTTCTAAAACTGCGCTGTCAGAGTTTTGTCCGCTCATATCTCTTCAGTTTCATAATAATAAGCAGCCAGAGCACAAAAATATAATAGTACCCTGCACACGCACTTTTCATGGTAAGTCGTGCGATACAGTTATTTATTTTACATTCTTCTCAGACTAAACGAAAGAAATCTAATCTCAGTGCTTCAGTGCCGATCACAGCGTTAAGGTTCTGATAGTGACTAGTGACTAGGGCGTAGTGCTATGGCGCTCCTGTAAAATGACGCTAAGTTATGTTCGAGCCGTCATTCGTCTACTAGCTAAGACATCAACTGTGAGGTGCGTATAAGAGGAGTACAGTCACAGAATGAGATAGAGACGGGAACCAGTAAACCGTCAAGCTCTAAAAGTAACAGTGAGCGTCTCGTTCAACTTTTCAACTGTGTGTGAATTCCTACGGGAGGAAACTGCTGAGGTCATCGGTCCCTAGGCTTACACACTACTTAAACTAACTTACGCTAAGAGCAACACCCACACTCATGCCCGAAGGAGGACTCGAACCTCCGGCCGGACGGGCCGCGCAATCCGTGACATGGGGCCTTTGACCGCTCGGCCCCTCCGGGCGGCGAGCGACTTGTGATTCGCCCCATGTAGCAGTATATAGGTGGAACACACTAATAGACACTAAAACAAGAGACATTTGTACTTATGTTTTCGGAGCCACTCACAGCCGATACCTAGAAGGAGCAAAAGACTTCACGTATATTGATGAAGGTAATAATGATTACTTGCGGTCAGCATATTTCGCTTATGTTACAAATAGCAAAAAAAGAAAATCACTTAGGAACAGTCTAAAAAATCAGATAATGTATTGAATATAATTGACACTTCCAAATTAAAGGTTTCGCAGAGACAAATGTCACCAAAACCACTGAAGATTGTATTTCAGTTATTATTTCTTTTATTCTTTCTTGAGCGTAATGTAGTCTAAGAGCGTATTACACCAGACGCACTTCGCTATTGTTTATAAAGCATCATCAGTGTCAGTTGGCGTTCATTACTCCTCTACGCATGTTCTGAAGTCGACAAATTTTTCCCTCGTTGCTAGCAGTGGTTGCCGAAAATATTTCTTTGTACTTTCACCTTTCGCAATTTGTCAGCGTTTAAGGAGGCCCCTTTTTCTTTTGTTGCAATTGCTTTCTCTGTACTTCGGTCTCCTTTTTCTGAAACATCACACAGTTTGTCTCTACTGATGTACAAAGAACCCAAATGCTACAAAATAAAATCCAGGTTCCTTATGTTGTGCTTGTGGTCTTCAGACCTGATACTCATCGGATGCAGCTCTACTGCCATCTGTATCCTTTCAGCCTGCCATTACGAGTTCGCGATGGGCGAAAGTGCAACCTATTTTTCCGACTACAGCCTCCGCTAACAATGAGGAAAAAAACCTGTCATTTCCAAAGCATGTAAAAAATTACTAATAAGTACCAACCACCACTGATGATATTCTGTTTATACGAAGGGCGTTCAATAAGTAATGCAACTCTTTATCTGGAAGCAGGTTGTTTCTGTTCAGGACTCCAATATGCCATATTATCACCCACTTTTATGTCCGCCCACGGTACCTGAATGGTCAGCGTGACGGATTGTCAATCCTCTGGGCTCGGGGAATTTTCTCCGCCCAGGGACTGGGTGTTGTGTTATCATCATCATCATCCTATCATCCTCTTCGACTGCATGTCACCGAAGTGGCGTCACATTGAAAGACCGGCACCCGACGAACGGTCTGCCCGACGGGGGACCCTAGCCATACGATTAAATAAATCAATAGCCCACTTTTATGCATACAAAACCCAATTTTTTTTTATCATTGTTCGATGTGACAGCATTACGCCATCTTACTGGAAGGGCCTGTATGCCCACATGGTACCACTCTATTGGCCGACATCAGAGCCAACGTCTTGCTGCATCAGTATAACCTCTCCATCATCCACCTACTGCATCCCGTGGAGTGCATCTTTAATTGGATCAAAAAGATGGAAGTCTTCTGGTAGGCGGTGAGCAACGCAGCGGTCACACACCTTTGAGTACTCCAACTGGTGGACGAGTATGTCAGCACTGCCAACAGAGGCGCCCACTTGTGAGCGAGGTGTTTGATTGTGATCCGTTGGGCACCTCGAATGCGAACGTCCGCACATTCCAACATTGAAGGAGTCTCAGAGAATACGAACAGTTCTGACAAGAAACTGGTATCAGTGGTATGCACAGCATGAGGCTGTGGATCGTACTGAATTGCTAAGATGACATAACATTGTAAGTGGTGTTGATATAGAGCAGAGCAATGGCAACGATAAATAAAGCAAACATTGCATTATATCTACAATAAAAGTTGCCGAAGTTGACATTCGTCACAAAGGAACCCAAGGAATTTCGCAGAGCGGGAAAGAAGTGGCAGATGAAGTATTAGCTTTTCTGCAAGATGAGTCAGTGGAACAAAGTGGTGTCGTATACGCTCAACTGTGTGGACAATGTGCATGAGGAGTAAAATGATGACGATAAGTGCTTAATACGTGAATGTGATACTGAAAAAGGCGTCGAGCCATATAGTTACTGATCCTTGTCGGGCAGGGAGCCACAAATCCTGTCCCCAGTGAAATGTAGTAAAGGATAATCGTTGTCCAAGGAGTTAGTACTAAACAAAATTACGTACGTGGTAGTTCAACCGCACCATAGTAGAAGATCAATTATGAACAGATTTCGAATAAGTTCGCAACAATATGACCGTGTAGTGCCTTAGAAAAACCACTGATATTCGAGAGAGAAGAAGGACTACTTGTTACAAAAACTGGTGTTTACTCGTTTGAAGGACTTTCGATGCAATTTACAGGATGTGCATGATAGCTACCTACTAAGTTATGCACATCAAATTACACGCGGCACAGGTTACGGTATTTTCAAGGGAAGCAGTGAATGGCTGCATAGCTTCAAACAGTGCTGCAGACTTGAAATACATAAGACAGCGAAATTTCAAACAAATTGTCAACTTGACGATGCAAAGCAAACAGCGGAATCGGCCCGAAAATTTGTAGGTCAGATAAACAAACTCATCCCATCATTTAGTAAGGAATTTGTTCTCAGCTCCGTCCAGTCAGAATTTGAAGAGGAAATGCATATGAAAGGAACCCTGAAAATTAAAGAGGGTTGTATCTCGATCAACTAACATCAATGCCATAACACATTCGTATACAATTATGGTGACTGTTAATCTGGATGGTACGAGGGTAATCCCAGAAGTAAGGTCTCCTATTTCTTTATAAGTACAGAACTCTGTTTATGTGGCAGTTGGTCACACTGTTATGAAGAGAGCTTCACGCGCTGTGTGTAAACATGCTCAAGACGCGATGAGACCCTCAGCTTGGCAGCCGTTGACAATGGAGCTCCCTTCGGATGTTACCGCCAAGTGCACATTGCTCGCAGTTATTCGGTTTTTGAACACAAAGGGCACTGCGCCGATTGAAATCCATCGCCAATTGACGGAAGTGTATGGTGAGCCGTGCATGGATGTCAAAAATGTTCGTAAGTAATGTAGAGAGTTTGCAGCTGGTCGGACCGAAATTCACGACGAACAAAGAAGCGGGAGACAGTCAAAGTCTGAGGAGACAGTGTTGAAGGTTGAGCCACTGGGACCACAATTAACGCTGACAGGTTCTGTGAGACTCTGACAAAACTCAAACGAGCAATTCAGAACCGGAGAAGAGGAATGTTGAGCAAGGGCGTACACGTTCTCCATGACAACGCTCGTCCACACATCGCTCAGCAAACCGTTGCTCTCCTACAACAGTTTCAGTGTAACATGACTTGGCGCCCAATGACTATCACCTGTTCCCTAGGTCAAAAGAACATTTGGTCGGAAAGCGATTCAGCTCCGGCGACGAGGTGAAAGAAGAGGTTCATAACTTTCTTAACAGCATGGCGGCGATCTGGTATGACATGGGCATACAAAAACTGCCACAGCGTCTACAAAAATGCATAGACAGAAACGGTGATTATGTCGAAAAATATCTAAATGTTCGAGCTGTAAACTGATGTAGGCCTATGTACTTACAAAAAAAATATGAGACTTTACTTTTGGGATTACCCTCATAAATTGGGTGGAGAGTTATTTATTGTGCTGCGAGAAATTGGAGGTGCTCTCCCCCATACAATTCTCTCTCGTGTGCGTGATCTTACGAGGGTAGTAGGGGATATTTACGTCACAGCAAGCAAGAATGTGAAAATGAACGTAAGAGAACTGCAACTATGGTATGAGCACTTCTTTTGGCCAATAGCTGGTCAAAATAACTTGCTTTTGCTTGGCTCCCGGTCAGCTTATAAGAATCATACTCCTTTTGGAGCAAACTATTTGTCCTGAAATATGTGTGACACTGCAAGTGATACCAAAGGGAAACACCGGACAAATTCAACCTACGATTGTTTGTTTCATGCGCACCTATAAAACATATTATCGCGCTTTCTGCAGCTTCTCCTTACAGGATAGCCAGTTTCTCAGTAAGCTCCGTGACAGACTGTTGCACGCCATCACATTCCATCAGTTCGCATCGACCCGTCATACCAATATGATTCTATAGGCATTATTTAAGATGGATACCTAGTTGAACGTTCTGCGTCGTTTGTAACTTCCAAGGGTTTCGTCTTCGATCTTGATGGTGCGACGCTTGCGATCACTGTGGCGGGCCATTTTTCATTCGGTGTTCATGGAGCCAGTTAATGGTTTGTTTTGTACATTTCTTGAATCTCGACGATGTCCGTTTTGTGAAGTGTAAAACGTACATCCCATAGAATGTTGATGCCTGCACCTGCCGGACACTCCAGTTTGTCGCCCTCCAGCTGCACGTGGTGAGTCATCAGCAGCTGATATTTTTGCTATCGTAACTCTTAACACAACACTTTTAAATGGGCCTCCCGACCCCGCAGTCAAGGGGTTCCTTGGGAGGCGGTAGTGTGAGGGTGTGGGGGGGTCGGCGGCCAGCGGCGGGCACGCCTCCTCTGGCCTGGCGGGGAACGCCCCCTCCCCCCCCCTCCACCTCTTCCCCGCCCGCGGCGCGTGGCCGGCAGCCGCGGTGCTGGCGCCAGTGCAGTGCCGAGAGCGGCGCGAGCAGGCGGCAGCGTGCCGGTGCCGTGCTTCAGCTAGCCGTGTGTCGTGTGCCGCGCCTCCGGTCCCCCGCCGCCGCCGCCGCCAGCCATGGACTACCACCCGGTGCCCGTGGCGCCCGGCCCGCCGCCGCTGCTGGGGCTGCCCGCGGCCAGCGCCGCCGCCCACGCCGCCCACCACCCCTCGCTGACGCACGCCGCCGCCCACCACACGCTGCACACCCTGCAGACGCTCGTCGCCGACGACGCCGCCTCCTCCCGCTGGACGCACTACCAGCACTTCTGGCGCCAGCACCACGCCCACCACAACGGTACGTTTAAATCTCCCGCCCCCACGAGGCGTCCCCCTGGCTGTGAGTGCTGTGAAAACAATCACGAGGAATGCGAATGGTCGTTCACCATCAGCACACAGTGACCACCTATTTCCCACGTGCCGTACTGATTCTCGAAAGGATCAGTGTTTTGTCTTCTTTGCAAAACTGCATTAATGGTACGTTCAGTCGCTGCGTTATGCAAAATATTTCGTGCAGTAACTACTAAGACAAAAACTAATGAAGTTGCGGAGCTCCCTCCTACTTGCTGAGTATCGACGTATTTGATCAACATCCGCAGTGTGAGTGGGTGATCGGGTATTAAAATAACAGAAAAGTGGACTCTACCCTACCAGAACAAGTTAATGTTCTGATGGGTTTCTTTATGAAATAACTTTTTTCCTACCAGACACCATTTTCACCATTTTCTTTCTAGTTATACTTTGCACTACGCGTTTCGGCAAATGATGTTCATTTTCAAGTGCGTTTTCTGTATACGATGTCATTTACTCGTGATGTTTTTCGATGAGTGAGGTGCTGTCATGCACTATTGTGTTTACTGTACTATACAAAAGTTCCTAGTAAATCATCTATTGTCACATAGAGTTAGTGGTGAAATTTTGAAGGATTTTTTTTACTTATAGTTTTCGTGTGGTCCACTTGAGCAGAAACTCGCACATATGAAATATCACACATATTTTTCTGTACACGTACACATTGAAAATAGCCAACGTACATAAATAAACAGTTAAAAACACGTTCTCACATGTATGCAACAGAGATAACTCCATATGTCGTCTACAGAGTGTATATACTTTCGTATAGAGGGTATTTAGCTTAATAGTCCGGATCGTAATTTGCTTATATATATTTACAGTTGTGCGTATTTCTGTCTGTTACTATTTTTATTTAAGTGTACTGTCGAAGCATGTGAAGAAATTCACAGAATCACTTTTCAGTTTTTCATTTAATGTTTTACCTTTTTTAATGTCAATATATATCCAATTGTTCCGACAGATGCATTCTGAGACATTATTTCTTTAGTCGGTGGAGTACTTTGACATTTTCCTCTGTGTGTGTGTGTGTGTGTGTGTGTGTGTGTGTGTGTGTGTGTTTATTTTATTACAGCAAAGAGAACAGAACGTTGCAGCCCCTCACACACTAAAAATATCACAAATAAGTGGCATAGCACACAGAAAACGCTCTTCAAAATCGGAATCATTTCCCGTACCTAGCCATCATGCAATGCCTAAATAAAAAAGATCTTGACAGGCAGTAGAAAATTCATTTCATAAACAAAACACGTGTTTTTACAGTCGCACTCTTTCACCAACCCTTTCTGATGGAACAAATTGAGCGATGTTCGAAGTTTGTTATTGTATATTGCAGTTGTTGCAAATCATTCTCTAGATTTTTGCAAGTATTATATCGTCTCAAAATGCTGAAAATAACAAGTTTTGAACAGTGCCAAAACAAAATAAATATTGTCTTCGAAACAGAGCTGACACAGACTCGGTACAGAAACGAGAAATAGCTCTTCGATGGAGTGACTCAGTTCCCCCTTGTCTTGAAATACACAGAGACGGAGCACCGCTGACATGGGTCATAGTCAGGGGTAAATTGTATTTGTCCACTGTCACGATCTTCTGATCCTTCAGATAACATTGTTTTGCGTCTGTTAGGTAACTCCTCTTTGTACTGTTTTATTCCATCTTTTGCTTACTGTTGGTTGAGAGAACAGTCCTACTAACTATCAATTTCTTGTAACGAAGAGGTATTGCAACGTCACTACGATTGGAATTAGCTTTGATCAGTGGCGAGGCGTTTTATCGCCATACCCTTCCTTCCAAAACAGCCATACATATGGTGTTTTGATATGAGAGGCGGTTAGTGGCAGAATAAATCCAGGCTAATTCTGTTGAGGCGTACCCATTTAATTACCTTACGTGACAATAAGATATCATCGAAATAAACTCAGAGTAAATTGGTATGCGTGTTCTTTATTTCACTCGTGCAAAGACAGTTTTTTGTCAATCATCTATTCGAAACTGACAAAAAATGTCTCCATCTGTTGGTGAGTCCTGGAAGCTCATAGTGCTGCTCTGATGTTCTCTCATATTTGTGAAAGACGTGTCGTAGAAGTCTAACGTTTTACGTAGTAAACTATTACTTTTGGACTTGAAGCACAACTCACATATAGTCACATATATTACTTCGAATTTAAATCGGTAAATCGCGCTTTTAATCTATGGTCATGTAGTCCATAGCTTCACTAAATACAGCTTTGAACTTGTAAAAGTCAAAATACCAAGCATGATAAATACCTCTGTAATCAACGCGACTCATAACTAGACACCACATGGCGTATATCTTTTCGCCCTCTAAGAAACACGTAAAACCATTACTTATCACTGGCTTTCTTATTCATCTTATCGTCCCAAAACTTCATCTTTCCACTTTGGCCCTGCCTTCTATCTTGCGTCCATGCGTTTAAAGTTCCAGATTCCTTCCTACGGGGTTTTGGATATGGAGGTGTGTGTGTTGATTTTTTGCCTGTACATGGTCCGTGTAGGTATCAGTGGGTCAATACCGGTTTGTGAGAGTCACTTTCGGTTTTATCAGTATTTTTTGTTGTGTTTTCTCGATGTCTTTGACGTTGGTGGTTAATCATGGCGTCTCCGTCGCATCGTGTGCTTCTGTAGCAACGACTGTGCGGTAGTGACAAAGTTTTTCTTTGGTGGACAGAAATTTATTGTTGTACTTATTCCATGTAATCGTGTAGGTTTTGCAAATTTTTGTGCACATACACTGTTAGCTACTGTTCTTTGCCAGTGTTTCCAGTTATTTCACTTATATACTTAAAGCGTTTAACTTGAGTAATGTTGTCATACTTGGCTGAAATTGATCTCAGGTTCAGGCTATTGGAGTCTATGTAGCGTGTTCTTTCGTAAGAAAGAGTCCGGTCTTGATGGAGGCTCACGAAGCTTCTCAGTGGCGTGGCTGGCTTCCTCGAGGGTTCGGGTGGTTATTGCTAGGTCGACAGCAAAAGAAAGGTACCTAATATTGATTCGTTTATCTTTTGTTCCCATACTTATTCCAGGTATTTCTTTCTCCCCAGTTTTGATAGTCTCATCCAGTACTAGGTTGCAGAGGAGTTGGGAGAGCCCGTCACCCTGTTGTCCTCCAGTTCTAATATGGAAATGTTCGGAAATTTCGCCCCTGAATTTTCCTTTAAAGAATATGTATGTCAAGGTCTGTTCGATTGACGTGGTTGTTTTGTTATCCACACCGTGTTCACGAAAGTGACAAAAGTGCGGCTTAACTTTCGGTGTTGCAGTATCATCTTGTGGTTTCAGATACGTTCTGCACATGACTATGAACGTATACACATGATTGTGAACTATTCATTACGTACACCAAAACTGAAGTTTAGCTTTCCTGTGTAATGTTTATGCCTGGAAGCTTTATCCTGTACAAACGAAAGCTTCCACCGACAGTGGCAAGGAGAACGTATCCGTGAGCTAAACGGCGCAGAAGCGAAAGCTGAGAAACCGCGACGAGGAAGTGAACCCACTGCTTCCAGCCGAGGACAGGATCTACAAACTGTGCGTATCCTGCTCGCGTCTTAACGAGACCGCTACGAGAAGAGGATTTGACGAGAACTGTTACGGAAGACCGAGAAGGGATGAATGAATGAAAACTATTTCTCCGTCAGCTTAAGGACGTGTCTGGATACAGTACGAGTAATATCGAGAAAATGAAATATACAGCTTCCCCGAAACGCCGAATCAAAAGTGAACTGTTATCTTCCACACCTTTCCGCACTAGAATCGTCACAAACCTTAGCCTTCTATAACCAAGCTAATCGTGTTAAAACATTTTTCCTCTAAATTTTGAACCAGGTAAAAAACTGTTCTTAGTACGTTGTTTTGCATATGTAGTTCAGCGATTGCATATGTAGTTCAGCGAAGTTCTGATTTTTATCATGTTCTGTCAGCGTATTTCCTGTGCCCGTCCAAACCGAATGCTCGCAGCGATTGTTTCGTATAGTCTTGAAGACGCCCGTGCCATAGCGGTATGATGTCTTTGTGTACCGACACCGGTATATCAATTCAGGCCAGTGGGAAGCCCAAACATCACGAAGGAAAGTGAAATGGTTAGTTCCGCAAGGAACGAAGGAAGGTCACAGCTAACTGCTCTTCCAAACTCACAACCACGTTGTGCTTATTTCAGATATTTGTTGCACATCCGTACAGCGTAAGATCTTACTTTGTTGTCGTTACGCTTCTTACACACACGGGAAGTAGAATACTGATTACTTAAGAGAAAACACAATGTTTTTCTGTTTCATTACTACAGGATACTTAGGAGTGTATTTTTGAAGAAGAGATAGATAATTCTTGAGCGCTGGAGGGAAAATTGTTGCAAATAGTTCTCAATTTCACCACATTTACCTATCCTTTAGCATGTAAAACATATGCAAGAAAGCGTAAACAAGTGTTACTTTTCTTCTGTCTGCATCTTCACACACAATGTAATGATTCTGGTAGACTTGACACTTGTGACAACCTGACCGACGAGGTTTCTCCTCAGTTAATTTTCCCCCCCGTGGGGATATGACGAAATCGACCTTGAGTGATGCATATGAAATGCATTTGCTCAACTTGCAAGTCTTTTTCTTCCATTGCTTCATTGCACTCAAAGATATGTGAAACCTTGTTCGCAGAATTACTTCGCGTCTCGAGTGGCAGCTCCGGAGAAGAGATCATAATGATAACTTCTAGGAATCCAACTGAGATCTTAGCAGATATTTTACTGCACGCTTGTGAACGGTTGACTCTACATCGCAGGCTGGACAGCGTATTGTCAGAATCAAAGGAAAATCACTTTTTGTGCAATTAGAAGAACTACTTTGTGTTCAGGCTGGCAGCATTTTGTTCTCATAGCCCATTATAATCACTGGTGACTGAATCGGCACTCAGGGCAGTACATAAAATGGCCATGATAGGTGGAACTCGCAACTAATGAGCTGACAAAAAAATATTCTGAATGTAACACTCTCATCACCAGCAACGTGCCTTCATTACGAGGCCCTTTCTGTGATGGACCAGGTGAAAGCCAGCCCTCACTGCGAGACGAAGCAGAATCATTAGTTATTGAGTGTTATCGACGTAGAGTTAGAAAATATAACCCAACCAATGAAAACTCTAGTTCATTCCAAATTTTGTTTCTTCAAAAAATGGTTCAAATGGCTCTGAGCACTATGGGACTCAACTGCTGTGGTCATAAGTCCCCTAGAACTTAGAACTACTTAAACCTAACTAACCTAAGGACATCACACACATCCATGCCCGAGGCAGGATTCGAACCTGCGACCGTAGCGGTCGTGCGGTTCCAGACTGTAGCGCCTTTGTTTCTTAATTGACTGATGATGTGAATTGAGTGAAGTAAATTTTTTTTAGCGTTCTTGGGTGTTGCGTTTCAGAACATATATCCTCCTTTGTTGCTTGAAATTAATTGTGTAGATCGCGTGAAAAGTAATAACATGCAATAATTTGTGAGTTAAAACATAACAACCAAGAGGAATACGTACTTGTAATTTAACCACTGCCGGTCCATAGTCTTCACCAAAAGAAAAGTGCGAAATTTTTCCTTTATTTCGTCTCACCTAGTCTCGTGCTGCACGTCGGCTCGCTCGTGCGATTCCGCACCGCGTGGGGCCAAACGGCGTGGCTGTCGCCGGCGTTCGGCTCCTGGTGGTCAAGAGAGCAGCGGTGCGAATTTCAGGTCGTATCGTAGCTCCACAAATGGCGTCAGTGCTTTATACAAGACAGTAAGTTCGCCCACAGTACGTAAGTCCTTTTCAGGTAGCAGCAGTTCCCAGGGGGCGTTATCTGTTCCTCCAGTTAGTGAACCTGATAACGATGTTAGCACAGGCACACCCGTCAGCTCTTCAGTCGTCTAAGAGAATGATACGCTTATCTGAGTATATGCTGCCTCCTCTGCTTCTTTCTGCCTCTCGTTTGAAGCACGAGAGCACCAGGTGATATTCGAGAAAGCGGCGATTAAGCCACAATTACATGGCGTCTGCTCCCCCCATGCAACTTTGCGAGATGAGCAACTATCGCCAAACGTCTGTAGCGAGATCTAGCGCCAAACGTCTGTTAACGGATATAAGTTTTGAGCTGGCATTGCGCTACCTTAAGTATCGAACGAACCTTAGCTACAGAACAAAAGCTTTATTCTGCTGCGATTCCTATCTTCCCCTTCCCCTGAATCTCGGAAGTAGTGTCGTGGTAACGAAGCAGACAGACGCCTCTTCCGCCTGTAGAGAGCAATATCGGACACAGCGTACTAACATAGCAGACGTAGAAATCGCCTTAAGGGCAAATAGTTGCAGCTAGGAATTAAGTTTCGCTCGTAACGTTCGAGCATCTTCACATGTTCATTGCTTTGATGGCAACACGTTAGAGCTTCGCTCGGTACCATCGTCAATACAAAGCAACCAATACCGTATCAAATAATATGCGACGTGTGGCTGTTTATCTGTACAGCAAACAGTGTATTAATGTCACTAAGGTTCACGGTTCAAAACAGAATCTAAGTACAGAATTCCCATGGTCGTTGCTCATGCACTGTATCGTTGCCTAGTCTTGTGGGATCTAACAAGCCGGGGCCCACGACAAATACGGGCCCCGCAACGGACTTGTAACGTCACACTAGTCGGCTTTCCGCCACACCTGGCGAACGCTCGACTCCGTGCAGAGCCCATAGGAAAACAATATGTAATTGAATAGGTTCACCCTAAACGTCTTTATTTTGTCGTGTGCTATCGACAGCTTGCATGCATTTAAACGAGCAGTCGATAATTATTAAACTCATCTCAAGCAGTTACTCGCTGCTAGCAGCAGACCTGCAATGTCACGTGCTGTGATGCACGCGCCGTGGCCTGTCTTTCTCGTGAGTCTCGTAACAAACGCAGCAGCGTATTTTGCAACCCAGATTTTTAATTCTAGCGTTAATTGTACGATTGCGGCATTGAATAAAGGCATCCGCTGGATTCTCTTAAGACACAGCCGATCAGCGTCTGACTGGGATACTCCCCTTATCGGCAGTACTGAGCTGATCAACTTGATTAGCCGAGCGGTCTAAGACGCTGCAGTCATGGACTGTGCGGCTGGTCCCGGCGGAGGTCAGAGTCCTCCCTCGGGCATGGGTGTGTGTGTGTGTTTGTCCTTAGGATAATTTAGGTTAAGTAGCGTGTAAGCTTAGGGACTGATGACCTTAGCAGTTAAGTCCCATAAGATTTCACACACATTTGAACATTTGATCAACTTGATTTCCCTAAGCTGAGTAAAATCGGCTTCAGGAAAAAGAAAGGAATGTTAAGGTTTAACTTGCCGTCAGCTGTGAAGTGAAAAAAAAAAGTTTTAGTGAGAGTGTTTATAGTTTTACATTTCTCGTTTCCGAATTTTTCAGCTTTTGTTGGAGAATAAGGTAAAGTGAAAACTAAAAGTTCCGAAAATGCCGAGAAATTATAGAAAATTTTAAGCTATGTTCAACACTGAATCATCGTACTAAGAACAGATTTAAACAGTTATTATTATTATTATTATTATTATTATTATTACACTGAGGTTACAAAAGTCATGGGATGGCAATATGCAAATATACAGATGGCGGTAGTATCTCTTTCACAAGGTATTGAAGTGCAATGCATTGGCGGAGCTATTATTTGGACTCAGGTGGTACATACGAAAAGGTTTACGACGCGATTATGACCGCAGGACGGTAATTAACAATCTTTGAACGCGGAGTGGTAATTGGACCTAGACGGTTGGTACATTTCATTTCGGAAATCTTTATGAATTAGGTATTCCGAGATCCGTAGTGTCAGGAGTATGTCGAGAATATCAAATTTCAGCCAGCACGCCTCACCACGGAGAACACAGTGGCCTACGGTTTTCACTTAGCGACCGAGAGCAGCGCCGTCTTCGTAGTGTTATCAGTGCTACTAGACAAAGAACACTGCGTAAAATAACCGCAGAAATCAATGTGGGACGTGCGACGAACGTATCCGTTAGGACAGTGCGCCGAAATGTGGCGCTAAGTGGCTATGGTAGCAAAGAACTGAAGCGAGTGCCTTTGCTAACAGTACGGCATTGCCTGCAGCGCCTCTCCTGGTCTCCTGACCGAACCGATTCGATCATAGACTACTGGTAAGTCGCGGCCGTGTCAGATTTGTCCCGATTTCAGTTGGTAAGAGCCGATGGTAGGATTAGAGTGTGGGGCAGACCCCACGATGCCGGGGACAAGAATTTGTCAAGAAGGCACTGTGGAAGCTGGTGGTGGCTCAATAATGGTGTTTACATGGAATGGACTGGGTCCTCTCATCCAACTGAATCGACCATTGACTGGAAATGGTTAGGTTCGACTACTTCATTTGCTGTCATTCATGAACTTCATGTTCCCAAACAACGATATACACTCCTGGAAATGGAAAAAAGAACACATTGACACCGGTGTGTCAGACCCACCATACTTGCTCCGGACACTGCGAGAGGGCTGTACAAGCAATGATCACACGCACGGCACAGCGGACACACCAGGAACCGCGGTGTTGGCCGTCGAATGGCGCTAGCTGCGCAGCATTTGTGCACCGCCGCCGTCAGTGTCAGCCAGTTTGCCGTGGCATACGGAGCTCCATCGCAGTCTTTAACACTGGTAGCATGCCGCGACAGCGTGGACGTGAACCGTATGTGCAGTTGACGGACTTTGAGCGAGGGTGTATAGTGGGCATGCGGGAGGCCGGGTGGACGTACCGCCGAATTGCTCAATACGTGGGGCGTGAGGTCTCCACAGTACATCGATGTTGTCGCCAGTGGTCGGCGGAAGGTGCACGTGCCCGTCGACCTGGGACCGGACCGCAGCGACGCACGGATGCACGCCAAGACCGTAGGATCCTACGCAGTGCCGTAGGGGACCGCACCGCCACTTCCCAGCAAATTAGGGACACTGTTGCTCCTGGGGTATCGGCGAGGACCATTCGCAACCGTCTCCATGAAGCTGGGCTACGGTCCCGCACACCGTTAGGCCGTCTTCCGCTCACGCCCCAACATCGTGCAGCCCGCCTCCAGTGGTGTCGCGACAGGCGTGAATGGAGGGACGAATGGAGACGTGTCGTCTTCAGCGATGAGAGTCGCTTCTGCCTTGGTGCCAATGATGGTCGTATGCGTGTTTGGCGCCGTGCAGGTGAGCGCCACAATCAGGACTGCATACGACCGAGGCACACAGGGCCAGCACCCGGCTTCATGGTGTGGGGAGCGATCTCCTACACTGGCCGTACACCACTGGTGATCGTCGAGGGGACACTGAATAGTGCACGGTACATCCAAACCGTCATCGAACCCATCGTTCTACCATTCCTAGACCGGCAAGGGAACTTGGTGTTCCAACAGGACAATGCACGTCCGCATGTATCCCGTGCCACCCAACGTGCTCTAGAAGGTGTAAGTCAACTACCCTGGCCAGCAAGATCTCCGGATCTGTCCCCCATTGAGCATGTTTGGGACTGGATGAAGCGTCGTCTCACGCGGTCTGCACGTCCAGCACGAACGCTGGTCCAACTGAGGCGCCAGGTGGAAATGGCATGGCAAGCCGTTCCACAGGACTACATCCAGCATCTCTACGATCGTCTCCATGGGAGAATAGCAGCCTGCATTGCTGCGAAAGGTGGATATACACTGTACTAGTGCCGACATTGTGCATGCTCTGTTGCCTGTGTCTATGTGCCTGTGGTTCTGTCAGTGTGATCATGTGATGTATCTGACCCCAGGAATGTGTCAATAAAGTTTCCCCTTCCTGGGACAATGAATTCACGGTGTTCTTATTTCAATTTCCAGGAGTGTAGATTTTATGGATGACAGTGCGCTATGTCACAGCTTTCTGGACAATTAGAGCGAATGATTTGGCCACGCAAATCGCCCGACGTGTATCCCATCAAACATTTGTGGGACATAATCTAGAGGTTAGTTCGCGCACAAAATCCTGCATCGGCGACGCTTCCGCAATTATGGACGCCTATAGGCGCCGCAAGGCTCAGTATTTCTGATGGGGTCTTCCAACGACTTGTGGAGTCTGGTGCTGCAGTTCGTCGGGAGAAAGGAGGTCCGACACGATACTGGGAGGTATCGCATGACTTTTGTTGCCTGAGTGTGTCGTGGGTATGAACGGCCTATTAAAAAGTTGGGGTGACGGCAAGTTCGAAAAACCTAGGAAATTGTAAATATTTGTGACCGTACGGGACTTGAACCATCACTTTCACGAGTGCGAGAGTCTTACCACTGCGTTAAATTGCTCTTGGTACAGGAAACAGCGCGGACGCAGCTGCATAAATTTCTTTCGCGACATCTGTGTCCACGTCGAGCGAAAGGTGCAGCTGCATGAGCATACTTAAAGCCTACTCCCCCATAGATGCCAACCCAGGGCTTCAGATACAACTCCGCTTCCCTCCATTGGACACTTCTGTCACAGTTTTGTCGTAGCAAACAACGCCTAGGCAATGCATAATACACTGACGCCACTGTGTCATTGTGTGCATATTAAATGTGACACAATTATTATCATAGTCACGACTTCCAGCCGTTCGTGAAGTGTACTGAGATATGATGTTTAAAGCTTTCCCGGCGTACTGATTGTTCCATAAAAACACGGGAGAACTGCCGGATATCAGTAACTTCCTGCCACGATATTTCGGCGCAGAGTCTTCTGGCCATCTTCAGGTGAATGCCACTGTAGTAGTACTGGCGAGTACGCGCTGAGCTCCGCTATTTAAAGCCTTCTGAGGTGACATTGCGCATGCGCTGCTCAGCGTGCGCGTTCATAACGGCTCCGTGCGCTGCGCCTCGCGCCCTCCACTGCGAAAGCCTGGCGTATCGGTGTCAGGTTGATTTCCATCTTTATGCAGATAACTACGTCGACTACGAAGTTTCTCTATAACAGGATTCCAAGCAGAGTTCAGCTGATAACCGCTATCTCGATTGATGAGAGTCTCATTGTCAGGCAATCTTATTTCCACAGATTCATTGATTATCGAGCTCCAGAAGTTTGATATATGGGCCAAAATTTTTGTGTCGTTGTAATTCATGGAATGGTCTGTGGAAATACAATGTTCGGCGATTGCGGACTTGGTGGGTTGGAGAAGGCGAGTATGCCGTTGGTGTTCCACAATGCGTTCCTGCACAGTTCGTGTTGTTTGCCCTATATATGATTTGCCGCATTCACACGGAATTTTGTAAACACCTGGTTTACGCAGGCCCAGGTCGTCTTTAACGGATCCCACCAGTGATGAAATTTTGGAAGGAGGGCGAAAGATGAGATAGTTGCAGTTGAGCTGGCAGGCAACTGACCCTTAATGCTAAATTTCCGCGTTCGGCCCCTAGTGTATCAAGTAGCTTTAATGTCTCTGTACGAGTCCAGAGTACAGACTAATTCGGCAGTCGTGACATACCGGCATGTGCCGGTACCTTATACAACGTACCACAAGACGCAGTGCTACTTTTAAAATGACTCGAAATGCACTCCGTGCGAGGTGGTTCAGAACTCGTTATTTCTGAGGAGTGTGGCTCAGATTCTCGACCACCCGCATTTAGAATTTCCGTAAGTATTCCGAAATAAGTAAATGGAAAGTGCGAGAGGGTGCCTCAAACAAGATCAGAAGCAATTTCCTTCCCTATACTTGCCCCTCCTGAGTTTGTGGTTTACTTGTAATATACCTCGACTTTGAGAATTGTTAACCTCTAACTTTGCTTCTGAACATTCGTATGGATTCCTGAACAAAAGTCACGGAAAATCTGTGGATGAGCTGTTTCCAGTACTATTAATCTAATACAGCCTCTGTCATTCACTGAATTCTAAATTGATTTTATTGGCCGGTGTTAATTGGTTCGTACCCTGCCACGTAGAGCACGCAACGAAAAGCTGAAGTGGCAGACAGATGCGCCAGAATGAAAACCACACCTTCGGTATCAGCTTGCGTCATTCGAGTCATTATTCCGCAGGTGTTCCTGAGATTTGACGTCCACCACAGTGCTTTCGTATAGCACCGCTTAATGTCACCAAGCACAACAGCTCGACCGACCACGTGTTCACAGGCTGAAGCAAAAACTGCGCGCGATTGAACTTTCATCACTGTGTCGAATGTTCGGTGACCCTTTGCTCCGAGAACATATTCGACGTTGTAGATCGCTCGTTGACACCCAGCTCATAAAGTGTTCGCGGCTTCCCAGAATCATACACAGAGAGCGGGTATCTTGTGTGCGAATCAGAGAAACTGCGTTGGCTACTCATCAACGCTGACCTGGCGACTGCACGCGGCCGGCCACGTGGTCCTCCTTCCTCCCCCCACTACCTACCGCACTCCTAGTCGCCCGCCCCCCCTCCAATCCAACGCCACCGATCACGCCTTCCCAGCTTCCATGCGCACACGCGAGACTTTCTTTTTTGTATAAGCTTTCCACCTTTCCGAGCTGTTCGTCCAATCGTCTTCGCACACAAAAAATTGTTTACACACAAGTGCTAAATGACAAAGCTGTTGATGGTTCTTTTGTTGTACCACGCCACTGTCACCTATATGCCAACACTGTCTACTGTTTCGGATGATGCATTGGACACCAAGGCATTGTGTTTCAGCTCAATAATACTGCGCTTCGTATTGCGCCGTATATCTTCATGTCTTTTCTCTATAGTCGGTATTCGTTATTTACTGGTAGATGCTGTTTCTGCCGTCTCTACAGCGCACATGTTGGTTATGGGCCTAGACTTCCACCATCTTAGTTCGATTCAGCATCGTGTGTGTGTGTGTGTGTGTGTGTGTGAGAGAGAGAGAGAGAGAGAGAGAGAGAGAGAGAGAGAGAGAGGGACAGAGAGAGAGAGACTGACTGACTGCGCCTTGAAGTGAAATACACTACTGGCTATTAAAATTGCTACACCACGAAGATGACGTGCTACAGATGAGAAATGTAACCGACAGGAAGAAGATGCTGTGATATGCAGATGATTAGCTTTTCAGAGCATTTGCACAAGGTTGGCGCCGGTGGCGGCACCTACAACGTGCTGACACGAGGAAAGTTTCCAACCGATTTCTCATACACAAACAGCAGTTGACCGGCGTTGCCTGGTGAAACGTAGTTGTGACGCCTCGTGTAAGGAGGAGAAATGCGTACCATCACGTTTCCGACTTTGATAAAGGTCGGATTGTAGCCATTCGCGATTGCAGTTTATCGTATCGCGACATTGCTGCTCGCGTTGGTCGAGAGCCAATGACTGTTAGCAGAATATGGAATCCGTGGTTTCAGGAGGGTAATGTGGAACGCCGTGCTGGATCCGAACGACCTCGTATCACTAGCAGTCGAGGTGACAGGCGTCCTATCCGCATGGCTGTAACGGATCGTGCAGCCACGTCACGATCCCTGAGTCAACAAATGGGGACGTTTGCAAGACAACAACCATCTGCAAGAACAGTTCGACGACGTTTGCAGCAGCATGGACTATCAGCTTGGAGATCACGGCTGCGGTTACCCTTGACGCTGTATCACAGACAGGAGCGCTTGCGATGGTGTACTTGTTGTGGATTGGCAAGAGAGCCAACCCGGTACGCTAGAGGAAGCCGAAAGGCAGGCGTTTTAGCTCACGCAGGCTGGCGTGACGTCTGGAACAGGTCAAGGAAATTAGACTTTAGCAAAAAAACGTACGTAGCTGCTGGAATACTTAACTTTAATCCATAAATGTTGAACATCGCTCTTGAGGGTACATTATTCATAATCTCAATAGTAACTGGTAAAGGCGCCTTTGTAGGTCGTAGCAAATGACGTAGCTGAAGGCTATGCTAACTATCGTCTCGGCAAATGAGAGCGTATTTTGTCAGTGAACCATCGCTAGCAAAGTCGGTTGTACCACTGGGGCGAGTGCTAGGAAGTCTCTCTAGACCTGCCGTGTGGCGGCGCTCGGTCTGCAATCACTGATAGTGGCGACACGCGGGTCCGACGTATACTAACGGACCGCGGCCGATTTAAAGGCTACCACCTAGCAAGTGTGGTGTCTGGCGGTGACACCACAGTACTCAACGACGAGCCCTTGCGATGGTGTACTCAACGACGAACCTGGGTGCACGAATGGCAAAACGTCATTTTTTCGGATGGATCCAGGTTCTGTTTACAGCATCATGATGGTCGCATCCGTGTTTGGCGACATCGCTGCGAACGCACATTGAAAACGTCTGGTCAATGGTGGCCGAGCAACTGGCTCTTCACAATACGCCAGTCACTACTCTTGATGAACTGTGGTATCGAGTTGAAGCTGCATGGGCAGCTGTACCTGTACACGCCATCCAAGCTCTGTTTGACTCAATGCCCAGGCGTATCAAGGCCGTTATTACGGCCAGATGTGGTTGTTCTGAGTACTGATTTCTCAGTATCTATGCACCCAAATTGCGTGAAAATGTAATCACATGTTAGTTCTAGTATAATATATTTGTCCAATGAATACCCGTTTGTCATCTGCATTTCTTCTTGTTGTAGCAATTTTAGTGGCCAGTAGTGTAAAATAACGCGATTATTACGGACATCTCTCTGGTATCACACATCCTAATAAATTTTACGTTTGTCTGTTAGTTTGACTAGCTGCCATTAGTCTTGGTCATCTACATAAATAATAAAAGTGAGGTAGATTGATGATATATAACAATAAACTTCATTTCTAAATTGAAGGAACGCACGAAAAACACAGTTTCACACCTTCATTAGTCAATTTTATTGTAATTAAATGAAATCAGTTATTGATGACAAATTTTGTTTCACTGGTATATTCAGTTGAGCTGCAGTTCAAAATGTTCAGTACGTTCTTCATATTTCTGTGATTTTGGGAAATTTCGAAAACTGAGGACAAAAAACAAGAACCTGAGGACATTTTTTGTCCCCAGTTAGTTTTGGAGGAATTTAGGGCAAAGGATGAAAATTGAAGACTATCACCAGAAAATGGAGACGTCTGGTAACCTCATTTTAATGATTAAAAGTGGAAGAGGAGATTTGAATTGTTGTACTGTTGGATGTTGGTGGTAGTGGAAGGGGGGGAGGGGGATATCGGGGAGATCGATGGTAGTAAAAAAGATGGCTCCTCATTTTAATTGTCACCTAGGGCGGCAAAATACTTAGCAAGGGACCTGTGCAGGACGATGGAAATAGATTTAAGGCCAGGTAAATGTAGGTTGGAGGTTACAAATATTTGGCTACATTGCTTATAAATCTCTGAGCCCCCCCCCCCTCCCCCGCCCCCCGGGCCAAGAATCGTTGAAATAAACACAGTTGTTGGGAGTAACAATTGATACGAGCGTCGGCTTTGTTATAGCAGCGTCTGTCTTCACAATGCAGACATTACGTACATTACGTTAAAAGATACGCTTCGGTTTTGTTTCTGTGTACTGTTGGCATGCAAAAACTCCGGCGTGGATGTGTGTGATGTTCTTAGCTTAGTTAGGTTTAAGTAGTTCTAAGTCCCATAGTTCTCAGAGCCACTTGAACCATTTTTGAATGTTCTCAGTTCCTCGTTTCGTCATTTCCCAGACTGAATTCCAATATATTGTGGAAGCCAATTTTAAAAATTATGGGTAATTTTATCTGAAAAAAAGTTGGATTCTGGGGAGGCAGAATTCAATACCTAAACCACTTCCGTCCTGTCAGCAGTCTACGGAAGAAAGGAGAGAGGGAAACAAGACTACGCTTCCGTCTACGAAAGAAGCTCCAGGTGTAGGAAAAGACATTACACGCTCGATATTTTGTCTTCAGGATCAGAACTCCGCAGCGCCACGAGCGTCCTTTCCAGAAAAAAAAAACCCCGGCTCTTCAGTGAACGACTTTTATTATTTAAAAGTTGTCGCAAATTTAAAATATGTCATCCCACGTAAACTTTCAGTGAGACTATATCGCCTTCCCCTACAAACACATACGGCGCGCATTCTTTACACGTTTCACGTCATTTACTGTACTGTACATACTAGCGTGTCGCGATATGGTTTGCGTGACGAGAGTACAACACACATTATACAGCAAATGCAAGGTCACTTAACATCCAGACGGTGCTGTGACGCCATCACCTTCTGAAACTTGCATGTACAACATCTTAACAGGGTACCGTCGGAACAGAACGCTTTCGTAACAGCAAACTAGATCTATTCAGTCTTCCCCGCAAACGAATGTTCTCAGTTCGTCGTTTCTTCATTTCCCAGACTGAAATCCAAAATATTATGGAAGCAGGGATGCCACGCGTTTGTTGAGGTGGTTCTCTTCCTTCTACAGAGGATGGACATTAATGAAACCGACAAACTGCAGGGATGGGTTCCTGATTGAAAAGGGAGGGGACAATGTCCTGTGAACCTGTGTCCGGAAATGCTTCTTTGCCCCGGTAGATGGCGCTGACGAATGAAGTTCCTCTGGCCACGTGCCGTGTCTGTAACTCACACAGATGATTATTCAGAGTGATGGTATCCGTTCTGGCAAAGATTGCTTCGTCGGTAAAGAGGACTGATGACAGAAACCCCATAATTACGATGGTCTGGTGCAAAAATCATGAATAAAATCCATCCCATAGAGGGAAATCGCTGCTGATAATCCTTTCAATCGTTGCAGGTGACAGGCATAGTAGCCTCGACGCAAATGGTAGGGGTGGTAGCTGTTTTTATGTAGGATACACATAACCTTACTTTGCTTAGACCATGTCGGCGGACCACTTGCCTGGAGCTTGTACAAGAGTTCGTCTCCATACCCTACAGAACTCGGTCCTCTAAATCAGCTGTACACATAGTCCGTCGCCTCCCTGCAGTTTCGTCTGTCTGAATGGACCCACGAGCACACAGACGTCCAAAAAGGGCTTAAAATGTTGTGTAATGTGGTTGTTGGTTGGTATAGCCGTGCTGCCATGGCCGTACACGGACATCATCTCGGCTTGTTCGCCGGCCGGAGTGGCCGAGCGGTTCTAGGCGCTTCAGTTTGGAACCGCGCTGCTGCTACGGTCGCAGGTTCGAGTCCTGCCTCGGGCAGGTTAATTAGGTTTAAGTAGTTCTAAGTTCTAGGGGACAGATGACCTCAGCTGTTAAGTCCCATAGTGCTCAGAGCCATTTGAACCATTTCGGCTTGTTCCTAACATGAATACCAGACCATCCGGCGGCTTACAGTACGCTGCATCAATCACGCAGTCTGCAACAGACAAGTAACACACGGCACGTGGTCAGAGGAACTTTCATTCGTCAGCGCCACCTACCGTGGCAACGATGCATTTCCGGCCACACGTTCATAGTACCTTTATTCCTCCATTTCCAGTGAGGAATCAGTCCCTGCAGTTTATATGTTTTATTGATGTCCACCCTGTATAAACGTGTTGCAGTGTTCCTCGACACTCCGCGAAACCTGTGTGATCTCTTTGCGGCGGTGACTTGGCAGAACATCCGCTGCGCTTCTGAACTCGTGGTTTGCGTTCTGACTCACTGTCAGCGGACGCTTGGCGCCTCGTCAGATGCCTCATGCCTGATTCCTGAAGTTCGCTTAGTCAGCCAATTTTTTTTTCCCACGACCAGTTTACACCACGGAAATAGATCTCACATTCCATTAAAAGACCAGTAAGTTTTTGATCTATATATGAATCGGCTTCAGAACGTTTTCTTATTTACTCGTGACCCGCATTCCTGGCAACTAAATCAACTGATATTCAAAATGTTTTGTACTGTTTCTTGAGACTGTTTTCTAATTCAGATGTCGTCGAATCTCTTCCGACCACTCACCTCTAAAGGCGTCACATGCATCTCACACATATCTCCATTCGTTTGTCTAGCATTGTTCATTTTCCTCTTTTTTGTACTTATCAACATAGCTGTTTGTTTGATTCATGATTTTTGTTTTTCTTTTATTGTTGTTACCTGATATTCAATCAGAAAATATGTATAGTTTCGCTGTAACTTCCAGTTGAGATCCGCTGATTCTAAAAATGCTGGATGGTTTCTTCAACGACGCTGCTATTGATTCTTCCGCACTATTGACCTTCTGTTTTAAGGCGTCTGTCGTTCGAGTAGCACGGTGTTGCTCTCTCTATCTTTTCTTCTCTTCTCGTAATCTTCTAATCCGTACGTAACTACTACACTCCACATCCTCTATAATGTGTATTGCATTTTCTACTCTTGGTCTGCACCTACGTGAGGACTTCAGAACGTAAGTTACACACGTCTTCCCACGCTAAGACCACTGAGAAACAAGAGTCTGACGTTGTCAAAAGAGAGAACATGTTCCACGTTTCCCGCAGAGACATTCGTGCTGCAGTACGGTTAGTAGGTCCATCACAATGACGACTGAAAAGGCGCGGTAAATGGAAATCCACTCCTTAGTTTAAGCACGCAGAACTTTTGTGGACAAAACGTCATAATTCCACGGATTCACCATGAAATTTAGGCGATATGTGGACAAATTTCAGATTCACGTCCAGACTTAGTGAAATGTGCACAGACACCGGTGGTGCTGATTGGGAAATGGATCTTTCACATGTGATTTCCAACTTTTCGGCAAGCTAAAAGACCACCCGTGGCGGGGGAGAGGCGGGGGGAGAGATTTTTCAACTATGAGGACGTTCACAAAGGGGTTCTCGAATGGCTCCATGATAGAGGAACTGACTTCTGTCGTGTAGAAAACTGCGACCGTTCTTTACAGAGTGACTTGGTGACAATGTTTCCAAAAAGTGTCATGGATCTTTGCCACTTTGAAGTTCTGTGTAGCATTCGATAGAATAGTTACTTGGCCTCCCATAATAATAGTCCCCTCGTACAATTTCATCCCTGTGCTACTCTTTCCAGCGCTTAGTTATCTATTTCTGGATGCCGTAGCACATGTCCAATTAACATACCCGTTCTTCTGGTAAGGGTACTCCATATATTCCTTTCCTCCTCTATTCTACGTAGTACTTACTCAACTTAGCGAACAGTCCGTCGCTTTTTGCGTTGAATTAAAATACATATTTAGAGGAATTAGAAAATCATTTTCTTAGAATTTCTTGTGTTCGAAACTGACAAATTTTGGCCACTATTACCTCTTTACGTTGCCAGTAGTGTTGCATCAACGACGTAGGAACATCAATCAGGTAATCTGTGAACGTATCATACAGTCACTATTCTGTGAGCTTAATGCGCCTTCCTTCCTTGCCTGATGTGTATTTACTATGCAGCAAAAATTGCCCTTAAATCATAGACTGACTTGTACAATCCATACAACAATCGTTACTCCGATTGGCAGGTAGGGTTTGGCGCTTCTCCAATTTTGGTTCATTCGGCTGCTATCAGTGAACATAGCTTTTCACACATGCAGGTACACTTGAAACTAATAACTGTCTTTATGAAGCAACAGCTTCAAAGGTCGACACTTGGCTCTGCTAACGGACTGTTAGTTATTTTGCTACTCTCTGAGGCCAGACCAGAATATATAATCTCTCTCTCTCTCTCTCTCTCTCTCTCTCTCTCTCTCTCTCTCTCTCTCTCTCTCTGCGACATTGAGGCTGACTGAGCGAGTACAAGTACTGGACAAACTTCCTGACTACACAGTGCTAAGTCGGTTATTTTTAGATGTTAGTTTCAGCGTCCTAACGGCGCAGGTGGACCTTGAACGTTTTAACAGCTTGCACTAATTCCATAAACATTTGGAGCGTAATCGTATGATGCTTACAACTCATGCGTACAAAACTGAGGTACAGATCTGTTATGTAGGAAAGTAAAGGGGCTCGAGCTTTGTGCAAGATTCGGCAACTTTCTTCAGAACTCTCGCGGCTAAAAGAAGTGAAAATTCCAGTACCAGTCCGAGCTGCGGCTAATATTGTTCCCCACTCTCCCTCTTCGATCACAGTAAGAACACTGTTGTGAAAGTTATGCATTGCATCACAGATACGTGTTTGGCATGGGAAAGAGTAAAAAAATGGTTCAAATGGCTCTGACCACTATGGGACTTAACTTCTGAGGTCATCAGTCCCCTAGAACTTAGAACTGCTTAAACCTAACTAACCTAAGGACATCACACACATCCATGCCCGAGGCAGGAGTCGAACCTGCTACCGTAGCGGTCGCGCGGTTCCAGACTGTAGCGCCTAGAACCGCTCGGCCACCCCGGCCGGCTGGGAAAGAGTACCTTGGACCACTATTAACCATTGATTCTCTTATTTGTGTCCATTTTTGTACTTTCATTAAACGAGGACAATAATTTATTCATATTCTCGTTATTGATCGACATATTAGTTCAATTAGGCTTTTGTGAGTATCACAAATTTGTTCTCCGGATAGAAATATCTTTGCGCGCTAAGTCTATGCCGTAGTTCTAAAATCTTGACAGTAGTGAGGAGATGAAATACTACTATAAAAGTATTAATGTTCGAAATAGTGTCAAGCTATCGCATAGGTAAAGGAACGAGCATCTCGCTCTTTAGCCTAACGAGCTTAAAATACATAAAATCGAAACCTTATTATTAAATAGATGAGACACCTATAATAAATTCATTTTCAGAAGAAAAAAAACAGAGTACCTTGAACGACTAGAGACAGGACGTTCATATTCACAGTACATGTACAATAGTAGATTCTACGGAACTGACTTTGTCACCTCGTTTCAGCATGTGTCCTGTTGCCTAGTAGGCACAGGGTCCGCCATGGGCCCTGATAATTTGTTCCATGCGTGATTGCGTCGACGTGTATAAGGCACGAATGGCGTCCTGTGATATAGCCATCCGTGCTGCGTTCACCTGGTTGCGAAGTTCAACTGCGGTGGCTGGCATTGGGTCACAACACTGCACTCGTCGTTTGATCATATCCCACACATTTTCGATTAGCAACAAACGTGATCATCTGGTGGGCCACGGCAGAAGGCAGACATCCTGTGACACCAAGAAGGCACGTGTTCGTGCAGCAGCATGTGGTCGTGCATTGTCTTGCTGAAAAATGGCGTCTAGAGTATTGTGCAGAAAGCGTATGGCTACGGGGCGCAGGATGGTATTCACGTAGGTCACACTGGTCGCAGTGACCTGCACAAGCAACAACTGTGATTTGTTGTTATACCCAATAGATTCCCATACCTTAAGGCCTTGAGTTGGCGTTCTATGTCTTGTGCAACTGCAGTCACTGTGATGCAGCTCCCCTTGTGTGCGGCAAACAAATAGGCGGCCCTCTCTTTCAAATAAACAGAAACGCTATCTGATGCCATTCCTGTCTCCAGTAATGTCGTTCCACACGGCATTGCCGTCTAGAACGTTTCTGCACATTTGTAAAAGGTGGGTGGAGAAAAGGACGAGGCGCACTTAACTCATGCCGTAATAAACGGCGACGGACTGTCAACCCTGATAGTGCACGATGTGTTACACTGTTCCAGTGTTGCGGCAGAGCCAAGCAGGACGCGGATCTGTCCTGCAGTGCTATTTGGATGAGGTGTCGATCTTCTCTTGGGGTTTTCTGGGTGACCTGACCCATCTCCAAGTGCTCTGCGGTCTTCCGTGAACCATTCGTCACACACCCGTTGCCCTACCGAAACACGTCGTCCTCGTCCCACGCGAGCAGCAATTTTCCGGATGGATGCATCATATTCTCTCGTACCAATAATGCTCCCTCTTTCAGTTTCGCTGATTTGACGGTACGGTTCGCGCCTACGTCTGCGAGGCATCCTGCACGTCTGCTCAAATCAGATTGTTCCATTACCTTCGGTTTATAGCGACAACGAGAACCGTGGCCACATTTTACCGGTAGATACTGTTGCGCCGCGATATCGATGTTGACCTTGAACACGCGAGCCGACATGGTTAAAATGCTAATCATTTCTGCAGAACATTCTAATGTACCTGTCCTGTGAATATGAACGTCCTATCTCTTGTCGTTCAAGGTGTTCAGTTTTTTCCTGGATATGAGTATATTTTAAAACTGTTAAATGATGGTTTTCAGTGAGAAAAAAACTGTTGACTTTTTAGTTTGAAACTGTATGTATAAGGAACTGCACTGACAAGCGGCATGACAGGGAAGGCCAAACGTTCTCTAGGGTCATAGAGTGTTAGTATAAACAAAGGTATGCAGTTAGGTTTAAGCTGTGGAGAAGAGGGTAGGCGGGAGTATGGATGGTAGCAGACAAAGAGGGTTGGGTTGTTTGGGGGAAGAGACCGAACTATGAGGTCATCGGTCTCATGGGGTTAGGGAAGGAGACGGGGAAGGAAGTCGGCCGTGCCCTTTCAAAGGAACCATCCCGGCATTTGCCTGGAGCGATTTAAGGAAATCACGGAAAACCTAAATCGGGATGGCCGGACGCGGGATCGAACCGTCGTCCTCCCGAATGCGAGTCCAGTGTGCTACAGACAAAGAGGCAAACCAGAACGATTATGAGCAAAACTTTCACTGTACATTATGTAACTCTAATTTTGCAATGACTTGTCCTCTGGGTATTTCATGAATTCTTTTCGCACTACAGTGCGTCCTCCCACTCGCACCGATGTACACAAAGTCGTACAAAGCGTGGGAACAGTGACATACATGAAGGCACATCCACAGACAAGCCAAAACATTATTATAGTCTGTTTAGTACTCTTTCGCTCCACCTTTCGAACGCAGTACAGAGGCGATTCGGGGTGCACGGTTTCGAGAAGTCCTTGGTAGGCTTCCGAAGGTACGTAGTATCAAATGTCTACTAATAGGTCACGCATTGTCCGTAAATTACGGGCCTTAAGTTTGTGGACACGAAGCTGTCACGTTATAGCGTGTTATGTCGCGGTCATAACTGGAGCATTTGGCGGGCAAGATATGAAAGTGAGTTAACTATCATGCTCTTCAAATCACGGTAGCACAATTCTGGCCTTACGACATGGGTAGTGACCCCGCTGGAAGATGTCGTCGCTGTCAGCGAAAACACCGAGCTTGAGAGAGGCAGGTGATCCGCAATCATGTTCACGTGGTCCATAGCTATCATAGTGCCTTCAACTGCTAACACAGGTTCCATGGAATCCCAGGTCAATGTCCCCGATAATACGTATAATAGTGACGTCGCCAGCTTGCTACCATTTCGCGGTGCATGTTTCGGGCAGCCATACGCCTGGAGACGGCATATCCGAACCCGACCATCAACTTGGTGTAACATGAAACGTGATTCATCCCACCAGGCGACATGTTTCCATTGATCCACGGTCCAATCCGTATGATCAGGTTACCACTGTAACCGTAATTGTCGATGTCGTTGGCTCAATGTGGGAACATGTAGAGGGTGCCTGCTACGGGGCCCATGTTGAACAGTGTGCGCTGGACGGTGTGGTCCTAAATACCTACCCCTGCTGTGGAATTGTATTCTGTTGTCAGATCTGCCACAGATGGCTGCTTATCTCGCTTCACAGAAGCGGACAAGCCCCCGACCTCGACGTTATGTGACGAATTGTGGACGTCCGTCTTTCAATGTTTTTTCCATTGATGTTCACGACAGTAGCGGGTGGACAGCTAACAATACTCGTTCGCAGTTGGCAGGGCGAAACAATCTGTCCTTTGTCAAAGTCGTTTACGTCGGTGGATTCCACCATTTTCGAATCATACCGTCGCTAGAATGATTCTCCTTTTGTTTCTGCTCGAATAATGTACAGTATTATTCGTAGGTAGTTCGTGATATCATAAACAAATGCGCAAAATCTACACGACATATAGAAAATTGGCACACGTTAGTGGAAACAGCATCTCTCCAACTTTTTATCTCAGGTGACGACCTCTCAATATGGGCACCGTTTACTATGCGGCAGACGTCAGCACCGAGCGAGGTGGCGCAGTCGTCAGCACACTGGACTCGCATTCGGGAGGACGACGGTTCAAACCCGGTTCCGTCCATCCGTATGGTCATAAATCGCTCCAGGCAAATGCCAGAACGGCTGCTTTGAAAGGGCACAGTCGATTTCCCTCCCCATTCTTAATACAATCCGATCTTGTGCTCCGTCTCTGATGACCTCGATATCGACGGGATGTTAAATCATATCTTCCTCAGTACGGTTAGAACAACACGTACAATCCATTGAATTGCTTGGAAAGGCGTAATGACATCAGCCCACTTTGTGAATCTGTTCACTGTGTTGCCTATGTGCAGATGCAACTATTTCGATACCACAATAAGTAGCAGATGGTTAGTCTGCTCGTTCTGACACGCATGCCCTTAATACTCCACCATAGCGTGTATTAAAAAACAGAACTTGAGTAGATGCTCGACCTATATGGGTTGTTGTCCTTTATGCCTTGTACTTTTCGCACAGTCGTCTTTCCGAAACTCTGGAGGTGGTTATGAATAATCCTACAATTTCCTTATCACGCCACATGCCTGCAGTGCGATCAGGCTCATCAGTGCACATCAGCAGGTATTGATAGCTGTGGCAGAGAAAGTATGTGTTTGGTAATAGTTTTGCAGGAAACTGAAGTTGTGATGGCACATAAAGAGTCCCGCCGTAGCAGGAGAGACGTGACGTCGCAGTGGTCGCGCCAGGCCAGCGGATGCCACGCGCTGCCGCTATGGTCGCCGCCGCCGCCGCCGCCGCCGCCGCCGCTGGCTGATGGATGCGGCGCAACTGCACGTCCTCCGAAGCCCCCTAATTGAGATCCCACGGACCCGCTGTCGGTGGTTTTTGCCCTCGCCCCACGGACCGCGCCGCCATAGGAAACGTTTTTATGCCGCTGGTAAACCACACGCTGAGACATGCGCCTTTGTCGGCCGCTGCAGACAATGGCTGTCTGTAAATCTGTGGCACCCCACAGTGCTTGTCCAAGTATCCGTTAGCAGCGAGCTCATGACGCTAGGCAGTCGGTATTGATGAGGCGACGTGCAGAATGGCCACATACGCGAAAGCTCGGAAACCGAAAACGAATGCTTTTTGGGCAGAAATTAAATTTATAACTTTCAGTTGAAGATTATAAATATAAGCAGCAAAAAAAGTTTTGCATCAGCACGGTTCCGAGACTTCCGGAACCTGTTGAGGAAATTGGAATAGAGATCAACATAAACATCATTTCCGCCCTTTTTATGTCTCGTGAAAACCTCACATTGCACGTTGTACCACCATACAGCCTGACCTTCTGAAGTGGTGATCCAGACTCCTGTACACACCGGTACCTCTAATATCCAATAGCACGTCCTCTTGCATTGATGCATGCCTTTATTCGTCGTGGCATACTGTCCACAAGTTCATCAAGGCACCGTTGGTCCAGATTGTCCCACTCCTCAACAGCGATTCGGTGTAGATCCCTCACAGTGGTTCGTGGGCCACGTCGTCTATAACCAGCCCTTTTCATTTTATCCGAGACATTTTCGATAGTGTTCATATCTAGCCCGCATCGTGCACATGTACACGATGCGGGCCGGAATTGTCGCCCATGAAGACGAATGCCTCGCCAATATCTGCCGATATGGTTGCGCTATCGGTCGAAGGATGGCATTCACGTATCGTACAGCCGTTACGGCGCCTTCCACGACCACCAGCAGCTTACGTCGGCCCCACATGTCACCCCAAAACATCAGGGAACCTTCACCTTGCTGCACTCGCTGGACAGTGTGTCTAAGGCGTTCAACCTGACCGGGTTGCCTCGAAACACGTCTCCGACGATTGTCTGGTTGAAGGCATACGCGACACTCATCGGTGAAGAGAACGTGATGCCAATCCTGAGCGGTCCATTCAGCATGTTGTTGGGCCCATTGTACCGCGCTGCATGGTGTCGTCGTTGCAAAGATGGACCTCGCCATGGACGTCGGGAGTGAAGTTGCGCACCATGCAGCCTATTGCGCACAGTTTGAGTCGTAACACGACATCCTGTGGCTGCACGAAAAGCTTTATTCGACGTGGTGGCGTTGCCGTCGGAGTTCCTCCGAGCCATAATCCATAGGTAGCGGTCATCCACTGCAGTAGTAGCCCATGGGCGGCTTGAGCGAGGCATGTCATCGACAGTTCCTCTCTCTCTCTCTCTCTCTCTCTATCTCTATCTCCTCCATGTCCGAACAACATCCCTTTTGCTCACTCCGAGACGCTTGGACAATTCACTTGTCGAGAGCTCTTCCTGGCACAAAGTAACAATGTGGACGCGATCGAACAGCGGTATTGACCGTCTAGGCGTGGCTGAACTACAGACAACACGAGCCGTGTGTACCTCGTTCCTGCTGTAACGACTGTAACTGATTGCCTGTCGGACCCCCTTCGTCTAATAGGCGCTCCTCATGCATGGTTATTTACATCTTTGGTTGGGTTTAGTGACATCGCTGAACAGTTAAAGGGACCATGTCTGTGATACAATATCCACAGTCAATGTCTATCTTCAGAAGTTCTGGGAACCGGGGTGATGCAAAACTTTTTTTGATGTGTCTAAGTGCTATGCACAGTCGGCTACTGCCGAACCATCCAATTGTCGGCAAGTGTGCAGTGAAATGACTGACGTTCATAATTTTCATTTCGAAACGGAGTTTATACAGTTGAAATTTAAAATGATTAAGGAGCGGCAGTTTACGCCGTATGTTGTTACATCGGCAGGTCGGCTTTATAAATGCCTGAAGGAGATCGAATCGCATTTAAGAGATCCACATGGTAATTATATGTGTCCCGCGTTGATTGGAGGGTGGAAATCTGACGGAAATTAAAACATTTACAGTAGGGAAACATGAAGTACCACAGTACTCACCACTTGAAAATGTGTGGCTGGTAACGTGTCAACTAACGTACATTGAGAACTATGCTGTACAGTACTACCGGTCCATCACCTTTCTGTTACTATTTATTTGTTGACGCATCTCGTACCTTCCAGTGTTTTGCATAGGAAGCAGTCGTGAGAAAATATTCCCGTTTTGTCGGTGGTGACCGACCTTTCTTGCACTTTCGACTGCGAGGAACATCGGATAGTCGGTAAGTCAAAATAAAAGAATATGCCACAATGGAAGGCGTGTACACAGTTAAGAAATTATGCAAGCCACTAAATTTGCAACACTGCAAAAAAATGGTTCAAATGGCTCTGAGCACTATGGGACTTAACTTCTGAGGTCATCAGATGGGACTTAACTTCTGAGGTCATCAGTCCCCTAGAACTTAGAACTACTTAAACCTAACTAACCTAAGGACATCACACACATCCATGCCCGAGGCAGGATTCGAACCTGCGACCGTAGTGGTCACGCGGTTCCAGACTGAAGCGCCTAGAACCGCACGGCCACACTGGTCGGCTGCAACACCGCAGTCAACACCTAAAATTACTTAAGTTCACGGTGTATGATTTGACTCGAGAAGTGTCTCCAGAAGTAGCTAAATTAGAATGAAGCCCAAGCTTTATGGCTTTCCAGCATAGTGGATTAATTGCAGGACAGCAACTTTTATTAACCAGTACCATACGGAAATTGGCAACTTTGACTCTTTCTGTATCAGGCTAAGTTCATCACTTTCTTGAGGACTGCACAGTGACTATCTCGACGAATTTTTTTTTCCAACGTCTGTTGTGGCTGCAATACCAAGCCGCTCAAGAAACGTGTTCTGCAACACATGCTTCCATTTCCAGAGTGAACAAAAACCTTGTTATTCTTGACCATTAATATTTTTTTAGACCCTGGATTTTCTGGGCAGAATGTGTTCTCTGAACTTGACATATAAGTGAGCATGTAAGCTACCTCTACGGTTATCATTTTGGCGAGCAAAACGAGCTCGTCGTGCAAAGCTAAGTGCTGACCTCGTCTGAGGGCCAAATTCTAAGACAGAACGTCAGTAGGAGCTTAGATGTCGCTTGACTCGTTTTTACACGAGACTCCCAACAGCGAGCCCTTTATGGCCGATTCTGTTTGCCGAGTTCCTGTGACCCGTTACTGTGCACGCTATATTTTCAAGGCTGAGCGGTATTCGTCAGATTGAAAATACCATCAAGAGGGGCCAGACGGCCTCCAAGCCCTCCAGCACACCTGTATAACAGTTTCCAGTACACGTCTAGTGTCTTCATTTCTGTAATTCCGTAAGCACGTGTCTTCCCACTACATTTTGAATGAGTGGTCGTAGTAAAAACATTCTTTGCACAGAAACTGAACGTATCAGATAAATACCACGGTTACTTTATGAACTAAACATGGACAGTTTCATAAATGGTACACTTTATTTACATGATTCTGTGTTATATTATGCATGTCTGTGAAAGACACGACAACTTCTGTTTTTTTAATATCCTAATGAAGGTTTTCCTTTTTTACGTCTTCAGGCCCTGAAAGGACGAATGACATTATTTTCATGTAATACATTAAATTTCTCAGCGAGAATTGTGCATTTGTCTTCTGGAGTTTGGTGTCGAATTGACCCTGAGGACGTCAGAAAACGCAGAACATGATCGAAATGGACAAGTATGGAAGGGAATCGAGTATCTCCTCGTTTAGCGAAGCATCGCGCCATTTATTTTATGAAAGAAATGTCAGCGATTCCACCCCTCCACAACATGTACTAGAGCAGTAACCAGGGATCCTCTGTAAGTTTTCGTTCACGGCTGGATCTCTCGAACAACTTACAACGAGGCGACTTGTGCCTCTGGCTCCTAATCAATTACGTCAATAAACAAATTAAATAATTTGTCTGGTCACTGTTCGTTGTCGTGTCTTCAATAAATTCAGTGTAACGGAAGAGTCGCGTAGTTGTACCATATCGATTCTTGACGGAATTGCTTCGACTTGTGTTTTATATTTTATCACTTGGAAAGAAATTACTCAGAGCTTTGTCGGGACTAATCGTTGTTATACAGCCTATCACTCAACCTCCTCTTTTTATTTATCTATTATAAGTGTCTACCTGCAATAGCCCGTACTACCAAGTACAAAATTATGATAACATACACCAATATTAAACTGAAGACACTTCGAGAACAGGTTATAGAACATAATGAAACTTTTAAAATGAAGTTTCTTTGTTGAAACTGTAACTCAACTGAACGTTTCGTCATTCAAAAATAAACCTTAAACTTCTTTTTTACTGAGTCTATATGTATATATATGTGCTAGTTTGTTCGAAGTATATAAAAGTATAATTTTTCAGAGATTCTTGTAGTATTTCTGCGAGTTATTTGTTCTTTCTGCACCTTCTATTTAAAATGCCGTATTCTTTTTTCACCTGCATAATAATCGCACAAGGAGAGGAAATGGGCTTCAGCAGGTACTTCGTTTTATTGGTAGCTATGTGGCCTGCTCTTAACCTGTTAATGGTGTCAGTTGCCTTCCATAATTAAGGAACCATGAGTGATGCAAATTGTGTTGTCGGAAAAAGGAATTGTACTTACGATAGTGGGTGTTAAGACACTCACAGATACCGTAGCATCACTAAATTTGTAACATACTGAACTAGTTGCAGTGCACGGCGTTGCCCAGAGTGTTTAATATCTGCCACACAAAGTAACTGGCTCTGTGCCTTGTTGATACTCATAGCGAATGCAAGCCTCATGGGAAACTGGAATTGCTGTACATCGAAGTGCACTTTTAAATCACTGGGTGTCAACGGAATGCGAGGAATGTGGCATAATCCGTGATGATGGTGGACACTTATTATGTTCGGCAAAAGGTTCTTCACAGCCAGCTTGCATGTGCAACAATGGCAACTAATCAGTAACTGACAGTTTGCGGTCTCGTTTCTGTCAAATTCTCGTCCCGCGATCGAGTGACATTTGGTGGTACTGAGACGGGGTACAAAGACACTGTCATTTATTCTCGCGATAGGAATTACAGTCAATTTACCGCGATATATTTCGTTTGTTAGGCATTTATCTTCTATTAATTTTCTTGATTATTTCATATGAATATAGAAATTTGAAGTAAATCGGCCAAGAACTTTTAGAGACCTTTGGTAACAACCTTTGCTCTCTATATATTACATACATATGTCTTTCAAGTCAGATACGAAATCTTTTGTAGACAATTCCCTTCCTCTTGTCTTGAAGGTAAGGCGCGCAAAATTTCATCAGGATCGGAATAAAACAAACGAGTGCTGGTTGGTCTCCGCGTTTTCTTGACCAAGTCAAAATTGACATTGAACTGACAACCATCTGACGTTCTAAGCATGTGGTTCGATGTTAGAAATTTTCGTTTGGGTTTCTTTCGCCCAAAATGCTTTATTCTCCCACAAGATACCGTAATCCGAGACTTTTCGTTGTAAGGAATGAATTCAGTGGCCTAACTAATTTATGGCAGGCGGGGCGCGTGTCGTTGTCGCTTTTTCCGTGAGGGAGGCAGTTTCGTGAAGGGCAAAAAAAAAAAAAAAAAAAAAAAAAAAAAAAAGTGAGGGAAGAAAAAGTGGAAGATTGAAGCTAATTAAAAACGGGGAGGCGGAGAAAAGGACTGGAGACTGCCAAAATGGGGAGGGGATAGAGATATCTGAGAGGGAATCAAAAGGAGGTTCTTAAAGGAATGCGTTGGAAAACACTTTCACAAGACGCTTGTTTCATGCTTTTGGCTACTAGATGGAGCCGCTCTTGTAAGCCAAGTGGACCAACGAAACGAAAAACTGTAAAGAGAATGTTTTATGTGAATTGTTTTGTTTTTTACGGTTTCACATTAGCCTGCAATGAAACAGTGAGAAACGAATCGCGATATTGTTGCAAGCAGTGCGACTATGTTGTTCCGTACTTCGAATTGTATCCTACAAAATTTTGTTATTGATATGTGTACTGACTTCACTTAAAATAGTCTTGATCTGGAAAAACGAACAAACGGGCTACGTGGAGTTGAGGATTAATAATAGAATTTCTGATGTTAGTAGAGGGGCGGAAGAGGTAGTCCATTATCGAAATTTAGCCAGTACGCCAGGTACACTAGTTATGGGAATGAATGAACTTGAACTCTGAGGCTTACGTTCCGGGACGAGTGGAGTGGTCGCCAGTACAGCACGCGTAATTGAAATAGATGGTCCGTTCACGTTTCGCAAAGTAAGTTGAGCTGCAGGCTGTGAGTCATTAGCTACTCGCTGCAGCCGTTCAGGGAAACAGCGAACCCATGCTACTGATGCCTGACACGCCGCAGAAAGCAGGTTACGTAGTGGGCTGCTGGTGAGGTCAAATCACTGTCCGACCATTGTGATCTACCCGTCTTTAGCAGCTGAATAACGGTACTGTTTCTTTGACAGGGCCACGGTTGAGTTCTCCGTTGTGGGCAAAAGCAGCCTCTTTTTCTTTTCTCTAGTGGCCCCGATTTCGATCGTTCATTGATTTGTAAGTAAAACAATCGTCGTTGCGGAGACGTTTCTCCTCGGCGCTGCTAGAAGGACGGACAGGAGTTAACCGTGGCGGTGTAGGGACGCAGCCAGCTCGCGCCGGCGCTCCGTTCGTAGCTTTCACCTAACTGTGCACCGTTAGGCCTTTCGGCGGCGCCACACGTGTGCCTCGACGCAGGATTCGTGTAGCGGGTGGTGTTTCTCCCACGTCGAGGCAGTCGCCAGTCACTCGTCAAAGCAGTGATAAATTTGGACCTCGCACTTTGCTGTCATAATTAAGTCTAAAGGGTTCAAATGGCTCTGAGCACTATGCGACTTAACTGCTGAAGTCATCAGTCGCCTAGAACTTAGAACTACTTAAATCTGACTAACCTAAGGACATCACACACATCCATGCCCGAGGCAGGATTCGAACCTGCGACCGTAGCGGTCGCCCGGCTCCAGACTGCAGCGCCTAGAACCGCACGGCCACTCCGGCCAGTTAATTACGTCTGACGTTCTCTTTGTTTATTTGTCGTCGGTGAGGTCTGCCGTCTAGTGGCTATGACTGCATTATACATGATACATTACGGCAGGGATACGGGGAGATTTTGATAAATGGGGACATGTCATCTACAGATCTTCAAAAATGTTTTGGGTTGTACGTCATGTTCCAGTCTGCGTTCATTGCCCATGCGATGTTAGCAGTTTTTAATGCGATCTTGGCTACAAAAAATTTCTTTAAATTACGTACATATCGCCCCTTCTCATTTCTCATTACAAGAAACTTCAATTCAAAATTTCTTTAAAGATCCCTCAGAGATCAAGGAGCAAAAAGGGTCGTACCGATATTTGCCAGGAGAAGCTTTACAACGGAGGTACACCCACATGAAGAAGGACAACTAAATACTTAGGGATTACAATTACAAATAACCTAAATTGGAACGATCACATAGATAATATTGTGGGTAGAGCAAACCAAAGACTGCACTTAAAAGGTGCAACAGGTCTACTAAAGAGGGTGCATACACCGCGCTTGTCCGCCCTATTCTGGAGTATTGCTGTGCGGTGTGGGATCCGCATCAGGTGGGACTGACGGATGACGTTGAAAAAGTACAAAGAAGGGCAGCTCGTTTTGTATTATCGCGAAATAGGGGAGATAGTGACACAGACATGATACGTGAATTGGAGTGGCAATCATTAAAGCAAAGGCGTTTTTCGTTGCGGCAGGGTCTTCTCATGAAATTTCAATCACCAGTTTTCTCTTCCGATTGAGAAAACATTCTGTTGGCACCCACCTACATAGGAGAAATGATCATCACGATAAAATAAGAGAAATCAGGGCTCGAACAGAAATATTTAAGTGCTCGTTTTTCTCGCGCGCCATTCGAGAGTGGAAAGGTAGAGAGACAGCTTGAAGGTGATGATGATGATGATGATGATGATGTTTGGTTTGTGGGGCGCTCAACTGTGCGGTTATCAGCGCCCGTACAAATTCCGAACATTTGCTCAGCCCAATTTCGCCACTTTAATGATGATGATGAAATGATGAGGACAACACAAACACCCAGTCATCTCGACGCAGGTGAAAATCCCTGATCCCGCCGGAAATCGAAACCGGGACCCCGTGCTCGGGAAGCGAGAACGCGACCGCGAGACCACGAGCTGCGGACAGCTTGAAGGTGGTTCATTGAACCCTCTGCCACGCACTTTATTGTGAACAGCAGAGTAATCACGTAGATGTAGAGATACAAGATCATGGGTACATTCCCCACAACAACTGCCATTATCCGTATCACTTAAACGCGTGCAGGCCTGATTACATACGGACCTAGTTCCGTGGCAATGGCTTTGTCGCTGGTTCGTCGCAGAGGCCAGCACGTTGCTGTGATTGCGTCTTCCGTCCTACTCACTGATGAGGCTACATTTACGAGGAGTGTACACCATCAACCTTCGCAACACCAGTCTGTTGGCTACGGAGACAGCGAATCTCAGCACCGGTTCAGCCTGAGTGTATAGCCGGAGATGATACCCGATCTTTTGGTGAGACTAGTCAATCTTCCACAACGCCTCAAAGGCACTTCCTGTGGGTGATAGCGACTTCCCTTCTGGATGACGTGCCTTCGGTGGTACGCAGGACAATGTTGCTGCTACATGATAGTGGTCCAGCTCACAGGCTTCTTGAGTGTGGAGGTAAAACACTAGTACACACATAGTAGTCCCGTTTGTCTGGTATGTTCTCGTGTATTGTTTCAATCATTGAAACCTTCATTATCATACATCTTGTTTCTCCACTTCAAGTGAATGTACCTCCCTTGCGGCACATCTTCGGCCACATATGCATCTGACTCCTTGTTCTCTCAGGAATGGTGTCCTGCGGTCTGTGTTCATTTCGCAAGATCATCCTGTATGCTGTTAGTGCGTCATATCATCTTTTAGTGTGCTAACTAAAAGTCTGTGTAAGTAGATAAAAGTCTCGTAGCTGCCTCATTAGAAGATGCTGTGGCGCATTAATAGAATATATTTGTGGTGGTATATACGTCGATAACAGAGTTAAAGTGCCTCAAGATGAAGCCGTATTTTCTTCGAAGTCGGTTGCAAATAAATTAAAACAATAAACACAGCTGAACGGAAAAGTACAATGAGAATAGCCTTTGATTTCCTCAATAGGGTACATATAACGCCTCAGTTAGCTTCCTAGCTATTGGGAAATTTTTCATAGGCGCTCTTCGTAACCTATTGCATTGATTTGATTGGATTTGATTTGCACAGGAAGACAAAAACAGTAGACCTCACTGTTTCCCGCATCGATACAGAGCTTTGTGTGCGGTTTCGCTCCGCGTGATTCTAATCAAGAGCAGTCACTTGTTCCTAATAGATCTGGATTTAATGACTCGGATATTTTGTTTCTTTTGCGTTCAACGCTTCCCATTGGAAGGTTAGGTGTGGTGCTGTTTCATCCTCCTCACAACCTAACCTTAGGGCTTCTTCCTCTACATGCGCCGTGTGTAGGTGTTTAAAGATCCCATTCTCAATCACAAGTCCTCTATCGTCAGTATAATCTGTCTCTTGTTCAGGTCTAGGATTACAGAGTTTCTCTTGAAACATGGCTTTGGCCACACCTTGACTTGCCATGTTTTTATTTTTTAGATCACAGTCCAGTATTTTACGTGCTGCCTCCTGATTCAGCTACGTAATTTTGATTTTACCATCGCCTTGGTGATGGCTGTGGTCCTGATTCCTGAGTGACCAGGGACCAAAAGCAGCTTGACCCTGTTGCTCTCCCCTACTCTCCCAAGGGCTTCATGTCAATTTGCAACGATCAGGGGCTGATACAGAGATGCTTGGCTGTCTGAATAAATGTAAATGCAGCAGCACGAAGGCGTATTGTTCTCAGAGCACACACTGATAGCGTATATTTCCGCCTGGAATACCGTGGCTTCCCCTCCTGGCACCAACGCCTGTCTCCGCCATAAATCTGACTGATCTCCAGAACGGTGTCATGGTTCGTTCTTCCACTGCTCGCTTCTTCCAGTTGTTAAACTGCAGCTGCTAGTTACTGTAAGGTATGCCAGTGTTTCTCCGTACACACCTGTATTTACCACACTCATTGTAATGGTGTGAGATTCTGGATATCCGAATGATATCCAATTATTTCCAGTTTTCAAACGTGTACCTGCTCCCTCAGTGCCCTTCAGAGTCTGGATGATCCAGAGCCAGTCCACTCCATCGTTCGACGGCTCCAGGACTGCCTCCATTTGTTCCCGGATGGGGGAGCCCAGCCGGCCGGGCTGGCCGAGCAGTTCTAGGCGCTACAGTCTTGAACCGCGCGACCGCTACGGTCGCAGGTTCGAATCCTGCCTCGGGCATGGATGTGTGTGATGCCCTTAGGTTAGTTAGGTTTAAGTAGTTCTAAGTTCTAGGGGATTGATGACCTCAAAAGTTGAGTCCCATAGTGCTCAGAGCCATTTGAACCATTGTTTTGGGGAAGCCCAAGTGATGTCCATGTGGGTTCCTGGCCATGTTGGTGTGGCTGGGAATGACGCTGCAGCCAAGGCCGCAGTCCATCTTGGTCGGCCCGCCTCTTACTCTGTTCCCTCGCAAGATATTCCTAATTTTCTCTATCGGCGTATCACGTCACATTGCCATGACCATTGGTGCTCTCTTCATGGGAACAAACTCTGAGAAGTCAAACCTCTCCCAACAGCGTGGTCGACTTCCTCCCGGCAGTCTCACCGTGATGGAGTAATGTCGGCTCGGTTGCGAATAGGGCACTGCCGCTTTAGTCACCGCCACTTGTTGAGTGGCGACCCTGCACCCAGCTGTCCTTTCTGCAGCCAGCCAATAACAGTCAGACATTTCCTAATCATCTGCCCTTATTTTAGCCACTTACGTCTCAGAGTCGGGCTGCCGCCCTCTTTGCCGGACATTTTAGCGGATGACGTGCGAGCTGTGGCTCACGTTTTAAGTTTTTTTTAAAAGCAGTAATATGACAACAGAGACTTGATTTCTACCTGGTGACCCCGGTGTCTTGTCGACGTCGTTTAGATACTCTTCCGTAACGTCTTTTCTTCCTTTCTGTGTTGGACCTCTAAACGGTTTTTTTTACCCTCGCGGTCCCAGCATTCTATGGTTATATACTGGGCGCTTATGACCTTAGATGTTTTGCGCCCAAAAACCCAAAAAGCCCTGTATGCCCCTACCACTGCCTCCGTTGTAAACCCAAATGCACACGCAGAAGTTATCTCGTATCGGAGATGGCACGACTAGGAGACACCGTCTGCTTCACCAGTCGGCAGTGTATTCCGGAAGCTGGGGGTTCAGGTGAAAGCAGTCTTGGCTTGGGACCCGATCTGCCGTGCGCTGGCGCTGGCTGGTCTTCTCGTGCGGTCGGTGTGTGAGTCAGTATAAACCGGGCGCCGCGGCCGCAGCTTGCCGGCCAGCCAGTGGAAGGCCTTGGACGGCCCGCGGCTGGCAAGCGCTGCGCATGCGCATGCGCTGTTCGCACAGTCGGCGACTCACTGACCTGCCGCGTATACACTGGGGCGCTACGCTGTTTTGCAACTCTTAATAGCAGCGACGACACATGTCTGCGACGTCATTACGTGCCTCGCAAGTCCGCTAATCACTGTTTGCGTGCACTGCATGATAACGCTCTCCCCGACGGACCGGCGCGAGTTCTGCTGTTTCTGCCTTTTTGGTTCGCGCGTAATGTTGTCTATACACGGTATTTGTGAAACATTTTATGTCACAAAGCGGACGTTCATAACGTTGCGACGACAATTATTTTGTAGCAGTGATGCTTTGCTGAAGATGTTTAAAACAGTTCACCGCCTGCGCGACTGCGTAGGTATAAAATCGGCTCGAGTAAAATGGTTCAAATGGCTCTGAGCACTATGGGACTTAACTTCTGAGGTCATCAGTCCCCTAGAACTCAGAACTACTTAAACCCAACTAAGTTAAGGACAGCACACACATCCACACCTGAGGCAAGATTCGAACCTGCGACCGTAGTGGTCGTGCGGTTCCAGACTGTAGCGCCCAGAACCGCTCGGCCACCCCGGCCGGCCTGGCTCGAGTAGAAATTCCCGTCTCCGACCATCCTGATTTAGGTTTTCCGTGATTTCCCTAAATCGCTTCAGGCTAATGCCGGGATGGTTCCTTTGAAAGAGCACGGCCGATTTCCTTCCCCATCCTTCCCTCACCCGAGCTTGCGCTCCGTCTCTAATGACCTCGTTGTCGACGGGACGTTAAACACTAATCTCCTCCTCCTCGAGTAGAAATGAGTGTTATCGTGTCTTGCACCTCACTGAAGAACAGCTTTCACAGCACGCTTGTGTGGTGATATTATAATCAGGTATGATACAGAAGGGCAAATGTATCGATTTGACGTGCTACTCCGGAAATGAGGGAGTCAAATGTTGTACCCTGAGAAATGGCTCATTGGTTAACATACGACTCTCTCATTTGGCACACGTAAAATGTTCAGAGTCGATTTTCTCGAAAACGTTTTGCTATTTACATGTGTTAAAATCTTGATCGTGCTGTACTCACCCTATCAATATGAATCAAATCGGTGAGGGAAAGTCCGTACGGTCCTCTTCTAAGCGTATGTTATTTGTTTTGACTTAGTTCCAATACTGAGGAGCACATTAAAAAGTCGTATTAATTAGCGCTGCCTCATCACGAAGCGCTCGTTAGGCCTGTTTCACACTATACGGTTCCCTTCGGCTCTGTTCGTTTACAGTTCTTTTTCTGCTACTGCGGACAAGTGTGAAAAGGTGTTTCGGTTTCTGTTCGGTACGTAATAGAAACAGTAGAGCGCCGAGTATTCCTCAGACACGAACAGGTATCGTCAGGTTTCTACAAGGTGCGAACTCGTGTCCAGGGAACAGAAAGCACTGAAAGCGTTCAGACACGCCTGGTTCAGTTTCTGTTTTAACCTGTTACGTTTTTTAGTGTTCCGTTCCTGTGTGTGTAAAACCGGAACCGTCGTAGGATCGCTTTGTTGTCTGTTTGTTTTTTGTGTGAATCCGACTGTTAAGAACTCTGTTCCTCAGGAACGGGTACACGTTTCAAGTTCAAATTTATATCGCATCTTAAGTTCAACAGTCCCTTGGCAGTCTACAAATTTTTAACTTCTAAGTCAGCGGAATCAAAAGATACGTCATTTAAGTCACATATTTTGATGCAGACTTTCTCATCAGTACCTGCAGGGTACTTCTCGTAGAGTCATGAACTTTGGCAAGAAGCAAGATTTCACGGTACACGTAAAGCAAAAAAAAAATTTGAAAATTGTTAAATTGTAACTACATCGCATAAAAAATATGTTTTTGCTATTAGAACATACATCCCATTCATTATCCATCAAAAGTATAGGCCTAAAAGACAAACATTACTACATGCAAACATAAAATTTAAGTTGTAGTCATGTTTTAGTAAGTAAATAAATAATATTTTGTTAAATCTTCTATACCTACACATATAATGTATCTACATAGAAAACAGGCAAAAATCTTTGAGATACTCAGTGCGCAGGATGGATGTTGTATATATCAAAGTCTAACATCAGATTGTGGAATATATCTTATTAGACAAAAATTAATTTTTCATTGCTTGCACAAATCAATTTTTTGGTGACTTAAGATTCGTCGAAGTCGTTGGAAATTTCAATACAAACGTCTTTCTGTGCTTCCTGTGTCTCCAATATACCCTTGTATATTTTTCACACGTTTTGTCTCACAGCACTGATTTAGACTGCATTGCAGAAATCAGCTAGTGCGCATCAACATCTAGTAAATCGCTCATGTAATTAGGTAAAGCGCGACACCAACTTTAAAAAAAAAAGAACTGGCCAAGAGCGAGTAGGTCTCGCGCACTGAGGGTACCGCGCAAACTTTACATATACACTTAACTTTACTAGATGTTGATGCGCACTATACACTTAACTTTACTAGATGTTGATGCGCACTAGCTGATTTCTGCAGTGCAGTCTAAATCAGTGCTGTGAGACAAAACGTGTGAAAAATATAAAGGTATACTGGAGACACAGGAAATTTCCAACGACTTCGATGAAACTGAAGTCACTAAAAAATGGATTTGTGTAAGCACTGAAAAATTCATTTTTGTCTAATAAGAGACGTAGTGCATAAGGACAGTTGGTAAACTCACCGCGTTTTTGAGGGAATTTAAAAGGGAATTATTTGAAAATTAAGAAAGTAACCAATGAGATTTATTTAAAATACATATAGAAATAAAATATCGTACACCATTTTTTATTCTTCTATAGAGAGCAACTTAACTTCTCTTCATGATCATTACTGAGCATGTGTAGAGAAAATACAAAACATAGTATGAACAGTGTATGTCCACCTTTTTACAGATGATTGCGGGACTTCAGCTGTTTGGTACAGCAGGTCAAATGAAACACCTGTCAGCGGTATAAATTTTCAAATTGTCATTTTATTGGGCTACCGGTTTCAGCAATGTATTAAACCATCTTCATGCCCGACTGTTCAGTCGGCAGGTTCTAACAATAACACCACTTGCAAAGTAGGTTAGAAATCAGATTAGTAATGTTGCTCACGCAGCATATGTTCGCTTTATCGGACAACAACAAAGTTATTGATTGTGGATGGTATCGTCAGAATGGAATAATGAAGTCATTGTAAAAAAGTCATTAATTTTGGCACTTATCTTGAATGGATTCCCACATATATTTCGTCGAAGTTGTTATGGCTCATCTTGTTGATTGTAGTGTGATTCCACTTTGACTGTTAGAAGGTCCAGATCTGTATTTTAGCAATATTTCAAGACCTAACACATGCGTTTTTCAGGAAATTCTTAATGATCAAACAATCCCAGATCAGAACAATGGTATGGTAGAAATAATTTTTGACTTGGTGTTCACGATCCACATTTTTTTAAACTTCTTGTAAATTCACATATACTTCTTGTTAATTGTCACATCATCAAGAAAACAGTTTTGTATCAATCTTCATATATTTAATTTCCACTTTAACTAAACACAAGACTTGACTGTTCTTTTAGAAAGCGAAATAACAACTTAACTTCTGCAAAGTGAAACAAAGACTGCTCTGTGCGCATTCGCGCTAAAACGGTTACAAGTAAGTCAAAGATTATGACAGTCTCACAGAAATGAATACACACAAGAACCATATCACTGTAATACACACCTGGAAATTGAAATAAGAACACCGTGAATTCATTGCCCCAGGAAGGGGAAACTTTATTGACACATTCCTGGGGTCAGATACATCACATGATCACACTGACAGAACCACAGGCACATAGACACAGGCAACAGAGCATGTACAATGTCGGCACTAGTACAGTGTATATCCACGTTTCGCAGCAATGCAGGCTGCTATTCTCCCATGGAGACGATCGTAGAGATGCTGGATGTAGTCCTGTGGAACGGCTTGGCATGCCATTTCCACCTGGCGCCTCAGTTGGACCAGCGTTCGTGCTGGACGTGCAGACCGCTTGAGACGACGCTTCATCCAGTCCCAAACATGCTCAATGGGGGACAGATCCGGAGATCTTGCTGGCCAGGGTAGTTGACTTACACCTTCTAGAGCACGTTGGGTGGCACGGGATACATGCGGACGTGCATTGTCCTGTTGGAACAGCAAGTTCCCTTGCCGGTCTAGGAATGGTAGAACGATGGGTTCGATGACGGTTTGGATGTACCGTGCACTATTCAGTGTCCCCTCGACGATCACCAGTGGTGTACGGCCAGTGTAGGAGATCGCTCCCCACACCATGATGCCGGGTGTTGGCCCTGTGTGCCTCGGTCGTATGCAGTCCTGATTGTGGCGCTCACCTGCACGGCGCCAAACGCGCATACGACCATCATTGGCACCAAGGCAGAAGCGACTCTCATCGCTGAAGACGACACGTCTCCATTCGTCCCTCCATTCACGCCTGTCGCGACACCACTGGAGGCGGGCTGCACGATGTTGGGGCGTGAGCGGAAGACGGCCTAACGGTGTGCGGGACCGTAGCCCAGCTTCATGGAGACGGTTGCGAATGGTCCTCGCCGATACCCCAGGAGCAACAGTGTCCCTAATTTGCTGGGAAGTGGCGGTGCGGTCCCCTACGGCACTGCGTAGGATCCTACGGTCTTGGCGTGCATCCGTGCGTCGCTGCGGTCCGGTCCCAGGTCGACGGGCACGTGCACCTTCCGCCGACCACTGGCGACAACATCGATGTACTGTGGAGACCTCACGCCCCACGTGTTGAGCAATTCGGCGGTACGTCCACCCGGCCTCCCGCATGCCCACTATACGCCCTCGCTCAAAGTCCGTCAACTGCACATACGGTTCACGTCCACGCTGTCGCGGCATGCTACCAGTGTTAAAGACTGCGATGGAGCTCCATATACCACGGCAAACTGGCTGACACTGACGGCGGCGGTGCACAAATGCTGCGCAGCTAGCGCCATTCGACGGCCAACACCGCGGTTCCTGGTGTGTCCTCTGTGCCGTGCGTGTGATCATTGCTTGTACAGCCCTCTCGCAGTGTCCGGAGCAAGTATGGTGGGTCTGACACACCGGTGTCAATGTGTTCTTTATTCCATTTCCAGGAGTGTATATCGATACATCGGAGTACCTATACATTAATAAAACCAAATGTGATTAATGTCACAAAAATATGTCTGTTACTTCGCAGAAAAGTAGTACGATATTACTGGTATCGAGAACTGGGGTTGGAGTGCCGTAATGGTCACGTAAATAAAGAACCATTACTAGGTGATGTTTGAAGTGATCGCTGTCTCAGAAGTATACGGATACCGGTCACTGAATGCTGGCCCATATTTTGAGTGGACCAGGGGTGAGAATCTTCCTACACGGCGACAAGGGGACCTGAAGAAGGCGTAATATATCGCGGAAACTGGAAGCCCAATACAAGCTGAAAGGTGTTTCATTTGACATTCTCCGATATGAACCGTGTATTCTTGAAAGGGTTTCAATCGTTTTCGGTAGCAACCGGAAGCGAACCGAATCGAATGCAACCGCGTACGTGTGAAATGGGTGTTACGCGGGTAGGAACTGCAGAAACACCGACGCGAGGGAAGGCGGCCAATGGGTGCCGCTCGCAGTCGGTGTGCGTTGCAGCGCGTGGCAAGGTGGCGGCGCGGCGCGTCGAACAATCGGAGCCGGCAGCCGGCAGCTGGGCAAATATTTGGAGGCGGCCGCTGTGGCCTCAGCAGGCGGACACTTGCCGGAGGCTCTGCTCTGCGCCGCAAGGCCGGCCCCACACAACACAGCCTGCGGCGGGACGAGGACCCACCCTCATCACTGACTTATCCGTGGAGGCAGAGTAAGGGGAGGTGGCGCTAGAGACTGAGCTGTACATTGCCTCGAAGCCGGGACCGCCATATTAGTCGGGCCAAACATTAACGGGCAAATTTTTACAAAGAAATTACGCTAACAGTAATAAATTAAAAACTTAAAAACAATTCATTCGTAGTATAAGAGTCCTGGGGCATGAAAGGGAAGCAGTGGTTGGGAAGGCAGTGAGACGGGGTTCTAGCCTCTCCCCGATGTTATTCAATCTGTATATTGAACAAGCAGTAAAGGAAACAAAAGAAAAATTCGGAGTAGGTATTAAAATCCATGGAGACGAAATAAAAACTTTGAGATTCGTAAATGAGATTGTAATTCTGTCAGAGACAGCAAAGGACTTGGAAGAGCAGTTGAACGGAATGGACGGTGTCTTGAAAGGAGGCTATAAGATGAACATCAACAAAAGCAAAACGAGGATAATGGAATGTAGTCGAATTAAGTCGGGCGATGTTGAGGGAATTAGATTAGGAAATGAGACACTTAAAGTAGTAAGGGAGTTTTGCTATTTGGGGAGCAAAATAACTGATGATGGTCGAAGTAGAGAGGATATAAAATGTAGACTGGCAATGACAAGGAAAGCGTTTGTGAAGAAGAGAAATTTGTTAACATCGAGTATAGATTTGTCAGGAAGTCGTTTCTGAAAGTATTTGTATGAAGTGTAGCCATCTATGGAAGTGAAACATGGACGATAAGTAGTTTGGACAAGAAGAGAATAGAAGCTTTCGAAATGTGGTGCTACAGAAGAATGCTGAAGATTAGATGGGTAGATCACATAACTAATGAGGAGGTATTGAGTAGAATTTCGGAGAAGAGGAGTTTGTGGAAAAACTTGACTAGAAGAAGGGATCGGTTGGTAGGACATGTTCTGAGGCATCAAGCGATCACCAATTTAGTACTGGAGGGCAGCGTGGAGGGTAAAAATCGTAGAGATGAATCGTAGAGATGAATACACTAAGCAGATTCAGAAGGATGTAGGCTGCAGTAGGTACTGGGAGATGAAGAGGCTTGCACAGGATTAGAGTAGCATGGAGAGCTGCATCAAACCAGTCTCAGTACTGAAGACCACAACAGCAACAACAATATAATAAAAATAGAAAGCAACTGATGTACTGCCTCTGCCTTTAACTGCTTGCACCCCTTAAAAACGTACAAATTAATACGAAAAGCATAGTTCTTCAACGTCAGTTTTCACCCTTCAGCACTGCCTACTCGTAACGCACAAATACTGGTATCATCCCCGATTATAACATGATTTTTGAGCAGCTTTTCAAAAAATTGGAATCAATACAATACGGGCGATTTTTTGTCGTATTGAAAACTTGTATTACTTTTCGAGAAAAGCAGCCAACAATGGACAGACTAAATTTTCTTTTATTTGCCTGTTTAATATTTTGATTCTGTTTGTCTTGAAACTGGGACTGTCAAAATTTTTCAGTCTTTCTTGGATTTTTACGTTCATTACAGAAATAACAGGAATAAAAACAGAACATTCGTTATCTCAGAAACCAGTGCTTTGAGCGGTTTAAAAATTGAGCTCAAAGTGGCGTTGAAAAGATCGAATATGACCGAAAGCTGGTTGTTTCAACAGTTGGGTGCAACTCTCAAAAATCCTCAGACAATCGAGTTTGTAATTTTTCGAGCGTTTTTTATATTCTACAGCGAGTTCATTTTATCGTTTGTCCACATCGCTGTGAGGTAGAATGCTCGTTTGTCATGTGCGCGGCTAAGGTTCGATTACGAAGTTCGATTACCGCCTGAGGTAAATTTTTAAACAAAGACGCATGTTCTACGAGAATTTGCGCGAAATGTCAAATACATAACCATGGTAAAAATTAATTTTATCCCTTACTGTCAGACAACAATAGCTGCGGGGATAAGGACAACCTACCTGTCATAGCTCCGGAGGTAGGACGTCATAAACAGTGAGATGCGCGAAAAACTGCCGCATCTTCCAGTACATTTTAATACGTTTATTCCTTACTACTAACAAGGGAACCTCCCCATCGCACCCCCCCCCCCTCAGATTTAGTTATAATTTGGCACAGTGGATAGACCTTGAAAAACTGAACACAGATCAATCGAGAAAACAGGAAGAAGTTGTGTGGAACTGTGAAAAAATAAGCAAAATATACAAACTGAGTAGTCCATGGGCAACATAGGCAATATCAAGGATAATGTGGGCACACGAGCGCCGTGGTCCCGTGGTTAGCGTGAGAAGCTGCGGAACAAGAGGTCCTTGGTTCAAGTCTTCCCTCCAGGAAAAATTTAAATTTTTATTTTCAGACAATTATCAGAGTTCAGGCACTCACCCATCATCAATTTCGCTCTCCAAAATTCCAGGAAATGTTCAGATTTGCTTGGACATATGTAGGATTTGACGGTCTACACACGGAAAAATTTGAAAACGTTAAAAACATATGTTTTGACAGAGCACAGAGAAAACTGTGCGACTGTGAAACTGTTGCATTCATTTGTTGCAGTTTATGTGACACACTCTTATGTTTTCATCACTTTTTTGGGAGTGATTATCACATCCACAAGAAAACCTAAATCGGGCAAGGTAGAAGAATCTTTTTACTCATTCGCCAAGTGTGCAAGTTAGGTAGGTCGACAACATATTCCTGTCATGTGACACACATGCCGTCAACAGGGTCGTATAGAATATATCAGACGTGTCTTCCTGGATCAAATGTTTTCGGTTCCCATTGAAGTGGCACGTCCTTTCGTCTACTAATCGCACGGTTTTGCGGTGCGGTCGCAAAACACAGACACTAAACTTATTACAGTGAACAGAGACGTCAATGAACGAACGGACAGATCATAACTTTGCAAAAATAAAGTATGTAAACTTTTCGCTCGAGGGTAGACTTGAACCAAGGGCCTCTCGCTCTGCAGCTGCTCACGCTAACCACGGGACCACGGCGCTCCTGTGCCCAAATAATTCTTGATGTTGCCTATGTTGCCCATGGACTACTCAGTTAGTATATTTTGCTTATTTTTTCATAGTTCCACACAACTTCTTCCTGTTTTCTCGACTGGTCTGTGTTCAGTTTTTCAAGGCCTATCCACTGTGCCAAATTATAACTAAATCTGAGGGGGGTGCGATGGGGATGTTCCCTTGTAAGACACTCTTACAGTCGACTCAACTTAAGGAAATCCCTGACGCCTTGCAATGCCTTTGACAGCTTTCAACTGCGACGCTCACATGGCAGTAGGCGAAAGCAATACAGCCGTGTACAGAGTTATGAAGGGGCGTTGCCATACAGACGTTTACAAAGGCTCTGAGCACTATGCGACTTAACTTCTGAGGTCATCAGTCGCCTAGAACTTAGAGATAATTAAACCTGACTAACCAAAGGACATCACACACATCCATGCCCGAAGCAGGATTCGAACCTGCGACCGTAGCGCCTAGAACCGCACGACCACTCCGGCCGGCTACAGACGTTTACAAAGTCGCGATGTAGACTCGCTAAGCATTATGCATATTTCTTTGTACGACTGTTTCATAATTTGAAAGCTGTTTTCACAAATACATGTAAATGAAATTTTTTCGCCTTTACAGTACAAACATAGTTCATTTTTCGTTTCTAATAGGAAATTGGGAAAATCAGTACCCGGGTAATGTCGGGTTTGGCAGCTAGTTGGAAATACGACGACGTTCATTTTTCATAAAAAAATGACATATGTGTTAATTAGCATGGATTTGATTAATTTTGTGTTGACATGACGTAAGTATTTGAACTGAACGGAAAAAACTAAGAAAAATCATGACCAAAACGAAACTGGAACCAGCAATTACACGTCTCGAGCGCTACCGAGCTTTTCCCACGTTTGTGTATTTTATGCTCCACGGAAATGTTCGTAAAACATGCAAATTTGTTGACAAAAAATTACTTCAGCCAAGAATGGAACCCACACACTCAACGTTGCAGTTGAGCGTTGTACCACAGAGGCACACTACCTGGCGAAATATCGAGCTTACTGTAGTGTTTTAAAGAAGCTCGAAAGATTGCAAAGTGATTTTCTCGAAAGTTTCAGATGAGAGTTGAAACAAACTGTTTTGGGAGAGTGATATTTCAATTCTGAATTTCACGTACACTTAATAGAAAATAATTGGCCAGATGTGAATAATACTCGCTTTCTGAGGGTTCATTATAAACTTAAATATGTATACAGACAGTTCACCCATCCTACGCATAAATAATTTTAGTGATTTTTGCCTGTTATCAATACTGATACTAGCAAGACATCGGTCCCGAGAATTTCAAGACTTTAAAGTATGTTTTAATTTTAAGTTTGAAGTCAGGTAACAAGTAACAAAAGATACGTTTTATCATGTGTCAAAGTTACAAATTAACAATTTTCTGATTCTTTCCTTTACTTTTACTATGGACGCTTTCTGCTTGTCAAATTCCATGACTAGATCAACGGTTTTAGTTAATAATTTTGCGAGCTTTAAAATACGTGACATAAATGGCAGTATCTTTGATTGCATTTAGTTAGCTTAACTTTTTCACATCACCAAGGGACCATAGACCTTAGTATGTGACGTAAAGTGATCCTGTGAGATAAGTTAAAAATTATACAAATCCGGTTGGCTTGCAGTCCCCCTTGCAAGTAGCTCTCGTTAGCGTCGTACGAAGGATACTGTGGCAGAAGCTACGCAATATTGTAACATATCGTCTCCTGGCCGTCAATGTGCGCTGGCCTTTTTCGCTATTGTAGTCGTCTCGGACAGTTTCAGGCTGAGTCTGGGAAGAGGACTTTCGCTCGGCCTGAAGAAGATGGGTCGCTTTCCGTAATCCCTCCAAAATGGGTGGTAGCCTGAGGTGAATATGCCGACCTTGAGCGCGAGTAAATTCACCATGATGGTCGCAATTTTCCGACACCCGTTGCGGAAAAAAGGTGTAAATGCCCCGTAAGCACGCTTGTAATGTACCTCTTCAATGCTCTGTTTTCAATGACTTGACGTTTCATCGGACTCGAGTCATTATTTTGAAAGGCGGCCGGAGTGGCCGTGCGGTTCTAGGCACTTCAGTCTGGGTACCGCGCGACTGCTACGGTCGCAGGTTCGAATCCTGCCTCGGGCATGGATGTGTGTGATGTCCTTAGGTTAGTTAGGTTTAAGTAGTTCTCAGTTCTAGGGGACTTATGACCTCAGCAGTTGAGTCCCATTGTGCTCAGAGCCATTTGAACTATTTGAACCATTATTTTGAAGTTAGTTACACCGAAGGGCATATTTACGTATTTTATTTTGCTGATTATTTTGGTATCGGTTTCGTCGTCTTCTTTGGAGGCTTAACGTCCACAGGTTTTCTTCAAGTACGGAGAAAGTTGACTGATGAACGGTTGTGAAAAATAGGGTGAATCTCGTAATACTAAATGAAGTAAAGTAGCTTAACATTAAAACTTTTGTACTTCTCAAAATTTCACATTTTATCACCGCACAATTTGAACAAAAAAAAAAAAACTCGTCTGCTTCCTGCAGCCTCACAAAACGACTCGACTTCCATTTACAATCCCTGCCGGACGAATCTAAAGACAACGAAAATGAACGGAGGTACTATATTAAACAAGGGGTTTACGTCTTTCTCAGACATTCGCTGGTACATGTTCAGCAAAATTAATAATTTAATTTGTATTAAATTTTATGTTATAGCTTCCTCGTTGTTTAAAATTGCCTATGTTAAAGCTTCCACATGATTTTAAATAGCCTGCATGGAATATAATTATTTAGACGTTAAACTATTAATTTTTACTAAAAGAGTATTTACATAATTTTTCTTTATGTAAATGGAAGTATTGTTGGGTTGATTAATTTCACGGTGAACCTTACTGAAGTTGTTGCTGATATCAGGAAATGACCGATGGAAATACTCGTGATTCGGGTTCACTGGAAGACCTGAATTTGAAATAATTTTGTTTATCTCGGCGAAATCGACGATTCGGTCGGTAGCCCTCGCGAGGTGTTGTTGTGGTCATCTGTTCTCTGAAGCGGATGTTGTGGATTCGTTGTGTATTTCTGAAGTCGGTAGTAGATGATCCTTCGTGATCAAATTACTTATTGCAGTACTGGAGACTGAGAGAATCCGACGTGCGTTTCGTGGGCGCAGACATGCAATTCTGCTTCGGCGCTTTCTTACTTTTCTCTGCGAATGTTGCGGATTACTGGGCTTGGACTTTTTCGGTAATAAGAGAGGCCCCAGTGTACAGCTTGGAACCATTAGGTAGATGGAGGTGGTGTTGAATAAAACTGACAGCGAGGGTTAACATGCCAATAAATATTTCATGTGCTTTCGTGCGTATTTGAAAGTGATGTTTTTGACCCTCTCCCTACTGACTTTAAACTGAACACCTATTTGTTGTTGCGGTTATTATCGGCAGTGTGTTGATCTTTTAGCGGTGACCATATTCCAGTCCAGTAGTCGAATATTGGAATCTGTCTCGAAAGGAGTTAGATAGCTACACGGTTTCTAATCATTGAGTTTTGGAATTGCTAGAGCTTTTAACGTTCTCCCACGGATTAAAACGAGATAGGCGATTCTTAATTTAGACCGAAGGTGTAGCAGAGCAGTGAATTAATCCTGATCCGTCAGTAAACGTTTCCGATCAAATCCGCGGAGCAAAAGTTGCGTAATGTGTGTCGCGCGCCGCACATCGACGAGGGAGAACGTGTATTCTGGACACGGCCGCTAGTGTGAGTCGCGTGACGCCACGGAAGTTTAGAGGCACAAACGAAAGGAACGGTTGAAGATGACTTGAAGCGCAACTCAGTCATTACGTATTAACTGTACGAGTGCTACGGAAGGCCGTACCTGAATACTCTTTCTCTTTTACCACCTCAGACTGAGAGGTTTCCAAGGCTTAGCCTTCATACCACAGCTACAGGAGGAAAAACAATTCCGCCTTAAAAGCTGAGACGAAAAATATCACTTTTGTTGCCATAAAGGTGGAGTACAGAAGTTAAGTTCACTTGTAGTTTTCCTATTATTAACATAAATTTCATTTCGTTAAATTCTTTCCTTACTTGTACACTCGTTCGTCACTTATTTATTCCTGCTTATTACGGTCAATATATCACAAACTGTCAGCAATCGATTAATATCGCTATGTGATATATCTTAATCCGTCTTTGAGAATGAAGGGAAATTCCACTGTAAATCCAACATCGAATTACTCCCAAATTAACTACCATGTGCCATTAGACGCTGACGTCGACTGTTGACGCTTGATCGTTATAATTTACTTTAAATGCAACGTGCCTCGAACCTTCAACGGCAAAACTGTGAAGAAGATAGAAATTCTGAACCGAGTATTTCGAGATTATCGGAAATGAATCTTCCGAGAGCTGTATTGTACATCGGACTTCCGAAGAAGCTACAAAACCCCCTTGAACAAGGCCTCCACAGGAGGAACCGAAACGTTGGGGTTCAGTAAGGCATTCATCCGACAACAGCATAATAACTGGGAATATTTTAACAAATGCCACTAACATAAATGTTCTAATAGACCCTACGTGATAAACTATTGTGATGGTTTCGTAAATATGTTTTCCGCTAATGCCGTGCAAACGGGTTGTCACTTCCTTTTCGCGACGACATGCAGCTATATCCTTGAACTTCCAGTTAGATGTTTGTTCGTGATCCGTACTCTCGTAACAGCCTTTACTTCGTGTTTTTCTCTTCGCTGTCAATACACAGCCGCTTTCATTTCGATTTCTAATTCGACAGACATATTTTTCCCATGCAACATCATATCTGATGCAGAAACAGAAATATAATTGGACAGCATGCACCTGTGTACAGAATCAATTAGAGCTGCAGTGTTATAGAATAAATAGAAGACTAAAATTCAGTTGTATTTCAAACAATGAAACACCGGAACAGCTCCGTCAAAGTAGTTTATCAACCACGACCAGTTTCGTGAAGTTATAGTCACATCTTTAGGTAATGAACTGTTGATCTGAAGAAGATACAAAAATCGTAATTAGAACTATCTTAAAACTGGATTACCGAATTCGTATAACGTTGCTTAGCAAGTGGTGAATACGGAACTTTCAATTCATCACCAGCCATTTAGACCACTAGGTGACTTGGCCTCTTTGAGTCGGCGTGCAACATAGGATCCTTGCACATTCTACCAGTTACGCCGATCTTGAGCTGCCCGTTGTCAGTTCAGTCCTGCTATCTTTCTTCGAGAGACAGGACCAGCTCACTGCAATTGCAAGGTACTCACTCTTTCTATTATGTCACTAACCTTTGTTATCTGTTTGATATTAGCTGCTTTCTTTATGTAGCCGGCATTGATCTTTCAATTCCTTTTTGGGCTACTGTTAGTTTGCTGGAAGTAAATTCATTGGTCTCACACCCAAAATTTATTACTGTCACTATACATTGGTCGACAGCTTGAAGTTCAAAACTGAGGAGTAGCTTCCATAAGTTTGCCAGCCTACTTTAACACGTCGAAATATTTATGGTTTTAGGTATTCTTTCATATTTAGCAGTTGACCCAGAAAGACCTATTCTGTGACCATTTGAACTTCCATACTTCCAACAGATAAATTTCCATTCTGTGTCCATTCATTCGTCATGATCTTGGTTTTATCATAGTTCATTTTTAAACCAACTTCAGAGCAGACTGACGCAAGTGCACTAATCATAAGTTGTTCTGTACTATTTGCAAACAGTACAATATCACCAGCGAACCTCGTGTTGTTTAATCTCTTCCCCAGAATTTGGATTTCATTCGTTTTCCAATATAATTTAGAAATGACTTTTTCGCGAAAATTAAAATAATTTGAAGCAGAAGTAGTAGGAAAGATACTGTCACAGCCAGTGAAGAAGAGGGTGGCCTGTGCCAATCTCAAAACCAATCAAAGAAACTAACAAACAAAACGATAAGTTTGATGGACAAGAGAAGAAAAATGAAGTAGAAACAGACAAAATAAGACAGAATATAGAGAACTGTGCAAGGCTCTGAGAAAGAGTGTGAAAGACGACATCAAGAAGTATGAAGAAGATATTCTAAAAGCCAGTCTTGAAAATAAATCTTGTATAAAAAATAGCCAATCACAAGCCTATGATTGGAACGAATCAGATTAAAGCGTTAGACACAGACCAGAGCCGAATGAGAGACAATGATGATATCAATGATGATATCTTAATTCTAGACGAATTGGATGGCTGTGTTTCCAAAATATCGGAAGTATTCCGCTCAGAAGTCAAAAAATGCTATAGACGAGAAAATGAACCGCTCTAGGTAGTGATTCCCTCTCAGTCGATATTTTTCAATACATAATGCCTTTAAAATCTCTGTGAGGGTAAATAATAGACGTCCCCTATCTTGCTGCACAAAAATGGCGTCGTGGAGCACACAGCCGCCACTTAAAAAATAGCCAGTGGAAGAAGAGAAAGACGTAAGCGTAGATAAAAATTGTTGAATAAGAAAAGGCATCATAAGACATGGCAAAGGACCCAAATCTTAACGAGCTTACCGGACATAGGGGGTACGTCTTCTCAGTCATTCTCCCTCTGTGGTTTGATATTCTGCATGTTATTGTCACATTGTGTTACGATAGTGTTATGTCTTCTTGTTATCTGTAAAGCTGTTCAGACCTCCTGTCCAGGTTTTTTGTTGTGTACAGAGGTTTCCGTATCTTCCAATGGTTACCCGCATTTATGCATTTTTAGTTTGGCCCTTTGACGTTGCTTTTCGCGTTTGTTTGTGACCCCTGACCCATTATCTCGAATCCGCAGGTTCTGCTCACGCATTGCTGTGCGTCGTTTCTAGGAGTGGACCTGCATTGTACTCGTGGTGTTGGCCGTCGTATCTTCTTTAGGTCAACAGTTTGTTACCTGAAGATGCGACGGTAATCTCATGAAACTAGTCGTGATTTATTAATCACTTTTACGCAGCAGTTGCAGCTTTTTTTCCATTTGAAGTGAATAGAAGAGATTAAATGAGTTGTGGAAACATTTAAAGCAAGTCGCCATGGGCAGAGTATACAGTGGCAAAATGGTTTCCTCGATTACCTACGTGGCGTAGTTCTGGACTCAACACGTGGCAGTCACTTTGTCGGGAGAAGATGGTTGTATCAGTACCGTTATCTGTCGGCGGAACCGAAGGGCAGCAGGGAAGGCTGCGAGCCGTCCTCCAGCTACAGATGACACTGTCAGCGGCGAGAGGGCGTCCAGGAAGGAGCGCCAGGACGTCGGATCAGACAATAGGCAGCAGGGGCACAGTGGCTGCGCTGTGCAGTACAGTATTTGGGGGCTGCCATCCGGAGGATGAAGGACAGTGAGGCCGTGGCGGCTCGTGCGGAACCCGCCGCTGTCCGACATTGCGGCAGTAAACGGTTTCCGTTCCGTACAAGGTCCCCACTGTCCGGCTCCGACAACTGCGATCTTCCCCTCCTGTCGTTCTGGCAAAGGACGCCACGGGGCTGGGGGTTGGAATCGGAGAACGAACTGGATTGTCGTTTAAGGGTAAAATTTGGGAGGTTTTTTCAGACAAATTTTCTATCTCGGTACGACAAAGTGATTGTCTCTAACGACTCATTAAGTAATGTATTTGACTTGTTACCCCAATTACTTTTCTACCTGTTATAATATTTTTAAAACAGTGAAAACTACTGCTTTGTATACTGAAGAACCAAAGAAACTGGTACAGCTGCCTAATATCGTGTAGGGCTCCCGCCAGCACGCAGAAGTGCCGCAACGCGACGTGGCATTGACCCGACTAATGTCTGAAGTAGTGCTGGAGGGAATTGACACCATGAATCCTGCAGGGCTATCCATAAATCCGTAAGAGTTCGAGGAGTGGAGATGTCTTCTGTACCGCACGTAGCAAGACATCCCAGATCAGTAATGTTCATGTCTGGGGAGTTTGGTGGCCAGCGAAAGTGTTTAAACTCAGAAGAGTGTTCCTGGAGCCACTCTGTAGCAATTCTGGACGTATGGGGAGTTGCATTGTCCAGCTGGAATTGCAGAGGTTCGTCGGAATGCACAATGGAAATGAATGGATGCAGGTGATCAGACATGATGCTTACGTACGTGTCAGCTGTTAAGAGTCTTATCTAGACGTATCACGGGACCCATATCACTCCAACTGCACACGCTCCACACAATTACAGAGCCTCCACCAGCTTGAACAGTCCCCAGCTGATATGCAGGGTCCATGGATTCATGAGGTTCTCTCCATACCCGTTCACGTCCATCCGCTTGATACAATTTGAAACTAGACTCGTCCGACCAGGCAACATGTTTCCAGTCATCAATAGTCCAATGTAGGTGTTGAGTGCACAAGCTTTGCATTGTGCAGTCATCAAGGGTACACGAGTGGGCCTTCGGCTCCGAAAGACCGTATCGATGATGTTTCATTGAATGGTTCGAACGCTGACGTTGATGGCCCAGCATTGAAATCTGCAGCAATTTGCGGAAGGGCTACACTTCTGTCAAGCTGAACGCTTCTCTTCAGTCGTCGTTGGTCCCGTTCTCGCAGGTTCTTTTTCCGGCCGCAGCGATGTCGGTGAATTCATGTTTTACCAGATTCATGATATTCACGGTACACTTGTGAAATGGTTGTACGGGAAAATCCCCACTTCATCGCTAGCTCAGAGGTAGTTTGTCCCATCGCTTGTGCGCCGATTGTAACATCACGTTCAAACTCACTTAATTCTTGATAACCTGCCATTTTAGCAGCGGTAACCGATGTAACAATAGCGCCAGGCGTTGCCGACTGCAGCGCCGTATTATGCCTGTTTACATATATCTGTATTTGAATACACATGCCTGTACCAGCTTATTTGGCGCTTTAGTGTAGAATTACCAAAACAAAGTAGGATCGGGTTTCTGGTAAGCGCAAAAGTACTGTGATGCGGTTGCTGTTGCTGCGGAAACAGATCGGAACGCGTCGTTCTGGCGTTCTTCCATTGCGTTCAGTGAACCCTGCACGAGTGGCAAGTTTCATCAATAAACCTATCCATATTACTGTGTGTCATGATTAATGTAGAGCAAACGCGAGAGTATTGAATGAATGCTTCATGGGGAAAGATGGAGAGGCTATTACTATTGTCAATAGCAAGCACAGCGAGCGAATCGAAAGTTTCCAAACTACACACGTAGCGCATACTATCGACATTTGCACTTTATGTAGACATTTTCAGTGCTATACGGACAAAAAGATAAATGGAGGTAAGAAATCAAAGCCCGCATCTCGTGGTCGTGCGGTAGCGTTCTCGCTTCCCACGCCCGGGTTCCCGGGTTCGATTCCCGGCGGGGTCAGGTATTTTCTCTGCCTCGTGATGGCTGAGTGTTGTGTGCTGTACTTAGGTTAGTTAGGTTTAAGTAGTTCTAAGTTCTAGGGGACTGATGACCGTAGCAGTTAAGTCCCATAGTGCTCAGAGCCATTTTTTTTTTTTAAGAAATCAAACGAAATGCAGTTATGCCGTAAACGAGCCACGGAGACCACGGGCCTGTTATACCAAAATGCTTAGGGAATATTGCTGAACTAAAATTTTATGGGTGGAATTAGATTTCATCTGTAAATACGTTGGCTTCCTCGATAGGTATTGTCTAATTAAAATAGGTTTAAATGCCCTGCCGCTTCACCTTATAAAGTACTTTAAATACTGGAACACTAAAATATCCGACGTTTCGGCCGTGTTGCAGCGACCTTCCTCGGAATGTTGACAGTTTAAGGCTACAGTGGGACAAACAACACAAAAACTAGATAGTAGTTGTAATTTGGTCCCACTACTCACTATTTTGCAGCTTTTCAAATGTTGCTAGGCGTCCACTGCACCAACGGGTTAGTGAGGCGTTTAACCTGTACTGTATGGAAAGCGTTGCCGAACGTGGTTCTGTGACGTATTGGCCGTGTTTTGTTTCGTAACATCACTCACTCAGGTAATCGTGAACATGAACTAGGATTTTAGTTTCAACATTCTCGTTTTTTTTCTTCCACATTTTCACGATGAGTAAGCCGTGGACACTGCCCATCTCGCAAGAAGAGAATACCTTCGCTCACACGGCTGAACGCGTACATTGCTGGCTTGACGAACACACAGGCGCACTGCCGCACTTCGGCTGGCCCCCTAAGTCGGACGATCTTAATCCTATAGAAAATGACTGGCACTGTTTTGGATCGACAGGTGAGACGTAGATTTTCACGCATGCTATTTGACAACTCTACGAGATCTGATGCTCAGTGAGTGGCATCACAAACTTGGGAACGCTCTTCGTCGTCGAAGTGAGGTCGCTACCAAGACTAGAGGCGGAGTTACGTGGTATTAACGTGACGTCCCCTGCTTATATAACGATATTATGTAGCTGTGATGCGTGGTCGTAAGCCGATGAACAAACCTGTATAACAGATGCTGAGAACGGTAATGCCTCGGACACGGCCAACAGATTTGGGTCAAAATGGCTCAAATGGCTCTGAACACTATGGGCCTTAACTGCTGTAGTCATCAGTCCCCTAGAACTTAGAACTACTTAAACCTAACTAACCTAAGGACATCACAAACACTCATGCCCGAGGCAGGATTCGAACCTGCGACCGCAATGGGCGCACGGTTCCAGACTGTAGCGCCTAGAACCGCTCGGCCACTTCGATTTGGGTCATATTAGATACGCCGATTCTGTAAAACCTAAAATGAAAGACTCTAATATACATTGGGTCACCACCCTCCTGTTTTTTTTTTTTTTTTTTTTTTTTTGAGAAAACCACTCCTGAACTTCACGACGCGTTATCGACTCAAAATTGGCGGTATCGATAGATAACTGAAAGTTAAGCATTTGTCGTCAGTGTACGGTGTCCGCAAACGCATATTTTCCTAGAAATCGAGGAAACAAACTATTATCAATGCCGCTTGTGTACCCATAAGGTAAACGTTTTTCAACGAAAGCGCCGCTGGTGTAGCGACCAAGGCATCCGGGTGTGGAGCGGAGAACCTGTGTTCGATTCCCATACGCATTCTACAGTTGTTTTTAATTGTAATTCTTTCCGTATAGAAATTGGTAGCAGTAGGAGGGTTCATAATGTAATGAATAGGACATAATAAGATAGTAGGCAAATAAATTTCTCAAACGGCTTTCGTTAGTAAAGAATTAAAATTTTAAGCATTGTTTTGTGAAAACAATTCCTAGTGAGCCTGCTGCGAGTTCGTCACGGGGACCACAGACAGCCAACCTGGCGATGTTCGTTTACAGCGAGGCGCGGTACAGAACTTTATGTGGGGGTTTCAAAATTGAAATTTGCTTCTAGAAACTCAGTGAGATTTGTACAACGACAATTCATAGCATAATTCATGATCAATTTCCAGCAGCGATTTTTCAGGCGGCTTTATCGTATCCGTAGCAAGCGTTAAAATTAATTCCCGGAAAGTAAATATTTTTAAATGTAAACCAAGTATGTTTTCCGACACATCTTCAGAAGGAACGATGTAGTTGCGCGAAGTTTCCTTTCATTAGGTGTTCTCGGTGCCACGAGTATATTAGTATTCTTGTTATTATTTTATTGCTGAACAGACAAGTATCGTCCATCTCGTTGTTCGAAGGGTAGTGAGAACATGTAACAGAGTGTGTGAAAGCGCAATGTAATTCTTTGTTAAGTCAAGTTGTTTGAGTAATTTATTTACCTACCATGTTATTCTTACTTATTATTCGTTATTTAAGCCATTTCGATACGGACAAAAAAAACTGCAGAGTGCACGTGATGTTGGAATCGAATAGATGGTTTTTTGCTTCTTAGCCAGTTGCCTTGATCGGTACATCAGCAACGCATTCATCAACAGCCGTGAAAGTTCCTGTCCTCAAGTTTGAGGAGGCCGGCCGAAGTGGCCGTGCGGTTCAAGGCGCTGCAGTCTGGAACCGCAAGACCGCTACGGTCGCAGGTTCGAATCCTGCCTCGGGCATGGATGTTTGTGATGTCCTTAGGTTAGTTAGGTGTAACTAGTTCTAAGTTCTAGGGGACTAATGACCTCAGCAGTTGAGTCCCATAGTGCTCAGAGCCATTAAAGTTTGAGGAAAATACGTGTTTGCAGACTCCATGTGTGACGATGCAGAATGCTCAGTTTTCCGTTATCTGTCGATCCAGTTACATTTGAGACAATAACGACCCATGAATTTCAGGTGTGTTTTTCAATAACGGAGGGGTTTATTTTAGGTTCTACAAGCAACCTACTAAACACGAACCGAAACGGCTGGCCGTGTTTGAGCCCGTACCTTGTGAAGATTTCACAAATCAAAAGTGTACTTGCCTTTCTCCATTCCTAGAGATTAAGCAAGTAAGTACGGTACATGGTGCGATTACGCACGTAAAGTTTCTACCAAGGCAAGTCGGTTAAACCGGTGTAAGTCTGCGACGAATCTCGCGGTGAGCAGAGATCAGTAGGCATCTGAGCTGTTGAGAATACCGACAGAAAACAGGACACACGCCCCACTACTCTCAGCACGCTGCGCCAAAGCTGCTGGGAGCTGGCGCTGGAATCATCAAAGGACGCCGCACTAGCGCCTCGGCTGTTCACCAGCGGCCGAGTGCGTTACGAGCGGGCCACTTGATGGCGGCAAGAGGAAGACGCTTGGCAGCTTCAGCTGGAGGAGGAGTGAGCGACTGGGCGGCAGGTGGCCGTCCAGTTGGCAGCTCAGCTCAGAGATAGTGGCGCCGGCTGCACAGAGCAGGGCCTGCGGGGGCGTGCCGGTTGCTTTGCTTAAAAAGTTGCATTCTTATATTTAAAATGTTTATTGAAAGCAGTTTTTCACTAGTTTACTGTTTTATTTAATAAGAAGTGCTGTATGTTGTCTCGAGTCCTTGTGTCCTGAGACTAGTATGACCTGCCCCCGCCCCCCCCCCCCCCTCCCTCAGTTCAGATCCTGGTTACGCCCTTGGTTGTGTCTGCGCCTAGCACTTTGGGCCCAGTAGTTCAGTCCCAAAGTGAAACACTCCTCTCCAATTGAAGTTCCATTGAATAGACAGTGTGGGATGTTATATACTTTAACTGACGTACAAGAGTGCACTTATTGTGTAGTGATGTTACTGAACTCGTTGCCACCATTTGTTTTTAAAGAACATTTCTTTGCTTGAAATTTAGCCGGTGTGGATATCTTATTCTTATTATACCTCTAAGACAAAAATAAGAAGAAAAAAAAACGACGCACCACTAAGGAGTTATCCGAATCGGGCGGAAATTTGTAGATATAATGCACATATACACACAAAGAAAAGACTACAATTTCAGCAAAATTAGATCAGTTAGTCAAGAGAAAGAGCTTCGCAGATTGAGCAAGTCAGTCCTCCTCTGGCCCCTGCACCAACCGTTGATTCGGCCTGACATTAATTGATACAGCTGTTGGATTTCCTCCTGTTGAGATATCGTGTCGAATTCTGTCCAATTGACGCCTTAGATCGTCAAATCCGGATATGTTCGGAGGGCCCTGCCCATAATGCTCCAAACGTTCTCAATCGGAGGAGATTCTGCGACCTTGCTGGCCAAGGTAGGGTTTGGCAAGCACGAAAACGAGCAGTACAAAGTGTCGCCGTGTGCGGGCAGGCACTATCCAGCTGCCAAAATAGAAGCCCATGATGGCTTGCCATGAAAGGCAACAAAACGGTGCAGGGAATATCGTCGACGTACCGCTGTACTGTGAAGATGCCACGGATGACAACCAAGTGAGCAGCGTTCTCAGCACCGGCACGCACAGACCTGCTCCACGCCGACGATTACTGCTGTCACCGATGAATGTAGACCTGATAATGGTCTCTGTAGTAGATCGAAACCAGTCGTCCACAAATGAAAAGTAACAACATATATGCGACCATGTGTTTACTAAATAAATTTTAATATTATTGGAGCGCTGTTCGCTGGAACAATGTTCCAAAAAATGTTAGACAACCAAACGGGGCCTGCTATGAAAAGAAATGGCGCCCTAGAGCATCACTCCTGGTAGTCGGGCCGTATGGAGGGCGAAAGTTTGGTTGGTATCCCACCACTGCTCAGATCGTCTCCAGACACGTATCCGCTGGTCATCGGGACTCGGTTCGAAGCGGGACGGGACTCAGTTCGAAGCGGGACTCATCGTTAAAGACAATTCCACTCCAGTCAAAGACATCCAATGGCCAAATCTATCCGACATTGCCACAGACTGGCTTTCTGGTGTACAGAGGTCAGTGGTGAGCTCAGTCCCCTTTCTGTTAGCTGCCTACTAATGTTCCTGTCAGTAGTTGGGTTAGGCCGCTGTCATCCCAAAATACGTCATTCAAGATGGCTGCCGTGACGTCAGCTGATGACGCGAGTACCATATCTAAGATGGCCACGCCCCCTGGCGGGAAGTTTGAATTTTGGAGGGAAGATAGGTCAATTGCGCTACCTCTACTAAGCTAAGAAAATGGCAGGAAAGAAAGATCTCTACTAACCTAAGTAAATGGGCTACCTCCACTAACCTAAGTCACCTCTTCCTAGGAACTGGACATAAGTCTTTGTTTAACGCATTAGAGGCAGTACCGCCATCATATAGGTATGAAAAGGGGGTCGCTTCGCTTTCAACTACCTACTTTCAGCTACTTTTCAAGGTCATCCAACCACCCACTTCCACACCGGAAATCCTAAGACATTTCTTATATACAACGATCTGTGTGCATGTATTTTGCATCTGACGACTGCTCGGTCCTCACCAAACTGTCGTTATGGCATTCTCTCTGTGAATTGTATGGTCATTTTTCACAAATCATTACGAGAAGCTCAAACAAAGAAGCTTACGTACAAAACCAATACTAAATCAGCTCTTCTTCAAGATCTTTACCCAGAATTGTAGTTCTGCCTATTTTGGTTTTGCTACTTTCCCTGGTGTACCATACTTCATGCTGGACGACCTAAGAAGTGTGGACAATAAAATTTTCTCGGGCTTCGAGCCACGTCAAGTGGTTAAAATCCTACGAGCTTACGACCGTGCTCTCCTCAGTCACTGTCAAGTGGTAAGAATGAGTGAGTCATTCTTACCACAGGACAGTGACTGAGGAGAGCGCGGTCGAAAGTTAACCACCTGATGCGGCTGGAAGCCCAAGAAAATTTTATTAATTCCTATCGCTGCAAAACCATGCATTCATACACAACCTCATAAGTGTTGTTCTTTGGATCATTAAAAATGTTACTGACCCTCCTCCAAACTTTCTTTTTTTTCTGAACTGCATCAATAGCTTTAGTTCTTTGAGAGGAAATCAACATTCTTTGACCGACCTTCTCCATTATTCTCGTGAAATCTGAAATTGGATTCAGAGAGAGTAAGGGTATGTACTAATAAAGACAGATTTTAAACGCTAAAAAGTAAGAGGGCCTTTTTAAACGACAGGGGCCACAGTCTACAATTTGTTAACCAAATAAATTTTTAACCAAAGATGTAAATGAAACCACTTAATGATAAAAATTAACCTTAAAAAATGGTTCAAATGGCTCTGAGCACTATGCGACTTAACTTCTGAGGTCATCAGTCGCCTAGAACGGAGAACTAACTAAACCTAACTAACCTAAGGACATCACACACATCCGTGCCCGAGGCAGGATTCGAACCTGTGACCGTAGCGGTCGCTCGGTTCCAGACTGTAGCGCCTAGATCCGCAAGGCCACCCCGGCCGGCTAACCTTAAAACCTACTGTTCAGGAACACAAATGTTTTGAAGGGTTTACGTGCCAAAATCTACGGTAATATCGAAAAATGTAGGAGAGTGTAAAAACTTTTTCCGTTGTCAACACATACTTAACGGCGATCTGATAAGCAACAAATGTAGGTGGCAAATTGTGTACTCCGCTGCAGTGTGATGGAGGCCTATTTCAAATTTGGTTTCCTTAGAATTCAGGAGAATATAGAGCCAAGAAAGAGGCGGTCCGCTTTGCGGGGAGGGGGCCGGGGGAGGATGTCAGTTTACGGCACTTTCCTCTGCGTATTTGCTCCTAGCCACTTCACTCTACAGCCTAACCCGCTGCTACGTCATTCCACCGAAGCAGTGTTCGTGGATCTTGGCGGCACTGGCTGCGACATCCTGCAGCTTTAGCGTCACCTGCTGAGCGGAGCGGAACGGAACCTCAACTGTGACGCAAAAATCACCTTGCAGTACATTCTTTACTAAACTCAGTGATCGAAAATACCTCAAGCCAGGCACTGTTATCCACCTATCGTAGCTTGCTCTGTCTGTAATGACGTCCACGTACTGTAGACGGAACATCCAGTTCCCCTTCAGGCTGCAAGTTATTCGTTCTAGTAAGCTGGAGGCACAGCAGTCGCCTGCCGGTGATGACTGTTCTGTGGCTGGGATAATAAGGGCAACTGGAGAGGGGATACTAATGTGCGCGGCAGATGTAGGGCCTGGTGGAGCAGCAGACAGCTTTTTATTCAGGGGAGGTCGCGTGCCCTGCGTTCTCCGCCGTACCCTGTCATGGCAGGGCTCTTCCGCTGCTCCCGTTCCCAACCAAATTCGGCCTTTCGGTACAAGCACAACAGTAGCTCCGCGGCGACCAACTTGCAGCTTCATCTGCTTCGGTATGGAAGAGATATTGAGACGTGTTCTGCATCAATATACACTCCTGGAAATGGAAAAAAGAACACATTGACACCGGTGTGTAAGACCCACCATACTTGCTCCGGACACTGCGAGAGGGCTGTACAAGCAATGATCACACGCACGGCACAGCGGACACACCAGGAACCGCGGTGTTAGCCGTCGAATAGCGCTAGCTGCGCACCATTTGTGCATCGCCGCCGTCAGTGTCAGCCAGTTTGCCGTGGCATACGGAGCTCCATCGCAGTCTTTAACACTGGTAGCATGCCGCGACAGCTTGGACGTGAACCGTATGTGCAGTTGACGGACTTTGAGCGAGGGCGTATAGTGGGCATGCGGGAGGCCGGGTGGACGTACCGCCGAATTGCTCAACACGTGGGGCGTGAGGTCTCCACAGTATATCGATGTTGTCGCCAGTGGTCGGCGGAAGGTGCACGTGCCCGTCGACCTGGGACTGGACCGCAGATACGCACGGATGCACGCCAAGACCGTAGGATCCTACGCAGTGCCGTAGGGGACCGCACCGCCACTTCCCAGCAAATTAGGGACACTGTTGCTCCTGGGGTATCGGCGAGGACCATTCGCAACCGTCTCCATGAAGCTGGGCTACGGTCCCGCACACCGTTAGGCCGTCTTCCGCTCACGCCCTAACATCGTGCAGCCCGCCTCCAGTGGTGTCGCGACAGGCGTGAATGGAGGGACGAATGGAGACGTGTCGTCTTCAGCGATGAGAGTCGCTTCTGCCTTGGTGCCAATGATGGTCGTCTGCGTGTTTGGCGCCGTGCAGGTGAGCGCCACAATCAGGACTGCATACGACCGAGGCACACAGGGCCAACACCCGGCATCATGGTGTGGGGAGCGATCTCATACACTGGCCGTACACCACTGGTGATCGTCGAGGGGACACTGAATAGTGCACGGTACATCCAAACCGTCATCGGACCCATCGTTCTACCATTCCTAGACCGGCAAGGGAACTTGCTGTTCCAACAGGACAATGCACGTCCGCATGTATCCCGTGCCACCCAACGTGCTCTAGAAGGTGTAAGTCAACTACCCTGGCCAGCAAGATCTCCGGATCTGTCCCCCATTGAGCATGTTTGGGACTGGATGAAGCGTCGTCTCACGCGGTCTGCACGTCCATACGAACGCTGGTCCAACTGAGGCGCCAGGTGGAAATGGCATGGCAAGCCGTTCCACAGGACTACATCCAGCATCTCTACGATCGTCTCCATGGGAGAATAGCAGCCTGCATTGCTGCGAAAGGTGGATATACACTGTACTAGTGCCGACATTGTGCATGCTCTGTTGCCTGTGTCTATGTGCCTGTGGTTCTGTCAGTGTGATCATGTGATGTATCTGACCCCAGGAATGTGTCAATAAAGTTTCCCCTTCCTGGGACAATGAATTCACGGTGTTCTTATTTCAATTTCCAGGAGTGTAGTTCGATGTCGGCTCTGCCTATCCGAGGCACAGACAGCCACGCTCAGGCAGACAGGCTACGTAATACACCCGGGCGTTCCACCACCAAGGACAACGCATGAACATGTGCGAAGGGTATGTGTTTCTGTGCCAAATTCATCAAAAGAGCCTTTGTCTTTGGTGCTGACTTACGCAAGCCAATTAGTTGTACATCAGTGTTAGTTGGCAAGAGGCAAGGGTTTAGCTCCGGAAATTCCAGCAGATACCGCTGGTGCCAGGTGGCAGAGGTCAACCCCTGGAACTTTTCCACTGAAGGGAGCAGCCGCCTCTGGCCGCGAATTGGCTGGGGCGACGCCGATGTGTATTCACTGATCAGTTGTGGTGGGCAGCACAGTGGACTCCGCCAGGCAGTCGGCGCACGAGACGAGTGTGCTGCCAGCGTGCTTTTAATCCTGATCGTTATCATAGTTTTCTTTACGAACCAATCTCCTTATTATAACGAAAAGACTTGTCCCCAGGACTAAAGTGAGGCACCTAGGCGGAATATCCTTTGTGGGGACCGTTCGCTCATTGCGGACCGTCTTTCGGCTTTTGGCCATGCGTCTTTTCGATTAAGAACTTTATGGTAAGCAGAGAGGATAAGTTTGGTCATGTACTGCCTGTCGCGTAAACTCTGCGTATTTCTTTCGTTTATATTTTTTCAGGCGAAAATCGGGAATTGGCGTAGAAGTGGTCTATGCGAATAACGCCGCCACCTAAAACCATATTCAGTCAGAGATACACAGGGTCTGACGGAAAGAAATTTTAAAAATTTCAGAGATTGTGGAAGATGAAATTTTGAACGATTTGATATAAGTAACATGTAGCCGTCAATGTGAAATACAAGTTTCTATAGTTGCCACTGGGCTGTTGATAATTCGCGGACTAGATGTACGGGAAGTTCCAGGTGAGATTTTCGGTCAACATTTGGGCTGTAATTCTTTGAGATTGCCTTATTGGATACGAGAAGTTACAGGTAAGATTTTCGGTGAACATCTGGGTTGTAATTCTTGCAGGTAGCCTTATTGGACCACACATCTTACCGGATCGAGTGAATGTTGCATGATATTTGAATTTCTGGAGAATACCGTGCACGAACTTCTAAAGAACATTCCCACGCAACTGCGCACTGGTTTGTGATTTCAAAACGATGGTTTTCCGCAGCACTTTTATTGTAAGGCAAGATGGGCGCACCTCACAGAAAACTTTGGGCAGGGATGAATTGGAAGTGGAAGCCCAGTTCCTTGGTCAAGTCCTTGACTTCCACTTTTTATTCTGTCGTCATCTAAATTCTTGTACTCAATAGTGGTAGGGACATCTTTACAGCGTTTGCTACTATTAGAGGGCAGCGCGGTGTCTTACAGAGAATCATACAAATCAAGGTTCGTCGTTGCACTTTATGTAACTAAGTTCAAGGTCATCACATTGAAAATCTACTCTTACTGTGCTGTAGCCACAGGTTTAGTTTACGGTATTTGATTGTACTGCATTGTTAATAAACGTTTTGCAGAGTACAGCTTTCTGGTGTTTCCTGTAACCTACCGAATGCGGAGAAAGTGCATAGTTGTGTAAAAACTTTATTTCATATTTCCGGTTTAGGTTCCTTATATCAAAACGTTCAAAATTTCATCCTTTACAATCTCCCGAATTTTTAAAACTTGCTTCTGGTACACCCTTTATAAAACCAATTGTCTTTGCCCCGATGGGGCCAATCCCCTGTTTCTCAAGTTTCAACTCAGTGGTCTGTACTTTACGACTAGGTCCACACAACTCTGTGAAGTGACGTTTTTATCCTCAAGAGATCCTATAGCATTCGATTACCAACCCATACGCGTCACTGTGTTTAAATATTCAAATTTCGTAGATTGTTGCTTACAAAAAGTTTTGTATGGCAGGCTACGTCGGATAAACGTAGAGAGCAGATACCAACAGTCAGCAGTCAGTGGTTCTCTGAGCACTGGAAGAGAGGTTGGCTCACCTCCGTTCATTGGATTGCCTCCTCCTCCTCCTCAAAAATGGTTCAAATGGCTCTGAGCACTAGGGGACTAAACATCTGAGGTCATCACTCCCCTAGACTTAGAACTACTTAAACCTAACTAAACCTAAGGACATAACACACATCCATGACCGAGGCAGGATTCGAACCTGCGACCGTAGCAGCAGCGCGGTTCCGAACTGAAGCGCCTACAACCGCTCGGCCACAACGGCCGGTCCTTCTCCTCCGTCTCTCCCGTAAAGCCGAACACTGACAATAAATGTGTTGAACAGCGTTGCTGACACTGTTCCGAAGTGAATTCTCACATGTCATTTAACTTAACAGTGGATGACTTCTTAGTTTTTATTTGTCCTTCAGTGCTAAATAAGGGGAACTGCACGTATAAATGAAGTTGTAGTAAACATAATACCGCATGAAAGCCAGCAACATACATAACTGATTATTTATTTAAGGTCCGCAGTGTTTAACCCTACTTATGAGCTCTGCTCCTGTCACGGCTATTGCCACCGTCTTACACTAACAAGAGTCACTTTGTGTAGCGACATCAGTTCGTTAGTGTCAGGCAAGTGGCACCCAACAGAAAAACTTGCAGTAGCCCGAGGCACTTCTCACAGCTTCTATAGTTCCTTGAATGCAAACTTCTGATACTGTATGTCGGCTATGTCCGTTGACGATCGGCAATCTCCGCCGACCTTCGTGGTAACGATATTGCGTTACTTATATTCTGAAGAGCTTTTTTTAATAAAATAGTATTTCAAACAGGAACATTCGTTTAAATAAAGCTTCCTGTGCCGTTGGCTTAGCTTTGTATTACGTTCTTAATAATTAGTATTTAGAGCTAGAAGTATTAGCGTATATTTGTACGGGAAACCATGTGGTCTGTCCTAGCCTGCGGATACGTTCTTCCACCAACTCAAGCTTTCCCACACGCCGGATACGTGTGCATTGTGTAGAGCGAGTAAACACGCCTGTTGCTACAGCAAACCTACCTCTGCATTAAAGAAATTGACTGCCTGCAGTTTGGCCTAGTTTCGATTATGTCCTCAGATAACTTCATTCATAACCTTCTAATGAGGATACTGTTACAAATCACTTGCTGTTTTATCAGTTCAGAATACTCTGCGTTATCGAGAAAAAGAAAAGAAAATTACATCGTGTCTGTAGCTGTCTGTCTCCAAGCGTCAGACATTGTATTCCATTCATAACCAAGCGTGCAGATTGTTTGCTTTTTCAATTATGTAACTCGATAGAACAAACATTTGGCCCCGAACTCACTGATTAAACTGTTTTATACTTAGTAAAAAAAAATAGTTTTGCTGAGATGTCACAACTGAGCCTCATGAGCCAAAATTTATCAGCACGTGTTCTTGAGCCATATCTCACAAATGCTTGAAATATCTTCGTACTAACGCTGACGAGTTGTGACATCACTATTTTCCGTACTCTCGTTCGTGTTTAGATTGTTCTAGCACCTGCTCTCTCGCCTTCCTTTCCCTGCTAGTCCGCGCCCCTTTGTCCTCCATTAAATAACTACTGGTTGCGCTTCAGTTACGATTGGCTTCGTTAGGACATTCCTTAGAATATTAATAACCTTCAGACGTGCGTAAAAAGATATCATACTTTAAACTCAGTACAGTGTAAAGCTAAGTGGAAGAGAAGAGCCAAAATGTAGTGAAATCTTGTTTTTTTGTTTGTTACATTGTGTTACATTAAAGATTGATATGTTACAGTGGAAACGCTTGTCCTGAATTTGAATTTGCTGCGTTTATTTTATGCTAAATTACAGTGGACTAGGAGAAAACGTTTAGTGACATTGTCAGTCGGTAACATGAACACGTTTTAACACGAGATTGCTATCTGTACGAACAGACAACTGACCATTTTTCCTTCTCTCCATCTGTTTGTAAGAAAATAACAAGGAGACTACTACTTGCAAGCCGCTTCACTGCGACACGCGTAAAGAAGCATACAGCTGAAGATGTGGACGGATAGTTAACAAATTCTCTACTTCCTTGGTCACATCCTGTCTATATGACTGGATTATCTCCCGATCGTTGTAGATTATCATTTTATGGGTATCTAACTTGTTTGATTTCCTACAAAAAGACTATGGGACATACATAGCTGGCGAAACAAAACAACAACAAAACACACAAAAAAAGAAAACCTAAATTTATTAAGCACATTTTGCCGATTCGCGCAATACACGATGCGCTAGAAATTGTGCAAAATGTTTGAAATCATTTGTGCAAATTAATTACGTATGCCTAGCGATTTGAATAAATTCGCTTTAAATCGATCCGCGGCGACGAGGTCGCGTTCTGTTTGGCCGAAGTGTGGCTTGTAGGCCGAATTTGACAGTCACAGTGACAAAGTTCAATTGTCTTCTGTCCTTTCCTTCTTTTGCATTATTTTTAACATGTCGAAGAAATTTAACATTTAGTTAGCTGATTCTATACTTCAAATTATCTGCATATATGGATGAAACCTCTCTTCGTTGATGTAATGTTTTGTCGATTCTGATATCCATTGATGCTATGAATGAGGTATGGCAGTAATAACAAGATAGTAGATGTCACTGTCTCCTATAGAAAGGTGATTATCGGCACATGGTGATAAACTGCGAAGGAAACTACAACGTGCAAGTGGTGCAAACAGCTTACAGCAGCAGCATTTAGAACATACGACATACGAAATAACGTACCTGTTAATAGCTCATTTGCAGTGTTTCTTTTGTGTATGGAACAGCGATACGGTACTAACATTAAATATAAACGGCAAGTAGTTACTGAGAACTGAGAGCGTAAGATAGTAGACCAGTTAAAAATTACATTTCTATCATTTTGATTTTCACTCTTCTCACTTTTCTTGTGCGAAGTCAAACAGATGCAAGTACTGAAACTTCCTGGTAGATTAAAACTGCCTGCTCGACCGGGACTCGACACTGAGACCTGCTTTCCACGGGAAAGTGCTCTAATGACTGAGCTATACACGCACGAATCACGACCCGCCCAGGCGGCTTTACTTGCGGAAGTATCTCATCTGCTATTTCCAAACCCCACAGAGGTTCTTCTACATATCTTGAGGGACTAGCACTTCTGGAAGCAAGGTGCTTGGATAGCTCAGTTGCTGCAGCACTTCCCCGCGAAAAGGCAGAAGTCGCAGGTTCGGGTCCCTGTTCGGCACACGTAATCTGGCAAGAAGTTTCAAATCAGCGAACATCCCGCTGCAGATTGGGAGATGTCGTCGTTGAATGACTTCAAGAAGATACAAGGTGACTTAAACAGAATTTGTAGTTCAAACGATGAATGGCAGTTAGTTCTAAACGTAGACGAATGTAAATTAATGCGGGTGAGTGGGAAAAACAGTCCCGTACCGTTCGACTACAACATTAGTAGTGTGCTGCCTGGCACAGTCACATTGATTAAATATTTATGTGTAGCGTTCCAATCTATATGAAATGGAATGAGCACGTCAGGTTGGTATTTGTGAAGGCGAATGCTCGACTTCGTTGTATTGGGAGAATTTTGGGAAAGCGTATCTTATACTTCACTGGAAACACATTTAGTTTTGTGTTTTCGTTTCTAATAGAAAATTCGCAAAATGAATACGTGACAGCGGCGGGGCTTTTCAGCAAGTAAATTAATAAAAAGCCGTCTGTATTGCTAACATTTTTTTTACATTATGGTTATTAGTTTCGTTTTATAACACCGTCATCAGACCGATTAGACAGGTTTTATTGTTACTGACTGTGAACTTCGTTTTACAAGTTCTGAGTGTTTCTCTGATAATGGCAGTGGCCGAAACGAAGTCATATATAAAGACAGGTATATTAAGGGATCTAGACGATGTTATTCACAAAAGATCGTATTTGAAAGCTCTTGTCTCTGTACCTGAGCAAGGTTACACTGAGTGTTAGCTCCTAATATCGTGTAGGACCTCCTTTTGCCAGGAGTAATGCAGCTACTCTACTTGACATGTGAACTCAACAAGTGGTTGGAAATCACCTGCTGCCTCTATAGCCGTCCATAATGTTGCCGATCAGGATTATTCCAAAATTGTTGGCGATCAGGATTTTGTGCACAAACTGACCTCCAAGTTACGTCCCATAAATAATTGATATTCACATCAGACGATTTGGGTGGTCATATCATTCGCTCAAGTTGTCCAGAATATTCTTCAAACCAATTGCGAGCAATTGTGGCACGGTAACATAACGCGTTGTCATCCATAAGAATTCCATTGTTGTATGGGAACATGAAATCCATGAATGTCTGCAAATGGTCTCCAAGTAGCCGAACATTGCCTTTTCCAGTCATTGATCGGTTCAGTTGGACCAGGGGACCTAATCATTTCCTTGTAAGCACAACCCACAGGCCCCGCCAGGTCGCACAGCGCCTTGTTGACAAATTGTGTCCATGGATCCGTTGAGTCTGCGCCAAACTAGAACCTATCATCAGCTCACCAACTGAAATCGACTCATGTGACCAGGCCACAGTTTTCCGTTCGTGTAGTGTCCGATAGATGTCGTGCTCTTAGCAAAGGCACTCGCGTCGATCGCGTGCTGTCGTGGCCCGTTAACACCAAACTTCGTCAAAAAATGGTTCAAATGGCTCACAGCACTGTGGGAATTAACATCTGAGGTCATCAGTCCCCTAGACTTACAACTACTTAAACCTAACTTACCTAAGGACATCACACACTTCCATGCCCGAGGCAGAATTCGAACCTGCGACAGTAGCGGTCGCACGGTTCCAGACTGAAGCGCCTAGATCCGCTCGGCCACACCAGCCGGCCCAAACTTCGTCGCAGTGCCCAAATGAACACGTTCCCACATTGATTTCTGCTGTTGCATCGTGCATTGTTTCTCGTCTGTTAGCACTGTCTGTGGTTAGAGGTAATGCGTGGAATCTGCTGTTCTCGGCACACTCTTGACACTGTGGATCTCTGAATTTTGAATCCCCTAATGATTTCCCCAATGGAGTGTCCCATGCGTCTAGCTCCAATTACCGTTCCGCGTTCAGAGTCTGTTAATTCCCGTCGTGCTGCCGGAATCACCTGAGTGTGAGCTACAACTCCGCCAATGCACTGACTGCCCTTTCATACCTCGTATACGCAATACTACCACTAGCCCGCCAGGTTAGCCGAGAGCGCTAAAGCGTTGCTTCCTGGACTCGGGTAGGCGCGCCGGCCCCGGATCGAATCCGCCCGGCGGTTTAACGACGGAGGCCTGGATGTTGTTTTTAGGCGGTTTTCCACACCCCACTAGGTGAATACCGGGCTGGTACCCATGTCCCGCCTCAGTTACACAGATCGCAGACATCTGAACACATTCGCAATATTCCATGAATTACACTAGACACAGACAGTTGGGGTACACTCATTCTGTCCCGGGGGGTACTGGGTGGCGGCAGAAAGGGCATCCGGCCACCCCTTCAATTAAACTTGCCAAATCCGATTAACCATGCCGACCTTGCGTCATTGCGGGATAGAGGCACAAGCAAAAGAATACGCAATACTACCGCGATCTGCATATGTGCATATCCCTATGCCATGACTTTTACTTCATTGTATACCTCACCGATGTGTAGCTAGCCTCTCGGAAGGTGGCGCAGTGTTTCGAAGATCTAGCGGCAGTCGGTACGACGAGTTTTGGGGCGCGCCGAATGCAGAGCGGCAGTTAGCGGCGGCGCGGCACACGTGGTGGCGGGAGCGTGCGTTATCTCTGGCCGCGGCCACACACGCCTCTGCAAATAGCGCCGGCAAACACGACGCCGACGCTCGCTCACTGGCGCCTTTCTCGTTTTCCCCAAACACCGCCCGCCCCACAGGTGTCCGCGCCGCCCGCGCAGAAACCGATCGCTCTCCACTTCAGAGCGCTGCCGAACGAGCGCCGCTCCGGGCGCTGCGCCCGTGTTGTTTAAATTAGGACGTTTCCCTCCTCAGAGCCGCCGCCATCGTATCGTAAAGCCTTTTACGACCGGCAGCTAGCTCGCGTGCCTTTTGGCTGCGCTGCTCGCGCCAGTAGACGGGTGTGGGCAAGCTGGCGAGGCACGCGGGCTGTTGAGTCGGTTATCTGGCAATCGTAATTGAACGGCTCGCCGCGGAGCCGGCCTGTCCAACGCGGCAGCCGCTGATAACCGCCGCCTTGAGCTTTGCTCCGCCGTCAGGCTCACCAACCACTGCTGTGCTGCGCTCCTAGTGCGCCACCAGAAATGCTGCCGCACTGATTTCCAGCCGCACAGATCACATCAAGAGTAGTGACTGGCGTATTGTGACTAGCCAGTTGCTCGGCCACCGTTGACTAGACGTTTTCAATTGGTCAGATATCTGCAGAATGTGCTGGTCAGGGGAGCAGTCGAACATTTTGTATATCCAGATAGGCCCGTACAGGAGCTGCAACATGCAGTGGTGCATTATGCTGCTGAAATGTAGGGTTTCGCCGGGATCGAATGAAGGGTAGAGCCACGGGTCGTAACATATCTGAATTGTAACGTCCACTGTTCAAAGTGCCGTCAATGCGAACAAGAGGTGACCGAGACGTGTAACCAATGGTACACCATACCATCACGCCGGGTGATACGCCAGTGTGGCGATGACGAATACACGCTTCCAATGTGCGTTCACCGCGATGTCGCCAAACACGGATGCGACCATCATGATGCTGTAAACAGAACCTTGATTCATCCGAAAAAATGACATTTTACCATTCGTGCTCCCAGGTTCGTCGTTAAGTACACCATCGCAGGCGCTCCTGTCTGTGATGCAGCGTCAAGGGTAACTGCAGCCATAGTCTCTGAGCTGATAGTCCGTGCTGCTGCGAACGTCGTCGAACTGTTCGTGCAGATGGTTGTTGTCTTGCAAACGTCCCCATCTGCTGACTCAGGGATCGAGACGTGGCTGCACGATCCGTTACAGCCATGCGGATAACATGCCTGTCATCTCGACTGCTATTGATACGAGGCCGTTGGGATCGAGCACGGCGGTCCGTATTACCCTCCTGAACCCACCAATTACACATTCTGCTAACAATCATTGGATCTCGACCAACGCGAGCAGCAGTGTCGCGATACGATAAACCGCAATCGCGAAAGGCTACAATCCGACCTTTATCGAAGTCGGAAACGTGATGGTACGCATTTCTCCTCCTTACACTAGGCATCACAACAACGTTCCACCAGGCTGTTTGTGTATGAGAAATAGCTTAGAAAAAATAAGTGGAACATTAAAAAATGAACTAGTGACATGTAATGACAGTTCTTCTGAGTGGAACACTATGTACTAAATTTTGGTGACAAACTGCCAGGGCTTGACAGATCAAGATAACCTTTTGCTTAGCAGGTCGAAAACAATATTACAGACTATCTTGCCACCGAAGTTTACTGTATATTGTTCCAATTACTTTTGTTCTCAGAATAATGGTTGTAAATTTGTCACACAATTCATAATTTAATATATCATATTTCATCCAAGCCAAATCGTTTTACGCCGTTTTTACTGAAATAATTCCTGTCGTCGAATTGTCGTCTTCGAAAACCAATAGTGACGCTCTGTAGATGCACCTAGTTTTAAAATCTATGATTCCACAAAAATTTCACAGCCACACCTATTTATCCACATATTAGAAGTTCGCGTAATATCGAAAACAGGTTTGTAAAGCAATAAATATTGTAGCATGTTACACCATTGGCGTGTGGTTTTTCATACAAAAGAAAGATATTCGCTTACTCTCTGAATCACACAAATTTAAATGTCGTTTCATCTAAATACCTAGGAAATAAAATTATGAACAACTTATATTGGAACCATCACACACAAAATGTGGGTAAGACGAATCAGAGAATGCGTTTTATCGCCTGAACACTTAAAATAGCTGCAACAGATGTTCTGAAGACACTACCTGCCCCACGCTTCTGTGTCTCTCCTGGAGTAATTCTTACCAGGTAGGTAGAGCAAAGAAGAGCAGCTTGTTTTCCATTATCACGAGATGTGGACCAGTGTCACGGCTAAGCGAATTGGATGCCAGTCATTAAAACAAAGGCCTTTTTCGTTGCGGTTATATCTCTTCATGAAATTTCAACCACCCACTTTGTACTCAGAACGCAAAGATATTACATTGACTGCCATGTACATGCGGAGGAAAGGCCATCACGATAAAATGAGAGAAATAAGAGCTCGATCTAAGTGTTCATCTTTCCCACGCGCTATTCGAGAGAGAGGAACGGTAGTTAAATATACTGAAAGTGGTTTCTTTGAACCCTCCGCCAAACCCTTAAGTGAATTGCATAGTAATCATGAAGGTGTACTCAGCACTTCATGACATTCCTGTGGGAATTAGGAATCTCTACTTTTCTTGATGTCGGAAATCAGATGGGAATCCTACTGTCTCAGCTAAATCCTGCTGTCTCAGTTAAGTAAACACTGTGTTCCAACAACTTCATTTTTTGCCGGCCGCTGTAGCCGAGCGGTTCTAGGCGCTTCAGTCCCGAACCACGCTGCTGCTACGGTCGCAGGTCCGAATCCTGCCTCGGGCATGGATGTGTGTGCTGTACTTTGGTTAGTTAGGTTTAAGTAGTTCTAAGTCTAGGGGACTAATGACCTCAGATGTTAAGTCCCATAGTGCTCAGAGCCATTTGAACCAACTTCATGTTTCTTCACAGCGTGTGTACTTGCTGCTGTGGCCAACTAGCATAGGCTCAAAACTGCCGCAAAGAAACGGACATGCTGAGCAGAACAGAAACTCTATCGTGCTCTATTGTACGGCCAGTGCGTCTCTCCAGTTGTGTACGTTAACTTCCGCGCGAAATCTCGTACCTTCCCGGACTTTCCAGAGAAAGCAGCCGCGCGGAATTAGCGTCGTTTTGTGCGTGACGGGCAGGTTTTCCGTGCTCGGACGCTGCCTTCTGTTACCTTCTGATGGTTTCTGTTCTGTACCGTATTATGATGTGACTTCATAGCGCTTCATAGAACGGCGCAGTGTGAATCCTAATTTCTTGTAGACGAAGTTTTCCTTTCTTAAACTGTTTTTATAACTCAGTCTTCGGCACTTGTGTGTCTTCTCTGTGTATCCACAGCCTTGTACAAAAATGTTGTACATGCCTTACTTATTTCCTACATATTACGTCAAATACATTTGTAAGGTAGTTTTGGAATGGTCACTTAACTATACTCCCTCTGATTAACGTGCGCGGTAGATGTGCTGTCTTTTAATTTAACTTGTGCATTTGTACTTACATTAGTTGCACTTGCAGATAGGACTGAGATCCCGAAACCGGGTTGAGTAAGACTTGAGTAATGAAAACTTTGTACATCTGCAGCGAAAGTTTCAGTTACGAACATATTTATTTTAAGCCCAAAATAATGTCTTTGTCCATTTATTATGATTGCTCATTGTAAGTTGTATCATTTAAGATTTGTATTTCACAGGACAGCAAATTTCTGCGCACTTCATGGTCCTACAGAATATCATATGCAAAGTAATTGGCTATTTCTTTTGATGCTTTTGTAGTTGTCCATATTATGCTTCCTTGGTATGTTTTGTTCGTAAGCACCGACTTCGCCGCATTTTGATATACCAACTATTACTTGAAATAGTGATACTGTCACTCGGCCGTAGTAGTTTCAATGCTGTTGATTATATAACAGCCGCGCGTGATTAGCCGAGCGGTCTCAGGCGCTGCAGTCATAGACTGTGAGGCTGGTCCCGGCGGAGGTTCGAGTCCTCCCTCGGGCAGTGTGTAAGCTTAGGGACTGATGACCTTAGCAGTTAAGTCCCATAAGATTTCTCACACATTTGAACATTATATAACAGTTTATTTCCGTCTCGATGGCAAAAATTTTTGTTTGTTAATGTATGACCTGTTTCAATGGCTTGTGCACAATCGTGAGATATAAAGTGCTTGGCTATAGTAAATCGTCGGCGTTAACTGTGCAGTGTCACAAGCTAGATGCTGCGACTGTCCCTCCAGCTAACAGTCAGCCTTTTTCCTTCATTTTTGTGGGATGAAAGAAAATTAAATTTGTGAGTAGTTCCTAATGTACGTTGCCGTCATAGAAGATGGAGCGCAGCTCAACTAGATGAGAAGATGGTGAGGACTGGGGAGGGGGGTTAGATCTGCAGAGAATGGAACTATCCTAGAGTTCACATCTCACACTGTGGTTATTTGCTTAGGGGTAACTTGATACAGAGAACATCGAGTGTGCCTCAAGTGAGCATACTACGAGCACGTGTCTTCTTAAAATTGTTTGGCCCTAGAGAAACAATTCTCATCGGCTTAGTAATGGAATATAGCGGATAACGTATCGGCAGGTTCTCAAGTTGGTATTGTGAAATGAAATGACATATTTCAAACCTCAAGGAAAATGGAAAAAAATGGCTCTGAGCACTATGCGACTTAACTTCTGAGTTCATCAGTCGCCTAGAACTTAGAACTAATTAAACCTAACTAACCTAAGGACATCACACACATCCATGCCCGAGACAGGATTCGAACCTGCGACCGTAGCGGTCGCTCGGCTCCAAACTGCAGCGCCTAGAACCGAAGGGAAATGGAAATGAGATGCAGACATAGGTGACTGCATATATCTTTTGATGCTGTCGATCTAATTAGGACTTCTTAGTAGTAAAACGTTTTACCAGTCGAAATTGCCCCCGTTATAGGTATGTGCGCTAGGTTGCTAGACTATCTTTGCCTTGACCGTCAGGACTTGAGAGCCTCTTTTTCCTGCTGTTGATAATGGAGCTCCCGCGAAAAATCTGGCTGTTTGCTCAGAACGAACAAAAATTAGATACCGTGAAGATTTTAGTAAAGAATAGCTCGCGACAGTCTTCGTTCTCCGAGCGCTTTTGATTCCAGCGGAAAGAATCTCGCTCTTTCATTCTGCTTACCTTGCTTCGGACCACTTACCAAAGCCGTTTGCCATTCTTCATTCTGCTCGATGGTCTTTTCAAGAATATGAGATATTTCTGATGTAGGATCTGAGACTTCTGCGGCTTTGCATTCCACTTCCGCCAACTGCCGCGGCTCTACAGATATACGTGGGCTATCCACAAAGTACATTACGTTTTGGAATTAAAAATAAATAACGTATTGGAAATTTTTTTTATTATATACAGATGAAAGCCACACTTAAAGACTACTTTTCTACATAGTTGCCATTTAAATTAAGGCACTTATCATAGCGATGGACGAGCTTGGAAATTCCTTCGTCGTAAAATTCGGCCGCCTGCGCCTTCAACCACGTGGTTATCTCTTCTTGAAGCTGTGCGTCGTCATCATAACGCTGTATAGGCAACCACTTCTTCATTGCTGGGAATAAGTGGAAGTCGCTCGGTGCCAGGTCGGGACTGTACGGCGGATGAGGAAACAACTCCCACTTAAAAGATTCGAGAACTTCACGAGTGGCATTTGCCGTGTGGGCCCGGGCGTTGTCGTGAATCAGCAAGATCTTTGAGCCCAACTTTCTCCTGCGCTTGTTTTGTATTGCTCTTTTGAGGTTGTGCAGAGTTCGGCAATACCTTTGAGAGTTTATTGTAGTGCCTCTTGCTAGGAAATCCACAAAAATCACACCTTTTATGTCCCAAAAGAGGTAACCACATGGTTGAAGGCGCAGGCGGCCGAATTTTACAACGAAGGAATTTCCATCGCTACGATAAGTGCCTTAATTTAAATGGCAACTATGTAGAAAAGTAGTATTTACGTGTGGCTTTCATTTGTATATAATAAAAAAAATATCCAATACTTTATTTATTTTTAATTTCAAAACGTAATGTACTTTGTGGATAGCCCTCGTAGTTCGTGGTAGGCTTTGAAAGCGACGTGACATAGGTTACATTAACCTAATAGCGGGTTGGGAATCGACACCTATACCGTTCCCCTGTTTTCCTTCTTTTGAGACTATTTTGCGTTTTACGTCATGTTTTCTCTCATACTGTGTACCCCTGTAATATTAATACAAAACCGTTTTTGCATCCGCAGTATATTCTTCGATATTCAGTGAAATTTGAAGCTTTCGAGGAAACGGCATTCAGAATGTGGGACAAGTGGTTGTATTGCCCGTTGGCGTGAGGTCACCGCCAAGGACGACCTACTGGGCAGGCAGCAGGGGGAGGTGGGCCGGCACCGGTCACACGAGTTCCACTGCGGCGCTTTTGTTGTCAGCGCCGCGATAAACGAAGCCGCCTTCCTTCACATGGACTCACACACACACACACGCACGCCGCCGCTGAGTAATTGCTGGCTCGGTGCTCAGCCTCGTGCCCACGCAGACGCGGAGTTGGCAGAACTGCTGCTGATAGGACTCCTATCTCCCTCGAGAGTCTCAACACTGAAGGATGCTGTTTCTCAAACATCTTCTGCCGCGGAATATCGCGTCTCACGAGTGACTCTATTACGCGCCGTTGTATGCCGGCGGTCCCGATGAAGAACGCCCGGTACTGCGTCTCTTCTGTCTCGGAGAATTCGCGGCGCCATTGCCACTTGTTTTCTTACGTACAGGTGCGGTCGGTGCCTGGTCAGCATAGCGGGGATCTGGGCACCAGGACGGAGTTACTCCACTAGAAGAGTAAAGAAAAAGCGGCCTATGTCCACGAATCAGCACGGTCTTAGAAAGCATCGCTCGTGCGAAACTCAGCTTGCCCTTTTCTCACATCATATACTGCGAACTATGAATGACGAGCAACAGGCAGATTACATATTTCTGTATTTCCGGAAAGCATTTGCCACGATGAGCCATTGCAGGCTACTAACGAAGGTACGAGCATAAGTTCACAGATATGTGAGTGGCACGAAGACTTCTTAAATAATAGAACCCAGTATGGTGTCCTCGACGGCGAGCGTCCATCAGAGACAAGGGTATCGTCAGGAGTGCTCCAGAAAAGTGTGATAGAACCGTTGTTCTCTATATACAGAAATGATTTGGCGGACAGGGTGGGCAGGAGTCCGCAGTTGTTTGCTGATGATGGCATGGTGTACGGTGAGGTCTCGAAGTTGAGTGACTGTAGGAAGATACAAGACGACTCAGACAAAATTTCCAGTTGGTATGATGAATGGCTGTTAGCCCTAAATGAGGAAAAATGTTACTTAATGCGGATGAGTAGGAAAAACAAACCCGTAACGTTCGGATACAGTATTACTAGTGTCCAGCTTGACACAGTCAATTCGTTTAAATATCTGGGCGTAACGTTGCAAAGCGATATGAGCTGGAACGAGCCCCGTGAAAACTGTGGTATGGAAGGCAAATCTACATCTACGTCTACATTTATACTCCGCAAGCCACCCAATGGTGTGTGGCGGAGGGCACTTTACGTGCCACTGTCATTACCTCCCTTTCCTGTTCCAGTCGCGTATGGTTCGCGGGAAGAACGACTGCCGGAAAGCCTCCGTGCGCGCTCGAATCTCTCTAATTTTACAGTCGTGATCTCCTCTGGAGGTATAAGTAGGGGGGAAGCAGTATATTCGATACCTCAACCAGAAACGCACCCTCTCGAAACCTCGACAGCAAGCTTCGGTTTATTGGGGAGAATCTTAGGGAAGATTGGTTCATCTGTAAAGGAGGCCGCATATAGGACCTCTTCTTGAGTACTGCTCGAGTGTTTGGGACCCATACCAGGTTGGATTGAAGGAAGACATTGAAGCAGTTCAGAGGCGGGTTGCGGGCTGCTAGATTCGTAACCGGTAGGTTCGAACAACACGTAAATGTTATGGAGGTGCTTTGGGAACTCAAATGGGAATCCCTGGAGGGAAGGCGGTGCTCTTTTCGGGAAACAGCGAAGAAAAGACACGAGAAATTAGGGCTCATGCTGAGGCATAAGACAGTCGTTTTTTCCCTCGTCTATTTGGGAATGTCCGCCGCTCGTGGTCTCGCGGTAGCGTTCTCGCTTCCCGAGCACGGGGTTCCGGGTTCGATTCCCGGCGGGGTCAGGGATTTTCACCTGCCTCGAGATGACTGGGTGTTTGTGTTGTCCTCATCATTTCATCATCATCCAGGAAAGTGGCGAAATTGGACTGAGCAAAGATTGGGTACTTGTACGGGCGCTGATAACCACGCAGTTGAGCGCCCCACAAACCAAACATCATCATCATCATATTTGGGAATGGAACAGGAGGGGAAATGGCTCAAAATGGCTCTGAGCACTATGGGACTTAACATCTTAGGTCATCAGTCCCCTAGAACTTAGAACTACTTAAACCTAACTAACCTAAAGACATCACATACATCCACGCCCGAGGCAGGATTCGAACCTGCGATCGTAGCAGTCCCGCCGTTCCGGACTGAAGCGCCTAAAACCGCAAGACCACCGCGGCCGGCAAGGGGAAATCACAAGTAGTGGTACAAAGTGCCCTCCGCCATGCGCCTTACGGCGGCTTGCGGAGTATCTAAGTAGATGTATATGTAGAAAGAGTTGCTTAGAAGAGTAAAATTCAGTGTATTTACTGTACGGGATACGTACGAGAGCGGCTAGGTTGGCCGTTGAGGCCCGTAGTCAGTCATAGCGGTCACGAGAAGACGATGTTTCAGTGTCGGAATAAATTCTGAGAAAAAAGAGCGCAGGAGGGAACTGACGTCACTGACAGTGGGAAGCAGGGGTCAGCGAGATAGTCTAGCCTGGGGACGACGCTCCAGGGGGCGACAAGTAGCTGGCACGTGTTTTCTCTCCCGCGCTTCCTATTGGCTATCCACACCGGTGCACAGCGGGCTTCTCGGCACATGCTACAGGAACAAACAACCTTCTCGTGTGACGGTCCTACTCTGCACGTTTAGGCCACAATGAATAGAACAGGGTGTAGTATAAAGAAATACAGTGAAATTAAAGAAACGAAGAGCTGAGATGTACTAAACATTTATTTACAGCGAAAAATACAGTGAAAAATGTGTTTATAAATGATGTTGAAAGTGAGCCCGTGCAACATCAATACACAGCTCTGTATGTCTAAGCATAATCGGATATAACCGCAGTGAAGTTCAGATATCGGTGGCGCCAGCTTCACGGTTGGCATTGTCTTCCAGTTCCTGTATTGTGTGTGGATTTGTTTCATAGACCTTGCTCTTCAAGTGACACCACAGGAAAAAATCACATGTTGTTAGGATTCGGCGGACGTGGTGGCCATAAATGTTTGCCGACAGTTCGTTTCTCAGTGAAGACGTCATAGCCTCGTTCCAGGGATACCATAGACGTGAGGCGTGTTGCCTCATCTTGGTGGAAGACGCAGCATTGCCTTTCATATTCAGTGAGTTGAGCACAAAATGGATCAAAAATATCCGTATGCGCAACCGTGTTGAGGGTAGTGTCAAAAAACATCGGTTCAGTGATGCGTGCTCCTGTTACCTAGCACCAAACGCCGAACTCTTCATGACGGAGCGGTTGCTGCCACACAATGTTAGGGTTCTGCGTTGCATAGTACCTCGTATTCTGTAAATTCACACAATGAAACTATGCTTCATCACTCATGATAATGGAATGGGTCTGACAAACAATCGTTGACGTCATTCAGCAGCCACGTGTAGTAATCTACACGTTTCTGACTGTTCTCCTCCCGTAATTGCTGCACAACTGTCACGTGATACGGCTTCAAATTAAGACTTCGCAATATCCGCTAGCAACTCCTCCTACTTACTCCCCTGTTGGGCCAATTTACGCGAATATCTCATGTGCAAACTGAAACAATTCTTTGTCGTTTTACATTTTGCACAGCTCCGTAGGTGCATCTACCTTTGTAGAACCTCTATACTGCACTCTTTGCTGGTAATCCTTTATCCGGATACTTGACCCAGAAAATCCCGCGAGTTTCCTTAATCGAACCTGTTTTCACATACGTTTCCACTATTCCAATGCTTTCCTCTAACAAAAATTCATTTTGCAAACCGTGAAGGAAAACATTTAACTTCACTCATGTAATGAACTGAAATGCTCACAGAAGAATGCTAACAATCGATTATTGCACAAAACTGTCCATTGTTGTGGCTGTTTACTCTGTTTCAGAAGTCGAACTTGTAACTACGCCACCCTTTACTTGAACATTGCACAACGATATTAAAGCGAAAAATTAGAACTAAAATAAAAATTTGATGTACCATTAGGCAGGCTAGGCAACCAGCACACTTACACCTCATGTGCAGAGTATAAACAGAAGAAGGCTAACCGGTTTTAACATTGATAGCTGATTTATTGCTGGCGCATTTCCAGACTCATTAATAGTATCTTGCTACGTTTACGGTCGGTTGAGTTGGCGCATTAATTAATACACTTCTTAGCATTGAAATTGCAACGACATGAAGACGACGAACAACAAATGCCAAATAGGCTCAAAGGGCACTTCATATTTTAATATACAAAAGTGGGTAGAAGTAACGCGATCTACATTCTGTATACAGAATGTCCCACGAGGAATGCTGAGTGTTCAGGATTATGAAGGGAACGATCGTTTCAAACAAAAAGCTGCATATGGACGTATGCCTTTTTTCGAATGAGTTCGGAGATAGAACACATTTAACGTACATTATTATTTATTACCTGTTATTATTCAACACGTTGTCAGATTTACACATGTGCAAATTTAGTAAACATTCTAACATGCATTTTAACAAAATACTGCTTGTCTTCAGTGCCTCTGCACGTTCCCTAATAACAGTACGAACCAGTTCATCTCAAATATTCACCTTCCGTTTGTACGCGTCAGGCGTTACCCAACGCCATAAACAAAAATGCAATGACGTAAGGTCTGGCGATGTTGGTCACCAGTTAACTGTATTACCACCACCAACCCAGAGATTAGGGCAAGTGCGGTTCAGACGGTTCCCTCACGCGTTTGTTAAAATGTTGAGGACTCCCTCATGTTGCAAGTATGTTGCAGTCCACGTGGCCAAAGGAACTTCCTCGAGGTGTTCAACAAACGAATTTTCCAAGAAATGCAAATAATTTTGTCCTGTGATTCGCTCTTCTAAAATAACTGACCCTAACAGCATGTTACTGGTCATGCCGCACCAAACATTGATCGAAAAACGAACTTGGAAATTGCATGTGGATTTTTCTGTGACCATCTATCATTATTACGTGTCTCGTTGATTCCATTCTGTATAAACTTGGCTTCATCACTCAATAGAATTAATGGCAGAAAATGAGGATTGTCATTTCAGATTCTGGACGTGCTGTATTTGAAGAGGGTACAAGTTTTCTGCACGTAATGTTCGCCATATACGTGTTCGTGGGACACTGATACTTGCAGAAAATCGCCGTGTACAAGTAGTGGGACTACACTGCATCACCGCAACAATTTTTTGCTGTTCCTGCATTAGTTGCTGAGCGACACATTCAGAAGGGAACTGGGAACTCGACAGAATACATGATTCACGCAGTGTCCTGAAAACGCTGCTAAACGCTCTGCGATTACTAATTCGGCGTGTTGGAAAGCGCCGACTGTATTTTTCGACAGCACCAGGAGCACTACCATCACAGGCACTATAAACATACTACGCCATATTCTTCATTAGTGTAACGTGCTGATTTTAGACAGCGCGCGTAGAAGCACAGATAACCGATGGTTCTCTCTGATATACTCTCAACCTGTCGCACTTCTTCGCTCGCAGCATACCATGGACAACTGCGCGTTTAACGAAATAGTTTACTGCAGGAAGATATTCCGAGCAAAGAGGCTGAAACCAGCTAGGTCACTGGGCTAGAGTAAAACGTCAAAGAGATTGGATGGATAAGAGACGTACGTGGTCGCCACTAGCCGTAAACCACATGTGCATAAAGTGTGTTCCGTCTCTGAAACCATTCGGGAAAGGGCGTAAGCCCATGTGAAGCTTTTTGCTTCAAATGGACGTTCCTGTAATATCCCCGAACACTGAACATTCCTCATGGGACACCCTGTATAAGGAAAAATGACGCATTGGGTTTCTCATTCAGATTTTTCATTCGACAGTTGGTTATTTCTCAGAAGAGAGTGTTACGTTGGAAGCCGAAACGTATCTCATGATGGTACAGCCACATGACGTTCCTTGGCTCAGGAAGTGGGGCTGTTTGCAGCTAGCCAAGTGTCCACACGGACAGCCCGGAGCATCACGAACTGTTGGTTCAAAATGGCTCTGAGCACTATGGTACTTAACATCTGAGGTCATCAGTCCCCTAGAACTTAGAACTACTTAAACCTAACTAACCTAAGGACATCATACACACCCATGCCCGAGGGAGGACTCTAACCTCCGCCGGTACCAGCCGCACAGTCTATGACTGCAGCGCTTCTGACCGCTCGGCTAATCCCGCGAGGCGTAGACGATTCGAGTGAACGTATGCCTTGGCAGTGAAAGTAAGCGTAGGAGGGTACAGGGGAGAGAGTAACGGATCAACACCATACCTTAGTTACAGAATTTTTATCTGGTTTTTGTAGGAGATACACACTTTAAAGGCCGGCTGGAGTGGCCGAGCGGTTCTAGGCGCTACAGTCTGGAACCGCGCGTCCGCTACGGTCGCAGGTTCTACTCCTGCCTCGGACATGGATGTGTGTGTCGTCCTTAGGTTAGTTAGGTTTAAGTAGTTCTAAGTTCTAGGGGACTGATGACCTCAGAAGTTAAGTCCCATAGGGCTCAGAGCCATTTGAGCCACACTTTAAATTTCGTACTTGTTAAGCTTTAGATGTTGACAAAAAAAGAGCGCTTTCCAAAAATTAATACATATCACAGCAACGCGATACAGTGCTTTGGAAAGGTCCGTTGCCGAGCTAGATATTCTGGTAACCAACAAAATTAGAAGACTTTTATCGAGTTCAGTAGTTTTCGAAATATGACGTGATAGTTTGGAGCTCTTTCTCGGGCGATAAAATTTCACAAATCTCAAAAAAATCAGTCCTGACTCTAGTTAAAATTCAGAACAAATTTTTTCGCATGCTTGGATACACTGGTGATCTCAGACTTGACTTTTTTAGGAGACAGAGACATAAATGCCGCTGAGAGTGGGCATTGTGATGGCTGCCCTACACATATTATTCGCGGAAACAGAGTCGCTTCTTTGGACTTCAAATGTCAGATGCAAACTATTTTAAATCATACTATAATGTAGCTCAGTTTTCAAGATTCTAGTGCTGTAATAAGCCCCCTAAATACAGGGTGGGTGAAATAAAACTGGCCCGCTAAGTATTTCGTCCACGTTGGGTAGGCAACCCAACTCACATCTTCCACCCCGAATGCAATGGAGTAAGTTGGGTTGCATATCTAAAGCGAATGAAACATTTTGTGGCCCAGTTTCACCTTGCCTGTCCCTTATAACCCAGTCAAAGGAGGAGTAATGCCGCTGTTGACGAGCGCGCGGCGCAGCGTGTGCCGATCACTGTGGGAATCGCATCACATGTCAGACGCTGCGCAACTGTGCGGCGGCATGAATGAATGGGAGGCAGGCTGGCTGGCTCCGGCGTGCGCTCGCCGCGAGCAGTGGTTGTGGAGGGCCTCCGTCACGGTGCGGCGAGGCGGAGCCCTCTGGGAGTTTCTCAGGGCCCCTGCGGCGGCGGCGGCGGCGGCGGCGGCGACGGCCACCGGAAAGAGCGGCCACCGCTGCTGCTGCTGCTGCTGCTAAGCGAGACCAGGGGCCGCCGCAGCCTTCACAGGCGGGCCGGCTGGCCGGACCGGGCCGCCCTTCACGCTGCCGTGGGAACCCGGCAAGGACGCGCACGCCAGCCAAGCCACGGCCGTTCCTTCCCAGCAGGGCCGACGATATTCCTGCGAATCTTGGGCAACACCGTCGCTAGAACCAACCTAGTGACATTCGGGCTACGTATGCGAGTCTCTCTCAGGTTGTTCTAGTGTACCGAAGTGCCACTGGGCTGTGCCCGTCTGACTTCAAGTAGTGCGCTTGGGGATTTATGAAAATGAGATATTGTGCTGTGTGCGTGTTTTTATGTAAATGTTTGCTCTGTGTGTGTGTCTGTGTTCTCTAAATGTCTCTAAATTGACGGGTGAGTGTTAGTTTTGGGCGCTTATGTTGAAAATGGGGGTGATCGTGACCTAAATTTTGTATGAGTTGGTGGGGCGATGTTTGAGTTTTCTCATAAAGTATGGTGGATTTCTCCTTTATGAGGGAGTATATGGTTGGGTGGCCTAAAAATTCTCTTATTTGTGTGTTTCGGACGTATCTGTCAGCGCCTGTGATGATTCGGAAGGTTTTATTCTGCAGTCGCTGTAATCGTGCCAGCGTGGTGTCTGACGCCATCGACCATACTTCCGATCCATACAAGATGGCCGGTAACATGAGCTGACGCCAGAGTAGCATTTTGCAGTTTAGGGTGAGGCCGTCACCCTTTAGGAGGGGGTATAGTTGCGACAGGAGGGCGCAGCCTTTGTTCGCAGCTTTGTGGACGTGTTTCTGCCACGTAAGACGACTGTCTATTTCGAGGCCTAGGTATGTGATACGGTTACGCCAGGCTAGGTCCCGACCGCCAATGGTGAGTTGTTGGTCTGGGAGTTTCAGCCTGGTCGTGAAATATATTGCTTGGGACTTTTCAGGGTTTACTTTTATCTTCCAAATGTTGCACCACTGTGTGATTGTATCGAGGTGCTCCTGTAGCTTGCGCCGTATGAATGCAAGGTTACTACAGCTCCTGAAGATTGCTGTATCGTCGGCGTAGAGAGCAATCCCTCCGCCGACCTGCTTGGGTATGTCGTTAGTGTAGATTGAGTAGAGAATGGGACCCAGAACCGAACCTTGCGGCACTCCGGCCGCAATCGGTCGTGTCTGGCTCGATCTCGATCCACTTCTTACGAAGAATTGACGCTCCGCAAGAAATGAGTCAATGATCTGTATTAGATGTCCTGGGCACCCTATTTGGTCTAGTTTGTATATTAGGCCATCGTGCCAGACGCGGTCAAATGCCTTCTCTATATCCAGGAACACTGCTCCTGTAGACTCTCTCTTTGCCCTGGCCAGACAAATGTGCTCTACCAAGCGCAGGCATTGTTGGGTTGTGGAGTGTTCAGAGCGGAAACCAAACTGCTCGGGCATCAGGATGTTGTGTGCAGTAAGGAAGTGTTGAAGGGGTGAGAGGATGAGCAGCTCGAGTATTTTACTCATGCCGTTTAGTAGTGAGATAGGTCTATAGCTTTCTGGAAGGGCTACGTATGGCAGACTGATCTGTCGTTGAGGTGCTGAACCACCGTTGAGGCCACGTGGACTGAATTTTGTAATTTCGACTCTTGGACTCGTGTAATTTCTGTACTAGATATGCTATTGTTGCATTAGTTTATAACGATGTTGCGAATTTTGGATTTATGGCGCTTACATCGTGATCGTCAGCGTTCTTACTGGGTATCAACGTGAAAGTTTGTTTTCGTCTGTCGCTCGGAGGTTCCTTGTCATTGGGCGAAGTCACATTCGTGTCGCGGTTAGAATCGAAGTAGTAGATTTTGATGAACTAGTTTGGGAGTATCTACCAGGTGCACCGGTATAAAATGAGCGTTAAGATACAATGTGTCGATAGGGAACATTTGTTATGAACGAGCCTTAAATATTTTTTTTTTGTTTGGTTGGTATGACATCTGTCAAAGTTATTTTTAGTATACATCAAGTCATGGAACAAACAACATCATATGTCGAATTTTGTACCAGAAAGTGATGATTTGCGGAAAGCATTAATTTTTTATTTTCATTTGATAAAAGTGCTGCAGAGTCGCATCGAATGCTTGTCGAGGCATATGGTGATCATGCTCTGTCAGAAGCAACATGCAAAAGATGGTTTCAACGGTTCAGAAATAATGATTTCCATTTAAGAAATGAAGAACGTGGAAGCCCACCAAAAAAGTTCCAAGACGCCGAATTCCAAACAATATTGGATGAAGATGATACTTTGAGTCAGAAGCAAATGGCAGAAATGCTAAATGTTGCACAACAAACAATTCCTGACCTTTTGGAAGCTATGGGAAAGATCCAAAAGTGTGGAAAATGGGTGCCACATGAATTGAATGAAAGACAGATGGAAAACCGAAAAACCATTTGTCAAATTTTGCTTCAAAGGCATGAAAGAAAATCAATTTTGCATCGAATTGTTACTGGCGATGAAAAATCGATTTATTTTAAGAATCCTAAACGAGAAAAATCATGGGTTAATCCGGGACAACCATCAACATCGACTGCAAAACCAGATCGATTCGGCAAGAAGACAGTGCTCTGTGTTTGGTGAGATTAGAAAGGTGTGGTGTATCATGAGCTTCTAAAACCTGGTGAAACTGTGAATACTAATCGCTACAGACAACAAACGATCAATTTGAACAATGCTTTGATCGAAAAAAGACCAGAATGGGCCAGAAGACATGGCAAAGTAATTTTTTTACACGACAATGCACCTGCACACAAAGCAAACCTGGTTCAGGATACAATCAAAACACTTGGCTGGGAGCTGCTACCCCACCCGCCGTATTCACCAGACTTGGCCCCTTCCGACTACCATTTGTTTTCATCAATGGGACACGCATTGGCTGAGGAACACTTAGATTCCTACGAAGAAATCGAAAATTGGGTGTCTGATTGGTTTGCTTCAAAAGACGAACATTTCTATTGGCGTGGTGTCCACAAATTGCCAGAAAGGTGGTCAAAATGTAAAGAAAGCAATGGTCAGTACTTTGAATAAAATGTTTTTACTTTTCAATTCAAAATTAGTGTTTCATTTTCACAAAAAAACGCTCATTTCATACCGGTACACCTGGTAAATACAGAGTGACATTTATTGAACTATGTGAAAGAAAAAAAAAACAGATTAGTTACAAAAAAAAGGTAACCAGTCCACGCTGACTATGGGCAACACTCGTCGAGGAAACAGAATTCTATGCCCACGCACGACAAAGCAGTGTGAAATGCTTCGTAGGCTTTCCGAACCGAAAAAGTAACGCCGCCGACCGCTGTGGCCGAGCGGTTCTAGGCGCTTCAGTCCGGAGTCACGCTGCTGCTACGGGGTCGCAGTTTCGAACAGATGTCCCATAGTGCTTAGAGCCATTTGAAGTAACGCCGTTATAACGACGATCCTTAGCAACAGACTTGCGAAATGGTAACCGTCTTAAAACAGAGGCTCTGTCCCTTCAGGGCCCAAGGCATGGCATCGCAATCCTACCAAGACTACCGGTCCACTCCCCTACTTTGCTAGTTTCAAATCGCTGCATGAAAATAACATACAGGTCTTTCAACCAATCAAAATCACGAGCAATGTTTAGGTATTCTCATTGGTCATTCCCTGTTCCTGCTTATAGCGCTTCTGCAAGGTGCCGCTTTCTGGCAGGTCTTTGCTGCAGATGTTGAAAATATGGGCCACCTTGGGGAAACAAGTCGCCTTAAAATCGGCCTAATCGGCTCCATCAGTCTCCTATTTAGGACGATTAGAGAAAAACTGGCGTACCTTCTTCTTGCCGAATAAAAACCCTCATCCCCCTGCAACCGGAAACCGGCTGAGGCGACTTCAGTTTCCGCTTGGGGTAAGCATATGCGGGTGGCCAGAAAATGATGTGTTGCAAACACACACGTCCATACTTTGAACGCTGTCTATTCTCATAAACGAAACTGCTGTGACGTTTCCACAAGAACACACATTAGTGGTTTTCTCAGAATGATTATGTCGACACAAACGTGGTTCGTCACTCATCAGTTATTCGGTTACTTCGCCATTATAATCCACGAATCGTTTGGAGAAAAGTTCTTATCGGTTTTCAGTTCACAGTGAATGTTTGCATTTCCAACCAAAATGGCGTCTTCGTAATCCAAGGAAACTGTACTGCACCAGATTCGAGATACTAGTTAATGGAATGAGACTCAAGCGAATACAAATTATAAACTATCTGTTCAATGTGGACGACTGGCCACTTAATAAACATTCGGGTTCCGAGCTATCCACTCAAAGCTCATACCACTACAGCACTTTAGATAGATAGCCCTACACTTAATAACATTTTGAAATGCCCGTTATACTGTTCCCACTGCGAAACGGAGTGTTGCCTTTACGTCGGCTTATGAAACCCATGTTAAAACACAGGGCGTACACTGATTTCCAAACGCAATAGTAACAGGAAACGTTTATCTGAACGTGCTTGAGCAACTTGCTGTCCCATAGTTTCTTACCCTTCAAGCAAGTGTGACCTTCGATCGGGGTGGTGCACCACCGCACTGCAGTTCATTTGTTCGTGACTTCCTGGACCGAACATTTCCACATCGATGTAGAGGACGTAATGCACAAAGAAAGTAGCCATCGCGATCTCCAGACATAATCCCTCTTGGTTTATTTCTGTGGACCTCTCTGTATTTCTTCCTGTGGGGTTATATGAGAGGCATTATGTATGGCTCATGTGTACGTGATCTTAATGAACTCTGCATAAGAATTGTGGATGCAATAGCCTCCATCGCCCGGGACGTGCTTGAGCGCGCATGGGTTGAGATAGTGTATCGTTTAGACGCTTTACGGGTTTGCAAAGCAAGTCCATGTAGAAGTGTGTTAATTTTTGTACAAAAATTTGTGTGTTCCTGTACATAATGTCGCAAACGGCAAGTACCTAGGCTCACTACATTTTTAATAACGTTTGAAAATAAGGTAGGTTTCATGTGAACACACTGCATGTCGTCCGGAAAGTGACACTGCACAAGCTTCGAATATTGGTGAATCATCCCACCAGAGGAGGAAACTGTTACAGCATATAACTTCTGAAGCACCATGAGGCTCTTTGCGTATGATAATGTTCTGCATACTAGAAGTCGCAACGTTAGAAAATTTTAGCTGTTAACTCTGCGATCTTACCCACAGACCAGACCGTGGCGCGAAATAATTTGGTAATATCACTAGTCGCAGCCGCGCTCTACTTCACGGTAGAGCGCGCTCGTATCTCGGAGTGCAAGCGCGGCGAGAGATCGCGGGAAACGCCTACGTTCGCAGCCGCAACGGCTTGCTGTTAACGTCGTCAGATTAGCTGACGTTGAGCAGGAGAGAAGTGTGACAGTGCGGACGGTAAATGCGAAGGAAGGAGCAAGCAAAATGTTAAAGTTGAGTACGACAGTTAATAGTGCGAAAATTACAGCAAGACGGACACGAAAGTGAGCTGAGTGGGATTAGTGTATTTGCCGCAAGAAAACAGCAACAAAAGCAAACAGAATACACCGCTTTGACGAAATGTATAAATGTGTTGTTATTAACCAGCAATTTCTGTGATTTTATGGACCATACAAGGAAAAACTAACTTCGTGAAAACTTCATAGCATTTCTCGCATAGAACTAGACTTAGAGGTTGCCAAGAAAAAACCGATCAAAATTATTCTGGCTGTGAGATTTGGTTTTAAAAGGCCTACACAGTCGCCCTGTATTTTAACATTCCACGGGAGTGTTACAAGATCTTACGCAACCGCTTCGTCAGTTGATCTGCGCAGCTCCCACCTTACGCTACATTTATTTATTTATTGGGGTAATATAAGGGCCATCAGGCCCTGTCTTACATCTGACGAGGCATTCTACACGTTTTATGTTATGTACTGGATGTCATAGGAGGAAAGGTCAATATTTATCAAAACTAGACATGGTTGTCTCACTGGGAATTCCGCGATCGTTCATTAGATAAAATACGGCGTTTCAGTCTACGATCGCTATTCTTTATTTTCAATTGCCGGTTTCGGGCTAGCTGCCCATCTTCAGATCATGTGTTGTAGTTACAGAGTAACTTGTCCGTACAGAACACACAGACATGGCAGGAACTGTATTTCGAAGCTAAACAGTCAAGTAAACTAGAGCTTTAAAACGCGTGCCTTAGGAGCTGCGAGCCCTTGATCAGTAGAACAGATGTGTTTCGGAGTACCGAACATGAACAAGTCCCTGTCATATCTTTGAATATTGACCATTCCTCCTGTGACAGCCTGTATATTACCATGATCGTATTATACTAAAATTAGAAATTAAACATTATGCATTGAACATAACCGTAGAACAGATAAAAACCACACATTTTATATTCGTTCATGAGCGGTACAATCTACATGTCCCGACTGACTGACTAACTGACTCATTCACTCACTCACTCATCATCGCCCTACCCAAACCACTAAAGATAGAAATTTCAAATTTGCAAAGGATGTTCATGTTATCACGTAGACGTTGTTTAAAAAGGGATTTTTCGAAATTCCACCACTAAGGGGATGAAATATGGGATGAGAATTTTTATGGAAACATTTCATTATGCAAGCGTTTTTGAACATAAATGCATGAAAATGTGTATTTGGCTTCTCTGTTAGAAGTAAAAGAATTCACATTTCACTGTCGTTGGATACTCAGCCCCTAAAGGGATGAAATAGGAGGGGGGGTTGAAATGTTTTACGATAATATTTTGTTGTGAAAGCATTTTGAAAGCTAAATCTCCGACTGTTGGTATTTGGCTTCTCAGTCAGAAATGAATAAAATAAAACCCGTGTTTCGATGTGTTTGAAAATTCTGTCGCTAAAGGGGTGGAATGGGGGATGGAAATTTTTAAGAAAGTATTTAGTTATGTTAAAAAAATTAAATGTAAATCTATGAAAAATGGTATTACAGTTCTCGCTTAGATATAAAAAAAAAATGTGTTACTGGTGCAGTTTCTTTGGAAGTAGCACAGCAAGAGCGCAAAACGCATAAGTAACAAAAACCTTTGACTCCTGCTAGCAGAATCGGTTTTTGGTTAGAAGTACTTTCGGCAAAGAACGTGCTTCTATGACCTTATTTAGCATGAAAAGTTTAGAAGGCGTTGCATTTTGTGAGCGAATACAGTCTACGCGAGCGAAGCAGCAGACGCTATCCTAGTGTTAAATAGAAGTTAGGGGGCCGGCCGGAGTGGCCGTGCGGTTCTAGGCGCTACAGTCTGGAGCCGAGCGACCGCTACGGTCGTAGATTCGAATCCTGTCTCGGGCATGGATGTGTGTGATGTCCTTAGGTTAGTTAGGTTTAATTAGTTCTAAGTTCTAGGCGACTGATGATCTCAGAAGTTAAGTCGCATAGTGCTCAGAGCCATTTGAAGAAGTTACGGGAAGGTAGGTTACAACTATGAGCGCTAGCAAAAATGAGCATCAGAGAAAGAGGTGAAAGAGGAAGAAAAAGAGGACGTGATATCAGATTAAGGAACTGGGAGAACCTAAGGAGCATTGGCTCCGCTATTTGACAGGGAGTGGGGATATTGCCCATATACTTTAAGTTTTGGAGAAACGTTATGAGGGTGAGAGAAAGAAGTGCCTCAGGTGCTTCTTTTTTTTTCTAAAAAAAAAAATTCGAGCATTGAATTGTGCGCACAGTTAGGGCATCTTGTTCCAGAGGTGGACAGCAGGAGCAGTGAAGCAGTTCGTGACTGTTTTTATTTTACGAATAGGCACAAGAGGATAGTATGAGAGGGACCTTGTGTTTAGATTATGAAGAAATGACAGGTATTTAATCTCTGATGCAAAGTACTGGGGTGCTTGCGTACTGAGGAGCAGGCAAGCACTTAACTTGACTGACCACAGCCTCCCTAACTGAGCGTATGATACACTGCCTTGGTCATATAAAGTGTTGCAAACGTAAAACACAGAAGCAATCGTCATTAGTTCTTAACTGTGTAGTGTTTCGTCTAAACGTGCCGTGTTGAATTACACAACAGTGGAGGTTCGGTAGAACGAGTGATTGCACGAGTTTACATTTCACGTCCCGACACTCACGTTCGTTATCCAGGACGGAAAACCACCCCGTCGGCGCGCCTATCTTAATATGCATCCTATCTCGTCGGTCGTTGAGACACTAGGGCTGACAGGCCACCTGCGTTTCCTCGAACCCCCGCTCGGAATGCTGGGACCACGAATGAGTCGCTTAAACCGCTGCCGTTATTTAGAGAGGGGAAGTGGAATTTAATGGCGGCGGGCAGTCTCCAGTGGTAGAGAGATGGTCACTGCAGTCTGCGGCGGCAGCGGCGCTGTATTTGGACATCCCTGGGCGGCAGAATTAGCATTCGCGGCCACTGCAAGGTCGTTCGCTGGACCACTCGCCGATGTCTTACTTCCCGCTCTGGCGCGCGCGACGCTTCTACAGCGCGACAACACCGCTCGTCACCCGCGTACCATTTGCACGACTTCCTATTTGGTCATCGCAGAAATGTGCTCGCGAAATATTTGCAGCTCAAATATACTGCACCTATCTTCTCTGTTCACTGTTAAAGAGGGTCACTGCAAAAGAAATGCACTCTATTTTTGTAAAAATACAGTTTTCATTCTGCATGTGTGAAAGTTTTACAGTGTGTAGATACATCCTTCCCGCTTGTTTTCAAACTTAGCTCAATCTGTTCCCGTGAGTGGCGCCGTCACAGCATGCCTTCAAGATGGCTTCTACACTTGACGTTCGTCAGAAGCAACGTGCTGTCATAGAATTCCTGTGCTGTGAAAACGAGACAGTGGGAAATATCCACAAGAGGTTGACAAAGGTGTACGGAGATGATACTGTCGATCGCAGTACAGTTAGTCGGTGGGCAAGCAGGTTACGTGATGAAAGCGGGCACGGCAATATTGAGGATTGTCCTCGCAGTGGCAGGCCTCGTACTGCACACACTCCTGACAATGTGCAGAGTGTTAATGAATTGGTGACTGCTGACAGACGCATCACAGTGAACGAATTGTCACGCTACGTTGGGATATGGGAAGGAAGTGTTTGCAGAATACTGAAAGTGTTGGCGTTGAAAAAGGTTTGTGCCAAGTGGGTTCCCAGGATGTTGACAGTGGCTCACAAAGAAACGAGAAAAACGGTATGCAGCGAACTTTTGGAACAGTACGAGAATGGTGGAGATGAATTTCTTGGAAGAATTGTGACAGGTCATGAAACGTGGCTCCATCATTTTTCACCAGAGACGAAGAGGCAATCAGTGGAGTGGCATCATGAAAATTCACACAAGAAAAAAAAAATCAAAACCACACCTTCTGCTGGAAAATTTATGGCTACGGTGTTTTTCGATTCCGAAGTGGAACCACCATAAATTCTGACGCATATGTGATGACACTGAAGAAACTTCAGTCTCGACTGAGTCGTGTTCGACCACATCAGCAAAAGCAGGATGTTTTGCTGCTGCACGACAATGCACGACCACATGTCAGTCAAAAAACCATGGAAGCGATCACAAAACTCGGATAGACAACACTGAAACACTCGCCTTACCGTGCTCACCTGGCTCCATGTGAGTATCATCTCTTTGGGAAACTGAAAGACTCTCTTCGTGGGACAAGGTTTGAAGATGATGACTCCCTTGTGCACGCTGCCAAACAGTGGCTCCAATAGGTTGGTCCAGAGTTTTACCGTGCGGGTATACAGGCGCTGGTTCCAAGATGGCGTAAGGTAGTTGAGAGGGATGGAAATTATGTGGATAAATGAAAATATTGTTCCTAAAGGATGTATCTAAACACTGAAAAACTTTCAAACACGTAGAATAAAAGAAGGATTTAAAAAATAATAGTGTGCGTTTCTTTTGGAGTGACCCTCGTATTTGCAACCGCAACGCCATTTTTTATGGATTTTAAAATCGTTTAGATAGCGAGGCCTCGAAATACGAGAGCTGTTCGGGAAATAAGGACCGATTGGGTGCGAAATGGAAACCACAATGAAAATCCGCTGAAGCTTTGCACAGATATGTTGGGCAGTGTCTGTAGTATGCGCGTCGATCGCGTCACATCGCACTTTCCAGTTCTAAGCGTACAGTGGGCACGTAAGGATGCGTAGAAAATAGCGTTTACTGACAAGTACGGGTACTGCCATGAGATTTCGCCTGATTTCATGCAGCCCACATAACGTAACTGTCATGCATTTCCATCTTCATGACAGTTATCGGCAGCACACATTGCAGCGGCAACAGAGACCCTTCTGCAGCGTTTTCGATGGGAACTCTTTGATCGCCCATCATACAGCGCGGATGTTGCTCCCTCCGATTTTCATCTCTGGTCACATGAACCGCTGGCTACGAAGGCAACAGTTTGGCACAGAGATCGAGATACAGACCAGGTTGGAGAATTGGCGGAAAGCGCAGGCGGCTGCCTTTTATGACGAACGTATTGGAAAGTTGGTACAACGCTGCAGCTAATGTCTAAGTCGGAGTGGCAGTATGTAGAGAAGTAGCTGGAAGTTGTGGCCAACTGCTGCCAATAAAACATTTTTGGTTTCCACAGCGATTTCCTTTTCGGGATCGATCGGGCATTACTTTCCGAATAGCCCTCGTAGATCGTTTTCTCGTCTGGTGGGAGATGGGAAAACGAAACAGTCTTTAACCCATTGAAGGAATCATTCCACCATTCATTTGGACAAGTACAATACGAAGGCGTGCTGAAAAGTATTGCCTACGCATGTTTTATCCTCTTCGCAATGTCGATTGAGGTATTACATGTCATCTATATTACTCGGTCGACTTTCCCCAGTTGCAACTCTCTATCCACTAGAGGGCTCGGAATAGTAGCGTGTAACACGGTGGTCGGTAACGTAAATATGCCGGTGAGTGAGAATCAGCGCGCTGCAATAGTGTTTCTAACCGCAGAAAGCGTGCCTCGAAATCCAGAGAAGAATGAAAGCTTTGTGTGGTGATGATTGTGTCGATGTCAGTAATGTGCAACGTTAGGTTGTTCGTGCTCGTAATGAAGGGAAGAGTGACGTTAACCTCAACGTGTGTGACGGAGCTCGGAATGGACGACCGCGTACGGCAACAGACGGCACTCACCAGAATCAGTCTGGTGAACTCGTCAAAGATAATCGTCGCGTAACACAGACACAGCTCTCAGGTAGCTGTAGTATATATACGGAGAGAATGTACAGGCCATCATTGCAGAACTGCGGTATAGAAAACTGTGCACTGCTGGTGCACGCAATGCTGACTTCTGACAAGAAACAGAGGAGACTGGACATCTGTCAACAATTCCTTTTGCGTTTTGAGTGTGAGCGTGATAGGGTTCTTAACAGCATTGTGACGGGAAATGAAAACTGGATTCACCAATTTGATACTGAAAACAAGTGGTGTGTTGGCAGAAGAGCCAACACCGTATAGCTAGAGGAGGCCGAAATGCACGCGTTAAAGCTCACGCAGGCTGGCGTGAGGTCTGGAAAATGACAAGGAATTATAGTAGCCAAAAATAGTACATAACTTCTGGAATACTTAACTTTAATCCATAATTGTTGTACATCGCTCTTGATGATACATAAGTGCAATCTCAATATACACTGGTTATGGCGCCTTGCTAGGTCGTAGCAATTGACGTAGATGAAGGCTATGCTAACTATCGTCTCGGCAAATGAGAGCGTATTTGTCAGTGTAGCTTCGCTAGCAAAGTCGGCTGTACAACTGGGACGAGTGCCAGGAAGTCTCTCTAGACCTGCCGTGTGGCGGCGCTCGGTCTGCAATCACTGACAGTGGCGAAACGCGGGTCTATCGTATACTAGCGGACCGCGGCCGATTTAAAGGCTACCACCTAGCAAGTGTGGTGTCTGGCGGTGACACCACAACAAGAGAGCATCAATGGCGTTTCGCCGCAAACGATCACCGACGCCAAAAAGTTAAAAGACCATGCCATCAGCGGGAAACGTCATACAGTATTCTGGGATATTCAGGTGTGGTGCATTAGGAATTCATGCTCAAAGGTACCACTATAAACTCAGTAAGGTACTGCGTCTCTCAGAAAACTGGAAACACGAATTCGAAGAGGTCGTCGAGACATGGTGCACAATCTCCTTCAGCACACGACCACTGCAATAATCCGGCGTGATCATGCTCAATACAGTCGCGAGTTGTCCCCCATCCGATTTCCATCTGTTTCCAAAACTTAAAGAACACCTTCTAGGACGTCATTTTGATAGTGATGAAGCGTTGCAAGCGGAGGTGATGTGGTGGATCCGTCAACAAAGTCAAACAATCTACAGTGACGGTATCAACAAACTGGTGTCTCGTCGGGAGAAACCTATTCGTCGCCCGGGTGACTATGTTGTGAAATAAATATGTAGACTTGAAAAATAAAGGTGTAGAATGGTAGTAACATTTGTTTTATTTAAAAATCGTTAAGAGTTTTCACTTTAAAAATTCGGAGGCATCACTTTTCAGCATGCCCTGGTAAAAACAAATACACTGCCAAAATCTTGCAACTCCATTTGCGCTCAGAATGGCAACCAGAAGATTTTTGTTTTTGCAAGATGCAGTACTCCATTGATAATCCAGTAGGTGCTCCATTATCTTTGGTTCTCCGCAGTCACAGTTGGTGCTACCCACAGGAAAATTTCATTTCTCGAACTTACTCCTGAATAAAGAGTTCCTCTTCTGGGGCAGCTGCAACTGTATAAGTCTGTTTAGTGAAATGAAGAAACCGCACAACAGTTGACTAATCCACAATTTTTAATTGTGTACACAATTGGTGTCGAAACACTTAAAAGTTCCATCATATGATGTAAAAAATAAAATCGCTTAACCATCTGTAGTCATTCAAATCCCAATTTTCCTATGGAACCAAAGGTTCTGTATCAAAAGCGTAAAAGGGACATCAATTCCCCAAAAACTGTACCCCCGTATTGCGATTGCCTGTTATTATGGAATGTATGTCCGCATGAAACCAAAGGTTCCGTGACAAAAGGATAAAAGGGACATACATTCCATAATAACAGGCAATCGCAATACGGGGGTACAGTTCTTGGGGAATTTATGTCCCTTTTATGCCTTTGATACAGAACCTTTGGTTCCATAGGAATATTGGGATTTGAATGACTACAGATGGTTAAGCGATTTTATTTTTTTACGTCGAAACCTGAGGTGTACAGAATAAATGATTATGGATTAAGCAACTGTTGTGCGGTCTCTTCGTTTCGCGAAATTACTCCTAGATGTTCCAACTCCAGAATGAAGACTCATAAGTGACCTCCATGGGATCCAGTTCTGATAGTAACCAGTTGTACAGTTTACGCTCCAAAGCCGGTTTGGCAGACCTACAATGCAACGGGCCCTAATAATGATCTTCGTGCGAGAGGTTCACCTCGGGCAATGTCTGTTGACGTGAAAGCCGCTGAGTTGCGCCGTGGCTCGAATGCCACGTTAAACTGTAAATTGAAGTTCCCCCTATAATTGACTGGTTTATACAGCTGAAAGGAAGGAGGAAGGCAGTGGCATACCAACAGGACCAGTGCAAGTAAAGCTCTGTGGTGTTCAAACCAATCTTTGGTCTCAACACAGCTTTACATTTATGGCGGCGCATACATCCCTATTCGCTGCTTGGAAGCACAACAGTTTCCACGTCCAGTGTAGTGTCCACATTCCTCGTTGGCGAGATAAGTAGTGGGAATAGTTTACGGGTGATATATTGTGTGTGTGTGTGTGTGTGTGTGTGTGTGTGTGTGTGTGTGTGTGTGTGTGTGTGACGATTTACGCGTACAAGCGGGTGTTGGTGTATTGTGGCGGCAGCGTTGCGAGCCGCCGCCAGTGGGGCAGAGGTGCCGGGCGGATCGTTTGCACCAGTGCTAGCTGGTCATTCCGGGTCACCACTTTGTCGTCGCGTGGACGTGCCTTCTGCGGTATCGACGTCCTCGAGACGATCGTGCGGCCGCCTCCTAAACTATTGATGGCGCTTGACAAACCGCCGTCGGTGGCACCGCAGCGCAGCGTGCTGACGTCCTCGACGCTTGATTGGAAGGCTCGCGTCGATACGCAGCCGCGGCTGGGCGGGTCGCGGCAGCCAAACTGCAGAACACCCCCACCTGGCTGCGTTCCCACCGCGGGGCGCTTCCCGGCCCATGCGTCGCGGAAGCCACTGGCATTGAACGCCGTTGCGGAAGCTAGGCCACTACCGTTGTCCGAATGCTGCTCATTTTGTAAGCAGGAGATTTTGGGCTGTCTAGTCACCACCACCACCACCACCACCACCACCACCACCACCATAATCTTCCCCGTGATTATCGTCATCCCCGTGATCATCGTCGTCCTCGGGATCATCGTCATCCTCGTGATCATGATAATAATAATCACAACCACCAGCACCACCATGTCATGAATTAGCCAGACAAGGATACACCGATTTCGGCATACTACTACTCGAAAGTAGCTCCTGTGGAGAGAAAAAAAAAAAAAGAGATCAAAGATCCCCAATCGAAATGCTGTCCCTAGAAATAAGCTTCGGGCCAAAGATAGACACCATCTCTACCCCTGACAACAGCTTCAACGAAGTTTCTTCAGTTATATTAACTGCAACGTTTCACCTGCTGCTCCAAACAGTCCCAGACATTTTCTACTGCATTAAGAGCGGGAGGTTTAGCGGGTCAGGCGAAGGGTGACAGATTGTTTGTCAAACTAGCGACGTATGCGCCCAATCCTATGAACATGGCTGCTACTATCTTGAGAGTGTCCGCGGCGTGCTAATCGTGAAGATATCGAACAAAGAGCAATACCTGGTCATTAAGAATCTCCAAATAAACATCCGCGTCATCACCATGGTGGCTGTAAGCACTATGGGACTTAACGTCTGAGGTCATCAGTCCCCTACTTAAACCTTACCAACCTAAGGACATCACACACAGCCGGCCGGGGTGGCCGAGCAGTTCTAGGCGCTTCAGTCTGGAACCGCGTGACCGCTACGGTCGCAGGTTCGAATCCTGCCTCGGGCATGGATGTGTGTGATGTCCTTAGGTTAGTTAGGTTTAAGTAGTTCTAAGTTCTAGGGGACTGATGACCTCACATGTTAAGTCCCATAGTGCTCAGAGCCGTTTGAACCTTTTTTGAACATCACACACATCCATGCTCGAGGCAGGATGCGAACCTGCGACCGTAGCAGCAGCGCGGTTCCGGACTGAAGCGCCTAGAACCGCTCGGCCACAATCCATCACCATAGTAACCTGAGTGAGTAGGCCTAAGTTATGGTAGGAAAAAGAGCCTCAAAGCATCACATAACCAACTCCAATCTGAACTACATCCTCCACCTTACATTGTCTACAGTGCCCCCAATCCGACCAGTGTGGCGTAATATGTGGGTGACGAGTATGTTGTCCAGTGAGCTTCATTTTATCTGTTCTTTCCAATTTACGGCGTTCCGGTAATTTTCCCCCAGTTACCTTACGGTTGTTACTGCTTCCAGCGATTTCTCTCTAATGTTGTAATCGGGCAATAGTTTTCTGTCTGTTTAGTCGAAGATTCTTTGAGAGTCCACTGTCACTTCCTGGATCAAGCGTGATCATTTTCAGGCCTTGCGTGTTTTCTGTACAGAGCAGTGTTGTTCGTGAAGATGTTGAGACGGCACTTGTTTTGTCGGCAGGTGCTTCAGTTGGTGATATGTCCGCCCACGGTAGCTGAGTGGTCAGCGCGACAGAATGTAAATCCTAAGGGCCCGGGTTCGATTCCCGGCTGGGTCAGAGATTTTCTCCTCTGAGGGACTGGGTGTTGTGTTTTCCTAATCATCATCATTTCATCCCCATCGACGCGCAAGTCACCGAAGTGGCGTCAAATCGAAAGACTTGCACCCGGCGAACGGCCTACCCGACGGGAGGCCCTAGTCACACGACATTATTATTATTATTATTATTATTATTATTATCATTATTATTAGTTGGTGATATGAGAATAATAAGCCTTCATCAGTAGAGGTTTACTTGCGACATTACAACAAACGAATAATTGATGAAGTAATGTACACACATTAAAATTATCGAAAGGACAAACTATTTTAACTCTTAACGAAAAATCATAGGAATTCGGCACGAGAATTATAAAGAAACAGTCGTAAAATTCTGAGGTTCATTACACCTTATCAATCTCCATTATCACTTCTTTTGGCATCAGTAAGTCGTAGCACCTCCTGTTGAGTCCGTTACAACTAGGCATCTCCTTCACATTGACGGAATGGGATGGGAGATCTCAGCTTGAGGAACGTTCTGCCAGTGATGTGTAAGCTGCACACCTGCCCCAGACTCTGGATGCTGTCTACATCCTCCAAAACTTTTATTTGAAGGGTATCCCAAAATGCTCTGTGGGGTTTGTATTAGGAGACTGAGTAGGCCAGTGGCACACACCGAATGTTCTACATTTCAAACCATTCAGACACGGCTCCGGCAACATATAGTCTGGAATTATCATGCATGTAGAGGAATTCAGGCCCATATTGCAAAATGCTTTGAATATAAATATTCGCTCACTGTATTCACTTTGCAAAAACAAGGACCTTCTTCATATTGGTCATTATTTTTCCCCAGACTGTGATAGACGCTCCCGGAAATTTGTGGATCTTCTTTACGTTCCTAAGCGTTTCTGCGTCACCTGGCGCCTCCAGATGTGCACTTTTCTGGAATCTGCGTGCAAACTGACGTGTAAATCAACTGTAAAGAGGACTTTTCGGTACTGATTCAGGTTTCATGTTATTGGCACCACAAAACACTACGTGCACGATTTCCACGATGAACAGTTGGAAACCTTAAAGGTCGCACTTGACTCGCATTCGGGAGGACGACGGTTCAATCCCGCGTCCGGCCATCCTGATTTAGGTTTTCCGTGATTTCCCTAAATCGCTCCAGGTAAATGCTGGGATGGTTCCTTTCAAAGGGCACGGCCGACTTCCTTCCCTAATCCGATGAGACCGATGACCTCGCTGTTTGGTCTCTTCCCCCCAAAACAACGCCGGCCGTGGTGGCCAAGCGGTTAAAGGCGCTACAGTCTGGAACCGCGCGACCGCTACGGTCGCAGGTTCGAATCCTGCCTCGGGCATGGATGTGTGTGATGTCCTTAGGTTAGTTAGGTTTAAGTAGTTCTAAGTTCTAGGGGACTGATGACCTTAGAAGTTAAGTCCCATAGTGCTCAGAGCCATTTGAACCCAAAACAACCCAACCCAACCCCTTAACGGTCGACGGCATGAAGGCCGCTTTCTTGCGGTCTGTTTCTGGTACTTTGAATTGAATCACTTACGTTACATGTTGCAAGACATCTCTTAACATTCTGGCTGTTGAAGCTCTTTCCTTCAGAGATCACACACAGGAATAAGTCCTGTCGTGCAGTGGTAAACCTTTGATTCCGTCAGTGGCTTTTTCTAGGTCGCCAAATTGTTGATGACGACTCCACATGCTTGAAATTACATCTCTTCTCGTATTTAGATGCCTTGCAGCATCAACTTGTGTCCCATTATTTTCAATTATGTCAGTTGCCTTCAACGTTTCATCATGCTTTAAATGAGGACGTTATTGCATCATTATATCTATTCCTGACCGTTTTTTTACGATTTTACACATTTATTTATTATTTGCGTCCCCTATTAAAACACACTTAATTCTTTCCAGTGTAACAATACAAAAAACACTTTTTGCTGTGGTAACTTGCTGGAATAACAGATGACTAGTACTTTAATATTTGCGTCCACTAACTTTCGTTATCTGGTCAATTTTTTTAATATTTACAGTTTTTTAGTTGTTCCTTAGACAGTTTTGATATATATTTGGATTAATTTTTTTTCTATTCTACATAATTTTTATCATGGACACTACAGACATCGCCAAACGATCGTATAATACCGCGTAGCTTCTATTTTACTTGTATTTTACCCTTGCAGTAGACAAATTTATTGGCTCAGCAAAAATCAGTTTCTGGATTGGCTAGGTAGGTATGTGCCGCAGTGCGGTCGTCAGTGACGTGTCAACCAGCGAACGTACCTCATCGTTCGTCTCGCAGTCCCAAAAAGTATGTCTTAGAGTGAACTTTTTGTACTAGTGTAATGATTAAATAATTAATTACATTTTTGTATGCACAGCCGATTCTGTGCTGATTCCCACAATGCACTTACTCGACATTATCAACAAAATAATTTACAGTAATCGCAATGCAACATTACCTTGAGGGGTACGCCCGGAGATGACGTAAGATGATTTCTCTCCTTCAAGGACGGAATTGCCATGCAGTTCTCAGTCCAGTCACATTCATTCTGCAGCAGGAGCTGTCGTAAAAGCTTAATGCAAGCAACGTAGTTTTAGATATCACTACACGACATTTGCCCGATGGCAAACTTGTAAATTCAAATTGCTATAAAATTAGCTCATTTACGTCTCCCCTGTAACACCTACACTTGAGCTCTGGCCAGACAATACGACCTGTCATCAACTTGAAGCCCCCAACATCTCTGAGCCTCTAGGTGCACGTGTCTGGAATCTCCGAAAGAAACGTAACCTTTCACCTGGCCGTCTCATCGTGCAGCTATGGTTCTTAGGATTATGCGTGGAACACGTTTTGTAGACGCCTCTTGCGAGATTAAACGCTCCGAAAAGGCAATCAACTCGTCAGGTTCCGACTGCGTCATCTGTCTGCCGTAACGTGAAGCCATGCATAGTCCGCTGGCGGCAAATGCAGCTCCGTCAATAGTTTATTTCGCCCAACGAAACGTAACTGCACAGGAAGTGGCAAATCTGCAGTCACGAGCGTTGCGGAAACTGCTGTTTTAGATGATGAGGGTCTCCGTGTTGCAAAATAGTAATGGTATAGTAGATTCTCCATTATGCAAAATAAAAATGCGTATAAAATGGGTAACAGCAACTGTACAATAATAATCTTTTGTCTTTAGTGCATTATTAACAGTCATTTCATTAGGGGCTGCCCGTAACTATAACATGTACGTTGTGAATATTTTTGTTTATAATAATTCTACATCTAGATACATACTTCGAAAGCCAACTTACGGTGCGTGGCTTGAGGGTACACTGTACTGCAAGTGATCGCTTCCTTTCCTGTTCCAATCGCAGATAGAGCGAGGCAAAAACGATTCTCTACATGCCTCCGTATGAGGCCTAATTTCTCGTATCTTCGAGGTCCGTACGCTAAGTGTATGTTGGCGGCAGTAGGATCGTTCTGCAGTCAGCTTCAAATGCCGATTCTCTGAACTTTCTCAGTAGTGTTCTTCAAAATGAAGACCGTGTTCCCTCCTGGGATTCCCACTTGATCTCTCGAAACATATCCGTAACACTTGCATGCTGATCGAACATACCAGTAACAAATTTATCAGCTCGCATCTGAATTGCTTCGACTTCTTCTTCCAATCCGACCTTTTGCGGATCCCAAACACTCGAGCAATACTAAAGAATAGATCGCACCAACTCCTATATGCGGTCACATTTACAGACAAACCACGCTTTCCCAAAATTCTCCCAGTAAACTGAAGTCGATCATTTGCCATCCCTATAACAATCCTCGCATGCTCGTTCCGTTTCATGTTGCTTCGCAGTGTTACGCCCAGATAGTTAAACGGCGCGACTGTGTCAAGCAGGACACTACTAATGCAAGAACATTAAGGGTTTGTTTTTTTCTACTCATCCGCATTAACTTACGTTTTTCTATATAAAGAGCCAGCTGACATTCATCACACCAACTAGAAATTTAGTCTAGGTCACTTCCTGGCAAATTAATACTGAGTGCCGGACAGAGACTCGAACTCGAGACCTTTGCCCTTCGCGGGCAAGTGGTCTACCATCTGAGCTAACCAAGCACGAATCACGCCCCGTCCTCACAGCTTTACATGTGCCAGTACCTCGTCTCCTACTTTCCAAACTTCACAGAAGCTCTCCTGCGAACCTTTCACAACTAGCGCTCCTGGAAGGAAGGATATTGCAAAGACATGGCTTAGCCACAGCCGGGGGATGTTTCCAGAATGAGATTTTCACTCTGCAGCGGAGTGTGCGCTGATGTGAAACTTCCTGGCAGTTTAAAACTGTGTGCCAGACCGAGACTCGAACTCGGGATCTTTGCATTTCGCGAGCAAGTGCTCTATCATCTGAGTTACCCAAGCACGACTCTCGCCCCGTCCTCACAGCTTTACATCTGCTAGTATCTCGTCTCCTACCTTCCAAACTTCATGTCAGCGCACACTCTGCTGCAGAGTGAAAATCTCATTCCGGGAACATCCCCCAGGCTGTGGCTAAGCCAAGTCTCTGCAGTATTCTTTCTTCTAGGTGTGCTACTTCTGCAAGGTTCGCAGGAGAGCTTCTGTGAAGTTTGGAAGGTAGGAGACGAGATACTGGCAGATGTAAAGCTGTGAGGACGGGGCGTGAATCGTGCTTGGGTAGCTCAGATGGTAGAGCACGTGCCCGCGAAAGGCAAAGGTCCCGAGTTCGTGTCTCGGTCCGGCACACAGTTTTAATCTGCCAGGAAGTTTCATATCAGCGCACACTCCGCTGCAGAGAGAAAATCTCATTATCGTCTAGGTCATGTTGATCACCTACAGTCACATATCTTCGACATCTTCCTGTACAAAACAGCATCAAGAGCGAACAACCGCAAATTGCTACCCACTCCTGCCAGATCATTTATGTACATAGAAAATACAAATGTTGTATCACACTTCCTTGGGGCACACCTGATGTTAGTGTGTCTCCGATGAACACTCGCCGGCCAAAGTGGGCGTGCGGTTCTAGGCGCTGCAGTCTGGAACCGCGAGACCGCTACGGTCGCATGTTCGAATCCTGCCTCGAGCATGGATGTGTGTGATGTCCTTAGGTTAGTTACGTTTAACTAGTTCTAAGTTCTAGGGGACTAATGACCTGAGAAGTTGAGTCGCATAGTGCTCAGAGCCATTTGAACCATTAGATGAACACTCGCCGTCGAACACAACATAATGGGTCACTATATTTTGCTTTCCTGTTGTAGCCGTACACCTTTCGGAACTGCATCTCAATTCTTAAGGACTACATGGACGTTTCTTGCCGCCACACCTGCTTCAGCTTATTACCCGCCAGTAAGTAAACGATGTAGTTGTTAAATTTTCCGCGAAAAAAAATCACCTTGAATTAGAGTTGTTGCTCCTCATTTTTAGCGCGAAAGAGAAGTTGGAATCGGAGATATTTCGCAACATGACGAAATTCCGCGCGGTGTCGTGTGATCGCGGAGGCGTACTGTGGGTTTTATCAGCCGCACGTCTGCTCTGCGCGGAGACGCCCCCCCCCCCCCCCCCCCCCCCCCCCCACTGCGCAGTAGACGAACGAGGAGAGCCGACGCGGACCGGTTAGCAGAAGTGCCACAGTCGCAGAATATTTGTAACGTCAAACTGTCTAAATGAAAAATGAGGTGATGGACGTTGGAGCAGAAGCTCCAATACACGTGTATAGTAACAAAGTAGGCGGCGAATACTGGTACTACTGTGCAGTATGTACAACTTCGCTTTCTTTTCAGTCGATTCTCGGAAAACATATTTGCGACAAAGGGAGCATCATGTGGAATTTCAGTTTCCGGAAGATTTTCAATTTCACTATATATTCTCAGGTAGAATTAGTCTGTAGTCAAAGAAACCACTGCAACTAAATTGCACGGGAAATGAATTTTCGAGATCGAAGAGTTCCCTCAGCAAGGAACTGACGACAAGAATCGTAATGCTTTCCCATGTAGCTCAATGAGTAAAGGAGTGCACGTGATATTCACACTACGCAGTAAAATACCAAACACCATCAATTTTAATCTATTGCAGAGGCTTCGTGCCCTAACTCAGATAAGGAACGTTAGTAGAAATAGCTTTATTTTTACTCACGTATGTATAAGTTTCGATTACTTGTTGAGATCAGCAATGTAAGTCCTTCTCTTATGTCAATCCAGGCATCCTCAGAGACCCACTTTACAATTAATATTGCAATGTCCAAAGTGTATAAGCTGCATAGTAATAACAATAAGAATAATTTCTTATCTAGCCTGTGGAACATGATGGTGCAGATTACGTTGCTGCAGTACGTAATTACTGAGAATCAGGTAACAGCAAGAACTGCAGTTGTACTTTCGATCACCACGACCGGTTACGACCATCAAGACATTTTGCAGTGGTTATGAGGCTATTTGACGTGGGGAGTACACATGCAATGTAAGAGCCACTGGTACTCTTATTTGATTCCATATGAGAGAAATAGTAGTAAACAAAAGTATTGCGGTAATGTCGCTCGCATAAAGTACTTTTCACGTAATAAATCACTGTGTACGGTTAGCTGGGGATTCTTCTGAATGTTTCTCCTGATCTTCAGGAGAGCAACTGTTCTTCGTAGAGCTGGAATTGGATGTTACTTAAAACTGGTAGTCATGAAGTTTGAATACTATGTATGCAGCCTGTGATAAGTCGCATTGTCTGCTTGAGCTGCACATCTATCTTGCTACACTGAGCACTGTCGCTGAATGCTGTTGTCCAGCTTGAATGAACATGATACTGCCAAAGCAGTTGAGCTAAGGGTTTGAGCACTGCAACCCCAGGAGGTACCAACAAGCTTCTGAATATATTACGGTTCTTGACTTTTGCGGGCACGTTGGAGGGATGTTCTCAGAAAGTTAGGAACCTATCGAGTGTTATTCCGAGGTACTTCGGTGTGCTGCAGTACTGTAGGGTTTGTCTTCGGAGTTTAACTTATGGGTTAGAGTGTCTGTTCCGAAGGTGGAATGCTGAAGTAACAGTTTTCTGAGGGTTTAGGCGGAGGCACCGTTTCCTGAAGTATGTGTCAGGATTTCCATGTCGGCAGTTAATGTGCTTTCAGCAGTGGTGTAACTGTAACTCTGGGTTACCAAACAGATGTCATCAGCATATATGAATTTCCTTGAGGTTGTGGCTCGCAGGTCATAAAGGTATAAGTTTATGACCTGCCCTGCAAACAATAAATCACATTGTTGGTGAATGACCGAAACGAGCCTTCGGGAATCAATAAATGACATCCACCATCCACCACCTGAAGGGCTCAACTGGATCAACTGATTGGACTTAGAAATCTAAGAACTTGTGTAATGTGTACATAATTTAGCATAATACTTTGGACAATTGATTCTGTACCTGTATTTCGCTTGTCATTTCTTACACTGTATACCCCTAAAATAATCTATTTGATCCAAGCTCTGTATCATCATACTATAAATAATAAACGTAATAAATGGAATGCTTAAGAGGTGATCAAAAAGTTTCCGGTTGAGGGCGTCGCTGCAGTGTATATTCAACATATCGGGAATTCGATGCCGGTATATGAGCACCGACATGTAAGCAGGGATCACTGTGGCATTCGTGTCTTTCTGACATGTGTTTGGTAGATCAAGACGCCGGCCGATCTGGAAGTAACCTCATCTTCAACTGGAGGACACCCGAACATCCACCCTACAGTCCTGATCTCTCTCCTTGTTATTACCACGCCTTCGGTCCCTTAAAAAAAGTCTTGAAGGGTCGACAACTCCTGTCGGACGAGGATGGGCTACAGGCAATCACGGACCTCTTCACGCCGTTGGACACGGTGTTTTAACCAAACGGGTATCTTCAGCCTAGTGCATCGATGGGATGATCACCTCAGTGTTCACGGCGATTTTGTCTGATAGGCTTACCGATTCTGAACTGTACGGCCATCGAACGGAAATTTTTTGATCACCCCTTCAATAAACGCATGACAGCAGTGCCGAACGACACAAATTGGGAGAGGAAATAACTGGTTTGGGAAAGAGAATTATCAGAGTACAGCAGGAAGAGAAAATGAAACGGAAGCTTGAAATGACGCGGAAAGCTGGGAGAGAGCTGGCAGTGTGGCAGAGATGGTGATTCGCTGTTAGACGGGAAGAAGGCGGGAGTTTTCATCTGTTCTTCTGCACATTTTAGTTAAAGTAAGCATTTTTTACGTTAAAACCAACGTGTATTTATTAGTCAATGTAAATATTGACCCATAAGACTTTAAAAAAATGACAGTTCGCGAGAAACGTTTCAATTTCAGTGTTAAAAAATTTTCGCAATCTTGCATCGTGGATGTAGTTCCACTCTAATCATAACTTCAACAGAAACTAAAATCTTGATAAGTCTGACATCGCAGTATCATCATGGCAGGCATAATATCGAGTCTGGATGATAGCATCTTTGTGTATACACTCTCTTGTGTAGAATACTAATAATTTACGTGATGACTGGGTGTTGTGTGCTGTCCTTAGGTTAGTTAGGTTTAAGTAGTTCTAAGTTCTAGGGGACTGATGACCATAGATGTTAAGTCCCATAGTGCTCAGAGCCATTTGAACCATTTTTTTGAACTAATAATTTATTTTAAGGCTACAACTACCTATATTATTTTTGCCAGCCTTATCACCCGCTTTTACTATTCTTACTTAGACGACTCGTGGGAAGCTTTACGCTGGTATTAGCCAGTTATGAAACGTGCAATCTTGCGTCGGCACGTAGCGCGCTGCTCATTGCTTGGAAAACAGACGAGTTCCAGCCCTCATTCTTTCTTCCTCTTTTTGCGTCATCTTCTGCGGCCTGGAACAGAAAACATATTACATTTTTATTTTCTACTCGTAAGTGGATGAGGTTATCTCCATAAACCAGTAACATGCCATACAACTGCACAACAGTGAATTACTGTTTGTTTATCGTCTGAACTACTTACGTTTTGCATATTATCGCACCCGCCCACTGGTTTGTTGCGCGCGAGCCAAAAAGCCAAGACTCAACGAAGACGGAAAAAAAAATATATCTGGCACGTAACTAAAGAATGAATCTTCCATTATATACCAAAGTGTTGTCTGTACTGAAACTCCCTGGAAGATTAAAACCGTGTACTGGACTGAGTTCTGATATCTCGATGTATTGAAATTGAAATCTCGATGTATTGAAATACGAGCTCTTACTTCTTACGCGAATCGTTTTTATTTGTAATTGAAAGAACTGTAGCTATTCTTAGCTATGTATTGAAACCGGCGCTCGCGATCACGCTGGTCAGCGAAAAAAATTAAACCCATTCATCCATATTAGCGACGCCATTACATGTTTTTCTTTCAGTATTGGTGTGTAGATGAAGTGTTGTAAGAATAATTATTGTGTGATGTTGTTTCACAATATGGAAGGGAGCGCTATTTCTTCAGAAGGATCAGTGCTTATACTGGTTAAATAATGTTGTGAAGATACGTTAAAAATATAACCGTAACTGTATGCTTTTGCTATTACGGAGGCGAATTTTATCTTTCATTGGTGCCTTGCGGCTATCTTTTTAACCTACCTCCACAACATTACGAAATCAGTGTAACCATTGATCCTTCTCAAGATGACATCGAAAACTAGGTCAAGCAGTTTGAATAAACCTTTCGTTTCTCCTACTGACCGCCTGTATTTCGCTTTATCCACACGAATTATTATTATTATTATTATATCTTCTTGGAAATGTAGTCAGTCTACGGAACTATCTAAATAGCTATTTGCTAGCATGCCATACACGTTTTACTTCCTTTTATTGGCGTAGCATCATCTGAAGCACAACAAACGAGCGTCAAAAACGTACCGGCGGCAGGTACACACCTCCCTGTGTCACACAGAAGACGCTGAGCTGCGGTCTTAGGAAATGGGGCTTCGGCAGTGGTGGTGAAATTTGCCAATATGCTGACTTGCAGGATACATGCACCGATTGGATGCATGTACTATCAGTGACCTTGCTGCAGCTAAAAAAAAAAAGCAGCAATCAAAACCCCCGAATAGTGAACTCTCCACAGAAAATGAGGGAAAATATCTCGCTGGTCATTTACTACAAAAACAAGTTTAAGATCTGAAGATGACAGCAAAGACTGTTGAAAACGATTGTCTTGATTGTCTTGAACAGTTAAAACATATCGCACTTCAATACTGTCATAAGGAGAAAATTCAATGAAGTTGCTTTTCTGCAAACAGCTGATTGTGACATCGCCATGATTTGGCACAGTTTACAGACAGGAGTTGGTCGGAGACAGACTGTCACAAAGCGTCCAGTCATGTTCAGCTTGTTTGGCGCGTAAAAAAATTTTGCCAAAATGGTTCAGAATGATCTGTCGCGGAGAAACATAGTGCCAGAGCAGATGTTCGAAGCACTTTCCATTGAGCGCCCTAGGTGGTTCCTGTAACTTTGCGGATAACGTTGTTCCGGTGTAGATATTTCGAGCATTGTATGGAACCTGGTGACTAGTAAACATGTCGCCACAGGGAATATAGGAACCTCGGAGGCCGGTTTAGGAAGAGGCGGCCGGCTCGTGCAGTGGGACGACGCCGGCTGGGTGACAACCAGCCGAGGCGCCCTGCGTGCGCCGACAGTCAGGTGTTTGGCGCGGCGCGGCGGGGCGGCCTTGCCACTGTGCTCCCGGATGTGTGGCACGGCGCGGCCTTCGCTCGGTGCGGCGCAGCTCTGCGCCGTCTCGCGAACCGCCGCGGCACAGACTCGCTTCCACTGTGCCGGCGCGCTGTCGGCGCAGCCTACTCACATAATGGACAGCGTCAGTGCCTGTCTCCAGGAGCCGTGTCCCAAAAACTCTAAACATGTATCGTTCACAGTACCAGAGATAAGATTCACTATCGTATTATTACACTGAAGCGCCGAAGAGCCCGCATCTCGTGGTTGTGCGGTAGCGTTCTCGCTTCCCACGCCCGGGTTCCCGGGTTCGATTCCCGGCGGGGTCAGGGATTTTCTCTGCCTCGTGATGGCTGGGTGTTGTGTGCTGTCCTTAGGTTAGTTAGGTTTAAGTAGTTCTACGTTCTAGGGGACTGATGACCATAGATGTTAAGTCCCATAGTGCTCAGAGCCATTTGAACCATTTGAAGCGCCGAAGAAACTGGTAAAGGCATGCGTATTCAAATACAGAGATATGTAAACAAGCAGAATACGGCGCTGTGGTCGGAAACACCTGAGTAAAACAACAAATATCTGGCGCATTTTTCAGATCGTTTACTGCTCCTACAATGGCAGATTATCAAGATGTGAGTTTGAACGTGGTGTTATTAGTCGACGCAGGAGCGATGGGACACAGCGCCTCCGAGGTAGCGATGAAGTGGGTATTTTCCCGTACGACCACTTCGCGAGTGTACTATGAATATCAGGAATCCGGTAAAACGTCAAATCTCTGACATAGCTGCGGCCGGGAAAGATCCTGCAAGGACGGGACCAACGACGACCAGAGGGACTAGTTCGTTGTGACAGAAGTGCAACCCTTCCGCAAATTGCTGCAGATTTCAGTGCTGGGCCATCAACAAGTGTCAGCGTGCGAACCATTCAACGAAACATCATCGATATGGACTTTCGGCGCCGTAGGCCCACTCGAGTACCCTTGATGACTGCACAACACAAAGCTTTACGCCTCGCTGGGCCCATCAACACCGGCATTGGACTGTTGATGGCTGGTAACATGTTGTCTGAAGTACAACAAACGATCGTCGAAGACGAACCGGCGGCAGGTTCACACCTACCTGTGTTACGTCGAAGGCGCTGAGCTGCGATCTCACGATGAAAACTCAGGAAATGGGGCTTCGCCAATGGTGATGCAGTCTGCCAATGTGGTGACCTACATCAGTAACCTTGCTGCAGATAAAATAAAGCAGCAATCAAAACCACCGAAAAGTGAGCTCTCCACAGAACATTAAGAAAAATATCTTGCTGTTGATTTTTTTATTATCTTCCAGTCTGTAGTTTATAAATTCTTGTATTTTGTTATTACTATATCTGTTTTATGGAACTTTCTCTGCAATAGATTCTTTGAGTGTATTAAACTGTGTTATGTATGTTACTAATAGTCTACCAGTATTGTAATATCATTCCTGGCCAAATAAGATAAATCAGGTTTCATTGACGCATACAGTATAGGGAGTCCCACATCATTATACTCAAAATGACACAGACGCTACAGTCTCTTAAACTGAGTGTTTTGAGATGAGAAACCAGTATCGAGATGAATACTTCAACGGATATCATGTCGGGAATGAGCAGTTCTTGTGATGCGCATGCTGGGAAACTGCTTCGTCATGAATTAACCTACACAGAATGTTTCCATCTCTTGCTAGATCTTCCGATGCGTCTCGTCCCATATCGTTAATAATTTACATACGATTCGGAAGGTCTTTCACTATCCAGCATGTGGTGTCTTCATACCAGTTTTTCAGGTACTTGCTTATTTTTTCCAGGTCTGCCTGCACCTCTAATTCTACTGGTATTCTTGCATTTTTTACGAGTGTAATTATGTTCTGTTATAGAATAACTTATTGCCCTTAAAATTTCATTTCTGCATTATCTCGTATACCTTTTTCCCCCCTCCCAGGTTTCGCTGCCACCGGACTGGAAAGGCAGTAGTCCTATAGAAGTTGATTCTCGTATGTTATCGGTCCTCTTTGACGACCCAGACAACTATGAGACACACTTGCTTGAATACTTTACGGTGTAAAATAAACTTGCTTCGGACTGGACCCTTGGAACGCACGCAGTTAACTTTGCTGCAACTTTAGAAATGTCACCATCTTTTCCCCGTAAGTTATTTAAATTGTAAATGGCGTGCTGTAAACTGTCTTATTTTTCTTCAAGTATTGAGGCATCGTCTTCATATAGTAAAACTTTCAAAACTGTTTCTTTTGATAGTCCAGTACCTCTGTAATTAAACTACATCCAGTTACGGATGATGGCATTAATATAAATGTTCGAAAGAATAATTGATACTGGGTACCTTTGTCGCAAGTATTTATTTATTAAAATTTCAGCTCTCTTTGTCGTTTCTCTGTTTATAATATTCTTTTTACAGGCTTTAACATGGCCTTTACTGATTTTTGAGGAAGTTCATTATTTCCTATTGTTGATCACAGCTTATTCCTATTATCGTTTTCCAACGCTTTGACGAAGAGAAAATGAAATTCACTTCCTTTCTCTTATATCTGCCGAAAAATAGTAGTTTTGTCCTTCTCTAGTAAGATCTGAAATTTATGTAAGCCTCTTGAAGTCTCAGAATGTGTCCTGTCAACCGATTCATTCATTTATTCAAGTTGTGGCACAAATTTCTTGTTTCCCCAATTCTGTTGAGTACCTTCTGGTTAGTTACGCGTTCTACTCTTCTAATCTTAAGCATTCTTCTGTACCACCACATTCCAAAAGCTTCTATTGTCTCTATTGTCTTCCTGTCTAAACTATTTAACGTTCTTGTTGCGCTTTCAAGTATGACTACACTCCAGAAAATATTTCAAAACACTTAACTCTATATACGATGTTAACAAATTCCTCTTCTTCGGAAACGCTTTTCTTTCCATTAACGGTTTACTTTTTGTGTCCTCTCTGCCTCGGCCATCATCATCTGTTTTTTGCTGCCCGAATAGTAAAACTCAGCCGGCTCCTGTGGCCGAGCGGTTCTAGGCGCTTCAGTCCGGAACCGCGCTGCTGCTACGGTCGCAGGTTAGAATCCTGCCTCGGGCATGGATGTGTGTGATGTCCTTAGGTTAGTTAGGTTTAAGTAGTACTAAGTCAGGAGACTTATACCACGATACTTAACACCATTTTAAATTTTGCAAACTGCACATTTTGCAAATTGCATGCTATTTGTGCCAACGATGATGGAGGTATCTACAAAAACAGTGCACAATCGTTTGTGGTGTATTCACTACGGATTTTTTTCCAATGCTAGTACATGAAATTGCTTGTACAGGGTGGTCAAAATAAAACTGCCCGGAACATATTTCATGAACCGTAAGATAAAGAATCCAACTTATATCAGTGGTCTGGGCTGCGGAAGATGTAAGTTGGGTTGCCTGTCTTAACGTGCATCAAATATTTTCCTTACAGATTTATTTTGACCACGTTGTGTATAAAATCCCAATAGATATCGAAGTTCGTAGGACCCTAGCTGTTCGTGACACTGCACAATAGGAAACAGGGATGTTGGCTTATTTTATGCGCCGTTGTAGTTCGTGTAATTCATGAATTCAGACTGACGGTCATCACTTTGAATGTTGTTATGAGCTCAAGTTCTTGCTATTTTTTGTTAGTAAAACAATCATATTGTTGATTAACACACTGCCACCGAAAGGCAGGGTTCCACGTTCGAGTCCAGTTCTCCGCATTACGTTTTTCCCAGTGAATGCTAATCTTCGAGGGTATGGATAAGACTTGCTATGAAATTTGCGAAATAGTAGAGGGGTACTGACATAAATAAAGCTGTGGGCTGTGTAGTTCAGTCGGTAGCAGACCTGACCGAGGAAAGCTAGGTTCTACTTTCGCGTCCAAGTCTGTCACATGTTCTTAGTGTGCTGAGCTTTTGTCTGTTCTTACTTCTGTTGAGCTACACACACACACACACCTTAATGTATAAGTATTCGGTAATGATGCTACGTTTATTACTGTGATCTGTGTTCCAGACAAATTTCCAGCAAAAATGATTAAATTTCGTTATATAACGTCACTGCCTCACCCAGAAAATAATACTTTTTGCATTTCAGATCAATATACACGTAACTGTAATGCACCTGATGATAGCAGCAGGCTGCCGAAACGCGTCGTGCTAATTGGTGTGTTGTTGTCTTCAGTCCGAAGACTCCATACAGTGCATGCTTCTTCATCTCCGAATAACTTCTGCAATCTACATCCTTCTAAATCTGCTTAATGTATGTACTGTATCTCTTAGTCTCTCTCTCTCTCTCTCTCTCTCTCTCTCTCTCTCTATGATTTTTGCCTCTCACATTTCCTTCCAACACTAAACTGTCATTCTCTTGAAGTCTCAGAGTGTGTCCTGTCAACCGATTCATTCATTTATTCAAGTTGTGGCACAAATTTCTTGTTTCCCCAATTCTGTTGAGTACCTTCTGGTTAGTTACGCGTTCTACCCTTCTAATCTTAAGCATTCTTCTGTACCACCACATTCCAAAAGCTTCTATTGTCTCTATTGTCTTCCTGTCTAAACTATTTAACGTTCATGTTGCACTTTCAAATATGACTACACTCCAGAAAATATTTCAAAACACTTACCTCTATATACGATGTTAACAAATTCCTCTTCTTCGGAAACGCTTTTCTTTCCATTGGCGGTTTACTTTTTGTGTCCTCTCTGCCTCGGCCATCATCATCTGTTTTTTGCTGCCCGAATAGTAAAACTCAGCCGGCTCCTGTGGCCGAGCGGTTCTAGGCGCTTCAGTCCGGAACCGCGCTGCTGCTACGGTCGCAGGTTAGAATCCTGCCTCGGGCATGGATGTGTGTGTGATGTCCTTAGGTTAGTTAGGTTTAAGTAGTTCTAAGTCTAGGGGACTGATGACCTAAGATGTTAAGTCCCATAGTGCTTAGAGCCATTTAAGCCATTTTGAGTAAAACTCAACTTCTACTTTGCCTCGTTTCTAATTCCCTCATCATCACCTGGTTCAATTCGACTTTATTCAATAATCCTAGTTCTGCTTTTGTTGATGTTCGTCTTATATCCTGCTGTCAAGACACTGCCCATTCCGTTCAACTGCTCTTCTAAGTCCTTTGCATTACAGTGTCATCGGCAATAAATATTAGTAAAAAGTGACTGATTCGCAAAAAAATGTTCCATAAATATTTGATGGATTCGTTGACCTCAACCAGTTCCAAATAACATGGATAAATTTCAGGTACACAGGAATGTACTTCTTGTCTCGGTATCCAACTGTTGGAGGTAATTTTGAGAGAGCGGGCTATTCGCAGCAGAATGCCGGACATTTGCCGCGCCGGACATTTGCCACATTTGCCCCTTCGCCAGGTAGTGATCCCTCAGGTAAGGGACGCCCTTCATCGTACTACTTCTGTCCGCTGTCAAACCGCCGTCTCCACATCTTACTCGATACAACCAGTACGTAAGGGACCTTCTTCTTCGACATTTTGGCGAAATACAGAGCTTATTTTCCGACATCGAAATAGTTGTATCTTTTGGGACACGAAAGCAATTCCGACGATTATGTCAGTATGTAATTAGTGCTTTCAAGTATAAATATAGATCCCTATGTCTGTACGGTAGCTTCCTTTCACGCTTACTGATTGCGATAGAAACAGTCCATCATCATGGGAGCAACAAGAAAGGAATGCTGTAAAGAGAATGCGAATGTACGCTAATCATTTCTTTTTGATCGCTGCATTTGTGCCTACTTTAATTACTACAACTGCATGGCCAAAAGACAATAAGGAAAGAAGAAATGGGTATGTGAATGTTTGAAAAGAAGAACGAGATACTCCATATTAATTTACTCTCTAAAATCTGATATCCCTTCTGACGAAACATTAGTTAATAAAGTGTAGCGGGTCAGTGTTCAAAACATGATTGAAAGTACGTTCATAAACAGAGATAAGAACATCTATGATTGACATATCATCTAAAGTCGACGTACAATTTTAAAATGTTAGAAATAAGGAAATGAAGTAATACACAATGCTATGCTTGTAACGTACGTTGTTGTTCTACATTGTTTAGCTCTGGTATTAACAGGGTCATACAGAGAAAGCATCCTAGGTTTTGGAGGGAAAAGCCGTAATTGTAATGATCTCCACTTCAACAGAAACAAGAAGCACAACTTAAGGAAAAATAATGTAATGTGTGCTCCAGCTCACAAGCGACATTGAAGCAGGTAATTCCTGTGACTTAGTATGGAGAGACGTTATATTCGACAACCAGAATAAATTAATAACTTGCTCCTTTTACCGACCCCCGGTCTGAGATGAAGCAGTTGCTGAACATTTCAAAGAAAACTCCAGTCTCATCGCAAATAGGTACCCTACTCATACAATTATAGTTGGCAGTGACTTCAGTCTACCTTCCGTATGTTGACAAAAATACATTTACAGATCCTACTGTAGATAGAAAACATTTTCCGTAATTGTTCTAAATACTTTTTATAAAATTATTTTAGTTCACGAGGTCATTCAAATTGTAAATGGTTACGAAAACACACTTGACCTCTTAGCCACAAATAATCCTGAGCATCATGACGGGTACAGGAATTAGTGAACACACATCCGTAGCGAGGTTCAATTCCGTAACAAAGAAATTCACCAAAAATAAACTATATTTATAACAGCAACTAAAAATTCGGTTGACGTCTTTCTAAGAGACAGTCTCCAGTCCATCCAACTATGTAAGTGAAGACCATATGTGGCTTAAGTTCAAAGAAATGGTATCAACAGCACTCGAGAGATTCATACCAAATAAATTAATATCAGAAGGAACTGATCCCCCATGGTACACAAAACAAGACAGAAAGCTGCTGCAGGAGCACCGAAAAACGGACATATAATTTAGACGAGCGCAAAATCTCCAAGATTGGCGAAGTTTTACTGTGGCTCGAAATTTGGTGCGGATTTCAATGCGAGATGCATTTAATAGTTTTTACAACGAAACTCTCTCTAGAAATGTGGCGAAAAATCCATAGAGATTCTGGTCCTATGTTAAGAAAACCAGCGGAAAGGCTCAGTAAGTACCTTTACTGCGGGTCGGGCGGCGAGTGAGGAGGAGGAGGAGGAGGAGGAGGAGGAGGAGGACGGGGGGGGGGGGGGGGGGGAGACAAGGGACCCAACCCTTCGGAGCAGGTAAAATCGTGGCAAATGTCCGGCGTGGCAAATGTCCGCACACCCTGCAGCAAGCAGTGTAGGAGGAGAAAGCATTGTGCAGGTAAAATGTAACGGTGGCCGCCGTTGCGGCAGCGAGGACTCCTGCCCGACACAATGTGGCGGCGTGACCGGCGCGCTGACACCGGTGGACGGGAGCCGCAAGCCACTTTCCTGCTCGGACGGTACCAGTCACGGCGTTTCCCATACAATGGGCGAGGGCGCGTGGAAAGCGCCCTGTTCTTCTAAGGAGAAATTCTGTCCGCGCCTCTTTGCAGAGACCGGGGATTGCAGACACGTGCGCGTAAAGTGAATCACCAATACGAGGCACGTAAACAGGTAACAGCGAGTTAATTACGTAACCCTCGGCGGAGCTACCTTGGGAAAAAGAGTTAATGAACTACCATTTAGGTTGCAACTATGTTAGTCCGAATGTGTGTTTGAGCGTTGTTACGCTGTCTCATTTAACACTTCCGACACAGCTTGGAGGTTCTTGTTCACGTAATAGCTCACTGCTGAGGAGCGAATTACACAACTGCTACTTGCGAGACGATGGGTTTTGCATGAGATAAGCATCGACGGCCATCCCGTATTGTGCGTATCTACTAAGTCAAGTCGTAAAGGAAATAGGGACGAATATAGTACTTTTTAAGACTGAACGAGAGAGAGAGAGAGAGAGAGAGAGAGAGAGAGAGAGAGAGAGAGAGAGAGAGGGGGGGGGGGGGGAGGGAAGGAGGGAGGGAACCCGATGCTTCAGTATCAATGTAGTACGTGTCGCACATAGGTCAGCCAACAGACTTGTAGTTTCTGATGCTGTTCACTAGCCACAAGTGTGTTGCTTTTGATCGCATCCTCTATAGTGTGGAGTAGGCGAATACTACTACTTGAGTTATGCATACACCTATTCCAAGCAAAACAATCGTTCACAGTCGAGATCTTGGCCTAATAGCAACACAACTACTTTTTTTTTCTTTCTGTTTTTTTCTTTTTTATCAGCGTGCACTGCAGATAATATAACGCGTGAACCTCATTAAAAATCTTCCCGGGTTCGATTCCCGGCGGAGTCAGGGATTTTCTCTGCCTCGTGATGACTGGATGTTGTGTAATGTCCTTAGGTTAGTTAGGTTTAAGTAGTTCTAAGTTCTAGGGGACTGATGACCATAGATGTTAAGTCCCATAGTGCTCAGAGCCATTTGAACCTCATCAAAAATGTATATCTTTCCCTATTTCCATTCAAAAATTGTTCAAATGGCTCTGAGCACTATGGGGCTTAACTTCTGAGGTCATCATTCCCCTAGAGCTTAGAACTACTTAAACCTAACTAACCTAAGGACATCACGAGGCAGGATTCGAACCTGCGACCATAGCGGTCGCGCGGTTCCAGACTGTAGCGCCTAGAACCGCTCGGCCACTCCGGCCGGCCTATTTCCGTTCCATCCATTTTAGTTTTGCCTGTTTAATTTACGACCATATTTGTTATGTTTAGGAAACGAGCACGTAGCATTTCCTAAGAACATGAGTTCATCCCTACCTCCACTACCACTGCAACAACAACAACAGCAGTACAGAAAAAAGTGTTACCGATCAGGATATTATTGCACTTGGCCTCCCGTAGCCGTTATCGGAAGCACGCGGCGACGTTACAGTAAACAAGTACAGCGGTGACTAAGGAAAACGCATCGCATTGTGAATAATTTTAAGACAGTTGCGCATATACTATCAAGAGATACAACGTGTCCTCGTGAAATATCACGATAAAAACTCATGATAAGCCGACCGAAACGCCCTCACTCTCAGGTGTAATAACATTGTGGTCTACTACTAGCATCTTCCAATTTTCGATGCCCAAACGTACCACACCATAAAATGCAGTTCCTAAACTCCTTGAACTTATGCGATTGTAGCTTCATTAAAGAGAAAAATATTTTCAGTCCCAGCGGTAGAACAGTCTTTAGATATTATTTTATGGAGTTCGAAGGTAACGTTAATCTAGATGAAATGAAGGAGCCAGTTAAAGAATACCCCCGCATTTACCCTAACAATAACCTCCGTTCTTTGAAACGATCTGTGGACGAAACGAAAATGCAAGGTGTTTTCTAACTGCTGACGCTGCGGGGCTCGTTGTTTTTAGTGGCTCCCTGAGATACTTGGAGGCTTGACATAGCTGACTTCCGGCTACGCAATAGGCCTTGGGAATAACAAAGAAAAATTACCTCCAGGTCCATTACTGACATGACAAACTTCCTTTACGAGAATGAATGAATGAATGCGTAGCGCAAAGGGTAGCAATGGACTGCATTACGAAAGAAGCGCCGTGGGAGAATGTTCTTTCATTCAGAAACAGAGTCGAGTTGCTGCATTTGAAAACGAAGAATAGCGAGGAGTCTCCATGTAGTAGACAAACGTAAACACAGTGGGGAAAAGTTGCTGTCGATGGGCCACCTACAGAAAATGTACAATAAAACCCTCAGATACTGTAATAAATATTTTATTTTCAGTATAACTTCAACAGCATCTTTTGCATTTCACTGTAATAGACACAGAAGTCGTAAATATACAGTATCAATGAAATATTTGAAAAATGTCATTGACCCAATCAAGGTGACTGGTTTCCTTCATTAGGCCAGGTAGGTTCTGTGAATGGGCTGTAGTATGCTAGCTTTTAAGTACTTCATACCTTTAAATACGTGTCAATACATTTCAGATTTTTTTTCGTCTGTAACCGAATAACATATATACGAAACCAAACAAGCTAGAAGTAGAAATGTCGCCTTCGAAGGCAAAGAAAAACACATTTGACAGATTATCAAAACATAAACGATTAGAAAACATATAATGAAACCATTCCTTAAATTTGTTTCATAGTGGTCTGCTTAGGCCTAAGATTAGACAAAATTCGAGGTGGCTCTTTCAAGGCAACTCGCATTGCGTCACTTAACGCTTGGTCGCTGTCAACAGCATGTAACTTTACATTGTAAATATGACAAAATGGTGTAAACTGCTCGTACTTTCCAATTCTATCTGCAAAAATTTAATCACTGTTACCATAGCATTATAATGCTTCAATGATTAATACTAGTCAATTACAAGAACATAGTGCAAATCTTACCTTTTTTCACTATTGCTTTCTGTCTTTGTGGAACAACTCAGTACTAGGATGGCAAATCTTTGTCAACAAGGGGTACGCTTAATGGCTCAAATGGCTCTAAGCACTATGGGACTTAACATCTGAGGTCATCAGTCCCATAGACTTAGAACTACTTAAACCAAACTAACCTAAGAACATCACACAGGAGGGGCCGAGGGGCTGTAGGCGCTACAGTTTGGAACTGCGCGACCGCTACGGTCGCAGGATCGAATCCTGTCTCGGGCATGGATGTGTGTGATGTCCTTAGGTTAGTTAGGTTTAAGTAGTTCTAAGTTCTAGGGGACTGATGACCTCAGAAGTTAAGTCCCATAGTGCTCAGAGCCATTTGAACCATTTGACATCACACACATCCATGCCCGAGGCAGGATTCGAACCTGCGACCGTAGCAGCAGCGCGGTTCCTGACTGAAGTGCCTAGAACCGCTCGGTCACAGCGGCCGGCTACGCTTAGTGACCGCTAGTATCTGCGTATTATAAATAGCCACAGAGAAATCTAGTTGGCTCATCGACGGAACCGGCTCATTTATAGGAGCCTTCCCTAAAGTAACTAACGTAGTACATCTTTATTGCGTTCCCTCAGACATTCACTCGTTTGCGATAGTGTCATTTCACTTTCGCATTTCGCTAGCGCAAACGCTGGTATTTTCTTCTCCGCAGAGACTCTCGAAATGGACAAGTTTCTCCGAGCGACAATGTTGATACTTTTTTTTTTTGTCATCAGTCTACTGACTGGTTTGATGCGGCCCGCCACGAATTCCTTTCCTGTGCTAACCTCTTCATCTCAGAGTAGCACTTGCAACCTAGTCCTCAATTATTTGCTGGACGTATTCCAATCTCTGCCTTCCTCTACAGTTTTTGCCCTCTACAGCTGCCTCTAGTACCATGGAAGTCATTCCCTCATGTCTTAGCAGATGTCCTATCATCCTGTCCCTTCTCCTTATCAGTGTTTTCCACATATTCCTTTCCTCTCCGATTCTGCGTAGAACCTCCTCATTCCTTACCTTATCAGTCCACCTAATTTTCAACATTCGTTTATAGCACCACATCTCAAATGCTTCGATTCTCTTCTGTTCCGGTTTTCCCACAGTCCATGTTTCACTACCATACAATGCTGTACTCCAGACGTACATCCTCAGAAATTTCTTCCTCAAATTAAGGCCGGTATTTGATATTAGTAGACTTCTCATGGCCAGAAATGCCTTTTTTGCGATAGCGAGTCTGCTTTTGATGTCCTCCTTGCTCCGTCCGTCATTGGTTATTTTACTGCCTAGGTAGCAGAATTCCTTAACTTCATTGACTTCGTGACCATCAATCCTGATGTTAAGTTTCTCGCTGTTCTCATTTCTACTACTTCTCATTACCTTCGTGTTTCTCCGATTTACTCTCAAACCATACTGTGTACTCATTAGACTGTTCATTCCGTTCAGCAGATCATTTAATTCTTCTTCACTTTCACTCAGGATGGCAATGTCATCAGCGAATCATATCATTGATATCCTTCCACCTTGTATTTTAATTCCACTCCTGAACCTTTCTTTTATTTCCATCATTGCTTCCTCGATGTACAGATTGAAGAGTAGGGGCGAAAGGCTACAGCCTTGTCTTACACCCTTCTTAATACGAGTACTTCGTTCTTGATCGTCCACTCTTATTATTCCCTCTTGGTTGTTGTACGTATTGTATATGACCCGTTTCTCCCTATAGCTTACCCCTACTTTTTTCAGAATCTCGAACAGCTTGCACCATTTTATATTGTCGAACGCTTTTTCCAGGTCGACAAGTCCTATGAAAGTGTCTTGATTTTTCTTTAGCCTTGCTTCCATTATTAGCCGTAACGTTAGAACTGCCTCTCTCGTCCCTTTACTTTTCCTAAAGCCAAACTGATCGTCACCTAGCGCATTCTCAATTTTCTTTTCCATTCTTCTGTATATTATTCTTGTAAGCAGCTTCGATGCATGAGCTGTTAAGCTGATTTTGCGGTAATTCTCGCACTTGTCAGCCCTTGCCGTCTTCGGAATTGTGTGGATGATGCTTTTCCGAAAGTCAGATGGTATATCGCCAGACTCATATATTCTACACACCAACGTGAATAGTCGTTTTGTTGCGTCGTTTTGTTGCCACTTCCCCCAATGATTTTAGAAATTCTGATAGAATGTTATCTATCCCTTCTGCCTTATTTGACCGTAAGTCCTCCAAAGCTCTTTTAAATTCCGATTCTAATACTGGATCCCCTATCTCTTTTAAATCGACTCCTGTTTCTTCCTCTATCACATCAGACAAATCTTCACCCTCATAGAGGCTTTCATTGATACTACGAGAAGTGAACGTCCAGAAGGATAGCCAGCAGGCGCACCTGACAAATCGGTAGCAAGCAGCCAATTGGCCCTGCAAGCGGCTAGTCACTTAGCGCCAGTTAGACCCAAGCGTCGTCGGCACGTGTGTTGGCAGTACGTGCTTCAATGGCAAGATTTCACTGTGAGGGTTAGACCCCCGCAACTAACGTAGTGACTTCTAGTGGGCCCCTTTTCGCGCTTTACAACTAATCTACACACACACACACACACACACACACACACACACACACAAAGAGAGAAAATAATCATACGGTTGCGAAGTATCCCCTGGTATGTATTGTACAGTGTTTTTGAGTGTGTGTGTGTGTGTGTGTGTGTGTGTGTGTGTGTGTGTGTGTGAGCGCGCTTCCTTGTGCACAGTTCAGTCAAATTACGAGGTGCATTGAAATTCTAAGGCCTCCGATTTTTTTTCTAATTAACTAGTCACCCGAAATCGATGAAACTGGCGTTACTTCTCGACGTAATCGCCCTGCAGACGTACACATTTTTCACAACGCTGACGCCATGATTCCATGGCAGCGGCGAAGGCTTCTTTAGGAGTCTGTTTTGACCACTGGAAAATCGCTGAGGAAATAGCAGCATGGCTGGGAATGTGCGGCCACGGAGAGTGTCTTTCATTGTTGGAAAAAGCCATAAGTCACTAGGAGCCAGGTCAGGTGAGTAGGGAGCATGAGGAATCACTTCAAAGTTGTTATCACGAAGAAACTCTTGCGTAACGTTAGCTCGATGTGCGGGTGCGTTGTCTTGGTGAAACAGCACACGCGCAGCCCTACCCAGACGTTTTTGTCGCAGTGCAGGGAGGAATTTGTTCTTCAAAACATTTTCGTAGGATGCACCTGTTACCGTAGTGCCCTTTGGAATGCAATGGGTAAGGATTACGCCCTCGCTGTCCCAGAACATGGACACCATCATTTTTTCAGCACTGGCGGTTACCCGAAATTTTTTTTGGTGGCGGTGAATCTGTGTGCTTCCATTGAGCTGACTGGCGCTTTGTTTCTGGATTGAAAAATGGCATCCACGACTCATCCATTGTCACAACCGACGAAAAGAAAGTCCCATTCATGCTGTCGTTGCGCGTCAACATTGCTTGGCAACATGCCACACGGGCAGCCATGTGGTCGTCCGTCAGCATTCGTGGCACCCACCTGGATGACACTTTTCGCATTTTCAGGTCGTCGTGCAGGATTGTGTCCACAGAACCCACAGAAATGCCAACTCTGGAGGCGATCTGTTCAACAGTCATTCGGCGATCCCCCAAAACAATTCTCTCCACTTTCTCGATCATGTCGTCAGACTGGCTTGTGCGAGCCTGAGTTTGTTTCGGTTTGTTGTCACAGGATGTTCTGCCATCATTAAACTGTCGCACCCACGAACGCACTTTCGACACATCCATAACCCCTTCACCACATGTCTCCTTCAACTGTCGATGAATTTGAATTGGTTTCACACCAGGCAAATTCAGAAAACGAATGATTGCACACTGTTCAAGTAAGGAAAACGTCGCCATTTTAAGTATTTAAAACAGTTCTCATTCTCGCCGCTGGCGGTAAAATTCCATCTGCCGTACGGTGCTGCCATCTCTGGGACGTATTGACAATGAACGCGGCCTCATTTTAAAACAATGCGCATGTTTCTATCTCTTTCCAGTCCGGAGAAAAAAAATCGGAGGCCTTAGAACTTGAATGCACCCCGTAATGTGACCACCGTATATGTTCGACGCAACGTGCAATACCCACTCACAGATGGCAACACTGGCAGTGAAGGGAGCGGGGGGGGGGGGAATGCAGAAAACAGTGCAGTCATTATCGTAATGCAGAAACGGAGCGATTTATGTGACGTCCAAAAAGGGAATGACCATTGGGTTTTGGGGCAAAGGTAGAAGCATTTCCGAAACGGCTGAGTTTGTGAGCCGTTGTTTTGAGTGCCACCGTATTTAAGTCTGTCGTGCATAGCCCATTATCTGCCCAGCATCCCTCACCCCCTCTTGTGGATCCTCGTCCTCCATCGGCTCCTTTCCCCCCTTCCCCCCTTTCGTTTTTCCTCTCCTTCCCCCCTTTCTTCTTTCCCATCATCTGTCCAGGTTCCCCCCACCTGCCCTCGGCTGTGGTATGTCACGTTTGCGAACTTTTTAGTGCAGTGTTCAAGTGAATGTTCAGTGTTGTTCGTCTTTCCAAAGTGTTGCGAACAGAAATAATGCTGTCGCTGGGTGTGAATTTTATGTCTCTTGCGAACAGAAACCAGACTGTCGCCGTATTTTTTAATTGTCTGTCTATTATTTTACCTGTCTGCTTCATATGTATTTTATTAGCACCATCATCCCTTTGTTCTATGTTTAAGTTCCAAGATTTTTCCGCCGTGTTACCATTTAAGTCTCCGATTTTATCGCCTGTTTTTATTATTTATTATCTTCATCTTTTTAAAAGAAATTCTGTAGGCTGAAGAGCGGCGTACTAAGCTGCTGCCAGCCCGCCCCCTTCGGGGGGGGGGGGGGGGAATCGAAACTCAATAAAGAAAAAAAAAGCCCATTATCATTGGCAGGAGGCGTTCCAATCCCTGGCGGCTAGGATTTTTGTACGATCACTATTATCTCGTCCGCAGCTCGTGGTCGTGCGGTAGCGTCCTCGCTTCCCGCGCCCGGGTTCCCGGGTTCGATTCCCGGCGGGGTCAGGGATTTTCTCTGCCTCGTGATGACTGGGTGTTGTGTGATGTCCTCAGGTTAGTTAGGTTTAAGTAGTTCTAAGTTCTAGGGGACTGATGACCATAGATGTTAAATCCCATAGTGCTCAGAGCCACTTTTGAACTATTATCTCGCAGTGTTACGTGGCTGCGGAAGGCACACCATTCCTTGGAGACACTTCTGTCACCCGCCTTACTGCGCTGACTCCATAAGGACCTAGTGGCTCGAAAAACACCACTCCGCTTCAGGAATTACGTCAGCGGCGGAGGTACCAGTTCTACCCCATGTACGGTGGTCCAAGGCGAGCAGTGCGCTCCTCCCAGGGCTTCTCTAATATTTTCCTGTGTCACAGGCACCAGTTTATTTGACGAGTGCCGGACGCTAGGTAACACGTTGTCCAGCAGAGTTGCTACGCGAGGCTCCTCTCGAGGTTCAGGCAGCCTCGGCGGTCGGCGGCGGCGGCGGCGCGGCGCAGCGGCGGCGACAGGAAGCGGCCAGCTGATTACTGTCATCTGGCCGTCATTAGCGCTCAGCCTGTGGGAGCCGCCGCTTCCGGCCGCGCGGGCTCTCACGCGACGCCACTCGGCGCTGCGCGCCGCGGCGATTGATTTACTACCGGCCAGCCGTGGCTGGCTGCCTCTCGGAAGGCCGGCGCCTCGTCGTGACGTTCTGCCGTGGAGGGCTGCGGTTTTAATTGGTTTGACGTGGCCCGCAGCGAATTCGTATGAATCCTGTTAATCTCATTGTAGCACATGCACCCTACGCTCTGAATTATTTGTTGATTCCCGTCAGTCTGTTCCTCTACGTTCCTACATTATACAACTCCCTCTACTACCTTGGAAGTTACTCCCTGATGTCTAAACACTTCCCGTCACCTGTCCTTTTTCTTGTCAAGATTTCGCCGATTCTGCGGAGTTCCACATTTCTTATCAGTCAGTCCATCTAATTTTTAATATTCTTGTGGAACACCACAACTCACATTCTTCGATTCTTTTCTATTCCGGTTTTCTCAACTCCATGTTTCACTACTATACAATGCAGTGCTCCAAACGTCCATTCCCAGTAATTTCTTTCCCAAGTTAATGCCGATGTTTGACCACCCAGTTCGGCAATACCATCGGTGCCATAAGCCATTTTTTGTTGAGCATTTTAAAAATCCACAAATATGGAGACAAGTCGTGACAGAGCCCTAGGTGCCTATATATGGCTGCTCTAGATTCGGAGGGGTGTCAGTGGGTTGCCTGCCCGCAGGCGCCAAGAACAGGTAGATTTTTAAAGTGCCCAACAAAGGTGGGCGGGTGGTACAGAGGGTGATGCTGGAAGGGTTCGTCAGATGGACGCCTTGCCGCTTTATTCACGTGTGCGTCAATGTAGCATCCCTCTAGGACCGTGCCGCAGGACGGTACTAAACAGGAGGGCTGAAACAGCATAAGCACAATATGCTGCTTCGGATGTCGTTCAAATTTCGTCGAATGGTTTTGAACGATCCCTAGTGGTTCCACGCTGTGCACCGAACCAAAGATTGTGGTTGCGCAGCACTTCACAAAGGGGAGCTTGCTCACAAGGTCCCTAGAGATGACCGGCTGCTGTGGCCGAGCGGTTCTAGGCGCTTCAGTCCTGAACCGCGCGACCGCTACGATCGCAGGTTCGAATCCTGCCTCGGGCATGGATGTGTGTGATGTCCTTAGGTTAATTAGGTGGTTTAAGTAGTTCTAAGTTCTAGGGGACTGATGACCTCAGATGTTAACTCCCATAGTGCTCAGAGCCATTTGAACCATTTTGAACTCTAGACAGGGGTTGAACCGTCGTGCGGGTTTCAGCCCCGTCAAAGGTTTCCAAGCACTACAGAATTTCGTTTTAGACTGCGAAATGTGTGGGAATCAACACCCCAAAGAAAGGGGTGATTACACTGACGACCGTAATGTCACTGCCTGAAACTTTTTCGTGTCGATTCTGAGCGGCGTTTGTGTGAAATGTTTTTCTCGGTCACCGATAAGGAAACCATGCGATTACAACGCTAGGCGTCGCATTTGTGACATCCGTCGCAGGGACGTCAACATCAGCGGTGAAATGTGGGTAAGAATCGGTGTGACAACGTCCCCATCGTTTGAGACGACCGCGGTGGCGTTGGGCAGAATTGTGGTGAAATTTGATGCCAAAGTGGCATCATTAACCCATCTATATCTCTCATAAACTTCTGAGCGCTGGCCTTTTTCTTGCTGATGTGACGACACCTTGCAGTCTGAATCTGCGCCGTGCTCGAGTGTGACGTATTAGAGCGCCACGCTTTTGCACCAATACACAGGAATGTTGCAGGCACTTGGAACCACATTTCAAACTTATTCGTCGCCGTGGAAGACAGTTGCGTGTTTTAGAAAAAGTCATTCTTCAATTGCGTGTCGTGCGCACTGGCCGCGCGATTAGAGTCGCCATGTCACTGATTGTGCGGCCCTTCCCATCGGAGGTTCGAGTCCTCCCTCGGGCATGGGCATGTGTGTGTGTGTGTGTGTGTGTGTGTGTGTGTGTGTGTGTGTGTGTGTGTATGTGTTGCTCTTAGTGCAAGTTAGTTTAAGTAGTGTGTAAGTCTAGGGACCGATGACCTCAGCAGTTTGCTCCCTTAGGAATTCACATACATTTTTCAATTGCATTAAGTAGTGTACCACTTGCTCGCTAGTTTTGGTGTCAAGTTTATCGCTAATCTATTGTCTGCTACTCGTAGTTACTTTCCACAGAGACAAAATAGAAATACAGGTCAAAGTCAGTTGGCTAAAGAATTACACAAAAACATCATACCTCATGTTTCCACGGAAACCCAAATCCATCGCTTTTATTAAAACGCCACGTCCAGCTTGATAACGGTTCCACGTTCTGCTATGAGTATCGTTTCTATTAAATACGTGCGCTAGTGTCTAGGAAAGGCGTCTAGCAAAATCGGAAAATGCCAACGCCCACGATAAGAAATTCACTTTCGGTTCTTTTAGTCTTTCCCTATGTGAAAAGTAGCTTGGTTGGTCACTCTCTTCCGACTCGATATACTCGACTGTCTAAAATATGACCTGTACCCCACAGGGGCTATTACGTTGCCCTCTGCTCCCGCGACGGCTGCTTCCTCAGCCCCTCGATTTCGCCAGCTCCGAACCGCTCCACAAAATTGGTTGCAATAAATCACGTAGCATAAACTGCAGAATGTCATCGGCATCAGAAATACTTTGTGTCTTCCCTGTACTGTGGCCCGATAAGATTCTGGATGCGCTGTTTTTGAGATTCCTCGTCGAGAGTTGACGCCGTTGAGCTACTGCGAAATATCCCGCACGGAAGGAAAAGAACGTAGCCCCTCACATTCATATTCCTTTCTTCTCTGCCAGGGCCTCTCTCTTTCCATATCTGAGAATCGGAGGGCTAGATTCCGAAATGTGATAGTCAAATGCCGGAGAAAAATCAAGTGAGGACAACATTATCTGTTCGCTGCATTATTTTTCCCTGAGTATCTCGTTGGCAGAGAGCGTTCGAGATCAGTCTGCGAGAAAAAGAGATTTAATGTTCCGGCTGCTCATACACCTGTTGATTTTTAACTAAATGTAAATATCGGTAATTATTCTTCACGGTCAGTGGCGTGGTCTGCTTGACAAGCTTTTATGCAATTACCCAAGTCGTTAGGCAGAACAGTCGTTATCGGCTGTCGGGTAATTATTTCGAGACCTGTCGAGTCCACCAGACCAAGGGCGGTAGACAAGCCTCTTGTCGCTTACATGCTTCATCCACAAATGGTTTCGTGTAACACATATGCCCATTGCAGACTTCCTTATATATTTATCACCACATTTTTCATCACAAATTTCATACTTTTCTCTACCGTAGGATTGTTAGAGAGTACGAACACAAGCTCTCCTTAAGAAACCTGTGCATGAACTACTACTTGACAAAGAACTGTGACAAAGCTTCGAAAATTTTAGTGAATGTTGTCCACTGAAAACATTCAGGATCGTTTCTTTGCTAATAAGCAAATGTGAACGATGTTGTAGGCTACCCAGATATAACTAGCTTCTGTGCAATCCTATGATCTTTATCTGTTACTTATCACGTCTTTCACTTCTGACAGTGCTTGTTGATTTGAAAAATGTCCAGTTGCACCGTGGTTCGGAGTCCACGTTAAACTGTAAGCGCCCCCTGTAACACTCTGGTTGAGTCAGTTCAAAGGTCGGAGGGAGGCAACGGCGTACCACCTCCAACAGGAAAAGCATTGTGGCGTCCAGAACAATCTTCAGATTGGTGACTGCATTTTTTTTTTAATTAAGTAAAATGTATAAATAGAACAACATCTTTCGGTTAGGGAGCACAATACCATTTTGTAGTTAATTTCGTGGAAATGTCAGCATAGGAATTGAAATGCATACATTTGTATGTGTGGTTTAGGAGTGTGATGTGTGGGTCTGTGACTAAGTACGAACCAACAGTCCCGGGTTAAATCGCCGATAGTTTATAGGACTTCTTAGTATACTTAACGATTCTTGCACTTCTGGAGTGGATTTGTTAACACGAAAAATGCAGAATTGCATCTTCTGGTGGTCTGCCTATCGCGAGGCGAGTGTTATTACTGGTACTGTTAAATTAGTTTGCTTTCCCGAACGTGGACGCGCAATGTATCTAAACCCCGATACAGGTGCAAGTGCCAGGTCAAGGTGCCTAAAAGGAATACACTGATAACGCTCAGTGATTAATAGTCTTAAAAGGCTGTCAAATGATACGGAAATGGCGTGGGGAGAGATCGGGATTGTTTGGAGGATGTGTAAGGTCTTCCCATCGAAACTTCTTCAGCATACTCGAAACAACCTTCCGAACATGTGGGCGAGCCCTGAGGAAAGACATTTGTGGGCCTCAATTTCCTTCGGACGAAGAGATGCATACCTGGGTACAATGGTGGTTCCGTAGACAACCGCAAACTTTTTTCGATGGAGTTGACCGCCTTGTCTCACAGTGGGATAAATGTGTTGACAGTTATGGCGATTACTTTTGAAATAATAAACAGTTTGCTTACTTTTCCCATCTGTCTCCTTTTCATTCAACTGCCCCTTATACACTCCTGGAAATGGAAAAAAGAACACATTGACACCGGTGTGTCAGACCCACCATACTTGATCCGGACACTGCGAGAGGGCTGTACAAGCAATGATCACACGCACGGCACAGCGGACACACCAGGAACCGCGGTGTTGGCCGTCGAATGGCGCTAGCTGCGCAGCATTTGTGCACCGCCGCCGTCAGTGTCAGCCAGTTTGCCGTGGCATACGGAGCTCCATCGCAGTCTTTAACACTGGTAGCATGCCGCGACAGCGTGGACGTGAACCGTATGTGCAGTTGACGGACTTTGAGCGAGGGCGTATAGTGGGCATGCGGGAGGCCGGGTGGACGTACCGCCGAATTGCTCAACACGTGGGGCGTGACGTCTCCACAGTACATCGATGTTGTCGCCAGTGGTCGGCGGAAGGTGCACGTGCCCGTCGACCTGGGACCGGACCGCAGCGACGCACGGATGCACGCCAAGACCGTAGGATCCTACGCAGTGCCGTAGGGGACCGCACCGCCACTTCCCAGCAAATTAGGGACACTGTTGCTCCTGGGGTATCGGCGAGGACCATTCGCAACCGTCTCCATGAAGCTGGGCTACGGTCCCGCACACCGTTAGGCCGTCTTCCGCTCACGCCCCAACATCGTGCAGCCCGCCTCCAGTGGTGTCGCGACAGGCGTGAATGGAGGGACGAATGGAGACGTGTCGTCTTCAGCGATGAGAGTCGCTTCTGCCTTGATGCCAATGATGGTCGTATGCGTGTTTGGCGCCGTGCAGGTGAGCGCCACAATCAGAACTGCATACGATCGAGGCACACAGGGCCAACACCCGGCATCATGGTGTCGGGAGCGATCTCCTACACTGGCCGTACACCACTGGTGATCGTCGAGGGGACACTGAATAGTGCACGGTACATCCAAACCGTCATCGAACCCATCGTTCTACCATTCCTAGACCGGCAAGGGAACTTGCTGTTCCATCAGGACAATACACGTCCGCATGTATCCCGTACCACCCAACGTGCTCTAGAAGGTGTAAGTCAACTACCCTGGCCAGCAAGATCTCCGGATCTGTCCCCCATTGAGCATGTTTGGGACTGGATGAAGCGTCGTCTCACGCGGTCTGCACGTCCAGCACGAACGCTGGTCCAACTGAGGCGCCAGGTGGAAATGGCATGGCAAGCCGTTCCACAGGACTACATCCAGCATCTGTACGATCGTCTCCATGGGAGAATAGCAGCCTGCATTGCTGCGAAAGGTGGATATACACTGTACTAGTGCCGACATTGTGCATGCTCTGTTGCCTGTGTCTATGTGCCTGTGGTTCTGTCAGTGTGATCATGTGATGTATCTGACCCCAGGAATGTGTCAATAAAGTTTCCCCTTCCTGGGACAATGAATTCACGGTGTTCTTATTTCAATTTCCAGGAGTGTATTATGGCCCTGATAGAGGTGTTCTTACCCATCTGTCGTGACGGCTCGCAATGGATACAAGTTGTAACTCTCGGAGACTCTAGCGTTTCCAAGGAATAATTATCCGCGACTTTCCGCAAACATTTACCAACGGCAAGTATAACTTTTCAATGCTGAACTTCATAAAATAACCACTGCAAAAGTCAATCATTTCAATAAACATCGATCTAAAAGTCAGAACAACACAAATATAGTCATGAAAGCTTCATATATTCTGAATACACACAAAAACAACAAACACCATCCAAACAGGTCTTGAAGGTCCAACGGTAACGACCGGCCGCCGTGTCATCTCAGCCCTTAGGCATCACTGTGTGCGCATACAGAAGGGCATGCGGTCAGCACACCAGTCTCCCGGCCGTTGTCAGTTATTGTGACCGGTGCTGCTACTTCCCAACAAGTAGCTCCTCAGTCGACCTCACAGGGGCTTAGTGCTCCCCGCTTGCCAACAGCACTCGGCAGACCCTGGCGGTGACTCATTCAAGTGTCGACCAAGCCTGACAACGCGTAACTTCGGTGATCTGACGGGAACCAGTGTTACCACTGCGGGAAGGCCGGTGTCATTTACACATAAAGCGCCGTAATATTTCCTAACTAGGTAAATTCAGTTACAATCCAAATAATTGTCAGCGACATGGCGCATAAGTCGTCCAGGAATACAGCGCAGTGGTCGTCTCACCCAATAACATTAGTGTTATCATTTTTTCGTTATTCAGGAATGGCGTTACGAGACTCTTTGACGGTTGGGATTGTGCCCTGCCATCGCTGCTTGCCCATTTCGTTACCAAGTACTGTACTTCGCACGGTAGATGGGCTCGTTCCAGTTCGTAACTTCTACAACACAGTCATCCAACTATTTGCATAAAAACATTCACCCACCGTAGCCCGCTTGACCTCTCAGCATCAACGATTATTAAGAATATGACAACCTGACGGTGTATTTAAGGATTAAAATGGATAATGACGGTCGCAATAAGCGTACCGCCGCAACCGTGTGTTGGACTCCACAACATCAGCGTGGATGTTCACGTACAACTACTTGGGTGAGTCCACTGTTCGAGGGAAGGCAGTACGACCGTGCATACAGCGCTGCACAACTGGGAAGGTCGCGTGATGCGTTCTGCCCAGAGGGGGCTGGAGAATACTTTCCGATGTCGCCATTGTTATCATCTCTCTGTCCCACGCCTCACTCGCCAGCCGTTGCCTACCTTGTAACTGGCCACGCCATTCCTGTGTCTGGCTCTCCCTAGAAACATGGGTATGTTCGGAAAACTATCACTATCGCTTCCTGACGTAATAGTTATCGTGTTTGCTTTTTGGCACCCATAGTGAACACTACAGTGGCCGTGCACTGTCACTGTACGTAAGCTAACATGAAAAACAACGTTACAAGTATCTACACGCACCCTGATGCGCACTCTACAAGCAGACGCTGTAGAACGACGCCATTGGCTGGAGCATCGCTTAATTCACTTGTCAGTGCGAATCGACCCATCATCCGCCTTCTTACGTACACCGCACTATAGTAGAGCGCTGTGGTATGGACAGCAACCTCTGACACAGATTTTTTTTTGTTCATACAACAACACATCAAATGTTTATCAAAATCTCATATTATTTCACTTGTATTTAAATAACTTCTTAGTACACCTAAAAGAGAGATACTAGCATTTCGGAAAGTATAATTTATTGTAGATTTATCTGCATCACCACTCCGCAATTCACACTTAAGTGCCTGGAAGAGGGTTCTTCGAACCACCTTCACAGACCATTTCTCTACTGTGCCACTCTCTAACAGCGTGTGCAGAAAATTAACTTTTTCTGTACGAGCTCTGACTCCTCTTATTTTATTATGATAATCATTTGTCCTTACGTAGGTTGGCGACAATAAACTACTTTCGCATTCGGAGGAGAAAGTTGGTGATTGAAATTTTGTGAAAATATCTCGCCGCCACGCAAAACGCCTTTGTTTTAACAATTGCCACTCCAACTCGCTTATCATATCCGTTACATTTTCTCTCCTATTCCGCAATGATACGAAACGTGATGCCCTTCGTTGGACAATGTTCGCTATCGGTGACATTTGGTAAGGATCCCATAGCGCACAGCAACACTCAGGCGGTGGAAGAATAAGGGTGATGTAGTCTCCTTAATAGATCAGTTGCATCTTCTAAGTGTTGTGCCAATAAAACGCTGTCTTTGGTTTGCCCGCCCACAACATTATCTGTGTGCTCCAATTCAGATTGTTAATAATTGTAATTGTTCGCTATTTAATTCCACTGACCGCCTTTCAATATGTGTGGTTTATCGTGTAACTGAACTTTCGTTGTTCGTGTGGACGGACTCACACTTTTCCTTATTCAGAGACAATTGCCCCTTTTCTCACCATACATTACTTGTGTGTAAGTCATTTTGTAATTTATTATGGACTTCTGATGACGTTATATACGGTAAACGACAGCATCATCTTCAAACAATCTAGGAGTACTGCTCGGATTGTCTCCTTAGTCGTTTATATAGATTAGAAACAGAAGAGGGCCTATAACACGACCTGGGGGAACGATGTATATCATTTATGTCGTACTTCATCATTTTCCGGCAATTTGTACATATGACTGCACATTCTGATTCACATCGCAATTACGTACAAAGAAATTTGACATATCAGCGCGAAAAAAAATTCCTTTTCCCACTAACACGCGGGCCGGGGTGGCCGAGCGGTTCTAGGCGCTACAGTCGGAACCACGCAACTGCTACGGTCGCAGGTTCGAATCCTGCCTCGGGCATGGATCTGTGTGATGTCCTTAGGTTAGTTAGGTTTAAGTAGTTCTAAGTTCTAGTGCTCAGAGCCATTTGAACCATTTTGAACGTAACAGGAATTATTTTGCGGTTCTCGGTGTACTCGCACATTTGCATTTGAAACTAGCCATGGGGCGAAACTGGCTAATACTTCAAGACAAATATTGAAGTTAGGGCTGTTTCAACATATTAAGCACTATGTTGTAGACGATGTGGGTGTTCCCTTCATAAAATACCCTGAGGCTGTGGGCTCAAGTGTGAGGAAACTAGTGCACTGAACACACTGCTCCAAATCCTCATGCTGTTTTCAATAAATAATACTTTCACGTGTTTCTTGTGGCACTCGACTAAATCTGAAACTTCAACGGCGTTGCAATAGTTAGTAGTCAAACGGCACTAGTCACCGGTTCGCTTCGGTAAGGCTACTAACCTAACAAACTTCAAACGATTTTAGCTTTCAGTCGTATGGCGAAAAGTTTATTTTTCCGCGCGGGACAATCACTGACGCCACTCGAGTGACTTCGCTTTAGGTTCACCTGGAAACATGGCTTCAGGGTTGGTTTCCGGCCAATGCTGGTTGGTGTGCTGGCATCCAGTGATGTACCCGTTCGGTGAATCACACAGCGGGTGCTACACGTGTGTGTGTGTGTGTGTGTGTGTGTGTGTGTGTGTGTGTGTGTCGCAGGCAGCCGCTGTACCCGGTCACTGCGAGGGGATTACGGGCAGACGCTCATGAATAAAGCTGTCTGGCGTTTGCGTTCCTAATGAGCCATTTGTCGGCACTGTGCGGCCGGCCGAACGCCAAGCCGGGGCATTTGCCGCTCCTGAAGTCGTCCGCTTGTCTCCGCGTTGATTGGCTCTACGTTAGCAACTGATGGAAAGTTTCCGAGGCTTTTTGTTCTTTTCTAATACTGCCCGCCTATCTGCGCGATAGCTACCACACGATAAAGCAAACGAACGTATGATTCTCGTTTACGTATTGTGAAGTGACGAAGGTGCATACTCATATGCGTATTTATGTCCGCGTTGATTTGTTTGATGAGTTCGTATATTACCCAACTCGTTGGTCGTCGAATGCAACCGAGTAACAAGGTCAGATAAGTGGGAGAACTATCGCACAACCAGTTTAACAGCTCATTCATCCAAGCTGCTGACGAGATTGATGTACAGAAGAAAACAAACTTTGGGAGATATTAGACGATGTTCAGTTTGACTTCAGGGAGTTCCAGCAATACCGATGGAGGGCGCCACGAACTTGTAAGTAATTTTCAACCAGGTGTCCGGATACTTTTGGATTATATAGTGTACATAATGAATGTACGAGTATAGGTTGGAGGCACACTGTTGACGACATGTGGACGTTTGGGCCTGGTCGTGAGTCGTGCTCAGGTAAGGCGACCGCTTGCGATAAGCGGCAAGTCCGGGTTCAAGTACCAGTCGGCCACAACTTTCCATCGTCGTCATTCCATTATACAGATAATGGTTGTCCGTATTCGCAGCTGCGAATATGTTTCATAACGGCTGTAGTCGCCGCAGTGCCTGAATCGTACTTCGAAACAACACAGGCTGTGCAATATGGTAACTGATGGAAGGTGACAGACCCTGTTAAATGAAAACAGAAACTTGCAGATAACGTCTAAGCTGCATAAACAGGAAAAGCCGGCAGGACTCTAAAATCACTACAGAGAGCACCACCACAAACAAAATTTCAGTAGGAGAAAGGGTCATGTATGACTAGGGTTAAGCAGCGTCAACCCAAAAATAGTACATACATCCGCGTCTGCAGTGAATATCTCAGCAGTTGTGATGGCAGCACAGATGCATGCAGACTTCGCTTCGGTAGAGCGTAAGCTACAATAAATCTTTGTGACTGAACCGTGCACTGATTTACAGTCACGGGAGAGGCTCTGTGTCTTCTTATATTCAAGCGTTTTTCAGTATTCCGCTTGTGAATTTCCGATTGTTCTATGAGACCAAGCATTTCGGGATGAAATCGGTGCGCGTTGCTGAAAGATGCTGGCTCGTGATATCCAACCGCAAGTCCCGGCGGGCACAAGTGAGACGATAAGCACTGCATTTTAATGTTCGACCATTCGTAGAGAACAACCGTTTAATTGAGAAAGCGTGTTAGTTGGATGGGATAGTTCGCTGCATCTCCATTACCCATCGGGGCAGCAACAGGTGACGGGGAATGTCGGGTCGCGTACGTGTGTGTGTGTGCATTGCTCCGGGTCGCGCGCGTTAGCGAAGCTGCGGTGGCGGCGGCAGCAACGGCGAGGACCTTGGAGCGCCCATTAGCAGAGCCAGCGTCCGTGAGCATCTGCCCTCGCTGTCGTCTCGTGTCCACCTCTGCGTTACAGTACGCCACTGTGCGGTTGCTGTCCTCGGGGAACCGTCGTTGTTCTCTCCGCACTGACAGTGATGTCGATAGAGTACTACTTCCTGCTAGCAGGTCAGTTGTGTCCGTCATTTTATATTGTTTAAGGCAGAGTCAGTCTGTCTACGGCTCCTTCTCCATAACTTGTCAACCTGCAGATTGTCTGCACAATTGCCCGTACAGCATTTTGTAAATACTTTCACTATTTCGTATCCGTAGTATGTAGCTATATTCGTGATCTGTGCATACAGCTTAACGCGCAGCTCACCAGCTTCCGAGACAGCAGGTGATTCATACCTGGATCGAATCTCGCGTCCGTTGGTCCGGTACACGGGTCAGCTTGACTTGCGGTTTTCAGGCGGTGTTGCACGTTGGATTAGGCAAATTCGTGACTGGTCCCCAATATCCCCCGGACAGAAACAAGTGATACTGGGTCCACAGCCGATTATATTGAGAGAGGAAATAAATAGTCAGAAATGCATAATGTTTTATGGACTTACACAGTGCACACCGCGTAACAACAACAACGTACCTCATAGTAATAGTTCAAAGCGACGACCGCCAGTCCCAATGAACGTATTGCATCGGTACTGCAATTCTGCCGCACTCAAACAAAGATTGAATTTTCTCATTATGAGAGTACTGAAGTGCGTTCTGTTAAAAACCATTCAAAAGCCAGGATTGTACAAAATATCTTTTATTCAAGACAACCGGTTTCAACAGTCAGAGCTGTCGTCTTCAGGTCTTAAACAATTTTTTTTGTAGTAAAACACATGTTCTTTTTACACTGATCTCATGCACAGAATGTCAAGTGGATAAAACTCAACAAGTTATAAACGTTTGTCATCGCTAAAAATCTTTAAAAACACATAGCATCTTGTCCTTTGGCTGCGTCGAAATACGTATTGCTGGCAGATGCTTGTTGTATGATATAAATACGGTACACAATAGCTGTTGTGTACGTAGCAAAGATCCCGGGTGTCTGTTGTACACTGGAGGAGGCAGCGGGTTATAAACAGCGTACACTCCTGACCACAAGACAGACGTACTGTACACATCTTAGCTCACAGCACGTGTACCATTTGACTACCGCATGCATCGCACCGGCGCCTTTCTCTGTGCCGCACGTAGAGGGCTACCCAAGTATGGGTAGACGCTAACTCCGCGACTCGGGAAAGATCGAGAAAGGGTCTACTAATCCCCCCCTACTCGAACTCCACGTCTTGACCTATAGGCAGAAAAGAGCGCTTAAATTTATATACTCGGAGTTCCCAATCCATCAGCATCGGAGAAGAACTTCTGCGGGTTATGGAAGAATTGGTAAGAGTCAGTGACGAACAGGCTCTTAAATTCGGGTACTGAGGCGTGCTAAGACACCTAAAACGGTAGAATGTTTCGTTGTCGAAAGTTGTGTATCTACGAAAGGAAATAGGAGTAATGCGATTAATTACAGACCCATATCACAGACGTCGGTCTGCAATAAGATTCTGGAACATTTAATGTGTTCGAACAATACGAATTACCTCGAAGATAACGGTGTTTTGCTAAATAGCCAACAAGGATTCGGAAAATTTCGTTTTTATGAAACTAGCTCTTTATTCTCACGAAGTAATGAGTGGTATCGTCAGGGAATCTCAAACTGATTTCATATTTCTAGCTTTCTAAAATGCTTTTGATACTGTTCCTCACAAGCGGTTTCCAATTAAGTTGCGTGCCGATGGGGTATCGTTTTAGTGGTGCGACTGGATTCGTGATTTCCCTTCAGAAAGATCACAGTCCGTAGTAATTGAAGGAAATTATCGAGTGAAACAGAAGTGATAACGTTCCCCAAGCCGGTGTTACAAGCCCTCTGCTCTTCCTAAACTATATAAACTATTTAGGAAGCTATCTAAGAATCCCTCTTAGATTGCTTGCAGATAATGGTGTCGTATACCGTCTAGTAAAGTCATTAGAAAATCAAAACCAATTGCAAAATGATTTAGATACGATATCAGTATGGTACGAAAAGTGGCGGTTTGTCCTGAGTAAGGAAAATTGTGAAGTCATCCATATGAGCCCTAAAATAAATCCCTTAAATTTCCGTTAAGAGCAACACTTTAACATTCTCACGTAATATGAGAGAGAGTGCCACGGAACTGATAAGTGTGTTGGGGAGCAATCATTAAAACAAAAGCATTTTTCGTTGCAGCGAGATCTTTCCACGAAGTTTGTCATCAACTTTCTCCTCAAAAATGGTTCAAATGCCTCTCAGCACTATGCGACTTAACTTCTCAGGTCATCAGTCGCCTAGAACTTAGAACTAATTAAACCTAACTAACCTAAGGACATCACACACATCCATGCCCGAGGCAGGATTCGAACCTGCGACCGTAGCGGTCGCTCGGTTCCAGACTGTAACGCCTAGAACCGCACGGCCACTCCGGCCGGCAACTTTCTCCTCTGAAGGCAGAAATATTTTACTGTCGCCAGCTTGCATAGAGAGAAATTACTATCATAATAAAATAAATCGGAGATCGTACGAGAAGATTTAAGAGTGCATTTCTCAAAAATGGTTCAAATGGGACTTAACATCTATGGTCATCAGTCCCCTAGAACTTAGAACTACTTAAACTTGACTAACCTAAGGACATCACACAACACCCAGTCATCACGAGGCAGAGAAAATCCCTGACGCCGCCGGGAATCGAACCCGGGAACCCGGGCGTGGGAAGCGAGAACGCTACCGCACGACCACGAGCTGCGGACGTGCATTTCTCCCGCGCGCTATTAGAAAGTGGAACTGCAGAGAACCATCTGCCAGGCGCTTAATTGTCAGTTGTAGAGCCGTCATGTTGATGTAGATGAGGATGAAGCCACAGTGTGCCACACAAAAGGTTTAAATTGTAGTGGGAAACTTGTGACACAAGCAATACAGCGTTTGCGCATTACAGATGTCAAGAGAAACGCGCCTATCTTAATCCGCTGGGTCCTCAATTTTTTGTATCTCTAATTAAGATTTTAGGGCAGTATTTTTAGTACCCAATAAGTCAAGTTATAGGCAAAGAGATAGTCAAGATATACTCTTTGCAGTTTTCCAACTTCCTTACTAAATGTCACTGTTGAGCTATAGCTTGAGAGCTTCCATAGCACGAGTGGTATTGGAAACTAGACGAACGGGCCACGCAGTAACATCACTGCTCAGGGTTAAAGGTTCGCCTTGGATGCCAGATAAAGTTCCAGGAAATGGAGCTACTGCGACGTAGCAGTCTCTCCTTCCAGGAAATTTACGTGGGCCAAGAAACGTTCGTCACCAAATCTCTTGTTTGTGACGTTCAGTGCAAACGGCTTTTCAGTGGTGCTGATTTATATGGTTCATATTGTGATCTGGAAACGGCAAAATTGCGAGCATTTGTATGCGTTTGGAATGTTGTAGGCAAAAATTTTCTGCTTTTCATCATTTCTGTTTGTATGTTCGAAATAGTGTTTTACTATGTATTGGCTCATGTGTCGAGTATTCGTTGTATGAGGCGCTTCCTTCCCCAATGTTTCAACAACATGCCTGTTGGACAACCCACTCATTTGCGCGGGGGAATTCTTCACGATACCGGAGCGAGTTGACCTAACCATGTTGAAATACAAAAAACAAAACAATTTTATAATTCCTATTTATCAATTACAAATGTTGCAACTAGGAAAAGTTAACTATATTGCCACACAGCGTACGATAATACCATAACGTTCTCGGAAATGGGAACACAAAATTTCACAGCAGACTTCGCCATGAAACTCTGATTCAGCTAACACTTGCTTTCGTTAGAAGAAATGAAGATAGGTTAGAGTTCATCAGTCCACTGGCAGTGAGTTCATTGAAAACATAGAATGCACTAGGCTGGATCAGGTTGAGGAAGAAATCGGTAGCAGATTCGAATTCCGCTCCTGCAAAATATGTCAACTTCGTACCCCTCTACTTAACACTGACCTGCAGCGCTTAAAAAGCAATACACACGTTTTGTATGTCGCAAAGAATTTCATTTTCGCTAGATGCAGTAAGAATTGGTTGCTGGAGATTAGTATTAAACCGACATTCCTAGCCTCTCGTAGACAGGGACATATAAAGGTGGATCAAAGTTGAAACATTCTGTTTTCGACGTGTCAACGGGTCACACATTGTCGTCGTCGTTTGCGTTCCGAATATTAGCTTGCCTATCCTTTGGCTATACCTTTTTTATGTTCTTAAACCTTATGAGTGAGTTTATGTGGCCCGCCACGAATTCCTCTCCTGTGCCAACGTTTTCATCTCAGAAGAACACTTGCAACCAACGTCCTCAGTTATTTTCTGGGCCGGCCTCTGTGGCCGAGCGGTTCTAGGCGCTTCAGTCCGGAACCGCGCGACTGCTACGTCGCAGGTTCGAATCCTGCCTCGGGCATGGATGTATGTGATGTCCTTAGGTTAGTTACGTTTAAGTAGTTCTAAGTCTAGGCGACTGATGACTTCAGATGTTAAGTTCCATAGTTCTCAGAGCCATCTGAACCATTTATTTTCTGGATGTATTCCAATCTCTGTCTTCCTCTACAGTTTTTACCCTCTAAAGCTCCCTGTAGTGCTATGGAAGATTCCCTGATGTCTTAACAGACGTCCTACTAAGCTGTCCCTTCTTTTTGTCAGTGTAATCCATATATTTCTTTCGTCTCTGATTCTGCGGAGAACCTCTTTATTACTTACCTCTTCCATCCAACTAATTTTCAACATTATTCTGTAGCACCACATCTCAAACGCTTCGACTCTCTTCTTTTCCCGTATTCCCACAGTCAGTGATTCACTACCATACAATGCTCTAAATGTACATTCTCAGATTAAGGCTGATAGCAGAATTCTCTTGGCGAGGAATGCCCCTTTTTGGCCATGCTTAGTCTGCTTTTTATGTCGTTGCTTCGTGTGCTGTGAATTATTTTGCTCCAAGGGTAGCAAAATTCCTTAACTTATGTACTTCGTGATTCCCAATTCTGATGTTCAGATTCTCGCTAATCTCATTTCTGCTAGTTCTCGTCACTTTCATCTTTCTTCGGTTTATTCTCAGTCCATACCCTGTATTCATTAGACTGTTGATCCTATCCAACAGACGCTTTAATTATACTTCGCCTTCACCGAGAATAGCAATTCCATCAGTGAAACTTATCATGTAGACTACATGAACATTATTGCAGATCACATGCTACTCTTGGTGCTTCGTTGTGGCCGAGCGGTTCTAGGCGCTTCAGTCCGGAACCGCGCTGGTGCTACGGTCGCAGGTTCGAATCCTGCCTCGGGCGTGGATGTGTGTGATGTCCTTAGGTTAGTTAGGTTTAAGTAGTTCTAAGTCTAGGGGACTGATGACCTCAGATGTTAATCCCCATAGTGCTCAGAGCCATTTGAACCTTCGTATTTTATGCCTTCCCTGACGGCTTTGCAGTCTTTCAGCAGGGTAGCTATCTGTGTCGCAAGGCCAGAGTCGTGCTGCAGTAGTCTGACGAGTGTGATAGTGAACTCACTCTGATTCAAATGATCCAAACCCAATGGAACATATATATGATGGTATCAGGCGAAAGTTACTCGTCCACAAACTCCCGGTCAGTAATTTAAGGTACCTGTGAGCAGACATCTGGTGCCTCTGGATGGTTTGAAAATTGTCCCTGACCCGAAAAAAGTCATGAAGTGAATAAAAATGAAATTCACTACTTTGGCTGTTTTCCCGTTGTATTGCGTATGTTTGTGTTATTCGTTCTTCGCCGTCGTCTGTGAATAAAGTATCAGGACAACACTTCTATGCCTAGCGTATCTACAATCAACCACGTAAATGTAGAAAAATAGCTCTGCCTCCCAAAACTGTCGTTCGTATTTGATCGGCCTTCACACGTGCAACGAACAGCCTGTGGTTTCAAACGGCCAGAGTGGTTTTCTGGGAGTGTCAGCGTAGCGGAAAGCGGCCCCGGAAGCAGCATCGCAGAGAAAGCGCCCCAGGCAGTACTGGGCCGGGCCCGGCCGACTCTGCCCAATTTCTCTCTTATCGCCATTCTGCGCGCCGTTCCGCCCGCCTGCTCGTAACCACCCACGCCACGCGAAACCATCGGCCAGTTTTTCTCTCCGTTGTCTTCACTACTCTGCAAGGGTAGTCACGAGGAAGGCGATAACAGGCAAAAGTTGTATCTAATCAAGATTCCATTCTATCCCGCTCGTAGACTGTGCGGTCACTAGAGATGTACTAAAGATTATAAAACTCAGTCCTCTTGCTCCTTTAATATTTTATTAAAAAGTAGTTTCAGCTTGTCAGCCATCATCAGATATAAAAATCAGAAAATGAAACAACAACGTATCAACAGATTTACTAAACAAGAAATGGACATCAGATGTGCGCATGAAATGAATAACTTGTCCAAAAATTTGGGTGCGACGTGTAGGCACGTAGTCAGTACATAAAGATGCATGTTTATAGCTTAAATAAAGTTTACAACGATTAGCGATAGTAAGGTAGCTGGCCACTGTGGCAGACCGGTTCTAGCCGCTTCAGTCCAGCCGCGCGACTGCTACGGTCGCAGGTTCGAATCCTGCCTCGGGCATGGATGTGTGTGCTGTCTTTAGGTTAGTTAGGTTTAAATAGCTCTAAGTTCTCGGGGGCTGATGACCTCAGATGTTCAGTCCCATAGTATTCAGAGCCATTTGAACCATAGTAAGACACCAGATACAGAAAATCGAATATATATAGACTTATAGACTGAAGCGCCAAACAAACTGGTATAGACATGCGTATTCAAATACAGATATACTTATACAGACAGAAGACGGCACTGCAGATTGCAGGTAATGAAGATTTAAGTGAGTTTGGACGTGGTGTTGTAGCCGGCGCACGAGCGTTGGGGCACAGCATCTCCGAGGTAGCGATGAAGTGGGAATTTTCCCGTACGACCATTTCACGAATGTACCGTGAATATCAGGTATCCGGTAAAATATCAAATATCCGACATCACTTCGGCCGGAAAAAGTTCCTGCAAGAACGGGACCAACGACGACTGAAGAGAATCGTTCAACGTTAGAGAAGTGCAGCCCTTCCGCAAATTGCTGCAGATTTCAATGCTAGGCCATCAACAAGTGTCAGCGTGCGAACAAATTCAACGAAACATCATCCATATGGGCTTTCGGAGTCGAAGGCCCACTCGTGTACCCTTGATGGCTGCTCGACACAAAGCCATACGCCTCGCCTGGTCCCTTCAACACCGACATTGTGCTGTTGATGACAGGAAACATGTTGCCTGCTCGGACGGGTCTGGTTCCAAATTGTATCGAGCAGATGAACGTGCACGAGTATCGAGACAACCTCTTCAATCCATGAGCCCTGCATATCAGCAGGCAGGGAGCTGTTGAAGCCGGTGACGGCTCTGTAATGGCGTGGGGAGTGTGCAGTTGGAGTGATATGGGACCCCTAATACATCTAGATACGACTCTGACAGGTGACACGTGCGTAAGCATCCTGTCTGTTCACCTGCATCCATTCATGACCACTGTGCATTCCGTCGGACTTGGGCAATTCCAGCAGGACAATGCGACACACCACATGTTCAGAGTGGCTCCAGGAACACTCTTCTGACTTTAAAGACTTCCGCTGCCCACCAAGCTCTCCAGACACGAACACTATTGGGCATATATGGGATGCCTTGCCAGGTGCTGTTCAGAAGAGATTTCCGCTCCCTCGTACTCTTTCTGATTTATGGACACCCTGCAGGATTCACAGTGTCAATTCCCTCTAACACTACTTCAGACATTAGTCGAGTCCATGCCACGTCGTGTTGCCCCTGCCGTTGTAGTAGCAGTAACCGATGTAACAACTGCGCCAGAAATTTGTCGTCTTACATAGGTTTTGCCTACTGCAGCCCCGTATTCTGCCTGTTTACATCTCTCCACATCTACTTGATTACTCTGCTATTAACAATAAAGTGCCTGGCAGAGGGTTCAATGAACCGCCTTCTTGCTGTGTCTCTACTGTTCCACTCTCGAACGGCACGCGGGAAAAACGAGCGCTTAATTTTTTCTGTGCTAGCCCTGATTTCTCTTATTGTATCGTGATGATCATTGCTCCCTATGTAGGTGGGTGCCAACAGAATGTTTTCGCAATCGGAAGAGAAAACTGGTGATTGAAATTTCATGAGTGGATCCCGTCGCAACGAGAAACGCCTTTGTTTTAATGACTGCCACTCCAATTCACGTATCATGTCTGTGACACTCTCCCCCCTATTTCGGGATAATACAAAACGAGCTGCCATTCTTTGTACTTTTACGATGTCACCCGTCAGTCCTACCTGATGCGGATCCCACACTGCACAGCAGTACTCCAGAATAGGGCGGACAAACGTAGTGTAAGCAGTCTCTTCGGTAGACGTGTTGCACCTTCTGAGTGTTCTGCCAGTGAATCGCAGTCTTTGCTTTGTTCTACCCACAATATTATCGATGTGATCGTTCCAATTTAGCTTATTTGTAATTGTAATCCGAATGTAATTAGTCGAATTTACAACCTTCAGATACGTGTGACTTACGCGTAATCGAAATTTAGCTGACTTCTTTTAGTACTCAGGTGGATAACTTCACACTTTTCTTTATTCAGGGCGAATAGCCACTTTTCGCACCATACAGATATTTTATCTAAATTCTGCAAGTCGTTTTGATCATCTAATGACTTACAAGACGGTAAATGACAGCATCAGGTGCAAACAATCTAAGACAGCTACTTGTCTCCTAAGTCGTTAATATAGATCAGGAACAATAGAGGGCCTATAACACTTTCTTGGGGAACGCCGGATATTACTTCTGTTTTACTCGATGTCTTTCCGTCTATTACTACGAACTGTGACCTTTCTGACAGGAAATCACGAATCCAGTCGCGCAACTGAGGCGATACTCCGTAGGCACGCAGTTTGGTTAGAAGACGCTTGTGAGGAACGGTGTCTAAAGCCTTCTGGAAATCTAAATCTCTGTACTCAAATACGCATGCCTACATCAGTTTCTTTGGCGCTTCAGTGTAGAACGGCTCTGTGCTAAACTTAAGCTCGCTTCGAATCAGATGGACCCGCCGAGATGTTTTCAAGACTTTTCCTGGAATAGGAAAAGATCCTGGAGTTTCCATCTGATTCGACACGTTCTTCAGTGTAGCACAGAGCCGTACTATTATTTTTAATAGGTCGCAAAAGTAAAATTTTAAGGTAATCTGAAGATGGCCCACGAAGGCGAAACGCGTTTAAAAAAAAAATTGCAACGAAGGCTGTTTTTAATTCAGATATTTTACATACAGTTGCTGTACTAGATGTCTGAGTTAGTGGTAGAAATTTTACAGAAGTCTGAACTTGAGACGGACGTTTCCTCCGTCTGATGAATAGCACCGTTGGTGGTCCGTAGCGCCACTCGCTCGCCGCTGCTGGGTAGTGCGAGCAAATGCAGACGTAACATTCTAGGAGCAATGGCCCGCGACGGGGCGCTGTTAGCGCGGCGTCTCACTGAGTTACGAGCAGCGGCCGGCAGCCTGCGGCCACACGACCGGATCGGGCAGAAGACTGCGTGCTCGCTCATTCACCGAGCGCTCGCTTTCAGTTACGCCTGCCGTAAACGCAGATGCTTTGCCGTCCGGCCGTATAGGCCTGTTATCTTAATGTCCAGCCAGTATATCTCAGGAAGGCGTATCGGCTTCAGGCAAGTTTGTCGCGTCGTAAATAGTATTTGCGACTTTACGACAGGAATGAGAAGAACACTGGACTCGCATTCGGAAGGACGACGGTTCAATCCCGCGTCCGGCCATCCTGATTTAGGTTTTCCGTGATTTCCCTAAATCACTCCAGGCAAATGCCGGGATGGTTCCTCTGAAAGGGCACGGCCGACTTCCTTCCCCATACTTCCCTAATCCGATGGGACCGATGACCACGCTGTCTGGTCTCCTTCCCCAAACCAACCAACCAACCAACCAGGAATGAGAAGATGCTCTTTAGCAATGTAATAGGTAGCTTATAAGGCGACTTTCGTATCTAAAACAAATTTGCGTCTAGTGTTTGAGTTTCATTTCCAATTGAAGTTTCCCAGCATCAGTCAAAACCGCCTTTTAATATGAAGAAAAAAATAGGCAGTACCACATTATTGGTAAAACAAACACACACACAGTGAGTGATTATATATATATATATATATATGAGAGAGAGAGAGAGAGAGAGAGAGAGAGAGAGAGAGAGAGAGAGAGGGGGGGGGGGGGAGGGTGTTATTCGTGACACACACACACACACACACACACACACACACACACACACACACACACACACACAGAATGAGTGAGTGAGAAAGAGAGAGAGAGGATGTTTGAAATTCTTTGCCTCAAACGTCTAGCGGTGACACATCGCATCGTGGGGATCAACTTTTATTAGAAACCAAACGTTCGATGGCGCTCCCTTGAGAGGTGGCATAGCGGCGTGTGTATGCCTCGTGTGTTGTCTATAGTTCAATCATCTTCGCCTCGTTAGCTGCGTTGTCAGTTCGGCACATTGTTAACCGAAGGGCCCGGGTTCGATTCCCGGTCGGTTCGGAGATTTTCTCCTTACGAGAATGAGATTTTCACTCTGCAGCGGAGTGTGCGCTGTTGTGAAACTTCCTGGCAGATTAAAACTGTGTGCCGGACCGAGACTCGAACTCGGGACCTCACCGCTGCAGAGTGAAAATCTCATTCTGGAACATCCTCCAGGTTGTGGCTAAGCAATATTCTTTCTTTCAGGAGTGCTAGTTCTGCAAGGTTCGCAGGAGAGCTTCTGTAAATTTTGGAAGGTGGGAGACGAGTTACTGGCAGAAGTAGAGCTGTGAGGATGGGACGTAAGTCGTGCTTGGGTAGCTCACTTGGTAGAGCATTTGCCCGCGAAAGGCAGAGGTCCCGATTTCGAGTCTCGGTCCGGTACACAGTTTTAATCTGCCAGGAAGTTTCATTTTCTCCTTACATTCGTATCGACGTTACTGACACGAAAGTTGCCTCGCACACACTGTCGTATCGTGTTTCCATTATTGAGATGGCTGCATTGACACGAACTGAAAGGCACTAAAATTGAAAAAAAAAAATGTTTGAATCATCTGCTCCCTATGAATGGGGGTAGGTCCAACAAAATTGAAAACGACAGACCAGCGTAGGGAATTGGTGGAAAGCACTGCCGGCTGCCTTCTGTGACGAGGGTATTGGAAAATTGGTAGCACGCCACGACAGGTGTAAGTCTGAGAGGCGGCTAAGTAGAGAAGGTAGCTGGAAGGTGTAGCTAAATGTTGCAAATAAAACAGTTTTCATTTTCACAGTATTTCGCGGCCGTTCGTAGGTTGAGAAAAGCATAGACCTCGTATTTTGTGTTTGCGGTTGTGAACGCCATGAAAGCATTTATGCTTGTTACAGTGAGAACTAAAAGAAACATTATAAACGTTCTGACGATGTTGTAAATAGGCACAAACTGAGACTGCGGAAAGGTGGAGAAGGAAATGAACTGTGCTCCTTTGAAAGGAACGATCTCGTCATTTGCGTCAAATGATACAGGGAAACCACGGTAAACGTAAATAAGCATTGCCGGACAGATTGAACTGCCGTCGTTCCGAAGGCGAGTCTAGTGCCTTACCGCTGAGACGCATCTTTCCCTCTCTGGAAAGAAATTACTGAAGCCGCCAGAAACCACTGTACATCTATAACAGAGAAATTTATGTGCTTGGTAAAAAGTGGCTCTTATTACTTTTCATATAAAATGGGGAAGACACTACGTTTAACAATCGATAAAGACAGGAATATTCGCAAGTGTTGAAGAAGCTGTTCTAGGCGACATGTAATTTTGCCTTCAGAGGGTATCCCCCCCCCCCCCCCTGAAAACTACAGTGTTTCTCGGAGTTACGGCATACGATTACAAAACCACTTATACCGCAGCAGGAAATTATCGTCAACTCTTACTTTTTTTTTTTTTGTACTTTTCGAAGGACGCTTTGCGGTGAATACTATTAGCGATCGTGAGACTTACGAGTGGTTCTTTTCCCGCTTTGTAAGGCGCTGCTGAGAGCACGTAGGGTTCACGGAGAGTCGCCCTTGGCCTTTAGATAAGATACTGCCTCGCCACAAGCTGGCGTGTCGAACGGAACCGTTCCTGTCACATCACAGGACCGGCCGGCACACACAAGAGTTCCCACTTGCTTTACTCCAGTGATCTCACGCTCCATTCAGCGGTGCCTCTCTACAGAACGGGCCGTTTATCATGTTTGAAGCTGCTGCTGCTGCTCCTCCTCCTCCTCTTCCTCCTCCTCCTCCTCCTCCTCCTCCTCATCATCATCATCATCATCATCATCATCATCATGAAGAAGGACAAGGCCTTTTGGCCTGTTACATCTTGGAATTGTTCACGCCGTCTCTTTTAATGGACGTCAGCATTTCTCTTTTCTGTTGTCTAAGACACTGATAAACCAAAACATTAAACCATTGCCCACCGCGGCGTTGGATGCCACCTGGTGGCGTTGCAGGCACGTAACACGGTAACAGAAGTGTGTAAGCGGAGCAAACACGGCCTAGGGATCACCCTAGCTAAGATACGGGCTGCAGATTGGGAAATCCATTGAGATAAGTGACTTTGACAAAGGGCTGATTACTATTAAGCAGAGCCTTTGAACAAGTATATCGAAAACGGCGAAGCTGGTCGATTGTTCACGTGCTACTGTCGTGATCATCTACGGAAAGAGGTAGGAGGACAGCGTATACCTCTAGGAGCTAAATCTTTGGACGTCCACGACTCTTCACAGAACGTGGGGTTCGGAGGCTTGGCTGCTCTGTAAAGCAGGGCAGGCGGTGATCTGTGGCACCTATGCCGAAAGAGCACAATGCTGGTGCACGCAGAAGTGTTTCGGAGCACACCGTTCAACGTACATTGTTGACCACGGAGCTCCGCAGCAGACCACTCCTAGGTGTTCACATGTTGACCCAACGACGTCGTCAGTTACGATTGCAGTGGGCACGGGACTGTCAGGATTCGACCGTTTCTAATGAATTCTCTTACTTCTTTGGTTTTGATGAAAGTCTATGTGTGTGTGTTAATGCAGCTAGCCGCTAACTTGGTGTAATGTTTTGTCTGTACAGAAGTGTATCTGTCGCCTTTATCGCTCTCTCACCCTCATACACAATTCTGTACAATAAAGTCAAGGGCTTAGGTTTTCTTATCAGGCTTATCCGTGCAAAGACAGACAAAAAAATTATACTAATGGGAGGATTCTGAGTAACTTCTAGAATTCCATTCGCTCTCTCTTTCTCTCTCTCTCTCTCTCTCTCTCTCTCTCTCTCTCTCTCTCTCTGTCCTTTATCTGTGTACAGTTCAAATATAAGTTACATGAAATCAGCCTAGTAGAATCTCTGGTGGAGCCCTTCGTCTTAATATTCAGCGGCTGGCTTGCTAGAAAAGATCTTTACATACGTTATTATTATTAAGCGCTGCATTCAGTTGGGAAAATCGATCGTTCGAACACTTCGTTCAGTTTACGACAGATCTAAAATTTCAGATGTGGACGAAGCCTTTTTGGACGATTTCAATAAAACTCAGAGATTGCAGGCTCTCTTCGTCACAGCTGAAACTTCCCAATTAAGTACAGGGCCCAGACAATCATCAATGATTCAGACAGAGAACGCATTCGTCATTCACTCTAGAATAAAATGGTCACAAACCTTATTTCTGAGGAAAATTGTATATTGAATCCATTTCCGTACATGTTCCGTTTCCGTGGATTTTAAGTCTCATGCAATTTACTTTTACAAGTCCTTCTTTCTCTTTATCTACCACGCTAGCGGCACAAACTTTCCTGTCTCGCTTTAGCGCGAAGAAGAATAAATAAATCTCCTTTAGCAATCCGAAAATCTTCCAACCGATACTTTCCGAAGCTGTTCCTTTCTCTCTCTCTCTCTCTCTCTCTCTCTCTCTCTCTCTCTCTCTAATGACCATGGAGTGTACATCTTTGTACCTCTGTTGTTCCAAAGAATAAACGTACTAGAAAAATACCTTGGCGTCGACGAGCTGTCGGCGCATATATTACTAGAAAATCTGCTCAGATACTTTTCAAACGTAAATAAATGTGGATGATTTGATTGACCATTATTAATTATTGCGGGGTAGAGGGTAATTTTCCGTGGGGAGATTACACGTTGATCAGTGAAAACGTGTCGGCTCTTCAGCTAAATCACACTTTGCTACACTAGATCGATGTTCGTCTCCACAAACACCGCCAGCGCGGTGGACCGCGGCCCGAAACGTGCTGCGCAGGCTGGTTGGGTTGGGTTGGGTTGGGTTGTTTTGGGGGAGGAGACCAGACAGCGAGGTCATCGGTCTCATCGGATTACGGAAGGCTGGGAAAGGAAGTCGGTCGTGCTCTTTCAAAGGAACCATCCCGGCATTTGCCTGGGGGCGGTTTAGGGAAATCACGGGAAACCTAAATCAGGATGGCCAGACGCGGGATTGAACCGTCGTCCTTCCGAATGCGAGTCCAGTGTGGTAGCCACTGCGCCACCTCGCTCGGTGCAGGCTGGTAGGAGCAGTATTATGCTACGGGAGACATTCTTCTGCGCTTGCATGGGTCCTCTGATGGTAACTGAAGACACGCCGACAGCTACGAACCACCTGCATCTCTTTATGCTTGATGTCTCCCCGACGGCGTCGTCATCTTTCAGCAGTGTAATTGTCCGTGTCTCGAAGCCAGAACCGTGCTACAGTGGTTTGAGAAGCGCTACAGTGAACTCCAGTTGATGACTCAGCGACCAAATTCACCCGATGTAAATCTTGTGGAACCCATCTAAGTCACCATCGGGCGCCATCACCAAGTGTGCCAGCTTGCCCGTTATTTACGCGAATTGCGTGAGCTGTGCGTAGACATCTAATGTCACATGCCTCCACGAACATACCGACGTTCTGTCGGATCTCTGATACGCAGAATCAGTGATGTATTTCGTTCCAAAGACAAACAAACTAGCTATCAAGTAGATGGTCATAATGTTTTGACTCGTTATCGTATAGCATTGCAGCTTTAGGTTCCTTTTTATTGGACATACGTTAATGTGCTTACCAGTTCAGTCTACATTTTTCAGTTAGAGTTGCAGTAGCTTCTAATTTAGTTCCTGTCTAATATCGTTGCTTCTTTTATGGTCTAGTAATGTATACCCCTTACAAAGCGGAGGAACTTTATCTCTGATGATTCGATTTGTTGTAATTGGTGTACTGTTAGGTTCGAACACTCGCTACCATACAGCAAGTAAGGCAAGGCCCTTAGTTTGAACAGTGTAATTAATGTTTCTTTCCGTACGATGTGTTTTAATGTACGTTGTATTATTCCTCAGAAATGTCTGAATATGGCCAATATCAGCTCTACATCTTCTGACCTGGAAAATTTCAAATTGCACCATAGATTTTTAAACTCTCTTACTTGTTCGTTTACTTGTCCATCTATAACAATTTTAGCTGTTATTGATTCCAATACTTGAAATGCCGTAATTTCTCTTTTACGTGTTTTCTTCATTCCTTATTTAGCGACATTTTGTCTCAATTGATGATCTGTAAACTTTTCTGCAGATTTCAGACGTATGTTTAATCAGCTCCATGTTTATGTTATCATTGCTCGGCGAGTTTTGTTTTCTTTTGGCTTTTCTTCATGCTAATTTTGTTTTACGTTGTCACACAAAATGACATTAAATTCCCGACTACTTTCTCAGTCTTTCGTGTAAAGGCTCCATTGTTCATACTGTGCATCATTCAGCATTTTTTTTTAGTTTTCTTTAAGGCCTCGCAAGACTTGACCTCCTTTGTGCTGCCAATGGAAATGATTCTCCATAGGAATTTGTTGCAGATTAAAGCAACACTGTCGGCAGCTAAGGGTTTCGATTGAATTACCATTTCGTCCCAAAGAGAGTCGGAGCCGTCATAAAGGCGAAAGATTGACCCACCCCCAAAAAGATGGTTCAAATAGCTCGGAGCACTATGGGTCTTAACATTTGTGGTCGTCAGTCCCCTAGAACTTAGAACTACTTAAACGTAACTAACCTAAGGACATCACACACATCCATGCCCGAGGGAGGATTCGAACCTGCGACCGTAGCAGTCTCGCGGTTCCGAGCTGAGCGTCTAGAACCGCTCGGCCACCGCGGCCGGCGACGCACCCCATATTGATGTCCAATAATAGGTGCCCGGACTCTTTAGAGCAAGTAATGTTCTTCAGCGTAGGACATTACGATGATATGTAGCAAGGAAATTTAACGTAATCAGTTTATCAGTGAAGATCAGGTATTGTACCAAGTGTGGAAAACAGGATATTTTCTGACACAGGTTACGGCAGGAGTGTATTAAGTGCCTGCAGTCGTCTCGAGTTTCACAGTAGACAATCGACACCTGACATTTCCGGTTAGAAGCGACGTGGGGGACGGCACAGCAATTTCACTCCACGCTACGCTTAGCTGTATACAAACAACTCTTAACGAATGAGGCCGTCGCGGAAAGTCTGACAAAAAGATTTTGATGCAGTTTGCAAAAAAAAAAAATGGCTCTGAGCACTATGGGACTTAACACCTGAAGTCAACAGTCCCCTAGAACTTAGAACTACTTAAACCTAACTAACCTAAGGACATCACACTCATCCATGCCCGAGGCAGGATCCGAACCTGCGACCGTAGCCATCGTGCGGTTCCGGACTGAAGCGCCTAGAACAGCTCGGCCACCGCGGCCGGTTGCAGTTTGCAGGTTTAGTACATATGTACATAAGAAAGTACTGCGAACCAGATCGGCTGTGGAGCAACTTGTAGCGATCGCTGGCGTGTAGCGCCCAGCATCCTCGTCCTCGGCCTGATAACAACCGGCTCCCAGCCAGCCTTGACCAGCGCGGGTCGCGCTGCACCCTGGCTGATAAAAAGACCGACGTCTCCTCACACCACTCGAGCCGCACGACAGGAGGCGAGCGAGCGAGCGTCTGGACGCTCAAGTCTCCGTCTCGCACTTGGCGAGTAGAAGGGCGACGCGGAGTACACATTGTAGGGACGAGCTCCACCTGGAGGGCTGTGCTCACTGCGTAGTGTCGCAGTCTCCCGATTGTCCAGGAAAAGCCTTTCCGTGAACACAGCGAACGCAAACATGTGAATCATCCCTAGAATTTCGAGTTGGCCAGCGCCGGGCGAATAGCAAATACACGCGCAGGGAGCAAATACACATCCTGCATATTATGGATACACGTGTTCCGAGAAGCAACTCACATGCTATGAACAGATTCAGAGAAAAGTCTTGTTTTGTCTGTTTCTCCTGAAGAGTGAAATTTTGTGGCACTAACTTGGATTGATAGATTCATTTATTTTGTTGCCTCCTTGTAATATCTCTTTATATTCGATGAATTATTCTGATACAATTCTACCCTTGAATGACGTTTACAAATTTTCTATCTTCATACTCGCAGAATCCATGCGCAAAATAGTTTCATACAATAGCTAAGCCATGAGCGCATAAGTATTCTTTGTAGTACTCTCTCTGGTGGTTGTTAGAAAAAAAGGAAAGGGATCTTCCGAGATTGCCTTCGTGCGGATTAGCATGAGCTTGGTTTGGAAGAACTGTAATTTGATTATTGAGATTTATCACAGAAGATAACTGATACGAACTGTACGATTAAAAAGGAAATATATATATATTTCTCCTTCAAAAAAAGGCGTGTATGTGACATTTGGGAATTAATGATATTTATCGATATATTGCGTAGTTGTTAATCAGAAGGGACTTCCGAAAGACTGGATACGAACCTGCATTTAATAATCCAAGAGCTCCATTACTTCTTCGGAAGGTTAAACTTCATCAAAGCCAAATATCCGCTTGATCTGAGGTTTCCCGACTGATTATACAACACTCCCAAAATTACGAGGTATTTTATTTGTACAGATTAGCAGACTGCCGCAAAGCACGAGCCTGCAGAGAAGAAGAATCATCGCCTGATTTCATTCTAACAAGTAAAATTTCAGAATCATTTTGGAGTGACTGAGCTATGACTGTGTTTCCTATCATTAATGATTGATTGCTCGAACGAATTGAAATCAAACAGAATTACGTAGATAGGAGGAAAAAATTACATCCTCTAGACCTACTTCCTTTCTGTTTCTACAATACGTAGTGTTTAAATTTTTTTTGATGTCGTTGCAAGTTTTTGAACCGTGAATTTACTTTCAAAATTTTTTTAAGAATTTTCTTTATTTACTGGCAATTCATCAAGAACATTGACACATTTAATCACACTAGGTGAGCGTGGAAGAAGTTGCCAGGAAATAACCGATTGAAAATTACTTTTAACAAATGTGAACTTATTCCTAAAATCCTTTCCAAAACAGATTTAAAATTATAAGCAGAAAAGCACCCTCGAAATTTCAAGTTACAGTTTTATTTAGAGGCAAGAACCATATTAACAGTAGGAGCCTTCGGGCTGAGAAACTTGCACGCTCCCTTTCAACACGGCCGTAGTCATGACCGCTCACAACAACCTCTGAAAGAGTACACTGGTGCAAATCTGCAACACACCAGATTACTTTAAACAAAAAAATTTTAACAACTCACACAAACATGTTAACTATGCACCCCGTAAGAGGAATGGAAACGGTACAACCCTCAAATTATTTGCCACCGAAAGTGCAATACGCTCCAGGCGGCCAAGTCATCTTGTGTCCAGTGCGCGACCGACCAACCGATTGATCAAACCGCCAGTGCCCTTTGCCTGAACAAACTCGAGCAGACTGGCGGCCTAACACATACACTCCTGGAAATTGAAATAAGAACACCGTGAATTCATTGTCCCAGGAAGGGGAAACTTTATTGACACATTCCTGGGGTCAGATACATCACATGATCACACTGACAGAACCACAGGCACATAGACACAGGCAACAGAGCATGCACAATGTCGGCACTAGTACAGTGTATATCCACCTTTCGCAGCAATGCAGGCTGCTATTCTCCCATGGAGACGATCGTAGAGATGCTGGATGTAGTCCTGTGGAACGGCTTGCCATGCCATTTCCACCTGGCGCCTCAGTTGGACCAGCGTTCGTGCTGGACGTGCAGACCGCGTGAGACGACGCTTCATCCAGTCCCAAACATGCTCAATGTGGGACAGATCCGGAGATCCTGCTGGCCAGGGTAGTTGACTTACACCTTCTAGAGCACGTTGGGTGGCACGGGATACATGCGGACGTGCATTGTCCTGTTGGAACAGCAAGTTCCCTTGCCGGTCTAGGAATGGTAGAACGATGGGTTCGATGACGGTTTGGATGTACCGTGCACTATTCAGTGTCCCCTCGACGATCACCAGTGGTGTACGGCCAGTGTAGGAGATCGCTCCCCACACCATGATGCCGGGTGTTGGCCCTGTGTGCCTCGGTCCTATGCAGTCCTGATTGTGGCGCTCACCTGCACGGCGCCAAACACGCATACGACCATCATTGGCACCAAGGCAGAAGCGACTCTCATCGCTGAAGACGACACGTCTCCATTCGTCCCTCCATTCACGCCTGTCGCGACACCACTGGAGGCGGGCTGCACGATGTTGGGGCGTGAGCGGAAGACGGCCTAACGGTGTGCGGGACCGTAGCCCAGCTTCATGGAGACGGTTGCGAATGGTCCTCTCCGATACCCCAGGAGCAACAGTGTCCCTAATTTGCTGGGAAGTGGCGGTGCGGTCCCCTACGGCACTGCGTAGGATCCTACGGTCTTGGCGTGCATCCGTGCGTCGCTGCGGTCCGGTCCCAGGTCGACGGGCACGTGCACCTTCCGCCGACCACTGGCGACAACATCGATGTACTGTGGAGACCTCACGCCCCACGTGTTGAGCAATTCGGCGGTACGTCCACCCGGCCTCCCGCATGCCCACTATACGCCCTCGCTCAAAGTCCGTCAACTGCACATACGGTTCACGTCCACGCTGTCGCGGCATGCTACCAGTGTTAAAGACTGCGATGGAGCTCCGTGTGCCACGGCAAACTGGCTGACACTGACGGCGGCGGTGCACAAATGCTGCGCAGCTAGCGCCATTCGACGGCCAACACCGCGGTTCCTGGTGTGTCCGCTGTGCCGTGCGTGTGATCATTGCTTGTACAGCCCTCTCTCAGTGTCCGGAGCAAGTATGGTGGGTCTGACACACCGGTGTCAATGTGTTCTTTTTTCCATTTCCAGGTGTGTACTAACACTCCGGAAGACGACAGACACTAACCGCCTCACCAATGCGGACGAGAGACAGACCCAGACTAAGTTTGCTGACCAACTGACCAGACTCGCCCAGACTGACAGACTGCCCTGGCTGACCAGCTGCCTCCCACTGACTGACTTCATCCGACTCACCGCCTGCCGAGCTGATAGCGCCCCTTAAATGCACGTGAACAGGCAACCTTTCCCCTTTCACACCAGAGGGAGACACCAAAGCTGCGATTGCCACAGCGGCGCCACCGCCAGAAACGGAGGGCGACTGCTTTACACTACCCGCTGCGGCGCACTTTTCAGAACAGCAAGTTTTACTACGGCTCAGTTTTGATATATATATATATAAAGTGCCTTTTCTTTACTATCATTTTTTAGCCTCGTTGGCAAACTTCAAGGCTAATTAACGCGGAAATGACGCAACGTATCGATTTTTTTTCTGAACAATTATTGCTCAGCAGAATCTACCCTTGTAAGAATCTTATAAGCTCTTCAGACTGTTTCTGACGATCCTTTACATAATCTTAATCAACTTTATGTATCAGTAACAGTATCAGTTGACAGACTGTACGTGTTGCCTAAAGGAATGAAATAAGAACAATTAATGTGGGACAGACAATATTCTATAATAAGAGCCGTATCAAAATAGAGATGTCAGCTAAGCTACTTTGGGAACTTCCGTGGCAGATTAAAATGGTGTGTCGGACCGGGATTCGAATCTGGACTCTCACTTTTCGCGGACAGTGCTATTGTCTTCTAAGTTATCCAAACACGACCGACGACGCGAGCTGACAGCTTCATTTCTGCCAGAAATTCTCTCCTGCTTTCCAACTGTATTTCTCGCAATGGCACGGCATTCTCCTGAGCCACTTTGGATTTCCCATGATTCCTTGACTCCTACAACTTTTTGTCGAGGTCCTTTCACTCTTTATTATTCTTCTTAAATAAATATGTTTATATATCACATGAGACATGAATAAGGCTACGAATTCAGAGATTTGAAGTTTCGTATGACAGTAAAACATGATTGTCTGTCAACGAGAAGAGAGGAATGTTAGGAAGCCGAAGACGTAATGAAACGTTTTAAGGACAGTTTAACATTCTGGCTTCTTTGCCAAGATTTGCTCGTTACAGGTAAGCAACGGCGACCAATTCGCTTGAGTCCGGAACCGCGCTGCTGCTACTGTCGCAGGTTGGAATCCTGCCTCGGCCGTGGATGCGTGTGATGTCCTTAGGTTAGTAGGTTAAAGTAGTTCTAAGTCTAGGGGACTGATGACCTTAGACGTTAAGTCCTATAGTGCTTAGAGCCATTTTTTTCGACCAGTTCGGTTCGAATCCTGATTCAAGAACAAAGAAGTGTGTGTATACATCAGAAATATCTTCTTATTAGCGATCGTCCAGTGGTCACGGCGTTCACTTAGTCTGGTGACGTATTTTACGATTTGGCAATATATTTGCTTCAACTGTGTTGGCGGATAACGTCCCTGCCGCTACTGTCCATCTAATGTGTTCAAGTCGGGTGTGCCGTTTGTCTGTCGGTCATATATTGTTTGTTCTGTCGATTATGGACTTTTACATGTTTACTTCTGGTGCTTTCTGAAGCACAGATTGGGATCAGCCCGCCATTTGCCCGCTGAAGGGTGAGCCTTTGCCCCGATCTCTTCTGAACCAAAGACACGCGTGACGTAATTTGGCGTAGTGCCCCAAGTGTCACAATAGGGCGTGCCTGGTGCCTGCTGCAGCGCCGTGCACCGTCCTCCGTAGGCCGCTCTTTTGGCTCGGCAGTGATGACCACTCAGCCCCCGGCTTCAGATCTGCGTTTCCTCATACCGCTGTGAGGGGCGGAGGTGGACGCATGTCTAGACGTGACGCCGATGTGCGGCTCCTATCGTGAACGACTTCTTTATCGAGGCGCCTAAACTGACTGTCTTGACACTCTTCACTGGAGATACACGCCTCAGGACTTCGTTGCTTCGTATTGCGAGTCTGTCTCATGTTACGCGACATGTCACTGATTATTTGTTACGTCATCAGTTACTAATATAGCTGCTATCGTAGTTTCCGGGCTGATATATATCCCCTTCGAATAGACTTTTATATAAAAGTTCTCCAGTGGAATCTATTTTTATCAAGTGTTATTGGTTACACAAATACACATCATCTTACGAAACTTCTACCGCATTTTGGCAGACGTCGTTCCATGTACTCAGTGAGTCTACCATCCATCGAGAGAAGTACACTGACGGAAGAAAATCGCAACACAAAAAATAATTAATATAGAGTAACGAAATTTCGGGTATACATTTGTCTAGGTAGCATATCTAGTCCGCTGCTCGTGGTCCCGCGGTAGAGTTCTCGCCTCTCGAGCACGGGGTCCGGGTTCGATTCCCGGCGGTGTCAGGGATTTTCCCTGCCTCGAGATGACTGGGTATTGTTGCGTCGTCTTCATCATCATGATTCGTCCCCATCACGGTAGGAGGAAGGCAATAGCAAGCCACCTCCACTAGGACCTTGCCTAGTACCGCGGTGCGGGTCTCCCGCATCGTCACGGAGTATGGGACATCATCATCATCATCATCATCATAAATATATTTAAGTAACTAACAGTGGGAGATTACAGTGCGAGACAAGCGATTGCAAATGTGAAATGCTGGTACATTAATAACGTGTGTAACGGCCAGAATGTTGACTTCAAGTATGGAGACCTGCATACATTGTGTGGAATGAGTGCCCGATGTCTGTTTGTGGAATTGAGTTCCATGCCTGTTGCACTTAGTTGGTCAGTACAGGCGCGGTTAATACTGTTAGTAAGTGACACAGGAAGTGTTGTCCGATGATGTCCCCTATGTCCTAGATTGAAGGTAGATTTTATGATCAAGCAGGCCAAGGCAACATGTCGAGACTCTGCAGAGCATGCTGGGTTACAACAGTAGTATGTGGGCCACAGGTATTCTGTTGGAGAACACTGAATAGCACATAAAAATTAAAAAAGAAACAGTCCAGAGATGTTACAGGTGCCCATTGTGTATGGTTCCATACAAGTAAGCACTGAGTCTTTTGTAAGTTTTAAATAGGAGATGCTGGGGCCCATCTACTGAAGACTCCGAACTTTTGTTGATAATGACATTGCACTGGCGCCAGTAGCACTAGCACCAGTGGTTGTGCCGCTACAGTGGCGGATGCTAATACGAGGAGCGTTGAATGAGTAACGCAACACATTTTTTTCTGAAAGTAGGTTGGTTTTATTCAGGATTCAAATACACCATGTTTCCCCCCCCCCCCCCCTCTATTGGCTACAAAACACAATTTTTCAAGGTTCAGTACTACGGCCTTACGCCACCTTAATTGGAGGACCTGTAGGCCCGCATGGTACTACACTTCTAGTCTACGTCGTCGAACCCAACGTGTTGCTGCCTCAGTTACATCCCCTTTATCCACGTACAGGTTCCCGCAGCGTACATCCTTGATTGGACCAAAGATACGGTCTTCGGTTAGGCGGCGAGGAGCAGTGGGCACACACCTTTGAGTGCCCCAAGTGGTGGACGTCCAGTTGAGCAGCGAGGTGTTGGATTGCGATCCGTCGATCACCTAAAATGAGAGTGTCCACACGTTTCAACACTGCAAGAGGCTCAGCTTTGTGCGGCCGACAGGAACGCGGGAGACCGGAAAGTTTTGCGCAGCCTTGTTGGGATGATGACAGACGCCTCACCCAACGGCTCACCGTGCTTTTGCTCACTACCAGGTCCCCGTAGACACTGTGCAAGCGCCTATGAATATCGGCGACGCTCTGGTTTTCCACCAAGAGGAAATCAATGACAGCGCTCTGCTTGGGACAGACCTTTGTTACAGACGCCACTTTGAAGGGTACGTATAGCGCCGCCATGTATCGGAATTTCACGAAACTATAGGAGCTGAAGCGGGAATATTTCATTATGTCCCACAACAAGTACGGCATTTTTCAACCGTCGCTGACCGAGTAAAAAAAAAAGTACTGGATTACTTGTTAAACGGGCCTCGTAAAAGTCTTGGCCGTAAAAACGTATTCAGAAAACCGGATAGGCCCTCATCTCAGGCAGTTTCCAGTTCATTGCTCTCCGCCGGAATCGCTAAATATAATTTTATGTTTAAATTTATCTTTACCCTTGCATTGCAAGTAGGTCAACGGTATTCGTTTTCGTGCCAGTATTTTTCGCACTACGAGTACCGTTCCGGTTACTTTGAAGTGGCGGCAAGAGGCGAATATGAAGTGACGAAAAGGAACGTAGCCCGCCCGGCGAAATGTGCGGATGCGGGCACATGTGAGGCTCGCGCGGGCGCGCGTGTGTGTTTGCAGGAAGAGAGAGCGCCGCCCGCCGTAACTTTCTCCGCGCCGAGCCGGGCGGGCGACCGAGCCGCCGAAAGCTGCCTCCGCCGCCGTCCGGGTCCGAGCGGCGCGCCTGCTAATGAGCGGCGGATGTGCGGATCCGCGAACCACCACTGACCGCCGACGCAAAATTCCTGCCAGTCGGCTACCGTTTCCACCTGCTTTCTCTCCTCTCGTCTTCCTAATACCGCCGCCACCACCGGCAGGCGGCTGTCACTTTGAGGGCAACACATGTTGCCAAAAGTGTAGTTTATTCAAAGTTCACGTAAATTTTAAGCGGTAAAGTATGATCGAAAAACTGTGAACATTCTTCCTGGGACCAATCATGACATTTACACGTGGAACACATAATATAGGCTTCCTCAACCGTTACAGTAATATTTCCGCTTAGATTCGTCAGTAATTAAGTTCTGCTGATCAAAAAAACTCAGATTCCGTCCGAACAGGCCTCGGAAGGCCCACTGGCACCGACTGACCGCCATGTCATCCTCAATCGATAGGAATCACTCGATGCCGTTATGGAGGAGCACGTTGTCAGCATGCCACTCTCCCGGCCGTTGTCAGCTTTCGTCACGAATCTCCTCAATTGGTCTCACAAGAGCTGACTGCACCCCGCTTGCCATTGGTTCAAATGGCTCTCAGCACTATGGGACTTAACATCTCAGGTCATCAGTCCCCTAGAACTTAGAACTACCTAAATCTAACTAACTTAAGGACATCACACACATCCATCCCCGAGGCAGGATTTGAACCTGCGACCGAAGCGGTCGCGCATTTCCTGACTGTAGCGCCTAGAACCGTTCGGCCACCCTGGCCGGCGCTTGCCAATAGCGCTCTGCAGACCCCGATGGATACCCAACCAAGTGATATCGAAGACCGACAGCGCTTAACTTAAGTGATCTGACGGGAACCGGTTTTACCACTAGGCAAGGCCGTTGGCTTTCCCGGTCAAGGACCATATAAATCGCCGCTGGCCGCATCTTCCCCACATGCCACCTTCCAGAAAAATGATGAAAAGGCGAAAGTGTATCCATCTAGGTTCATGACGTGGTTGAATTCATACTATCGAACCCTCCGCCAGCCACAGTACAGCTGCCTGCAGAATGTACACTATCTGTTCAAAAGCGTCCGGACGCCTATTAGTGGACCCTTCGCCTCTGTGACAATGTGAACATCGCTGGGGGCATTTTCAGTGAGGTGAGGTGTCCGAATGTCTGAGGAGGAATGGCAGCGTATTTATCCTCAAGACCCGAAACCAAACAAGATAGCGATGTTGGACACTGGGGTCCGGAATGAAGCTTACTTTCTGACTCGTCCCAAAGGAGTTCCATTGGGTCCAGGTTTCAACTCTGGACACGCCAGCCCATTTTAGGAATATTATTGTCCACGAACCATCGCCTCACACCAGTGCCGTCTAGTATGTTTCTGCACATTCGTCAAAGGTAGGCGGATAAGTGGTCGACGCGCACGTAACCAATGCCGCAATAAACGGCGGTGGACTGTCAACCCTGATAGTGTACGATGTCTTACACTGTTCCAGTGTTCCACTGTTGCGCCAGAGCCGAGGAGGAGCCAGATCTGTCCTGCAGTGCCATTCGGATGACGTGTCGATTCTCTCGGGGTTGGTCTGTTTGGTGCGACATGACTCATTTCGTGTTCTACGGCCTTCCATCAACCATTCTGCTCACACCCATCGCACTGCTGAAACACCTCGTCCCACACGAGCAGCAGTTTCCGGGTTGGACGCATCATATTCACCTTACAAGTGATGATCCCTCTTTCAAACTCACTGATTTGTTGATATAGTTCGCGCATCCTGCACGTCTGCTTTACAACGAGAGCCACAGGCACGTTTTACCGCTAGGTGGTCTTGCTCCGCGATATCGATGTTGGCCTTGAACCCACTGGTCGACATGCTTCAACTGTTACCCATTTCTGCAGAACGACCGAATGTATAAGTGCTGTGAATATGAACGCCCTATCTCCAGTCGTTCAACGTGTTCTGTTCTTTCCTGAAGATTAGTGTAGTTGTGTTGAGATACGCCGAGTGGTGAAGAAGGTGCTGGAGTAGTTGAGCTAGGAGATAATATTCGGAGGCATTATGAGCATCTGCCGGTAGACAGGTGTGTGGAAGGTGCTCATGAGATGTTGTGGACGACGGCAGAAGTGAGACATGGCTGGGAAGCTGTTGCAGCGAGAAATTTTGACAGGATTATTCTGAGGGTTGGGGCAGTGGGACAGGTGCTGAATGGTCGTATGCTGGGGAACAACGACAGGTATCTAGGCGCTATACGTGGCGTAGAAAAACTTTCAGGGAACATTCCTCACACGTAGAGATAGAAAATATATTTTATGAATGAGTCCAGAGACTCATTGTTTCCGTGTTAGAGCACATTTTCTACTTCTCTTCGTAGTAATATTTATCGTGGGAAAGCACGTATCAGCACTGTATGAGACTCTGTCCTAACTGAAACGGCCCTCCGTCAGCAGGGCTACATGCATCAACGCGCCGTCAATTGAATCCTCGAGGCCCTGACGTATCCCTATTAACAGACTTCCACAATAAGAACACGGAGACGTATCGGGGTTTCACACACAAGAACTTTAAAATGCCCCCACGAATAAAACTGGTGGCTTCATGTCCGAATAGGGCGGAGTCCATGGAATTGGTCCATTTTTACCTATCCTCTGTCACGGAATCTGTTATACTAGTTGAGGAATGAAGTTAGTCACATGTAAACGCAAGAAAAACAGAGTCACATCTGTGCATTTGATCTTGGTTCATTTGGAATAACAGACAATGTCGCTGAATCACACCAGTACAACTTACTCAACATTTTAACCAAACATAGCGAAGAGAGTGGTTTGAACATGTCATGTAAGAAAACGTTTCACGTAATTCTGGTGCATTCCGTTTCTGCGTGTTTCCAGTGTTTAATGTAATTATGAGCAGAAGTAGAAAATGAGCTCTAAATGGAAGTACACCGTTTCCGGACCCCCAGATATACGAAATATTTTGTGGGGAATGTTTCTTGAAAGTCTGGTCGTATCTTTTTGTTGCACCCTGTATTTCACTGTAACACACATTTCCCCGCTGCATCCACGGATGGAGCAGGGGGAGAGCGACATCTTTTATTATTCCATGCGACCTCTTCGTAGTTTCCATATCATGTCTGATTTCATGTACATACAGAGTGCAATAAAACCTTGTTGACAGACGTCGATGTCTTATAGATGGATTTTTAAAGAAAAGAATGAGGACAGGAACATATGTGCCAAATGCCGAAGGTAGAATGTTATCATTTGGAGACAATGCAGCATTAATGAGTGCAGGCAAGCTTTTGATACGGAACCCAGTGTGCCTGGCAGAACAGTAATCTGTGCCGTGGGAGCGTCGAAAGTGAGAGTACGGGAGAAATCCCGTCCGGTGGGCAGCGAGCGCCTAGCCTAACTCCCTCTAACCTCCCCCCCCCCCTCCCCCCACCCCACTCGCCCACCCCACCTACACTCTGTCCCCGTGGCTCGTGGCCGGCGCGATCGCGCCTTTCTGTTTGTACTTCACCATAACTCAATAACTGCTTCCTCAGTCTGGGCGACTTTCACTCACAGGAGCAGACACTCCTGACCTCCATTTAGCAGACACCACAGAAGAAACACAGTGGACCTCGTTCCTAGCAAACTGAATGGGCTATTTCTGTATATTGTAAGCGATCTCTCTTAGACGATCGTGATATCTTGGGCGCGGTTCTCCCTAACGCGATCGACACGTTGCGATACAGGTCGCGCAACGGAAGACTTACCGGTGCGACACTCGTGCTCCCAATGGACCGGTGCGACAAGCAACGAGACACAGCAGGTGGCAATAGCCTAGCCACACGTGTGGCACATCGCTGCCAGTCCAGCCTCCGACAACCTCCAAATAGTAGGTCACTTATTTACGCAGGACTTCCAGCGTCAAAAACAATTTTGATACTTTGGCGACATTTGGTATGCAGCATTGTGTGACCTAAAATGCATAAAACGTGAATGGGATTGCATTGGATTGTTTGGGGGAAGAGACCAAACAGCGAGGTCATCGGCCTCATCGGATTAGGGAAGGACGGGGAAGGACGTCGGCCGTGCCCTTTCAAAGGAACCATCCGGGCATGTGCCTGGAGCGATTTAGGGAAATCACGGGAAACCTAAATCAGGATGGCCGGATGCGAGATTGAACCGTCGTCCTCCCGAATGCGAATCCAGTGTGCTAACCGTAAACTGGACAGTGACTACATTTTTTACTGCAAACTGTTCAAAATGTGCCCTGTGTTTCAATTAGTTCCGAAATATTTATCAAGGGGATCCTGCCTGTTCGTCATCACCGATTTCGTCCAAATTTATGCCTTATGCAGGGCTTCGCATGAAATGAAAGTGACTGAAATGGTAGCTTCAGATGGCCAAGCCTGTAGAAAAAAGATATCATTTTAGGCGCGGGACGGACGAGATATCATGTTTAGTCAAATATTTCGTAAAATTTATGCAGCAAAGGCAGGACTCCAGACCTTTTTTAAAGGAACCACAATGTATTGCCGACATGAAGTGACCACCCGCAATACCACAGGTATACGACTGAGCAATTAATATCAGTTAATGTCAGGGTACGACATTACGGCACAGTAATTACTAACAAGAGAAAGAAAGATCGTGGGGGGTAAATCCTAGGCCCCATCGAACGAAATTATGAGTTCAGAGACGGCACACCCATGAACTCCATACACCATTCGTAGGAGGTTTTCTATGCTCACGTTGCCCTTATGAGTCCTGCGAGGTTGATAAGTCGAGCTTCCATTACTTTTTCTGTAAGAATGGTTGACCGAGATAGAAGACGACCTGCAAGAAGTTGGATGACAGTGGAGGATATCCATTAAGGCATTCCACTCGATCAGTAACTGCAAAGAGCAACGTGGTCTCGAAGAAAAGACAAAATTGACAAAATATGGTATGAACAGAGGAAGGAACAGCATCTTATTACCAAACTATCCTAGAACCAAGCAAAAGTTGCGGGTTGATTACTTCACAGCTTCCAAGTGCAACAAAAATTTGATTTCAATATTTCGCATAATTAACGACGGAATTTAAAAATGTTGTAATCCGCTCAATAAGAGGTATAATCTTATGCTAAAAGTTTAATACAGTAAGACAAGTATTATAGTCAGAAACTGTTTGTTTTTCTCAAGGCAACGTAACTGACGGCGCGCAAATACCCTGACTATATTCCTGCAGTATTTGAGAATGAGAGCTCTCAGCGACTTCCAACAAACTTTTACGCCACTTTTTTTCCTAAACACCCCGCACAAAATTATAAAAGGAAAAAAGTTTATAACGTACTACATTTTCGCTGTTCATGCAGGAAAACTTCAGCATCACCCATGTCTTATTAATTTCTGTACTACTAAACCTAGCCGCGCGGTCTCAGGCGTCTTGTCACGGTCCGCGCGGCTATCCCCGTCGGAGGTTCGAGTCCTCCCTCGGGCATGGGTGTGTGTGTGTGTCGTCTTCAGCGTAAGTAAGTTTAGGTTAGATTAAGTAGTGTGTAAGCTTAGGGACCGATGACCTCAGTACTTTGGTCCCATAAGACCTTACCAATAAATCTATTCGCAGCGCACTTTGCGGACAGTATCTGTATCACTGAATGTACCTGTGAGCGAGACATAGTTCAGGAGATACCGAGTCATAGAAACTGAGGTGCATGACAAACGATTTTTTGTTTAAAACGGAGCGCAAATTACGCATACTATATTCATCCATTGTTTCATAATGTAACGATTCTGCGGACTCAAACAAACTTTGAGCATAATTTCAAAGCGTTCGTAAAATTTTTCTCGTAAATGCTTGAAGTCAAATGTTTAATACATTTACTCGGTCCATAAAAGTATAGAGTTCACTAGCAGAAAACGAATGCTGGAATACTGGGCTAAAGTCAGAGTCCAGGTATAAGGGAATGCAAAAGTGCAGTTGAAGTAATGCAGTCGGGGGTGCCGAAACCGAAAAGAAGAAGAAGAAGAAGAAGAAGAAGAAGAAGTAGAAGTAGAAGAAACTCTAAATGGGCTGAATATGCATACTATTAATGAGGAGGCGACTGAATACAGAGAGGAGGGGGGGGGGGGCTGGGGACATGTGAATTCGGTGAGAGATGAAAGACTTGGCATGAAAATCCTGACGTGAACGCGAAAGGAAGATGCGACACAGGTCGTCCGAGAAGACGTTAACTCTGAAGACGGATAGACTGACGCCTAAGCCGTGTAGGCAAGACTACGACGCGACGCCTTGCTGAGTTACCGCTGGCAGCTGGCAGCAGTACACGGCGGGCCCCGGCTGCTAGGTTTAGAACAGTGGCCGGTGCTTCCGAGAAGCCCTCGCAGTGTGGCCCCGTCGATCCGTATCGATTCCATCCAGCCCTCTCGCCACGCCAGGAGCTCCCTGCATTGGATGTCGGTCGTAGCTTATTATGCCTGCTGAGGGCAGTATTACGAAGAGAAATGGAACGCATCCTACGATTATCTTGGCACCGAAGACTGACTTGTTACGCACACACCAGCGTTATACCGTCTGCCCAGGTGTTTGCTTCTACACCTTCCACTTTATACGTCTGAAGCCTACCACTGCTTGACTCGTGCAGGATGCACTGTACGTGCGTATTTCGATATTTAAGATCATTTAGAGTAACAGTGAAGATACAGTACTGCGATTAACCTTTGTAAATTGAAAGACGTATTCGTCTTTCGTTTTCCTGTTATTCACGAAATTAAAACGAATCAATTCCTAGTCCTCGGAAGCTAAACATCGGCGACCGACCTCTACGGCAGGGTGGTAATGACATAGCAACAACAATAACAACAACAGCAATTACTACTACTACTACTACTACTACTACTACTACCACCACCACCACCAGCGATCATTTTGCAGCCGGCCGGAGTGGCCGAGCGGTTCTAGGCGCTACAGTCTGGAACCGCGCGACCGCTACGGTCGCAGGTTTGAATCCTGCCTCGGGCATGGATGTGTGTGATGTCCTTAGGTTAGTTCGGTTTAAGTAGTTCTAAGTTCCAGGGGACTGATGACCTCAGATGTTAAGTCCCGTAGTGCTCAGAGCCATTTGAACTTTTTTTTTATTATTATTATTAAAATGTGCTTGGAGCACAAAAACGTGGATCCTCCATTGCGATGTGAGCTGTTCAAACGAAACCTTGATGACGAGTATGTCTGCCTTCACCTTTAGATGTAATACAACATCGGACCACTGTAACATCCGAATGCCCCACCAATCTGGATATTCAATGGTTTGACAAGCCAGCCAAATGGACACAAATGAGACGAATTTGTGTCAGTTGCTGATAACACCGTCTCACTTGGGAACACGGCATCCTCGTGTCCTTCATCTGACGCTATTTACATATCTCAAGATTTTAAACATGGCTGAAACAGCAACAATGAAATTCTTCACGGTAAATGATGACAGCCAAACACTGACGACGCCTTTGGCACAATTGTTTTATGAATCTCCATTGCAGGATGTGATTTTAGTGTATTTTACTTCTGATGAAGGTATATTTAGATATACCGAAACTGTGGTCAAGAATTTTAATAATCTTTATCCGGCAACTGTTTTGGCTGTCATCATTTACCGTGAAGCTCTTCACATACCTTAAATACCCTACAGTGCCTGGTAACGCATGTGCTTACGTGTACGAAGTCACATTCACGTACGACCATGTTACTGAGTACTTAACTTTCTCTGTCAGGCAGTGCATTTCCGTTGCTCTAGTCTCATCGAGTTATTCAAATCTGCAGTGTCGCCGTAATGCCTTTCATGAAAATGTCAATAGAACGGCGCGTAGTATTCCGCTCCAGAGCGTGTCATATCGCGAGATTGATTGCCCGTCGTAGCAGAAAGTACGTCAGTCCTACGGCTTAGGCAGCAATTAAACCTGTCGCCGGGTAGTTCCGGTCCGGAATGAATAAATGCTGTACTTTGTTTAGAACGCGGAGGAAGTGAGGTGCGCAGCTAGCACGTGGCCGCTCTCTTTGTTCCGCTGCGGTGATCTGGCGCCTCGTTAGATAAGGCGGCGGCATTACAGCCGAGACGCACTTTCGCTGTCTCCGGCAGTCGCGCTGGGCCGCGCGGAAAGTGAGAGCTTCATGCGCGACTCAGTGACCCAGTGGCCAGCGCCGAGGCGCGCCGGCGCTGCCGCCTGCCGGAGAAAGTGGAAGCTGACGCTGCCGCGGGCAACTAGTTACCACTCTGCGACGGACGGCCCGTCTGTTAACGCCACACCTACGGCGCAGTCTCCGGCGTCGCCGTGGCTCGGCCGCCAGCGACAGCTGTAACAGCGGCGTAATGAAATTATTGCGAAGGACAGTTTGTTTATTTCAGTGTCGCAAAATACAAATGAGGTGATGGTGTGCGACTATGGGAAAAGTTTTTCGTTCATGTTGTAGCCTACTAGTGCTCTACTGTGCAAGTAAAATTTGAGTGCTTTGTACTCGTTGTTGTTGTTGTTGTGGTCTTCAGTCCTGAGACTGGTTTGATGCAGCTCTCCATCCTACTCTATCCTGTGCAAGCTTCTTCATCTCCCAGTACCTACTGCAGCCTACATCCTTCTGAATCTCCTTAGTGTATCCATCTCTTGGTCTTCCTCTACGATTTTTACCCTCCGCGCTGCCCTCCAGTACTACATTGGTGATCCCTTGATGCCTTAGAACATGTCCTACCAACCGATCCCTTCTTCTTTAGTCAAGTTGTGCCACAAACTCCTCCCCAATTCTGTTCAATACCTCATCATTAGTTATGTGATCTACCCACCTAATCTTCTGCATTCTTCTGTAGCACCACATTTCGAAAACTTCTATTCTTTTTTTGTCTAAACCATTTATCGTCCATGTTTCACTTCCATACATGGCTACACTCCATACAAATACTTTCAGAAACGACTTCCGCCCGCATCTCGTGGTCGTGCGGTAGCGTTCTCGCTTCCCACGCCCGGGTTCCCTGGTTCGATTCCCGGCGGGGTCAGGGATTTTGTCTGTCTCGTGATGGCTGGGTGTTGTGTGCTGTCCTTAGGTTAGTTAGGTTTAAGTAGTTCTAAGTTCTAGGGGACTGATGACCATAGATGTTAAGTCCCATTGTGCTCAGAGCCATTTTTGAAACGACTTCCTTACACTTAAATGTATACTCAATGTTAACAAATTTCTCTTCTTCAGAAACGCTTTCCTTGCCATTGCCAGTCTACATTTTATATCCTCTCTACTTCGACCATCATCAGTTATTTTGCTCCCCAAATAGCCAAACTCCTTTACTACTTTAAGTGTCTCGTTTCCTAATCTAATTCCCTCAGCAACACCCGACTTAATTCGACTACATTCCATTATCCTCGTTTTGCTTTTGTTGATGTTCATCTTATACCCTCCTTTCAAGACACTGTCCATTCCGTTCAACTGCTCTTCCAAGTCCTTTGCTGTCTCTGACAGAATTACAATGTCATCAGCGAACCTCAAAGTTTTTATTTCTTCTCCCTGGATTTAAATACCTACTCCGAATTTTTCCTTTGTTTCCTTCACTGCTTGCTCAATATACAGATTGAATAACATCGGGGATAGGCTACAACTCTGTCTCACACCCTTTCCAACCACTGCTTCCCTTTAATGCCCCTCGACTCTTATAACTGCCATCTGGTTTCTGTACAAATTGTAAATAGCCTTTCGCTGCCTGTATTTTACCCCTGCCACCTTTGTACTCCAATGAAACGAATCTTTAGCACATTCTAGAAATGTTCCATCAGCGAGTAGCATTCGCGCGCTGAGGGCTCCATACGAACCTCATTATATATACAGTGTGTTCGGAAATTCGCGTTACAAGTTTCTAGGACTTGTACCGTTTCTGTGTCACACCTATACGTCAGATCGGCTGATGACATTTGACGCCTTTCCTACCCCTCTGGTCTTCTTCGAGCCTCATTGACGTTTGTGAGTGTGAGGGGAACATTGAAGTACACGTTTTGCAGAATACACCGGCATGATCCTTCTGTAAGGCCAAGCTCACGGTAATGCAAGAGCTGCTCGTTGCCTTTATTAATATCGATATGCAAAGCGTCCGACTCCACCGCCTACACTTTCCAGGGGTATCTTGACCGTCAGAAGTGGTGCTCGAAGGAGACGATGCACGCCCGAACTTAAAAGAGGCCGTACTGCGTCACCTTGAAGAGAACCCGTCGACAAGTACACGTGCAATGAGTGTTGCTCCCACCACCGTGTGATGTGTTGTGATGACCACCAACTACATCCAACGCTCTATACCATCTCTAATGCTCACAGACATGTGAATGAGGCTCGAACCAGGTGAGGTCTCACGTGACGTCAGCCACTCAGACGGAAGCAGCCCCCCTCCCCACACCCCTTCCCACGACTACCTTGCTGCAGACTTACCTAGCAAAAATATCTACAAACGGCTGTAGCACGGAAACGGTACGTTTCCGCACATGGGTTCCTATTCAGATATTATGTACTCACTTCCCTAGAATTAATGAATAACCTGTATAGGCAGTCCATCCATTCTGGGAATAGAGGATCTCGTCGATTTTTGCTAGTTGCTGACATTGTTACTGGCAACATATCTGTCCCAGGGAGTCCCAAGGCCCCGCGGGATTAGCCGAGCGGTCTGAGGCGCTGCAGTCATGGACTGTGAGGCTAGTCCCGGCGGAGGTTCGAGTCCTCCCTCGGGCATGGGTGTGTTTGTTTGTCCCCTCAGGATAATTCAGGTTAAGTAGTGTGTAAGCTTAGGGACTGATGACCTTAACAGTTAAGTCCCATAAGATTTCACACAAATTTGAACTTTTTTTTTGAGTCCCAAGACTTTTGAGAGTATTTTAATTTCAAGTCTGAAAGCGGATAGCAAATGACAAAAGAAATATTTTTTCGTGTTATATAATTACAAAATGACAATTTTCGGTGCTTTCCTTTGGTTGTAGCGTGAAACCTTGCTTGTTGTAGAATTTCTTGATTCTAGATCAACAGGAAGTACGCTGTAGATTTTGATGAGTGAGTTTTCGTGTGTCCAAATGCGTCACATAAATGGCCGTATCTTTTGATTGCATTGACTTGGACCATAGACCTTAATATGTGATATAATTTTCAACTTTATAAGTCCACCTTGGGTTGTGAGCAGTGGCGCGCGCGCGCGCGCGCGCGCGCTCCCACACACACACGGTCAACAAAGTGACCTGTAACGGTCTCGTTTTTACCGGCTGAGGCACGGAGCCCTAAAAACGACTCAAAACAATTAGTACAACATATTTTTTTACTAATTTCGCTGTAGTTATTCATGTGTTGTAGCCAATTCTCAAGCAATTTACTGAAGGTTTCCGCATTCTACGCTAAATTCACTTAGTAGAGGTTCTTAACGAAGATCATTTCACATCTGTATCTTGCAATTTATTACAACGAATTCTATTTCACAACCAATTAAAAAAATAAATAAATAAAACCACGTGATCGCCAAGGACGACATGATAATTCTCTTACAAATCAGAGATATAATAAAATTCTTTAATATTATCTTCAACATAATTTATTTATGAAAATATTTTGTATGTTAATATGGTTTCATCGTGAGAAAACGTATTAATGTACATTCTCATTTGACTTTTGAATAAAATTATTAAAAAAAAATCTTTGACAACACAACCAGCAAATCTTGCCACTAGAAAAATATAAACGAACAAGCTAACAGTACATGCTCAACAGCCTTCCGCAGTGATAACACCGGTTTCCGTCAGATCACCGAAGACAAGCACTGTCGGGCGTGGCTAGCACTTGGATGGATGACCGTGGGAGCCTGCCGAGCGCTGTTGACAAGTGAGGCGTACCAAGCCCTCGTGAGGCCAGCTGAGAAGTAGCGGCTCGTGCACGAAAACTGGCAATGGACGGGAGAGCGGTGCGCTCATACATGCCCCTTCCTCTCCGCATCCAGTGACGTCTACCAGATGAGAATGACACGGCGGTCGGTCGTTACCGTTGGGCCTTCCGAGGTCTGTTCGGAACGAGTTTAATAGTATGTAAGTCGCAAATCACAAAATGAACAGACCAATACCGGTCGCGAAAATAAGTTAACAGACCTAGACCCGCTGCACGAACGTTGTAAGCCCCCTGATGTCATTTTACCCATCTGTATTCCGTAGAGCAGCATGCAGTGTGTGGCGGATGGTTTAGCACTATTATCTAGCTCCTTTTGCCGACCGGAGTGGCCGTGCGGTTCTAGGCGCTACAGTCTGGAACGGGGTGACCGCTACGGTCGCAGGTTCGAATCCTGCCTCGGGCATGGATGTGTGTGATGTCCTTAGGTTAGTTAGGTTTAATTAGTTCTAAGTTCTAGGCGACTGATGACCTCAGAAGTTAAGTCGCATAGTGCTCAGAGCCATTTGAACAATTTAGCTCCTTTTTGGACCATTCGCGAATGGTGCACCGATAGAACTAGTATCAATAGACCTCTGTACTGCTCTACATCTGGTTTTAACATCGTGCTCATTTCGTGACATACGCTCAGTAGGAAGTAATACTTCTTTCTTTCTTTTTGGAAAGCACCTCTGTTGCACTTTCTGCCGCTGCAGTTGTTTGAGCTTTAAGGAAACGAGCCCATGACGAAAGGTGCGTCTGTTGTTCTAGTTTTTCCTCTCTCTTCCGCTAGTCCGGTGGGATGAAAGTTTAGTAAGTTATACCTCTTGCATCGATTGATTACACTTAATTAAAGTCCCTCAATGAATGCCCAGTATTTATATTTTCGAAAACTAGTTTTATATGGTCGTTCGAGCTGTGAATGCATACTTCCTGAAATGTAATTTTTGTGACTAATGCCATTCATCACCAGGGACTGACACTGACTAGTTTGACTTGTTTGAGAGAGCTCAATTACTTCAGGGTAATGTTTTACAGGAGTCTGTGTATCCCGCGAGATAAGTTGCTCTCATACGTGTTCATTAGGATTATTAGTATGCTAGTAATCTTGCTGTTGACTGTTGTAAACCCACACGAGAATAGTAATGGTCTCTGGAATGCAACAAAGCGTGTTCAGAAATCCCACAGGCTGATTAAGTGTAAAGCTGTACCGTCACGTATAGCTCCCGTAGTAAGGTACGTTCATCTAATAATGTGGGAAAGCAGACTTAAGCGAGCAACGTTAGAACATCCTTCGTCGTACAACTCTGTGCACGACACACTGAGCTTTCGGATTTTGTAGTTCTACCTACAGTGCAGTCTGCACTCCGGAAACCAGTGCCGATGCGACAGGTGCATTTGTTTTCATGCCCGCCACCTGTACTGTGTGGTTCACAAGTTGTGTTACGTGCTTCAGACCTCGTAGATCAGGTTAATAACAGGGGCGTGTAGGAAGGCTCTACGTCTCGCATTGACGTCTGGAGTGGTTAACCTTGCACGCCGAACCTGTTCCCCTGGAACGACGCACCATCTGACGGGCAGCAGCTGCGGAAGATGGATGCGTGTCCCCTCACGCACTGCACGTGGCGTCTTCGAGACACTTGGTCTCTCTTCATCGTTGTGTGAAGAAAACTGGACCTTAATACTATTTGCCACTCATGCTTTATTTCGGCTACGACAGTAATGTTTGTAAACTATGTTTCGCTCTTGAAGTATTACGACCCACTTGGAGAAGAATTACTGTTATGTTTTCTTTGATACCATAGGCATTCCTAAGTTTTTCTGTGATTGAAGTCTACATCACATTGTTTACAGCATAAATACATTCCCAGTTTTGAATGAGTCTGACGCCATCACAGCAGAGCTATAAGGAAGGGAAAGCAGTGAACTTAACGAAAGTCAGTGGCGTTTTAATAGCGGATTCATTACAAGCGGACTAGTATAATCCCGTGGGTAGATAGCCTGTAATACCACATCTTACCGAAGCGTTGACAGACAGTTAAGTTTATTTGAATCTGTCCGAATAGAGCAGTTGAAGAGTAGTTATTCTATAGCTTGCGAAATCTCATAGGTAGTGCTTTATAATGCCGAGTTAATGCGAAAGGTAGAAATACCTGGCACAGGTACGTTTCGCATCCTTCCATTTTGATGATATATTTGAACCTTCGTTAATTAGCGTGCTCTTTTTGTAGAGTTCAGTAGCGCCATAAATCGGAGTTTTTAAACACTTTTTCAGAAATTCTTTCGCCAAAGAAGATGCAGAAAATGTTTCAGAATTTGAATCAGAAACATCTGTCGACATGAGTAATTTGGAATTAGATACTCGTGATGAAGTGAGGCAATTTAAGTCGCTTAATAAATTCCAGCATTCGGGACAGATTGTATACCAACTAGGTTTTCAGTGCCATGCAAACCTACATCACACTATGGTGAGTGTTATGACACTGTCCAGTCAGGTTAATGGCACCAGCGACGTGTTCGACGCTAACGTGCAATAACCACTCGTAGATGGCAGGTGGCAGCACAGGAGGGGATTCTTCTAAACTCCATCTATAAACAGATAGGACGTATAGAACGGAGTGGGCAGGCAATATTTTGATTTGGAACCCATGTCCGGAAACGTACCATTTGCATGCTACAGCCGTTTGAAAACATGTTTGCTAGGTAGGTATGGAACGGAGTAGTCAGACTGGGGGGGGGGGGGGGGGAGCGTTCTTACGTGGAATTGGCAGATGTCGTTTGACATGACGTAACCTACCTCTCTGGCCTATTTCGAGCCTCATTCACGTGTCCGTGTTAAAGCAACATGGTTGAGTACACATTTACACAATACACAGACATGGTCCTTCTCAATGGCGAACCTCACGGCAATGGAAGAGCTATTCGTCTTTGGTTAGTAACGAGGAAATTGTAAAACAAGTGATGTACTATGGCACGCCTAATAAATTACTTGTAAAAGTGGCCGCATTATCAACTAGTGTTCAAATGATTGTAGCACGGAAAATATGATCTACTCGGTCCCCTCTACAAAACTTTGAAATTTGCAAGGGAAATTTTAAAGCACCCTGTATATACCGTGTCGGATTACACGGTGAACATTGTAGTCGTTGTCGGAATGCGGAAATGTTGAAAGACATGATAATTGGCTTTAGGCGCAAGAGTAAAAGCATTTCAGAAACGGCTACTTTTATAAACTGTTTGCGTACCGCCGTGATTAAAGTATACCATGCATGGCAAAATGGCACTATCCAGAATTGACGCCGAGGCAACTGTGGTGCACCACGAGCCATAGATTACAGGGTCAAAAATGGCTAATAATCCGTGTATGGGCGACGGGACGTACAACTGTTGAGCAGCTGACGGCCCAGATGAGCCAAGGGCATACCAACAGTGACACCTCAACGACGGACCAGATGAGCCAAGGGCATACCAACAGTGACACCTCGACGACGGCCCAGATGAGCCAAGGGCATACCTACAGTGACACCTCAATGACGGCCCAGATGAGCCAAGGGCATACCTACAGTGACACCTCAACGACGGCCCAGATGAGCCAAGGGCATACCAACAGTGACACCTCAACGATGGCCCAGATGATTCAAGGGAATACCAACAGTGACACCTCAACGACGGACCAGATGAGCCAAGGGCATACCTACAGTAACACCTCGACGACGGACCAGATGAGCCAAGGGCATACCAACAGTGACACCTCAACGACGGACCAGATGAGCCAATTGCATACCAACAATGACACCTCAGCGACGGACCAGATGAACCAAGGGCATACCAACAGTGACACCTCGACGACGGACCAGATGAGCCAAGGGCATACCAACAGTGACACCTCAACGACCTTTGCTGCGCATGTACGTCCGCAGTAGGCGCTTGGTTCATGCACCTATGCTGACCTGTTCACCTGCGACGAAGGCTGGAGTTTACACGCCAGTACCGCTGCTGGAAGTCCACTGACTGGCGACAAATGGCCTTTTCAGATGGATCACGTTTTATGCTCCATAGGACAGGTTGGCTGTTGGCGTGTACAGCGTGAAATGTCTGGGAGGAACTCTGCAACAATCGTCGGAAGGGTCCAGGACGGAGGATTTGTTGTTATGGTCTGGGGAATGTTTTCGTGATACCCCCTGGATGATCTCATCGTTCTGGAAGGCACAATGAATCAACAAAGGTATGCATCTATCCTGGGGGACCATGTCGACCTCCACAAGGAGTTTGTTTTCCCTCTGCATGGTGGCATCTAGCAACTGGACAATGCAGAATATCAGACGGCTTGCAATGTACACGCGTCACACAAAGATCGCCAGGATGAGTTTAGCCTAATCCCTTGGCCACCAAACCCCCAGATGTAAACCCAATCGAGAACCTGTGGGATCACCTCCGTCGGGCTGTACGCTCCATGGATCCTCAGCTGAGAAACCTAGCGCAACCGGCCACTGCACGTGAGTCGGCACGGCTCCACGTCCCTGTCGCTAAGTTCAAAAACCTCATTGGCTCTTTCTGGACGTCACGCGCTACAAAAGGTGGTTATTCAGGCGTTTGGCAGGTGGTCACATTAATATGGGCATAGATTGTATTAACGTATTTACTTTTCTGAAATGATTGTTTCTGGTTCATATTGATGTATCTGTTTTAGAATTTATCGCGAGTCTATCTGCAAGCGTGCAAGCACGCCACCTTCGGTACAGTAACTATTTTCCTGGGGTACGGTGTTCGTATTCTGCTTCTTTATGTTCAACGCCGAACTTGGATAGTGAGCACATCACTAGTCAAACTGTTTCCAGCTTCTGCATTACTTTGACAGAGTATCAGAGTTCTGTGTGATGTGGAGAGTTTATGGAGCTAGACCGCAGGCTGCACGTGTATCGGCGCCCCACCTGCTTGCACGTGCGGCGTTCCCCACGTGCTGCCACATCCCACGCGCAGCGCGCCCGCGTGGCTGCTTTCTCCAGCAGGCGCAGCATCCACCCTTCGCCCCACCCTCCACCCCATCGCTCCCTTGCCTCTCCCACCCCTCGAGTGTACCACAGCCTCCCGCTATCCGGACCCCTCCCCCCACCACTGACTTTCGGCCGCGTCCCGTGGCGCATGCGGCTGCCGCCCACCTCTAAGCCTCGCGCGGTTTCTTTACGTCATACCACAGGTGACGACAAGTACTAGATCCAGCTGACACGTGCGACAGCCCGTGCATACGCCTTTGAGGAATGTTCTTGATACAGCCGTTCAGGCGAGGACGCTAGAATGTTAAACACGGTCCACAGCCACCACAGTTCGCACGTTTCTGCCACACAGGCTGTTACTGGATCGGCTTAGAATACTTCTTTACGTTTCATCTTTATACATTGCGTAGCCAATAACCCGGTGCATGGTGAAGGGTACCCTGCACCACTGACAATTATTCCCTTTCCTATTACACTCGTAAAAGGGTCGAGGGAAAACCACTGGCCGGCCGGTGTGGCCGAGCGGTTCTAGGTGCTTCAGTCTGGAACCGCGCGACCGCTACGGTCACAGGTTCGAATCCTGCCTCGGGCATGGATGTGTCTGATGCCCTTAGGTTAGTTAGGTTTAAGTAGTTCTGAGTTCTAGGGGACTGATGACCTCAGATGTTACATCCCATAGTGCTCAGAGCCATTTGAACCTATACATATGTATATGGCGTGTGACGAGGGCCTCCCGCCGGGTAGACCGCTCGCCCGGTGCAAGTCTTTCGATTTGACGCCACTTCGGCGACTTGCGCGTCGATGGGGATGAAATGACGATGATGAGGACAACACAACACCCAGTCCCTGAGCGAAGAAAATCTCCGTCCCAGCCGGGAATCGAACCCGGGCCCTTAGAATTGACAGTCTGTCGCGCTGACCACTCAGCTACCGGGGGCGGACATTTGAACCTTTGAAAACTACTGTCTTTATGCTTTCGTGAATTCGGGAAATTTGTGGTAAGAGCCTGTGGGACTAAACTGCTGCGGTCATCGGTCCCTAAGCTTACACACTACTGAATCTGACGTAAACTAACTTACGCTGAGGACAACACACACACACCACCTATGCCTGAGGGATGACTCGAACCTCCGACGAGGGAAGCCGCACGAACCGTGACAAGGTGCCCAAGACCGCGCGGCTACCCCGCGCGGAATCACTTCCGTATGAGTCATTTTTCTGATCTTCACTTCGCCGTCCTTACGTGAGATTTGCTTGGGTGCAGTAGGATCATTCTGCAGCGTCTCACAAATGCAAGTTCACTAAACATTCTCAACGGGTTTCGTGTAAAAAGCTTCTCCCGTCCAGGATTCCCACTTGAGTTAACCGAATATTTCCGTGGTACTCGCATGTCGATGGAATCTACCGGTAACAACAGCCAGGCCGCCTGGTGAAAATTTGCAACGTAACTTCTCAGCACGCCCCTGAATTGCTTCGATGTCTTTGTGCGTGACGGTCTATTGTTCGACTGACATGTCTCATGTTCCGTTTTCATACTTTATTTAAATTCATTTAGTCTGAATTCGATCGATATCAGTTCATAAATACCCATGTTTATAGCAAAGAACCTCAGCGATTTCGGAGATCAGGACGGCAGTTAATAATTTAATATATTACGTGTCTCTGTGTGTAGGGCGGAAGTTACATTTAATTCTTTCTGTAACTGTCTTCCTGGTGCTGTTTTTCAGTTGTTAACTCTGTGAACGGCGAAGGTGATGTCCCTTAAGATCCAAGGATACGTGGGTACGTTTCAGCTACATGGGGGTAGTACTCTTTGAACAAGTGAAAAATATGTGATTTTCGTGATTTCTTTCAAGTAAGATAAAAATTAATGCTTCGCCTGATGGTGTAGTTTTATTCCTTACATTTTCCTCTTAAAATTCATATTTGTGTCCTCATAAGACACTCCCTGTAATCAATGCATCAGGTGGAAGCATCCCTTGCAACTGGAAAATTTTCAGTATTTTTTGTTAGCATACATAGGATCACTGAAACATATTGAGTTCCAACTCATGAATTGGTCTCACTAGTGTTCCCGACGCTGCCTCCATTATAGATCAGCTACACGTTTCTAAATTTCTGCCAATAAAACGAAATCTACCATTCTCGTTTCCTACAACCAACCTTAGATGCTTGCACCATCTGCTATTGCTTTGGTTCAAAAATGGTTCAAATGGCTCTGAGCACTATGGGACTTAACATCTATGGTCATCAGTCCCCTATAACTTAGAACTACTTAAACCTAACTAACCTAAGGACATCACACAACACCCAGTCATCACGAGGCTATTGCTTTGGAACTTTATGCTTCGATATTTACTCGACGTGATTGTGTCAATGACCCCGTGCCAATACTGATTCTAACATTACGTGGTTATTTTTCCTGCTCATCGGCATTAACCTTTCCGCATTTAGAGCAAGCCCGCTATTCAAGGTACCGAACAGAAACTCTGCCCACATAATTATGTGTGCTTCTACCGTCACTCAACGGTGACAGTCCCGTACAATGCAGCCTCATCAGCAAGCAGTGGCAGATTGCTGCTACTAAAACGCCTTCTTCAGTCGCAATATTTCATTTTCTTGTGCAAGCCCAAAGCATTTTGGAGCTACAACTCCATTTTCAGCAACTATATCAACGGTTTTGGTTGTACATATCCGTAATGGATAAGCATAATCCTTAATTTTTATCAGGTGGCACTTAATGGACGTCACAACTAGTAGTGTTTTCGAGTTAAGCGTCTCGGTGGTTGGCTTCATTTAGTCACAAAATGTTCGTCTTTTCACCAGTGAAAAATTTCCTTATTGACACTTTTTCCAAAGGATTTCTACGGGATGCTTTCCTTATTTCCGCTTATCCTACTACGTGTGTTAATTTCGTCAGGCATCCTCTCACAAAAATAGATAGTAGTCCGCTTAGGTCTCCTCGGAACACTCAGACAAAATACAAAAGTTTCGAGGATCTGGATCTGTCAGGCATCGAAATACATAGCCATAGATGGAACGCATTACCGCCTTGCGTCTTCAGAGGCCCAAAGTGATTTTAAGCTTGGCACAGTACAAAAGAAATTTGCACTCCAGATTATATTTTTACAACTTGGTTTTCGTCCATTTTAAGTGCGTACCATATTTTTATTGTTTTTTATACAGATGGATCCCAACAAGAGAATGTCCTCGGTTGTTCTTCTGTTTTCCCTGATAGGGTTTTTAAAGTGCACCTTCCGGAACAATTTACAAATTACGTTGCGGAATTATATGGCATTCTGATGGCACTGGAGAAGGTTCGCAGACTTCACCGTACAAGGTTTGTTGTCTGTTCCGACTCGCTTAGTGCACTGCAAGCACTTCACCAAATGTATCCAACAGACCGCTGATTCAGCTCATCCACGACTCCTTGCCACGGTGTTGGAGCCGCTGTAAGGAGTTGATCTCTTGCTGGGCACCTGGCCACACCGGGATACAGGGAAACGTCATGGCTGACAAAGCCGCCAAGGAAGCATGTCGGGATGGTGCTGTTCGTCAATGTCCCATCCTGTTGCACGCCATCGTTTCATTTTCTGCGTCAGTGGAAGACGTAATGGTTGAAAGTGACAGAAAAGAAACTGCAGTCGCTCAAACCGACCATGGCAGACTTCATGTAAGCTTCACCGCTGGAAGGAGTTTCTGCTTAACTCCTCCGGCGGGAGGATCCGCTACTATGTGAAGTTTGGTGCGTGCCACTTTCAGTTCAGCATATTTTTGCAGCCCTCAGTCTCGATGGAGATCTGCCCACCATCCTCGCAGATACTGGTTCCAGTGTTACAAATCTGGTGAAATTTTGTGAACTGTCAGGCCCCATCCCTAAATTGGTGGGTAAGGGAGGCAGACTGTAATGCATTATGAACTCTTCCGCATATAGGGACAGTCAGTGTCCCTATCCATGGGATTAGCATGCTGACTTTTCGTCAGGGCGCTTATGACTATGATGTGAAGTGCCCCTCAAATCATTATCACAAAAGTTTCGAATGCGTACGCGTCGATGAGGATGACAGGATGATGATGAGGACAGCACAACACCCAGTCCCTGGGCGGAGAAAATTCCCCGACCGAACCGGGAATCGAACCCGGGGTCAGAGGATTGACTGTCTGTCACGCTGACCACTCAGCTACCGGGGCGGACTGGTGAACAAACGATGAACGCTCACAACGTAATTGGCAGTTTGGTAAAAAATTTTAACGATTTCTAAACGTTCAGGAAGCGTGGATCACCGCATGATGCGAAACTGCAAATTATACTGGATATTTTCACACCTGGGAGCACACAAAGAAATGTATCAGAAACTATAAATTACGATTTCAAGACGTATTGCTCTTTAATGAAATACCCAGGACAATGTTTCTTAAACACCGTGAATTGATGTCTTACAGAACTGTTATCTTCATAGGTAGTTTTGGATATTAATAATAATAATAATAATAATAATAATAAAGATTAAAAAACAGGGCCATGACTACCGGAGCACAGTGATCTTCAGATAATGACTGCTTTACTTTTTTACCTCTACATTCTTTCACGCTGCAACTCTGTTCAGGCAAACCAATCGTGAACTCGGTGAACTGTTGTGCCTATACAGATGTTGCAAACCGACGTAGTTTCAAACCACTTCTTACAACGACATTACACCTTGAGATTCATCACTGAGCACGTTAGCAAAGTCTCTTCCCGCTTTTTATATTGCTAGTGCGGCTGACAAATGTGAAGGCTGATTGTGTAACGCCCCTTGTTGCTGCTAAAAGCATTTCTACGCAGTAAATCACTTTGTAGCATTTGGTTTTTTTTCTTGTGGCTCCGTTGCGGCTTCTTGTGTTCCTGACGCTAGCGTAAGTCCTTCGCTTGGCCTAGGTCATGCTCTGCTACGCTAGTGACGACAACACTGTCGTCAACATTTCGCTGGAAACAAGCTCAACCGTGCGTAACAGTCGTCCCACCGACTTCGTTATGCCTCGTTTCACACATGAATGCTTCAAATCGTCATTATTATGGTGTTGCACTCTAGTCTTCCAGATACGAGGGGCGTTTGAAAAGTCCATGCAAAGTCCGAGAGAGTTTGCACCACCGGCGCGTATCGAGGTCATGTTTAGTTAGTAGCATCTTTGGAAAAAACGCGCACCAAGTTTCAGCCATATTGGTCTATTTCTTTCTGTTTGGCATTTGTGTGAATCAAGGAAGTCGAGTGATTGTCAAAAATGGACGAAAAAGAATTCCATGTGGTGGCTAATCGTTACTTTATGGAAGACAAAACTCCTCAGGAGACTAAAGAGAAGCTTGATAAACATTATGGCGACTTTGCACCTTTGATTAGAACAGTTTATAAGTGGTTTCAAAATTTTCGGAATGGCCATATGGGCACAAGTGATGCTGAACGCTCTGGACACCCTGTGTAGATTACGACTCCAGAAATCATTGATAAAATCCATGATATGGTGATGGATGGCAGAAGAGTTAAGGTGCGTGAGATTGCTACTTCTGTGGACATGTCGAATGAAAGGGTACATAATATTTTGCGCAAACATTTGGGCACGAGAAAGCTATCCGATAGATGTGTTCCGCGATTGCTCACGCTTGACCAAAAACGGAATCTTGTGAAGTGTTGCAAGGATGGTTTGCAGCTGTTCAGGAAGAATCCACAAGACTTCAAGCGTCGTTTCGTCGCCGTGGATGACACATGGATACATTACTATACTCCTGAGACCAAACAACAATCTAAACAATGGGTCACCAAGTGAGAATCTGCACCAAAAAAAGGCGAAGACCATTCCTTCGGCCCGAAAGGTTATGGCGACTGTCTTTTGGCATTCGCAAGGGATAATCCTCATCGACTATCTGTAAAAGGGTTAAACTATTACAGGTGAGTATTATTCATCGTTATTGGGCCGTTTGAAAACCGAGCTGCAAGAAAAACGCCGCGGATTGGAACGCAAAAAAAGTCCTTTTTCATCACGACAATGCACCAGTACACACCTCAGCAGTTGTAGTCGCAAAATTAATGGAAACAGGATTCCAACTCATTTCACATCCCCCCTATTCTCCAGAATTTACTCCCTCGGACTACTATTTGTTCCTCAATTTGAAGAAATGGCTGGCGGGACAAAGATTTTACTCAAACGAGGAGGTGATTGCAGCAACTAATAGCTATTTTGCAGACTTGGACAATTTCTATTATTCGGAAGGAATCAACAAATTAGAACAGCGTTGGACGAAGTGTATAAGTCTAAAAGGAGACTACGTCGAAAAGTAAAAAAGGTTTACCCCGAACACGTAAGTAGCTTTTATTTATGCACGGAATTTTCAAACGCCCCTCGTACATTAGTCCCATCACCTATTAAAAAAACAAAAAGGCATAATTATCTGCTATGAGCGCTCTATCTTCGTATATTTAAGTACATTGTTACCAGTATTACAGATACCAAATTAGGCATTTGTTCTAAACGGGGAGATTTCTTCCGCGATGGTGTCAATAATATCGCTGTGTTCCATAGGTGACAGGCGTGTGACTTGGCGCAATGCGCTGTAGTATTCTGTTCGCGTGCTGTTACGGGTGATGATGGAACTGAAAAGACGTGGAGGAAAACCGATGACGGCACGTAGCCTATTCATACTGAGCAGCATTGCTACGACTGTCAGAAGAAATAATAAGCAGATGTCATCCACTTGCAGCTTTCATACGGTTTCTTCGAAGCGCAGCAAAATCGCTTACAGCACAAATTCGTGAAACTGAAGGTGATCCTTCCAACCAGCGCACCTATTTTGTCACGAACGTCCTCAAATATACAAAGCCCTTCTTCGTTTTGTACGAGATTGTAACGTGTGCATATGAAATTTGGTGTTCTATCTGTGAATGCACAAACACACTAATCTCTGGTGTATGCTTCTCAAACTCTGTTTTCTATTTTGTTTTATTTAATAAGCCAGATTCCCTTAACTACATGTGTTGTACCTTTGTGGAAAGCGTAAAATAATTTTAAATCAGTGTTCTAACTTGTTGTATTGCGTTCTCTCCGTATTATTATTTTCGATTATTTATTTTTAAGAGTGCGATTGAGTTGTCATGATTTCTTCTTCTTTCCAAATTCTCTTCATACGTTCACTGTGTTCTCTCTGGCGTTCTTCCGACCATCTTTTTCCCGTTCTGTTCTCCGTGTGTTCTTGTTTAAGTGCGTGTTTCTTATTGATGTTTCTAAACTGTTCTCTATTGTTTATGTTGTCTTGTGTGATCCCCAGTTCTTCAATGTCTTGTTCTGTTTCAGTGACCCACTTTGTCTTGATTTTGCTCTTGTTTACTATCTCAAAGATTTGTCTTGTGAGCCTGCTTTTACTCATCCTGCTGATATGTCCATAAAATTTCATCCTTCTCTTTCTAACGGTGTCTGTTATTGTTTATATGTCTCTGTACATCTTTCTAGTTGGCCTCTTCATCCAAATTTCTGCACGAAACAATGGCCAATATATTTTCCTCAGAATTTTTCTTTCCTGCTTTTCAATCTCTCTGGTCTTCGTATGACCATGAATCACTGTAGTTTCTGCAGCATAAAGTGCTTCTGGTAGGACTACTGTGTTGTAATCCCATAGTTTCGCATTGACAGAAATAGATTTCTTATTATAGGATATAAAATGTAGACTGGCAATGGCAAAGAAAGCGTTTCTGAAGAAGAGAAATTTGGTAACATCGAGTATAGATTTAAGTGTCAGGAAGTCGTTTCTGAAAGTATTTGTATGAAGTGTAGCCATGTATGGAAGTGAAACATGGACGATAAATAGTTTGGACAGGGAGAGAATAGAAGCTTTCGAAATGTGGTGCTACAGAAGAATACTGAAGTTTAGTTGGGTAGATCACATAACTAATGAGGAGGTATTGAATAGAATAGGGGAGAAGAGGAGTTTGTGGCACAACTTGACTAGAAGAAGGGATCGGTTGGTAGGACATGTTCTGAGGCATCAAGGGATCACCAATGTAGTACTGGAGGGCAGCGTGGAGGGTAAAAATCGTAGAGATGAATCGTAGAGATGAATACACTAAGCAGATTCAGAAGGATGTAGGCTGCAGTAGGTACTGGGAGATGAAGAAGCTTGCACAGGATAGAGTAGGATGGAGAGCTGCATCAAACCAGTCTCAGGACTGAAGACCACAACAATATATACCAAGTTTTTGGCAGTATGTTTCAATAAACCAAAGCCAAATTTCAAAAAAGAATAGCATAAAGAGCCCTGCTGAGCATCATGCGTCCATTCAACGGATAGAATATTATCAACAGTTTCTCATGTCCTCCACTTAGAGCAGGGCTTAACAACTGGCCAGTTTTGAGCGCGAGTACTCGCGTCTGCTCAGGCAAGTGCTCGCGAGCAGGTGCAAGGTCGCGGAGTAGGGAGGGAAGGGAGGGAGGGGAAATGCGCGCGCACGTTTGAATGTGATCTCGCGTTCTTAGCAGATTTAACTAGCCATCTGAATGCTTTGAACATTTTACTACAAGGTAAAGATCTGCTAATTACTCATTTCATAGATCGAATACGAGCTTTTAAAATGAAATTGACACTTTGGGTGAGTCAGCTGGAAACAGGAAATCTAGCTCATTTTCCTAAATTATCATCCACGCAAGATGTTCACAAAGACTGTGAACGTTATTCACATAGTTTAGTTGATCAGCGCTTTCAAGATCTGACAGCACTAGACAGTGATTTTGATCTGTTCTCTCCATATTCAGCGAATATTTAAGAGATTCGTCCTGAGCTGCAGCAAGAAATTATTGACCTGCAGTGTGACAGAGAATACAGAGACAAATTTCAGAACAAGAAAATCATTTTGGAATTCTACAGACACTTCCCTCAGGATAGATTTCCTCATTTGCACAAACTGGCAGCTACAATAATATCAATGTTCGGTTCCACGTATGTTTGTGAACAACTGTCCTCTGCAATGAAATGCAACAAGACGCGCCTGAGAAACGCATTGTCTGATCGAAATTTAAACTGCACGCTGCGCCTAAAATGCACAAGAACAATTACTCCGAACATAGACGCAATTGTGAAGAGCAAAAAGTACAAGATAACCGAGAATCCCACACTTCAGTGACACCTTTTATTGTGTAACAGTTTACAAATTAATGCGAATGTAGAGGCATACACTAAGCTAATAAAATTATGTGGCATGTGTACATTCTCCTTTATTTGTTTCATTTGTCGCAGTAATAATTCGTGAGTGATATCCCTTGCAGGTAGCCGCGGATTTACATTGACTGGCGGCAGCTGTTGTGTGCCCCACGTGACTTTCCCCACTCTCCGCTCTGGTCCGGTAGTGGGGGTAGCGTGCTCGAGCTGCTCCGTGCTCGCGCCTTGTTGCTCACATCTTGCTCCGCGAGCACGTATGTTGTGATGATGATGATGTTTGGTTTGTGGGGCGCTCAACTGCGTGGTTATCAGCGCCCGTACAATTATCCAATCTTTGCTCAGTCCAATTTCGCCACTTTCCTGGATGATGATGAAATGATGAGGACAGCACAAACACCCAGTCATCTCGAGGCAGGCGAAAATCCCTGACCCCGCCGGGAATCGAACCCGGGACCCCGTGCTCGGGAAGCGAGAACGCTACCGCGAGACCACGAGCGGCGGACGACGTATGTTGTGAAGCCCTGACTTAGAGACACAGTGGAAGGGTTTGAAACTTACCCGCTAGTCAGGAACTTGACCAAGCACCATCTTGAGGCGAAAAGCCGGGTATGCAGCGATTTGCAGCTGACACTGCACTCGTAGCTGAAGGAAATCCTATATAATAACGGAACGATAGCATAACACAAAAAACGTCCAAAATTTTGATGAGATGCGACTCATAATGCTAAAGTTACTTTAGAATTAAAGGCTGTTCGTCCGTACAAAAAATATATATTCGCCAGGAAAAGCTTTTACTGGTAGTTATAATTTCCTGTTAACATACTTCTCTTTCGTATCTAAGCGTCGTTCACTTCTAAGCACTTCGCGGAACGTAGCCCAACGCATAAAAATTCCAAGCCTTGTAACTGAATCAGTTGAAAGTAGTGGTCTAGATTGCTTCATTTTCAAACCGTTGCCCACCAAGCCATTGTTTGAACTGCAAGAAGTGGTAACAGTCTCTGTGTGCGAGTTCGCGACAGAGACGCGGATGGTCGGAAGCTTACCAATGGAAATGCTGAATCTTACCTTTGGCACTGTAAATTATAGTCAAGACTTCGCCACTGTGTACTGTATCTATAGGCCTACGCACTGCTTCGAGAAGGAACGTGATTGAAACATGAACAGTAATCGTAGTCAGGTTTGTGCTTTCGTTGTGGGCAGAATCGCAATGCAGTGATACAAAGACACCATCGGCCATGATCGAAGGGACTGCTGTGTTATGAAGAAGTCTATGGATACCCGTGACTGTGCAAATGGCTCTGAGCACTATGGGACTTAACTTCTGAGGTCATCAGTCCCCTAGAACTTAGAACTAATTAAACCTAACTAACCTAAGGACATCACACACATCCATGCCCGAGACAGGATTCGTACCTGAGACCGTAGCGGTCGCTCGGCTCCAGACTGAAGCGCCTAGAACCGCACGGCCACTCCGGCCGGCCCCAGTGACTGTACGGTGGCCCCTACTTCAGTTGTAAAAGGTGGGATTCTTCTTACAGGTCGTTCCAGAGGCCAGAAGATGTAATGTAACGGTGAAACCGGTAACAAAAATAAAGCAAAACTGGAAATTTCGACAGCAAAGAGTGTTTTGATTTGACATTTTAGTATGTTTGAGATCGGTAAGCACCTCCAAGTACATGTGACAAGAGCAAGCCAGTAATGCTTATCTTCCCTCCAGGCAGCAGTCAGATGCTGAAGTGTGAATGCATGGTTGTCAAATGGTTAGCCTATTCTGACAGGCAAAGTCTACTTAGTGGTGCAGTGACGACTGTGTAGGAAACTTCAGGTAGTAAATTATGCGTATGTTTGTAGGAAGACTGTTCGACGCAGAGGAAAAACGACCAACACTTAGATGTGTGCATCTTAAGGTTCCACATATGAAAATATCTGCACTTCTGAGCTACACCCTGTGTTTACAGTTTTTTTTTTACTTAGACTCCTGGAAATGGAAAAAAGAACACATTGACACCGGTGTGTCAGACCCACCATACTTGCTCCGGACACTGCGAGAGGGCTGTACAAGCAATGATCACACGCACGGCACAGCGGACACACCAGGAACCGCGGTGTTGGCCGTCGAATGGCGCTAGCTGCGCAGCATTTGTGCACCGCCGCCGTCAGTGTCAGCCAGTTTGCCGTGGCATACGGAGCTCCATCGCTGTCTTTAACACTGGTAGCATGCCGCGACAGCGTGGACGTGAACCGTATGTGCAGTTGACGGACTTTGAGCGAGGGCGTATAGTGGGCATGCGGGAGGCCGGGTGGACGTACCGCCGAATTGCTCAACACGTGGGGCGAGAGGTCTCCACAGTACATCGATGTTGTCGCCAGTGGTCGGCGGAAGGTGCACGTGCCCGTCGACCTGGGACCGGACCGCAGCGACGCACGGATGCACGCCAAGACCGTAGGATCCTACGCAGTGCCGTAGGGGACCGCACCGCCACTTCCCAGCAAATTAGGGACACGGTTGCTCCTGGGGTATCGGCGAGGACCATTCGCAACCGTCTCCATGAAGCTGGGCTACGGTCCCGCACACCGTTAGGCCGTCTTCCGCTCACGCCCCAACATCGTGTAGCCCGCCTCCAGTGGTGTCGCGACAGGCGTGAATGGAGGGACGAATGGAGACGTGTCGTCTTCAGCGATGAGAGTCGCTTCTGCCTTGGTGCCAATGATGGTCGTATGCGTGTTTGGCGCCGTGCAGGTGAGCGCCACAATCAGGACTGCATACGACCGAGGCACACAGGGCCAACACCCGGCATCATGGTGTGGGGCGCGATCTCCTACACTGGCCGTACACCACTGGTGATCGTCGAGGGGACACTGAATAGTGCACGGTACATCCAAACCGTCATCGAACCCATCGTTCTACCATTCCTAGACCGGCAAGGGAACTTGCTGTTCCAACAGGACAATGCACGTCCGCATGTATCCCGTGCCACCCAACGTGCTCTAGAAGGTGTAAGTCAACTACCCTGGCCAGCAAGATCTCCGGATCTGTCCCCCATTGAGCATGTTTGGGACTGGATGAAGCGTCGTCTCACGCGGTCTGCACGTCCAGCACGAACGCTGGTCCAACTGAGGCGCCAGGTGGAAATGGCATGGCAAGCCGTTCCACAGGACTACATCCAGCATCTCTACGATCGTCTCCATGGGAGAATAGCAGCCTGCATTGCTGCGAAAGGTGGATATACACTGTACTAGTGCCGACATTGTGCATGCTCTGTTGCCTGTGTCTATGTGCCTGTGGTTCCGTCAGTGTGATCATGTGATGTATCTGACCCCAGGAATGTGTCAATAAAGTTTCCCCTTCCTGGGACAATGAATTCACGGTGTTCTTATTTCAATTTCCAGGAGTGTATTTTCATTTCGTTAATGCATAAAATTTTGTTGCCAAGGAGCTTGTCCTTCGTTTACAAAGTAGTTCATGAACTCTTCCCTGACATGTTTGGCATCAAGTGCAATATTTCCAATGATATATGTTTGTAATGGTAACACATTGGAATTCTCTGATGTTAGTTTGTCATGGATATGCCTTTTTCTACGTCCGCAGTACCTATGACATTATGTGGAGCATAGGCCTGACGCACTGTGCTCGTTAAATAATGACAAAGCAGCCGTTATTATGGGAATAAGTTTTCCGTTTTTAACCACTCTTTGAACCACATATCACGTTCCCTCCATTGTTTTTCCATAGTACAGGGGCAAGTCCTGCCGAAGCCAGCCAATCGTCGCCTGAGCTTAACACTGCGGTGAGAAAAGTCGTGGGATACCCCCTGATACTGTGTTGGACTCCTTTTGCCCAGCGTAGTGCAGTAACTCGACGTGGCGTGGCCTCAACAAGCCGTTAGAAGTCTCCGACACAAATATTGAGCTATGCTGCCTCTATAGCCGCCCATAATTCCAAAAGTGTCGCCGGTGTCGAATTTTGTGGCCTGGATTGACCTCTCTGTTATGTCCTATAAATGTTCGACGGGATTCATGTCGGGTGAAAAAATCATTCGCTCGATTTGCCCAGAATGTCCTTCAGACTTGTCACGCTGGGTGACATGGTGCGTTGTCACCCATAAAAATTCCATAAATGGCTGCTGCAAATGGTCTTCAAGTAGTCGAACCAAACCATTTCCAGTCAATGATCGGTTCACTTAGCGGGTCCATCCCAACTGAAATCAGGACTAATCTCACCAGGCCACGGCTTTTCACTCGTCTAGGGTCCAACAGATACGGTCACGAGCCCATGAGACACGCTGGAGGTGATATCGGGCTATTAGCAAACTTACGTCCCGCATTAATTTCTGAAGTTATTTCACGCAGTGTTGCTTCTCTGTTAGCAGTGACACCTGTATAGAAACGCCGCTGCTCTCGGTCGTTAAGTGAAGGCTGACGTCCACTGCGTTGTCCCTGGTGAGAGCTAATGCCTGAAATTTGGTGTTAGATTAGATTAGATTAGTTTTTCATTCCATAGAGCCGTGCTGAGGAGATCCTCGTGGCTGTGGAACATGTCAATTTTTTTTAAAGCTGAAATAACAATACTAATAGTATCAATATATACATTATTTGCTTCTATTTAAAAAATTCATCAATGGAGTAGAAGGAGTTGGTCACTAGTAAGTCTTTCGGGCTCCTTTTAAACTGATCTTTATTTGTAACTAAATTTTTTATGTTCGCTGGCAAATTATTGAAGATGAGTGTTCCTGAGTAGTGGACCCCTTTTTGAACTAAAGTAAGTGCTTTTAAGTCCTTGTGCAGATCGTTTTTGTTCCTGGTATTGTATGTATGAACTGAGCTGTTTGTTGGAAAAAGAGATATATTATTTAGGACAAGTTTCATTAAGGAGTAAATATACTGAGAGGCAGTACCCAGTTCTTTGAAGAGGTTTCTACTCCACAAATAATACGTATTACACGCTTTTGGACACTGAAAACTTTTGTTTCACTTGAAGAGTTACCCCAAAATATTATACCATATGACATTATGGAATGAAAGTAGGCAGAGTATGCAAGTTTTTTTTTTTTTTTTCATTTTTATGTCGCCTATGTCTACTAACACACTAATTGCAAATACAGATTTGTTAAGGCGTTTCTGCAGTTCTGTGATGTGCTCCTCCCAACTGAATTTATTATCAAGTTGTAATCCCAGGAATTTAAGACTGTCAACCTCTTCTATCTGCTCTTCTTCATACTTTATGCATATGCTGGGTGGAAACCTCTTGCAGGTTCTGAATTGCATATAGTGAGTCTTTTCGAAGTTTAATGTCAGTGAGTTGGCTTTAAACCATTTATTAATATCCATGAAAATATCATTAGCAGATCTTCCTAGAACTACACTCGACATACTATTTATTGCATTACTTGTGTCATCTGCAAACAAAACGAACTCTTCTTCTGGCAGTGTAACTGATGAGACATCATTAATGTACACCGCAGACTCCTGACATCGAGGATCACGGAATACTGAAGTCCGTAACGAGATCCGAAATGAAAGGTCCCATGCGTCAAGTTGCAACTACCATTCCGCGTTCAAAGTTTGTTAGATCGTGCGGACATAATCACTTAGGAAACCTTTCCGCATGAATCACCTGAGATCTCTGGTGTTGGGGCAGGGCGGTGAGTGTTTGGGTGTCTCCCACTGTAATCAGTGTTCGGAGATTCCCGATTCCCCTCCCTGACCGAAATCCTCTTTTCTTCCCCTTTTACTCTGTTTTTACCCCTTTTTTTTAAGGCTTGGTTAGTCTTTCTATTCCCATACGTACTTTCTACATTCTAGCAGTTGTACCTTTTACGTCACAGTTGGTCTTGCCTATGCTGCTTCAGCATAGTGTTGGGTTCGTTCTCTTGCCGACTTCCCTCATTTTGTTTTTACCAATGACAACATGACTGCCCTTTTACGTTTTTACCTTTTTCCGTTTTATTTTTCTGACTTTACTGCGAAGTCCCATTAGCGGAATGGAGCCTATTTGAAACAAGGGACTGGTGACCTTGCTGTTTGGTCCCTTAAACCTCAAACAACCAAACAACCAATCACCTGAGTACAAATACCAGCGCCGCCAATGCACTGCCGTCGTATTCCTTGTGTATGCGATACTACCGCCATCTTTATATGTGCAGATCGCTATCCTACGACTTCTCAGTGCGTTTTTAGTACAAACTGATGCTTGTACAAGCGCACTTGATGAATTTTTTGCTTGCTTGCATAAAATGCTTGTCAAGCACGCGGCTAGGTGTGTGGCCACATTTGGAGTGCCAGAGCAGACGGCCGTACGTGGAGTGTGGTTCGATACGAGAGTATGTGCGGGGCACTTGTTGGGAGCCGGTGCGCCACTTTCCCCGCTGGCCACTCGCAGGGATGGAGGGCCCTCTCCGGCCCTGAAGGACGGCGTCACTCACGCGCCTCACAAATAGCTGGCCGCAGCCGCAGCACGGAGCGTATTTTTACCGCTCGCCACGCCGCACGTGCGCGCTCATCACGCGTCCAATTACCGCCCACCGTCCAGAAACTCCGGGAAATCTGATACCCCCCAGCAGCACCGCAATAATGACATTCTGGTAGCGCCGCTTTCGGAAAAAGAGCTCCGCCGACTTGTTACAATATGCTCGGTGCGAGGGAAACATCTCGTCCTGGTAACGTGTTTCACATACTCGTAGGGGGCGAGTTGTCGGAGCAGTAATATTTCGATCCAGATCTCAAATTCCGTAAGTAATTTTCCGTGCAGTGCTATGTGCCGTGAAAGTGAATAGTGGATAGTGTGTAAACTGCAAAAATAGTGAATCGAAGCGTACCCGGTATGCTGATACAGAAGTAAGGACAAATGAAGAGAAGTGATGAATGAATGAGGAGGTCCTCCTCAGAACGGCGAGCAAAGAAATGTGTGGAAAACCCTAGAAGATGGAACAGAATGGAAGGTCATGTGCGGAGACATGAGGGGGGAAAACTTACGACGCACGGGATTAGCCGAGCGGTCCCAGGCGCTGCAGTCACGGACTGTGCGGCTGGTCCTGGCGGAGGTTCGAGTCCTCCCTCGGGCATGGGTGTGTGTGTTTGTCCTTAGAATAATTTAGGTTTAGTAGTGTGTAAACTTAGGGGCTTATGATCTTAGCAGTTAAGTCCCGTAAGATTTCACACATACATTTTTGAGAAACTTACATGGCACTAGCCCTTACGTTGCTGTGAGCGTGTATGGACGTCCTGCTGCGCTGTTTCCTCAGGTGCTGTGAACATGTATGCGTGCGCCGCTTGGGTTTTCGTACAGTGCTGTGGACGTCTGTAAGCGTCCTGAACCGCCGACCTCTTCCCGCTGCGGACGAGTTTCATCTACATCTGCATCTACATCTATACTCCGCAAGCCGCCTGACGGTGTGAATGTAAAAGTTTCGAGTATTTATCGTACAACGTATGTGCCTCATTGTATGCTATCGTTTCTAAAAAAAAAAACTTCGTTCCAATATCTTGAATCGTTTGAGATATAACGATTGTTATGACCACATCATTCGCGTTGCGCAAGGACGTGAATGGGCGCCTCTGTCGCATATGAAACCCGACGAGCTGAGAACGAAAGAGATATCGTTATGCTCTCAATTTTAAATGCAGTTTAGATATCTTATCTACATTTCATTCAGTGAAATGTACAAGCTAAAATCTATCGTACACAAGGTTTTCGCAATGCATTTTTACCTCTGCGGAGTCTTTAGAATTGTGTGCAATGTTTTTGGACTCTGAGCACTATGGGACTTAACATCTATGGTCATCAGTCCCCTAGAACTTAGAACTACTTAAACCTAACTAACCTAAGGACATCACACAACACCCAGTCATCACGAGGCTGCAATGTTTTAATTAATTTAATGGAGTGAAGTAAATATTATCGACAACGAAAATAAATTAATTTCTTTGTCGAGTGAAGATATACTGTAAGAACTGCCGAAATAATTTTTTTTTCCACCGTAGTTTTCTAAAAATCGGATGCCAAGTATTTCAGGTATTTTATATCGACCGGATCCCCGACTCTCAGCATACGCACGAGCATTCGGCGAGCAGTACATCCATAACAAAAGCCGCCCTCAGCGGCACGTCTGTAGCAGCGAAATGGCTAGACTGACGTAAATTACGCAAAATTTGTAGGGCAAGACATTAGCATACTATGAAATAAATCTGAACGAGAATGAGATTTTCACTCTGCAGCGGAGTATGTTCTGATATGAAACTTCCTGGCAGATTAAAACTGTGTGCCGGACCGAGACTCGAACTCGGGACCTTTGCCTCTCGCGGGCAAGTGCTCTGCCACTTAGAGAGCACTTGCCCGCGAAAGGCAAATGTCCCGAGTTCGAGTCTCGGTCCGGCACACGGTTTTAATCTGCCAGGAAGTTTCAAATCAGATCCAGATGAAAATGCTCTTCTGGGACGAAGATGTTGGTTGTCGTGGCGGGCTGCATCAAACGAATCAGAACACGGGTGACAAAAAAGCTGTATTCATTGAGACGAGTGCTGACATTAACGAGATTTATGGAAGACGTTCGGAGTTGCAAGGGGATTGGGATACTGCTTTGATCGAAATCTTCATAGGGACGGGTGGATTTTCCCAAATGCGACCATAGTGAAACCGTGTGGGAGAACTTTCAATGCACGGAGAATACTTTCTTGGAGGTTGGGATCCATCCCGTGAACCGCCCGCATCTCGTGGTCGTGCGGTAGCGTTCTCGCTTCCCACGCCCGGTTTCCCGGGTTCGATTCCCGGCGGGGTCAGTGATTTTTTCTGCCTCGTGATGGCTGGGTGTTGTGTGCTGTCCTTAGGTTCGTTAGGTTTAAGTAGTTCTAAGTTCTAGGGGACTGATGACCATAGATGTTAAGTCCCATAGTGCACAGAGCCATCCATCCCGTGAACCGACAAGTAGATGGGTTCTTGTGATGTCACGAGGACTTTTTAGAACCTTAATTCGCGAAGTGAGATTTTGAATGGTTCCACCAGACGGCAGCACGGAGTTAGTCGCTATTGGCTGTAAAAGCATTTACAGTTTTGACTATTTAACCTTGATCTCAAATTTCATGCAATTATATCTTACTGTTGAACGTCTGGTGTGTTAGATTGGCAATTTTCCTCACCATAACTGTCTCCTTCAATGGGCTCCACAATCATCGGTCCTACATCCATCATATGTGATGTGTTCGTCTCGCCATTTACTTCTTACAGATGCTAGGACATGTTTACCGTAATGTTTTTGGATGTTTCCAGTATGACGCTGACCACTATATTAACCTTATCACATCACAAAGGCTGGTTAATTAATCGACGAGACTGATTCGAATTACATGCAGTGACATAAAAAATTATATCGGGGACGAAAGCTCAGAAGATGCCGAACATCAATGTGATTATGTCGTATCATCTCCATATCCTTTCCTACGGACCTCGCGTTCAGCACTAACCAGGGTGAAACAGAAATAACACTGTCTGGCCATCAGGCGTACTCAGGTCGCCTCATGATTGCAGCGACTGCTCGTGAAAAGAAGGAACTATGGGTTCGAGTATCCATAATGGCATAAATTTTCAGATATCACGATGTATTCATCACAACGGACAGTCATACAGCAGCCCTGTAAGGATGAAAGTTATGATTCTATCAGAGTTCGCCTACGAGCAAACTCGCTTTTCCCCTCCTTTCTGGGTACTGTGTAATGCACATGTGCAACCCAGCCATAACAGTAGTGTCGCAACGAAAACGCCTTCCGGAGACGATCGTCAGTAGCTGTGCATATCGTGCTGTAAAGAACCAGATAATAAGTAATATACAGTAGTCGCGGCCTAGCCTGTTTGTTTCTGGGTACAGTGACGTGTTATCAGGAAGGCCACAGTGCCTCGTGCTATGTAGAGGCGCCTCGGGGATTTGTCCGTCTGTATATAGCCTTGTACAGGGCTTTATCGTTCGATCAACTGGGAAACGGTTTGTAAGTCGCTTTCAATGTGACGTCTAAAGACGTCGATGGCAGAAAAGTCAGCCTGCACGACGTTCGGGGAAAAATACGAAATACTGAATCATTACCAAACGAAATCCTAAATTTCATTTCGATTTCAAATTTGTTGTGCAATTTTCTACTGGACGTAAAAAATAATCACGGCAATGTTTATTCTAGCTGAAGTGTTCCATTCACCAAATACAACTGGCGTCTAACATAATATAGGTAGCACTAAGAAAACTCCTTACAACATAATCTTGTTGCCATTATTAGGTGACTTGCTCGAACGGAGCAACTACACTACCTCGTCACAGGGCCAAATAAATTTAGGCAAACAAGAGGTTTAAAAATCAGGCAACCTCTTGCAAACAATTGTTTACTAGCCCTTAACCTAGGTTTTGAAATTTGTAAAAATATCTTCTTTAACAGTTGGCCTTAGCCTCTGGCATGATGTACACGTACCTTATGCAAACATTTTATCCTGTGACGCCTGTTACAATTTTATGTTGACAAGAGCCTCGACCTGTTGGCATTTACTAGTGAGCATTCATTCTGAAGTAAGATATATGTAATCTAAAAATGGTTCAAATGGCTCTGAGCACTACGAGACTTAACATCTATGGTCATCAGTCCCCTAGAACTTAGAACTACTTAAACCTAACTAACCTAAGGACATGACACAACACCCAGTCATCACGAGGCAGAAAAAATCCCTGACCCCGCCGGGAACCGAACCCGGGATATATGTAATCTGGCTGCTATTTAAAGCCATAGCTTAGGATAATTCTTGTTTTGTCAATTTTATATACACTCCTGGAAATGGAAAAAAGAACACATTGACACCGGTGTGTCAGACCCACCACACTTGCTCCGGACACTGCGAGAGGGCTGTACAAGCAATGATCACACGCACGGCACAGCGGACACGCCAGGAACCGCGGTGTTGGCCGTCGAATGGCGCTACCTGCGCAGCATTTGTGCACCGCCGCCGTCAGTGTCAGCCAGTTTGCCGTGGCATACGGAGCTCCATCGCAGTCTTTAACACTGGTAGCATGCCGCGACAGCGTGGACGTGAACCGTATGTGCAGTTGACGGACTTTGAGCGAGGGCGTATAGTGGGCATGCGGGAGGCCGGGTGGACGTACCGCCGAATTGCTCAACACGTGGGGCGTGAGGTCTCCACAGTACATCGATGTTGTCGCCAGTGGTCGGCGGAAGGTGCACGTGCCCGTCGACCTGGGACCGGACCGCAGCGACGCACGGATGCACGCCAAGACCGTAGGATCCTACGCAGTGCCGTAGGGGACCGCACCGCCACTTCCCAGCAAATTAGGGACACTGTTGCTCCTGGGGTATCGGCGAGGACCATTCGCAACCGTCTCCATGAAGCTGGGCTACGGTCCCGCACACCGTTAGGCCGTCTTCCGCTCACGCCCCAACATGGTGCAGCCCGCCTCCAGTGGTGTCGCGACAGGCGTGAATGGAGGGACGAATGGAGACGTGTCGTCTTCAGCGATGAGAGTCGCTTCTGCCTTGGTGCCAATGATGGTCGTATGCGTGTTTGGCGCCGTGCAGGTGAGCGCCACAATCAGGACTGCATAGGACCGAGGCACACAGGGCCAACACCCGGCATCATGGTGTGGGGAGCGATCTCCTACACTGGCCGTACACCACTGGTGATCGTCGAGGGGACACTGAATAGTGCACGGTACATCCAAACCGTCATCGAACCCATCGTTCTACCATTCCTAGACCGGCAAGGGAACTTGCTGTTCCAACAGGACAATGCACGTCCGCATGTATCCCGTGCCACCCAACGTGCTCTAGAAGGTGTAAGTCAACTACCCTGGCCAGCAAGATCTCCGGATCTGTCCCCCATTGAGCATGTTTGGGACTGGATGAAGCGTCGTCTCACGCGGTCTGCACGTCCAGCACGAACGCTGGTCCAACTGAGGCGCCAGGTGGAAATGGCATGGCAAGCCGTTCCACAGGACTACATCCAGCATCTCTACGATCGTCTCCATAGGAGAATAGCAGCCTGCATTGCTGCGAAAGGTGGATATACACTGTACTAGTGCCGACATTGTGCATGCTCTGTTGCCTGTGTCTATGTGCCTGTGGTTCTGTCAGTGTGATAATGTGATGTATCTGACCCCAGGAATGTGTCAATAAAGTTTCCCCTTCCTGGGACAATGAATTCACGGTGTTCTTATTTCAATTTCCATGAGTGTATGACAAGAGCCGCTCGGCTTCACCTAATCTAATGTACCATCATTTGATGTAACAAGGTCCACTCTTTCTGAAAAAATATATTTTTACAAACATTGAAACCTAGGTCAAGGGCTAATAAACCATTGTTTTGCAACTGGTTGGCTGATTTTTCAGCCTCTTGAAATGTACACAGTTCCTGTTTAACAGCCATGTTTAAGATTTTGGCAAACAAGGCCAAAAATGGCGGCATCACAGATTAACAATAATTTACAATGATTTATTAAATGAAGATGCAATTTACGCATGATAGCTGGCAATGTAGTCAAATGTTCACATGCATTGAGGAGTATTTGAACACTTGTCAAGTCCTTAATCCAGTGAACGTAGTCGTCTAACGTAACAAGTAGTGTGTCCCGGTGAGCTCTTCTGGACTGCTACTGTAGAAATCTCCTGGTACTTTCTTGAAGTCGGTGTTACTACTGCCGAACTAACTATTGATACATTGAATGGACCCGTCCGTCTGCTTATGTTCGTATTTGGCGGATGGATGTTCACTTGGGAACAATTCGCGTAACGTAAGGCGGAAGCATAACGTAGTCTGTGTTGGTGCGCCCACGGTGGCGTCTGACCCCAGCTATGTTGCACCTTTGAACGCCCACCTTGCCATGTGGCGCCGAGTACGGTTGCCTTTCGTATCTCTGTAGCATAAAGGTTTACGATCTTGTTATCTTCGTGCTGTGACCTCCAGAGACAGAACGGAAATGGCACGATTTGTTGATCTCTTGGTTTTGTCTCCAACAGGCGCTGATAATGTCATTGTGATTTCTGCTACTCTGTTGGTTGAATAAACAAAAGATGTGCATTGAATCCTACGCACTGACGTTGTACAAAATGGGAAACTGACGCACTCCTTGGTATACCGACTAATGATCCCGGGATCTATCCCGCATAACCAACTTTTTTGGGAGGGATCTGTAACGGGATCCATTCAAGTTGGTAAAGCTAAGAAAGAGATTGCGGGAATAAACAAGCAGCGGGACTGGTTCGCAACCTATCGAAGTGACATCAAGTCGTAAGGCTTGCATCCCTCTGTGTGCGATACGGTATTTTAAATTATTCTCTTAAACCTTTGTCATGTTTAGAATTAAGTCATTGTACGCCTACAGGTTCTAAAGAACATGGGAAGGAAAAGAAGACCAGGAATTAACGCCTATTCTACAATGTGATCATCAGAGATAAGTAACGGGAGAAGGGTATCACCGTGTACTTGTCACTGCAGCCATCCCAGAAATCGTGTTAAGGAGTACAGGGAAACATCGTTCTCATATAGCGCGATGGTTAAAGCGACTTCCAGCCAATAGCACAAGATCTACCACAAGTTTCCATTACTTATCACAAATAGAACTGTACGTTTCTGACCGTATGATTACGTCACTGCTTTTAATTCAATTGATGTCCAGATTCCATCCTACTCATGCCTGTGAATGCAATTAAATTGAAAAATATTACTTTTTGCGCTCCGTGCTGCTTGTTAAGACACGTTGAGAGTGAAGAAAGCTCCAGTGAAGTAGAAATAAAAAGAGCAGCTGTGTTAGAAAGTAGGTGCTAATGCATCATCCAAATTACCGACTGGGCCAGTCGCTCCGAGCTTTTGACTGACACGCGCGTGAAGAGAAAGCCACGGACGGCAAAGTGCTTTGCGAACTAGCGAAAGTAATTATTGCGCGCCACGTTCTGCGACTAACTTTTCAGAGCTCACGATTGGCATCTAGCATAGCCGAAAACATGCTCTACGTTTTTTTGTTTTTTGTTTTTTTTTTACGCCCTTGTAATTCTTTCCGTTCAAAGCGACCGCAGTTCGCCAATAGCTAGACAGGCTGTGTTTAGGTAATCGTCTAAACTTTCTAATGACTGGTAAGCTTGAAGCCTCATTCATCGCACAAGGGAGCATACACCATACAGCTTACAGATTCTCCTCTCTTTTCGCATGATTGTCGTACTCACTTGCTATATAACAATTGCTGCTCTAATACGATACGCTTCTCAGCATTTCCAACAAATCGAAGTTCAGAGCTCAGTGAGCTTGTTGAATCAAAAATGAGAGCGCCAGACATCGAGCAACGGCATTAACGCAACCGCCTAAGCCATCAGAGTAGATGTCCGAGTTTACTGCTTTCGACCCGCGTTGTTTGTTTGCTTATTCTTCATTTTGTTATTGTAATTTTCCACCAAATACTCATACGACGATTCTTCAGTCGCTGGTAACGGCTCCATTTAAAAAAAGGGGCCGTGTATTTGCAGTACACAGTAATGAACGAGCGCCCTGTGCGGTTTGAACGATTGACTAATGTGATAAAGAGAATTACCGCCTTTTACGCGCTAAAATTCTGACCCCTCCAGCAGCACATGGTTGCAACTTGTGTTAGCGTAGCGGGAAAATTGACCGAGTAGCATGTAGGACATAGATCATCCGATATTGAGAACAGAAAAGAAAATTCAGAGAAATTACATTTCAGCACGCCCTAGTACTTAACTGCGATACGCACTTAAGAGTATCGATAGATAGGCGTTAATTTTAACACGATTATACGTCGCCTCGAACGAATCATTATGATTATGGCTATTGATTCTTTCCGAAGAAAAATTTGAGTCGCTTGAGAAGCGGATCGTACAGCAGCATCTAGTGTGAGCTACAGTCGTGCGAAATATGGGCAACCCAAGAAATTTGGAGATTCGTTCCTTGAGGAATCAACAAATGCGTACACTTGTTCCTGACACAAAATATAGATTGTCAGTGTGTTGGGAATAACCCGTTAGATATTTTGAAAAACGGTCAGTCAAGGATTGATGCAGTAAACTGGTAAGGGATTTAGAGGCTGAAATGTCGACGAACAGTGGAATTCACTTGCGAGAATGACAAATCGATCTATCAGGACAGCGACTGATGTGACCGGTAGGGAAAAATTCACAGTTCAAAGAATAGCTGGCTGTAATGAAATTTCATTCATCGTAATTTTTAGCCGAGACATTACTAGCTGTCTGATACCTTTCGTTACCGGGATTTGACTGTTGCAGAAAGTGTTCGAAACTGCAGATGTGCACTTGATGGCAAATACGTTACAATTATCGCACATGGACACCGTTCATTTGAAAGCAGGCTTCGGCAGGTCTCCTAATAGTTGCTCGCACACGTTCAAAAATCCCAGGCATGTTCAGAATGCATTGCAACCGTTCGCATTGAGGTTGCCAGAGGTCGTTGACACTATCCGCAGGGCTAGAATACACCAAAGCTTTTAAATATCCTCACTTACAACAACAACAACAACAACAAATTTAACGGATGCTAGCCGTGGGACATGGGAGGCAATGGTATTGGCGAGCTGCAACTAATACGCTTGCTGTCGAAGATTCGTGCTACGTATTTGGTAACGGCAACATGAAAACGCGCCGATGCGCCATGACGCATGTACTGCACACGCATTCATTCACCGTAAGGAACATCGTCTAAACGTAGCCTTAGACATTATAGCGTTGTAACATCGGCATGAGTGCACCTGTGTATATGTCATATCGGGGAAAGCTTTGGATTTTGGAGCTACGTTTATTAGGATTATAAGCTTGTTTCATTGTCCTTTAGCCGCGCGGGATTAGCCGAGCCGAGTGGTCTTGGGAGCTGCAGTCACAGACTGTGCGGCTGGTCCAGGCGGAGGATCGAGTCCTCCCTCGGGGATGGACGTGTGTGTTTGTCCTTAGGATAATTTACGTTACGTAGTGCGTAAGCTTAGGTACTGATGACCTTAGCAGTTAAGTCCCATAAGATTTCACGCACATTTGAACATTGAACATTGTCCTTTACTCGACACTTTCGTTTCTACCTGCAATAGCCAAACGCCCTCTATGTTGGCTACAATCACTTACGTCGTAACATAGTAAAAATTATCTTCCACCTGTGTCGGCAGGCTGCAGAAACAGTTGTAACTCTTATCTCCAGGCCCTTTTGTTGAAAGTGGTTCAGATTTATGGCCGCAAGAAACTGGCGTACTGCTCTGGTGTTACACGAGTCGTTACAGGCAGTGACTGTAACTGAAGCAGCAGGTATATTGCGAGCCACGCAGAGCTCCAGGTAATACAGTTTACGCCACGTTAACAATAATACGGAATTTTAACACGTCGTGGACAGCAGACGATACGGAATTGTAAGACGTCGGCGACAACAGACGGAAGCGAACCAAACTGAACCGTGTCGTCTTCAAACTGAGTTTTTCTTTTCCTCTATCTTCCTCCTTAATACATACTGACTTTGTGCTGGTCTAGTGACCATCAAAATACTGCCTATAATTCACACTCATTTAGACCTACGGCAACTTACAGAAAGGGAACATTAACAATTGTAAGCCACATTTATTTGCACGTTCCATTTACTATGAAGTCTCTTCATCTAATTTGATTAGGGAAATCTTCCAACACTCATTTTCAAACCAAACAGCGTTTATCCTTTCTCTTCATGACGCAGCTTCTTCCTGGCCTCCATGTGATGGGCACTCATTTCCGGATGCTTTTTCTGAGGCACAACGTCGTTGTAACCGGAGGTTGTAGTCAAACTTATATACGCTGTTTGTGAAACGTGTAATGTTTGAAGAATGTAGTCCATTGCGATCAAAAATTTGGAAAACAATATTGTGGTTTCTCCGATTTCTCTGTATAGTTATTACCAGTAGCCCGTCTTATGTCTTGGCCAATGGTATCAAGAATCATTTGGCATGCAAGGCTTCTATCAGGACACTACACTCCTGAATACAACATAGTCACTATTTTGCTAGTTGTTGACTGAAATATCATCACAGTTCTACTCGCTGTTATTCTCGCCTAACCTGACGAACACGAACACATAAGTTCATTTATTTGGGTGAACATCTTCCGCAACAGAAATTAATTTGGTTACTGCAAATTTGGAAAGATTTCCATCAATTGCGTTTCTGCTACTGGTAGAGCATAATCAATGGACTGTATGTAAACATTTTGGATACGTGATAGTTTTTAGCATTTCAGTTGGTTCAATGGGCTCTAAGCGCTATGGGATTTAATATCTGAGATCATCAGTCCCCTAGAACTTACAACTACTTAAAACTAACTAACCTAAGGATATCACACACATCCATGCCCGAGGCAGGATTCGAACCTGCGACCGTAGCAGCAGCAGCGCGGTTCCGGACTGAAGCACCTAGAACCGCTCTGTCATAACGGCCGGCTTTTAGCATTTCGATCACTCTACTCTTACAAAAAATTTTTCTTAAGATACAATGTTTTCTATACGTTATTTACAGCGTTTATTGCTCATTTTCTTTCACATGTTTTTTTTTTCTCTCGTTGTTAGCAGCGATTTCAGTCGGAAAAACACTTCATATCGATTTCACTACTCACTTTTCTCGATTGTACAAGTAAGAACCAACTCTCCTTTAACTGCATAGCCGGCCGTGAATAAATCATTAATTAACAGCCGTTTACGGTTTTCTAAGTAATTAGTTTGTGCTTCAGTGGATTTCCAGGTCAGGTGGCCGAGCGGTTCTAGGCGCTTCAGTCCGGAATCGCGCTGCTCCTACAGTCGTAGGTTCGAATCCTGCCTCGGGCATGAATGTGTGTGATGTCCTTAGGTTAGTTAGGTTTAAGTAGTTCTAAGTCTAGGGGACTGATGACCTCAGATGTTAAGTCCCATAGTGCTCAGAGCCATTTGAACCATTTTTCAGATGAGGTTCATCTGGGAGACCACTGGTTTTTAGAGTTTATAAGTAGATCAATCATTGGGGTATCCAGTAGGAGATGAAGTTTGTTGTAGTAGCAATGTTGTTGTGATTGTTTTTCTACTTTTAACCTGTCTGGTTATTTGTAGTGCAAACTTAGGGGCCTTAAGACAGTTCTGAATTGGAGGGGAACTAATGTCCGATATGTCTTACATCGTTTAAAGCAGCTAACTTGCTGCATTCGTTGCTAGTCTCCATATGAGGTTACTTTTTAGTGTACATGAAGTTGGCCAGGGTCGCATTTCTAAGTAAGTTGTGAAACGCGCATAACCTTAAGCCTTGTAGATCGGTAATTGGCGTATGGCTTATTTGCCCTAGTTGGTTGTTGGTTCTGGTCCATGACTTGGGTGTTGTAGTTAGAGGTAGTCCAAGAGCCGGGACACGGCGCAGCGCGGCGTAGCGGCTGCAGGCAGGCAGTCGCTGCGCTGTGCCGTCCTGGAGAAAGTCGGGCCCGCGCAGCGCGGCGGCCCTGCTGCCACTTTCCCTCACTGCCGCTGCCCACTTCCGGAACCCGCCGGGCGCCCCCGCGGAACAAAACGCGTCATCGCCAACGTTTTGGGAGTACCTCGGACCTGCTGTACACCCACCCTCAGAAGGCCCCCGGTGGGGTGCCTGACGGGATTGATACCCTACTGGCCATTAAAATTGCTACACCAAGAAGAAATGCAGATGATAAACGGGCCTTCATTGGACAGATATATTACACTAGAACCGACATTACATTTTCACGCAATTTGGGTGCATAGATCCTGAGAAATCAGTACCCAGAACAACCACCTCTGGCCGTAATAACGGCATTGATACGCCTGGGCATTGAGTCAAACAGAGCTTGGATGGCGTGTACACGTACAGCTGCCCATGCCGCTTCAACACGATACCACAGTTCATCAAGACTAGTGACTGGCGTATTGTGACGAGCCAGTTGCTCGGCCACCATTGACCAGACGTTTTCAGTTGGTGAGAGATCTGGAGAATGTGCTGGCCAGTGCAGCAGTCTAACATTTTCTGTATCCAGAAAGGCCCGTACAGGACCTGCAACATGCGGTCGTGCATTATCCTGCTGAAATGTAGGGTTTCGTAGGGATCGAATGAAGGGTAGAGCCACGGGTCGTAACACATCTGAAATGTAACGTCCACTGTTCAAAGTGTCGTCAGTGCGATAAAGAAGAGACCGAGACGTGTAACCAGGGGCACCCCGTACCATCACGCCGGATGATACGTCCTGTATGGCGGTGACGAATACACGCTTCCAATGTGCGTTCACAGCGATGTCGCCAAACACGGATGCGACCATCATGATGCTCTAAACAGAACCTGGATTCATCCGAAAAAATGACGTTTTGCCATTCGTGCACCCAGGTTCGTCGTTGAGTACACCATCGCGGGCGCTCCTGTCTGTGATGCAGCGTCAAGGGTAACCGCATCCATGGTCTGCGAGCTGATAGTCCACGCTGCTGCAAACGTCGTCGAACTGTTCGTGCAGATGGTTGTTGTCTTGCAAACGTCCCCATCTGTTGACTCAGGCATCGAGACGTGGCTGCACGATCCGTTACAGCCATGCGGATAAGATGCCTGTCATGTCGACTGCTAGTGTTACGAGGCCGTTGGGATCCAGCACGGCGTTCCGTATTACCCTCCTGAACCCACCGATTCCATATTCTGCTAATCTCGATCTCGACCAATGCGAGCAGCAATGTCGCGATACGATAAACCGAAATCGCGATAGGTTACAATCCGATCTTTATCAAAGTCGGAAACGTGATGGTACGCATTTCTCCTCCTTCCACGAGGCATCACAACGTTTCACCAGTCAATGCCGGTCAACTGCTGTTTTCGTATGAGAAATCGGTTGGAAACTTTCCTCATGTCAGCACGTTGTAGGTGTCATCACCGGCGACAACCTTGTGTGAATACTCTGATATGCTAATCATTTGCATATCACAGCATCTTCTGCCTGTCGGTTAAACTTCGCGTTTATAGCACGTCATCTTCGTGGTGTAGCAATTTTAATGGCCAGTAGTGTGTAAGACGAATAACGTCGATCAGTCATTTCCGGACTCTATGAACTGTGGGTAGCAGACAACAAAACGGATTTTCACTCTGCACAATGCCAGGCCAGGATACTACCCCAGAACTTTCGCTTTTCGTGGGCAAATGTTCTGCCGGTTGAGCTGCCCAGGAATAGCTCATGACCCGACTTCATAGCTTCACTTCCGCCAGTACTTCATCTCCTGATTTCCATACTTCACAGAAATTATCCTGCACACCTTGCGGCGCTAGAAGTCCTGGAATAAGGGATAGAGGATTCATTCGTGGAATACAAAGGTTCTGTTCAAATGGCTCTGAGCACTATGGGTCTTATCATCGGAGGTCATCAGTCCCTAGAACTTAAACCTAACTAACATAAGGAAATCACACACATCCATTTCCGACGTAGGATTTGAACGTCTTACACGTCAGTACAGCGTTGCCACGACTGACGGCTGCCCTTTTTTCGTTTTATTTGGCCTCCACATATTATACTCCATTTAGCCGTTTAAACAAATGTTTGCATTGTCTACTTAAGAGATTTATTTGCAATTCCGAGATTTTTCTGACATCAGCTGCTTTAGGTATGAAATATCACCTATTAATGACACAAGTAAATTTTTGCTAGACCGGGACTCAGACCCGGATTTCCCACTCGTCGCGAGCACTCGCCTTGCCACTTCATATGTTCGAGCCCGCTTCGAGGATCGAACCTAACGTCCATATGTCATACTGTCTAAGCCTCCATCGCTCCAGGGTTTCAGTCCTGTGGCAGGAATCCAAGTGAAGCTGCGAGCGATGGGGTCGTAGATAGCATGACATATGGAAGTGCGTGTCGGTCCTGGGAGCGTGCTCGAATAGCCGAAGTGGTTAAGGTGACCACTAGCGACTACCGGAAATCTGGGTTCGAGTCCCCACCTGGCACAAATTTTCAGGTAATGTCTTCATACCTAATGCAAGTATCTCAGAGAGATTCCGAATAAATCTCATAAATTTAGTACAGGTGCAAGACCGTCACCAATGTCTGTTTCTTCAGACATTGTTAAAAACAAGTATTACCTACTTAACAGGGCAGAGAAAATACGTACAAGCTCATTTACAGGCTTAAAAGCGCAAACTGCCACTGTTTCCTCCACAGTAAAGTTTTTCACAAATAAACTAGAAGTTTCTGTCTGACCACTTCGCTTTATTTTTTAAATTTAATTATAAGCGATACGGAGAGACGAAAATACGAATATCATTAAAACTACATACTTTTCATATACTCCTAACGTAAATAAGTCACTTTATAAAGGTGTACGTTTTCACCAACGAAAATAGAAGCTAGCTGAGGGAGGCCGTATCCCATAAACATCAGCTTCTTGCAAAATTTCTATCGTTCACACTCAGATTTGAGACACAGAAAAAAATATCATTTACATCATCTTCAGACAGTGTCACACTCACATGCAGCAGAACTGTAAATGTTTGTTCTGTAGGCTGGCCGTTGTGGCTCAGCGGTTCTAGGCGCTTCAGTCTGGAACCGCGCGACCGCTACGGTCGCAGGTTCGAATCCTGCTTTGGGCATGGATGTGTGTGATGTCCTTAGGTTAGTTAGGTTTAAGTAGTTCTAAGTTCTAGGGGACTGATGACCTCAGATGTTAAGTCCCATAGTGCTCAGAGCTATTTGAACCATTTTGGTTCTGTGCAGATGTAAAGAGGCATCCTTAAAGCGGAGTCGGATGATGGAAATCGATGATCGGCGCAAATGAGCCCCCATAACCATGGTCTTGTAGGAATTTGAGGTAGAAATGCCACGTATCCACCTGACACGTTCCGTGTCAATGTTTCCTGTGGCTGTTGACTCCACTTGAAAAGTCTGTACACTGAAATTTCGAATCCAGGCCAGTTCGTATGGATGAGAAAGCTTAAGCACCCGTTCCTGCTTCGGATCATGTTCGAATTTCGTCGAGTGGTTCTGAACCGTCCCTAGTGGTTCCTACGTGTAAAAGAGAGCAAAAATTGGGGTCGCGCTGCACTCCAAAGGGGCGAGATCACGTTCTGTGGGGTGGCAACCCCACAATGTCCTCGGAACGCATAGGCGTCAGAAGAACGGGTGGAATGTGGATAAGAGTGGATGTGCACGGTGACGTTGGGCAAAATTGTTATGAAATTTGATGCCAGTGTGACATCGTTAACCGACCTCACACGTCACATCAATTTCTGATCTGCCTTTTTTCCTCACATGTCGACACATTGCTATTTGAGGCGTCGCCGAGCGCATGGATGACGTCACAGGGCGACAACTTTCAGCAACATTAGTGAGGAAGGCTACAGCCACCTTAGAGCGTCAGATTTCAAACTTCTGAGTTGCAATGAGAGACATTTATGGGGTTTCGAAAAAGTTATCGTTTGATTGTGTTGCGCATTGTATAAATCGATCGCGTACTATTTGTTGGCGTTGCTTGTATGGTTTACGAGACGGTTGGATTGCTGCTGTACGTATTATACGATATGAAGCATTTACCTCGAAATGTTTGCGTGTTTTATAATTGAATAACTACACTTCCTGTCACAATTGTTGCTCTATAGTTGCAGTAAACAAAGGGAAGATCTATCCCTGTAAGCGTCATGGCAGGTCTAGCCAGTTCCAGGCTAGGAAGCAAAAGTGAGGGATGGCCTAAAACCGACAATACTGTGCCAACGGCAAAAACAGACCACTTAGAGAACGAGATGAACGTCCAGGAGAAAAGAAAGTAGAGCGTCAGAATTTTCGTATCAACTGCGAATCTCCAGTTTATTCGATGTGGTTCCAGGAATTGTGAAATAACCAAAAATCGTCCAAAGTGGTCTCAGAATCGTGACATTTTTATGACACAGCAGTACCTTCTTCGACCTTAGCTGGTTCGAATACTAATGTAGAATGATACTTCAGTATCGATAGTTTGAGGATTGTATGGTACAGTAGTGCGCTGCCTTAACTCGAAAATATCGCTGTATTCTCGTATGGAGCCGGCCGGAGTGGCCGTGCGGTTCTAGGCGCTACAGTCTGGAGCCGAGCGACCGCTACGGTCGCAGGTTCGAATCCTGCCTCGGGCATGGATGTGTGTGATGTCCTTAAGCTAGTTAGGTTTAATTAGTTCTAAGTTCTAGGCGACTGATGACCTCAGAAGTTAAGTCGCATAGCGCTCAGAGCCATTTGAACCATTCTCGTATGGAACTGAGTAAATGACAAACTTCTTGAAAGCATCAGTTCAGCTGTTGTAGTCAGTTTTTTTTTGTCAACATTTCTTTCATTTCTCCACACAATGCTGCAATTAGGATGTGATCACCACAGCCATCTCCACTGAACTGCCACAAACTGCATAAAGCATAACAACACAAGGAACAGGAATACAACACCTTCCTGTGACCTTTCGAAATGGTGACATATTTGACGTAGTGCTCTGTTTCATGACACCAGGACGCCTCAAAGGGGGAAGAATTTCTTAGTGAATGTGGAATGCTACATTTATCCAGAAAAAAAATTATGTAGACCCTAATTGGTCATTATGGTTATTACGAGTTTTCGAACCAGGTAGTAATGCACAAGCAGTGAAGGGTGGAATGCAGCATTTATTTGAGATTGCGGTCCTTGCTATCCATGACTCGTCTCTTACTCGACAGTAAAAGCTTTTGTGCAGCTGTGGAACTGCAGAGCGAACAGCAAAACATGTTTTTTTTTCCGGTGAAAGTCCTTTGTTGTTCCACCGGACTCGCTTTCTAGTTCATGCAAGCTGGGTCTCAACGATTTATTTTGCCGTTTATATTCGTCTCATTGACCAGTTCTTCCCCACTATATACATCGAATTTTTCACACCAAAAGCTCATAGCCACCGGAGTGCCGGAGAAGGGCTAGAATGTTAAAAATACTTGGAGAAAATTGTCATGGAATATGTTCCAGCAAGATTACTGCCCGACGGATCCTCGACATTGATGGAAATAAGACGCAATTCAACAGCTACAGTTCGTTAACGGTAGCAGCAGCAAATGAGACATCAGTAGGGAATGCACGAACAATGTCTACAAAGCTAGAAATAACATCAGCATTATAATCTTCCGTAAAAAGAACGTAAACTTCACCAGCGCTACAGGTAAACGATATTACATCGTAGGTGTCTCTCAGTGTCTGCACCCTTTGTCGCTGTTGCCAACATCATCTTCAGTAAGCGCGCAGCTGTAGTCCGCCTCCAGTAATCTGAATATCGGTAATCAGTTATAAACATCCTCATCTCTTTCCTTCCTTCCTTTGACACACATCTAATAATCTATAAACTATTTTAAATTTTGAGGACTGAAGCTAGACGCAAGACTGTCTTGTCTAGCATCACGTGCCGTATCTTGTATTTAAACTGAATGCTGCTGTTTCGCTATAAGTGTTATCTCCCTACTGCTGACGCTGAAAGGGAAAATCTTGTTTATTTTGCTTGTTTTCAATCTATTACGCTCTGTGGTATAACGTACTGAGCCAACTCAGTGCGCTAACAAAGAATATTCTTAGTTCAGAAAGGAACAGCCAGAGCGATGTGTCACCTCGGTTCGCGAACTTCGCACAGACCGTTGATCAACTCTCTCGACGTTGCAACCGTTGTATACTTGTAGATACAATTCTTCGTGTGATCTGTTTAATAATACAGACTCATTTAAAACGAACTGCAACAAGGTCTCAGTGAACGACCGACAGAATCATGTGTTGCTCTTTGATAATAATTCCTTAACTGTACTGTTCTACAAGTTCCATTTTCAATATTGTCCTTGCAGAACTGAAATTTATGAGCAATAAACCCCATATTTTCAAATCTAGCTGGAAAGGTTTCCCTTCGCCCGTTTTCTTCTGTACTGATACTCCTTGCAGTGTTATAAATCGTTTCGCTGTAAGTATTATTTATTTGTGTGTACTTGAGCAGATCTTGCTTTGTGGTGTTCATTAGTTTTTAAATTTTGCCTCAGCATTCTGTGAACGACGCAGCGACTCGTTCGATGATAAAGTAGCCTTATAGTTTACACGATGCCACGGAAACTGAGGAAAATAAATAAGATCAGTAAACACATTTACAAATCGAGAAAAAAGCCGAGAGTGAAACATTCGACAGACGGTCTACAGAAATGTGTACGATTTAGTTTCGAAACCTGGTTTAAGTGTTTCATTATATTGTCAAATGGCCTTAGGTGAACTGCGTTACGATTTTTTAAAATCTTTCTGTTCATTTTGGTTAAATGAAGACATGTTTCCACTGAGGCAGTAACTTTAACTCCTCATATTTGCTATTGCTCAATTTTTATCTCTTGGTTTTTTAAAAAAAAAATTAGATTTGCGTGTCTCTTGAGCGTTATCAGGCTATTTGAACTAAGGTGCACAACTGTTCAACAACAGCCACAGCTGAACAGTGTTGCCTGGAACATCTCTCAGCATTATTCCCAATACTTTTTTTTTTCATGCGTGGTTTACAAACAGTAGCTATATATGACAACTTACGTTCAGATGTTTCCTAATTACCATGACTTTGAACCTGGGCAACTGCACAGCATTTGATGGTTGTGCGCCCAGTTACGAAGGAAACAGTCGTTTCATACTAGTTAACAGCCCTGTATTCAGCGTCGCAGTTCACCACTCAGAAGAAACACAGGAAAATAAGGAGTATTAGTATGAGACCAATGACTTCAGTTTCAGTACAGGAGTCTAATAAGAACAGTTTCCCAGGTAATTACTCCTGCGATATTACTCGCGTTTGCGGACTATTGGATGCGAAAATCGGTACGAAGTGACGTAGGAGCCACCATATGTTTGGTATCCCCTTTCTGTGCACCGGAGGCATGTGGGAGGACTGCTTTCCAAAAGCAGCCTTGGCGCGACAGGTTCCAGTTTGGAAGGCGGCTCAGGTCCCGAGGTCTCGGCTGGAAGGAGGGAAGCTGTCGTGTTTCCGCCTCGAAATCAGTCCACACAGTCTACCGAGAATATTAATATATCTGCTTTTGCTGCTAATTATATCTACAGTACTGGCCATTAAAATTGCTACACCACGAAGATGACGTGCTACAGACGCGAAATTTAACCGACAGGAAGAAGATGCTGTGATATGCAGATGATTAGCTTTTCGAAGCATTCACACAAGGTTGGTGCCGGTGGCGACGCCTACAACGTGCTGTCATGAGGAAAGTTTCCAACTGATTTCTCATACACAAACAGCAGTTGACCGGCGTTGCCTGGTGACACGTTGTTGTGATGCCTAGCGGAAGGAGGAGAAATGCGTACCATCACGTTTCCGACTTTGAAAAGGTCGGATTGTAGCCTATCGCGATTGCAGTTTATCGTATCGCGACATTGCTGTTCGCGTTGGTCGAGATCCAATGACTGTTAGCAGAATATGGAATCGGTGGGTTCAGGAGGGTAATACGGAACGCCGTGCTGGATCCCAACGGCCTCGTATCACTAGCAGTCGAGATGACGGGCATCTTATCCGCATGGCTGTAACGGATCGTGCAGCCACGTCTCGATGCCTGAGTCAACAGATGGGGACGTTTGCAAGACAACAACCATCTGCACGAACAGTTCGACGACGTTTGCAGCAGCATGGAGTATCAGCTCGGAGACCATGGCTGCGGTTACCCTTGACGCTCATCACAGACAGGAGCTCCTGCGATGGTGTACTCAACGACGAATGGCAAAACGTCATTTTTTCGGATGCATCCAGGTTCTGTTTACAGCATCATGATGGTCGCATCAGTTTTTGGCGACATTGCGGTGAACGCACATTGGAAGCGTGTATTCGTCATCGCCATACTGGCGTATCACCCGGTTTGATGGTATGGCGTGCCATTGGTTACATGTCTCGGTCACCTCTTGTTCGCATTGACGGCACTTTGAACAGTGGACGTTACATTACAGATGTGTTACTACCCGTGGCTTTACCCTCTATTCGATCCCTGCGAAACCCTACATTTCAGCAGGATAATGCATGGCCGCATGTTGCAGGTACTGGATACAGAAAATGTTCGACTGCTGCCCTGGCCAGCACATTCTCCATATCTCTCACCAATTGAAAACGTCTGGTCAATGGTGGCCGAGCAACTGGCTCGTCACAATACACCAGTCACTACTCTTGATGAACTGTGGTATCGTGTTGAAGCTGCATGGCAGCTTTACCGGTACACTTTACCGGTACACACCATCCAAGCTCTGTTTGACTCAATGCCCAGGCGTATCAAGGCCGTTATTACGGCCAGAGGTGGTTGTACTGGGTACTGATTTCTAAGGATCTGTGCACCCAAATTGCGTGAAAATGCAATCACATATCAGTTCTTGTATAATATATTTGTCTAGTGAATACCCGTTTCTCATCTGCTTTTCTTCTTGGTGTAGCAATTTTAATGACCAGTAGTGTATTTCTAAAAATCGTGTTCGTGATCGTGAGTTATCCTGACCTAACGACGCTTTCGCATCTATATTTTAGAATACTTAAGTTGTACCACTTCGTGGGTATTCATGACAAATTATTACGGATACTACGAGGCTATGCAGTGTAAGATCCTAAAAAAAAAAAATCTTCGTTACGTAAGCATTTCGGTAAACTATGCGTAAATTTTCATCGTTTTCGCCAGGAACACGACCCTGGCTTCTAGATGCACATGGCCCATGAAATGGTGTTGCTGTATCACCCCAACATACTGATCCTGAAGTGTCTCGATAGCTAGTTAATGGTACAGCAAGTCGTATCAAATTCAAGAAAGTGACTAGTTTCATATTATACTGACATAAATCGCCAATTTGAATCACAATTGCAATTCATCGTTCACAGTGGATACAGTGAAATCCGGAATCATATTTGTGTAGGTCTAGTAAATCAATCATAAGCATTCCGAGAAGATTCTGTAAATAATACCATGCCTACTTCATTAAGAAACCATAATCAGAAGGTGTACAGGAAAACCATTTCGCTTCCAAAAACTACCGAATAGTTCCATAGCCCTACAATAACTTCCTGAAAATGTAAGAGCTGCATTCCAATGGTCCTGGTAGTTCGGGTTCCGAATGAATTGAGTTGGCCCTTAAGTCATGGCGGTTTTTCTTAGTAAAATTTACGCGTGAAGAATAAAATGTTTTGGCAGTAGTTTTTATGCTGAAACTTCCTGGCAGATTAAAACCTGGTCTCTAACTGGGAACTTATCCTATCGCGGGCATGTGCTTTACCAACTGAGCTATCCAAGCACGACCCGCCCTCACAGCTTAGTGTTCTTTTTTTTATGCTGAAGTACTTTCTGTTCTTTTAAAGTCATAAAAATGGAGTGCGCCTTTAATCGAGGTGCCAAATGCACAGAAACTACTCGAGAGAATTGGGAAGTGCGTGGCGAAGAAGCGATGCCTCGTAGAAGAGCTCAAAGTGCTTTAAGCGATCCAAAGACGGCATTTTGACCTCAAAGACATTCATGATCCACCACGAATTGTTTGACCGGAACCAAACCATGAATGCGGAACTTCACACCCAACACATGCAACGATTCAACAATGCTATGGAGGAAAACCGACCTGATCGGCGACACAGCATTGTGCTGCAACACCACAACGCCCTCAGTTCGCCACCGAAGCCATTCAGACTCTTTGCGGGGAAGTAACTGCCCCATTCACCGTATTCTCCCGAATCAGCGCTTACGGTTTCCCACCTCCTCCGATCCCTCTCGATTGCAGTGCGTGGCGTTTCGCCCAGTAATGACGTGGGGGTGAAGGCTTGGTTGCACGAGTTCATTGAGTGCGAAACTGGAAAGCAAAACTTAAAACAAAAGAAAGAAAAAAACTCCAGAACTTATGGGCCAACCCAATAACTGTCATTTGTGGACGAAGATAGCATACGCGTACTAAGTGTATTTCTGCTGTTTTTTGCTGTTGTGTAAGAGCGTTAAAATGATAAAAGAAAATAGGTTGTAGCCAGATACTGACAATCACTTCAGAATCATTTGGGGAACAAGAATGAGGAGAGGGCCATGCTAATGTCCTCTTCCGGTGGACAAATCATCACAAATTGCGGCTTTCTTACTACGTTGCTGAAAACACTGCGGTGTGTATTAATATCTGAAAAAAACTGAAAGGAATGCTGTTTTCGTACATCAGTCCAAAAGTAGTTCAAAGAACGATACGGAGATGAGTTGGTCTACATCATTCGAGAGATTATGAGCTCGTTTTATGATATCTCCAATCGCTGTTAAGATGATGATATCACTGAACAGAATGAAAAACAACGTAATTGATCTCTATCCGATTAAGCATATGTATTGAAGAGTGATGTCATTTAATCTTAGTGGGGTTCTAAGTGGTTCTGTGTTTATCTCGTGCGTGTGCGATCAGTATCAAGACAGTTGTGTCTCATCCCCAGATACCTATTGGTTGTGGTTCATGAGTCGAAAGCCGGAGGTACCGTAACTGTGCTTTTCGGAGGTACCGTAACTGTCCTCCTATCAAGGAAGCGCCTAAAATGCATCTGCCACACAGTTGGATAATCTCTGTCTAACTTCCTCTGCGTGGAAATGAAAATGACATAGTCGTTTGTTTCTAGAAAAGATCCATTCTAAGAGTGCACCCACAGAGGGGAAGTTGCAATTAAACACACACTCAGCCTATTTTTAATACTTTTGTGACAGTCCGAATTTTCATAAACTTTAGGCCACCTTAATGTAAAGTCCAAGAGAAAATAAAATCATTATATAGAAATATACTCGACTTATTACACTGTTCTCATATACATAGACACACGCCAAGAAAACATCTGGCCGACTACTGCAGAGCAGATGCGCGCATCGCATTGCTAAACCCCGCTTTTACGGTCTAGCGGCTTTCCCGTCAAAATCGGCTATTCGTGGTGGTTCTTGCGTGTGATCAGTTGACTGAAGATGGCGTAGAGTTCTAAAATTTGAATATGCTGCCGACCGCGCATGAGCAGAAACAGGAGACGTTGGTGTCGTCTGCCGACGTCGGAAGTTCGCCGAGCTCACTCCTGTTGTAAAGGATTTTGTGGTTTTGTTCTTTACCTCTGTTTCGTTGTTTGCTTTGTTTCCGTGACAAATTACAGAGGTTGCTTAAGGGTCTGGTGTTTCTCGTACTGGTGTTCTCCCACGAGAGAGAGACGAAATATGTGGAAAGCAAAACAGTATTTACGTTTTACAGTAGCTGGACAAAAAACTATCCTATGCATAAATAAGAACGTAAGTAGATGCACGTTTATTAATGAAAAGTATTTCAAGAATGAAAACGTGAGCTCTGTTTGACGAGAAAAATAATTTTTGAAGTTATGTGGCACTTTAAAAGAAAACAGAAAAATGAGCTGTTTACTGCTTTCTACATTGTATTTGATGTGTTCATAAGCATACATTTCCTTCCGCAAATGTTTGGAGGACGCTTTTTCCATTGTTTCAGTTGTCATTACTGTGATTTTTCCATGCCTGCTTTTGCGAAGAACATCCACCATGAATTATATTTCTGTCATTAGTAAACTCCATTGTCATTTATTGTTCCTATATTTTACTGTACTGCGATTTGTTTGAGAAGGACGGTCCCTTATAAACTTATTTACATTGTGCAGGTACGTGGGCTGTTCGGAAAGTAAGATCCGATCGGTCACGAAATGCAAACCACATGGAAAATCAGAAATGTTTTGTTTGCAATAGTTAGCTACACCTTCCAGCTACTTCTCTACATAGCCGCCGACATTCGTCTTAGCGTTATACCAACTTTCCAATACCTTCGCCAGAGCAGGCAGCCGGCTGTGCTTTCCGCCACTTGTCTGCGCTGGACTGCAGCTCGTTGTGAGTACCAAAATATTGTCTTCATAGCCAGTGGTTCATGTGAGCAGAAATGGACATCAGAAGGAACCGAGTCCGGGCTTTATGTTGGAAGATCAAACACTTCCTGTCGCAAGGGCTGCAGGAGCGTTCCTCAATGCCACTGCAGTGCACGGCCGAGAATTGTTCTGAAGAAGGAAGTGCGTGACACGTTATGTGGGGTTGCATGATATCAGGCGAAACCTCACAGAGGGCATCCATACTTGGCTGGAGACATTATTGTTCTAGGCATGTGATCACTGTGTGCTCAGAACTGAAAAACGAGATGTGACGCGATCGACAGGCGTACTAGAGACTTTACCCAACACCTCTGTCCCAAGCTCATCGGATTTCCAGTGTCGTTTCCATTTTGTGACTTTCGGACCTAACTTTTGCCGGCCGCTGCGGCCGAGCAGTTCTAGGCACTTCAGTGTGAAACCGCGCGACCGCTACGGTCGCAGGTTCCAATCCTGCCTCGGGCATGGATGTGTGTGATGTCCTTAGGTTAGTTAGGTTTAAGTAGTTCTAAGTTCTAGGGGGTTGATGACCTCAGATGTTAAGTCCCATAGTGCTCAGAGCCATTTGAACCGTTTGAACCTTACTTTTCAATTAGCTCTCGTATCAAACTGCACAGCTCTCACAATACACGCACCTTTGGTGCTGACGTGTGGACGACAACGATCACACGTGACAGGCGAGACTCAGTACAGGAATGATATATCAGAGACGCAGTACACTCACTTGTCACCAGTAGTCGATTGAGAAAATGTCGCTCGCGTAGAAATAGCTGAAGCCACATAGTCGTCTCGCGAAGACAATAAGTAAACTTGCAGAGCCTAGCGACAGCTCGAACAGAAGAGCCGGCGGAAGAAGAGGTACACCACCTATGCTAAAGCTTGGCTGATCTCGGTGAGCTAACGCCAAGGTGAATAAATCTGTACGTATTATAAAGATTCCTGTCGCGTTTTTATGTGAAGTCTAATCTCAGATAACTTCTGTAGTGATTTTTCATATGGTTTTCACTAACAGGTAAGACAGCTTCAAGAGGGAGCTTTGTATTTATAATTTGTTCAAAAAAAGTGTCGAATACTTTGAAATGGTAGTACTCATCAAAACAAGAAAAATAAGTCCAATAAACACGGTACCGGAAATGCATACTTTCTGAGATAAGTACAATAAACATAGATCCAGAAAAGAAACTTACTGCGATAAACACGGTGGTGTTAACAGAAGGTGTTGAATGTGGCGTCCATTGACAACAATGCACCCATCTGTCCTCTAGCGTAAGGAATGACACACCTTTTGAAGTACACCCGGTTGTTGTTGTACCTGCTAGCACTCACTGAAGACGCGAGTGTGTAGTGTCTGTACATCATTGATTGGTATGGCATGGACCAAACTGTCCCAAGTGTGCCAAGGTGTGACCGCCCCCCGCCGCCCCCCTCCCACACTGCCCCCTCCCCCCTCTCCCCCCCTGCCCCCCTGCCCCCCTCCCCGCGACCAGTTCTGAAATGTCTGCATCAGACATTCGCACACATTTTGACGAAAGTGCGCTGGTGCGCCATCATGCATGAACCACATCTGTTTTCGTTGCTGCAATGGCACAGCCTTCACCGAGGTAGGCAGTAAATTAATGAGAAAGTCTTGATAATACGCCCCAGTTAACATTTGTGGTGGCAACAATCTATCACCAAGTACGCCTGCCCATACACTGGATTGAGATTCGCTGTTGCTGCCGTCTTTCCTCAATTGTTTGGGGATTTACGTCTGCCCGTACATGCTGGATATGGAAATTCACAACACCATCTCTGGTGAACCCTGCCTCATCGGTAAATAAAATCTTGGATGTGAACAGTGGCTCTGCGGCAGACTTCCGCAGCACACGACGAAAACTAACGTAACCTACAACACGACTCGAGCCACACAACTGACTGCAGACCACCTAATGGTAGGTACAGTACTGTCAGTAAAACATCATCATACCCTGCCGACACTTCTGACGGAGCGCCAGTGCAACGACTGTGCTAATATCCGCAACCAAGAGTCGCGCAGTCCTTCCCACAAACACGTATTTATCTCGGAAAGTGGACGCATGTTTATTGGGCTTAATTTTCTTGCTTCGTTGAGTTCTACCACCGCTCAGAATGTTCCACACTTTTTTAACACCCTGTATAATTTAATTATCGCTACGTCCAGCATAAGATGCTTAGTACTACCTGTTCGTTGCCGGAGCGGGTCGATAGTAAATAAACTCATAAGTTGTTTTATTTTCTCATTTTATCATACTGACTGGCATGCATTGCCTCCTCGTGATACCATCAGCATACGATTGTAACACTGCTCATGTGAAAGAGTCGCAGCGTGTCAGTCCGAATGAATGCGTTCCCTAACGGCCGCTCTCCTGTCCGATAATTACGCCGTCTGCGTGGATGTAGTCAGGCTGCAGACGGAATGAACTGCTGGCGATGACTCACCGCCGGTCGGCATAATGGGATTTTAACAGCGAACACGTTGCCACGCCGCCTTTCGGCAGCATGTGCTTCTATAGGCTGTACTACTGTAACACGTGGAACTTGGTATTAGCCTCGACAAGATAATCGCTATCGCTGTGGTAGAGCGTTACGATACAGGCATTGTGTATATGTTGTTTGTTTATTTATTCGTTTTGGATCAACAGCCTTCTGTCTGGCTTGGTATGGTCCGTCGCTATTGCCTGTACTGTGCCAAACTCTTCAGAGTAGGCACTCAGTCATACAGCATGCCGAACGGAACTTAACGTTCTACCACTTATTTGGGCTTCTCCCGTTACAGGCACACATTAAGTGTTGGAAGAATGACTGCTGAAGCGCCTCTACGAGCATTTTAATTAATCGTCTGTTGGCGACCCCTTAGGGAGCGATACGTAAGGCGTTGTAGATCCATCAAAGCTGGTTCTTGAAACTTTGTAAGTAGGCTTTTACGGGATAGTGTGAGTTTGTTAGTAAGCCCCTGACCCCCTTCACCTCCCCACCCTCCAACCCTTGTGGGGCTCGAACAAACCTGTGACCATCCTGCTGCCCTTCTTTGGATAAGTACAATATCCCCTGCTAGTCTTATTTGGCGTGAGTACCACAATAATATTCCAGATTAGTTTGCACGGATGCTTTGTAAGCAGTCTCCTTCATAGGCATTGCATAGTAGTCTGCCACTGACCAAAATGTCGCACATATTTGTCTACGACTGTCTGATCGTTCCCTACCATGTCCATGGAAATCATTACACGCAGCTGAATAAGCCTTATTCCAATTGTGGCTCATCGATACTGCAGTCATACTGAAGTGCAAAATTCTGTGTTTTTGAACATTTCAAGTAATTTCACTCTTTGCACCATTTTGAAACTCACCATGTGGCTGAATATTTGTGCATTATTTTCAGACAATGCCTTATTATCTGTATCATCTGTGAAAAGTCATCTCGTTCGTCAGAAGGAAGATAATTGGTAGTATGCTAAACATGCTGTGGAGTTCATTCCTCGCATATGTGACTGTAGATAATTGCGTGGTCACACACAGAGGAAGGGCACAAACAGCGCGATTTGGGTCTGTGGGTACTACAATTCTGCAAACTTTGCATGCTTGTCAAATTATTTGGCGACCTGCTGCTTTGTCTGATCTATTTTCTAAACACCGTCTGTGAAGTTCTTGAGAAAAATGTTGATCAAAGGTCGATTTGACAAAAAATTTGACCGCTTACGCAAGTGGTTGAAAAACAAAAGACAGTTGATTGTCTTGCTATTATCTGTAACCTTGATACATCTAGCAACTGGAGTAGATTTCGAAGAGTTGAATTTGTATCCTGAATTGTACCTCGTACTTTGCCCACTAGTCAAAATACTTCGCCCAAAGATACGCGCACTTGTTTGATACGGCTGCGCGCTTGTTTGACGAACTAGTGGATGGTAAACAGCGAATTTGGCAAAGAAGTTCGGTCGTTTGCGGAGTCTTTACGGTGACCTTGGCCCTCGCGGTAGCAGACAGCTGTTGCGTGCGGCGATACTGTGACGCAGCTTTGGAACGGCTGCGCGGCTTCCCTCTTCCCTGGGCACCCGCGAGGCAGAGGCGAGCCAGTTGGCTTCCGGCCTTGAGGACCGGCGCGGGCCAGCCTTGGACGCCTGTCAAAAAAGCCGCGCTCGCACGACGCTCTAGGTGACGGGCTTCAGCCGCGACGGGAAACTGCGACCGTACCGCAGCGTACTAGTTTTTGGGCGTATGTGGGGCCCGCAGTAGATCCGACGCGGCAGTTTCTACCGTATTTCCAACGCGTCCGCTTCGAGGCCGGGCCCCCCTAGTAGCTCGCGGAACTGCCGCGCTCGCACGACGCTCTAGGTGACGGGCTTCAGCCGCGACGGGAAACTGCGACCGTACCGCAGCGTACTAGTTTTTGGGCGTATGTGGGGCCCGCAGTAGATCCGACGCGGCAGTTTCTACCGTATTTCCAACGCGTCCGCTTCGAGGCCGGGCCCCCCTAGTAGCTCGCGGAATGGCCGCGCATGCGCAGTTTCGCTGTGTGCTCGGGCGACAGGTGCGGAATACTTACGACGCCTGATGCCAGCGCCTTTCGTCTTAATCGTGATACTTCCACGTGGGTGCGACCTTAAAGGCTGTCATATACTGAAGGCTGAATACATGAATAGCAATTGTAGTGGTAGAGTGGAAAAGAAAATTGAGGATAGATTAGACGACGGTGAGTTTGGCTGTAAGCACCAGATAGGTACTATTGACGCGGTTGGGATGGAAGCAAGACAAGGACAAATCATTGGATTGTAGACCCGGAAAAAGTGATCGACAGTGTCAAATGGCTCTGAGCACTATGGGACTTAACATCTGAGGTCATCAGTCCCCTAGAAAGAACTACTTAAACCTAACAAACCTAAGGACATCACACACATCCATGCCCGAGGCAGGATTCGAACCTGCGACCGCAGCAGTCGCGCGGTTCCGGACTGAAGCGCCTAGATCCGTTCGGCCACCGCGGCCGGCCCATATACAGTGTCAAATGGTGCAAGATGTTCGAAATTCTGAGAAAAGTGGGGGTAAGCTGTAGGGTAAGACGGGTAATATACAACTTGTACAAGAGTCAAGAGGGAACAACAAGGGTGGAAGACCAAGAATGAAGTGATCGGATTAAAAATGGTGTGAGAGAGGGATGTAGTCTTTCGCCGCTACTGTTCAATCTATAGATCGAAGGAGCAGTCAGAGAAATAAAAGAAAGGTTCGAGAGTGGAATTAAAATTCAAGGTGAAAAAATATCTATGATAAGATTCGCTGATGACATTGCTATCCTCATTGAAAGTGAAGAAAAATTACAGAATATGCTGAATGGAATGAGCAGTTTAATGAGTACAGAATATGGACTGAGAATAAATCGAAGAAAGACGAAAACAATGAGAAGCATCAGAAATTATAACAGCGAGAAACTTAACATCAGGATTGGTGATGAAGTTAAGAGATTCTACTACCTAGGCAGCAAAATAATACAGGGTGCCCCACTCAAACCTCCCTGATTTCAAGGACCCAGGAGAGAAAAATCACAGTGAATTCGACAGTGAAAAATACACCACGTTGTAGAGCATCTCAAAGAATTTATATCCCCGTGTCAGAAGTGCTAAGTGTCGTTGCCAGAGTGCAGCGCGGTCGCATGAAGTGAAAATGGCAACTTCGCAGCAGTGCGCGCAAGCAGTAGTGTGGTTTGCAGAAACAAAATCGCCGATTACTGTGCAAAGATATTATCATCATGTGTATGAATGTGATCCACCTGATGTGGAAACAATTAAGGAATGGTATAGGAAGTTTCTGGCTACAGGAAGTGTTCTGAAACATTCTGGCGCTGCTGTGGAATCGCCATTTTCACTTTAACGACCATGCTGCACTCTGGCGACGATACTTGGCACTTCTGATCCGGGAATATAAATTCTCTGAGATGGTCTACAATGTGGTACATTTTTCACTGACGTATCTACTGTGGTTTTTCTCTCCTGAGTCCTTGAAATCAGGGAAGTTTGAGTGGGACACCCTGTACTTAGCGGACGGAGTGAATAGGACATGCAGACTAACACTGGCAAAAAGGGAATTCCTGGACAAGAGATGTCATTTAGTATCAAACATAGGCCTTAATTTGAGGAAGAAATTTCTGAGAATGTACGTTGGAGTACAGCATTGTATGGTAGTGAAACGTGGACTGTGGGCAAACCGGAACAGAGGAGAATAGAAGCATTTGAGATGTGGTGCTACGAAGAACGTTGAAATTTTGGTGGATTGATAAAGTAAGTAATGAGGAGTTTCTCCGAGGCGTGGAAAGGAACATATGGAAAACACTGACAAGAGGAAGGGACAGGTTGGTAGGATATCTTTTAAGACCTCAAGGAATAATTTCCAAGGTATTAGAGGGAGCTGTGACAGGTGAGAACTGTAAAGGAAGACATGGATTTGAATACATACAGTAGATAATTGAGGACAGTGGTTGCAAATGATACTCTGAGATGAACAGGTTGGCAAAGGAGAGGAATTCGGTGCGGGCCGCATCTCTCTAGTGAGAAGACCGATGACTGAAAAACAGAAGAAAAAGTGATGTTGGTGTTGCTTCAAAGGAAGCAAGTGAGCTACGAATTCACGACATCCAGAAATATATGACCACAGTGTGCCAGTGTCGATTATTTTTTTAGAGGTATATATGGGATCAGAAGTTGGCATAATGAACTGCCGAAACTGGTTGCGAAAATAAAATAAAATAAAATAAAATAAAATAACGTCGCAATTGCACGGCTGTTTGGCGAATTTCATTGTTAAACAAACAACTTACATCATGTGCACCCGGGGCAGTGGATGTAAGTTGGATTGCCTATTTTAAGGTGCAGGAAATTTTTCTCGAGCAATTTTTATTTCGATCACCTTGTGTTACCTAATGTATAAATCTGGTACTTCCATGCGTTTTATAACTTCGATGCGGTTAATGTAAACATTCTTCTTGATACAAATGATTATGGTTAGAAACACATCCTGTAATTAATATAGTTTTTCTATGCCTGATGATGGTCTTTTGTTTGACCGTTATGGGAAGCTATCTATGAAACGTTGACCTCGTATGTGCAAGCTCAAGGATACAACCACTGACGTAGAAGGCTCAAATAAGAAGAAAAGCCAGTGTACTGCGAAACCAGAAATGATCTTAGATAAGATGGGTGCATGTCAATCAATGTATAGTTAGGAACGGAAAGCGAATCACGTATCTTATTCGAGTTTTCTCTGTTTCAGGTGAGTCCTGGATAGACGGTGCCTTGCCAAGTCGAAGTCCCATATACGGTGAATATTTCTTTTTTTCTTTTCTTTATACACATTTTCTTAGATTAGCGCTCGGCTTTGGCTCTCTTACGAGGCAGTCAGACGATCTGTGCTGTAAGGGTGTTCTGCTTTACATACTGTCTAGCGTTTTGAGACTGCAGTACATCTGCTTATAATACGAAGCCTGCAAGGCAGCCAAAACCACGCGTTTATTTTTAAGGCCATTAATATTAGTCACTTTGTTTTTCTTATACACACTGTCTTTCCTTTACAGAATTTTTTTCGTAGTAATTGGTCTGTATGTTAGTAGTTCTTAAAAATTGGTTTAATTTGTTTCCTTTGTGTTTCGTTATAGTGTATTCATTCATACTGATACTGTGTAGTTTTTGGTACTAATCTTGTGTAGAACCTTTTGTATAATTTTGTGTAAGATTAACAGTTGGGAGGTGTGTCTTTGTACTAGTGTTCAAGCAAAAAGGAATGTTTTGTTTGTTTCTGACAGTAACATTGTTGTCGGCACATCTTTTCCTCATGCTTGAGATTTCACTAGTAGACCTGATGTAAGAGAGCTGCGTGGAAAAACGTAGCTGTTAACGGAATCCAAACTGTGTATTCAGTTCGAATTTTCAAAAGCTACTGTCCGAGAAATTCTTTAGACCCATACGGGGGCTTTCGTACGAGCAGCAATAAACGCTGTAGCATGAATCTTTCCTCTAGCGGAGTACGCTCTGTTTTGAAATCAGCCCGGACGTTTCAGCAATAAATGCTGTTGGTTGGTGCTGCTGTTCCAGTAACAGTGCTCATTGACGATCACTCAGTTCATATGATCCAGTCAGTACTTCGAATCACGTGTTTAGTAAAGATCTTCCCTGAATACGTCTAATTACACCGTCACACGGATATCTCTGTGAGGGAAACTGCTGCACCATGAAGGAGACGGTAGTGGGGGACGTACGAAATTTGGTCTGTGTACTGAGCTGGTAGCGCAGAGGAATAAATCGACGTTACAAATGCAGAAACAGTATTTGCTGAATCTTCCACGGGCTGCAGGAAGTCTTCATATATCATGACATCAAATTAATACGTTAGACTGTGTCCCTAAGCAACAGTTTCTAGCCTAATCCTGAATTCTGTTGTACTGAATACCCGAAAAGAATTGCGCGCGAGTTGGTAGCCAACTAAACGTCCGACATGTTCAATGAGTGGAGAACGTAGCTGAATAATGTTTAGCGAGTTGGAGAGCTGTCATAAGGTACAGATCTCTGTATAATATCTGTCTTCAGTTGGCTTGTTTTTGCATGTATTTCATTTAAATATTCACTCTTTGTCAGTGTAATAAGCACGAGATACCGTCGTGCTTAATCATCTTCATCCTCCATTTGATACTCGTCGTTGAGTAAAGTCATCCTACAGACTTTTCAATACATAACGATCTTTAGCGACAAATAGCCAGCTGTGTTTAAATAAAAACCACCCACCTTTTATTAAGTTATCGTCTTGGTCTATTGTTGTCTGTGGGAATGGAAAAAGTGCTGTAGCCACCGTAACATTCATTCGCCTGAAAAAATATCCCACTTATCTCCACTTCATTTCAGTCAGTTTATATCTTAATTTCAAGTCTACCCAATGATCCTTTATTTTCTCTCCTGGTAATCCCTAACATCCATTTTTCCACTTCCATCTGAGCAACCTATAGGTTTTGAGTGGTTTTCGCATTAAATGTCGTCGTCTTACTGTCAGAATTCAGAAAGTAATATTTCCTTTACAGACATTTGTGAAATTTAGTTTTGAAAACAGTAGTTCTTTCTACCTCGGTTATTGTGCATCCAGTTATTGTAGCTAGTTGTCCTAAATATAGGTTCTATAGTTGCTGAGAACAGTTTCCGTAGCATGGGATCTCCTTGCGTGCCGCCTCTTTCAATTCTGAATTTCCTACTGTTCTTATACAATCGAATGAAAGCTACCGCATTAACTGAAGCGACATTCGCGCACTCGGGCTTCGCAGCTCACACTTCACGTCACCATCAACGGTGACACATGCCCTCACTTCGCGAGACTCTGCGGGGAGGTTTGGTACTTAAAGCAGGACATTGGCGCAAAGACTGGTGATCAGGAACTTTACGCCACAAATGCTCCTGCCCTTGCCGGCCAAATACCGGCAGTGATATATTTTTTTCACCACTGGGATTCGAACCGGCTTACCCCTGAGAAGAGCGCCACCGCTAAGGGAGTGCGTTAGCGATCTCCGCTACGGAGGCGGGTGTTACTACACTGTTAAAGACTTGTTTTGCACTTAAACGTTTACTGCACAGCTTCTTGCTTTCCGGTCTCTTTTCCTGCACTGACGCCCTCTTGCCCCAAAGTAAAAAAAGAAAGAAAGAAAAACAAACTCCACCCCTCTGCCTCTTGGTCTATCACGGCATCATTTGTCTTGGGTAGCTTCCCTAAAACCACGCAAATAACACAGCCACATTGCCTAACGGCGTGCTTACCACTAGCACTTATCATTGCCGGCCGCGGTGGTCTCGCGGTTCTAGGCGCTCAGTCCGGAACTGCGCGACTGCTACGGTCGCAGGTTCGAATCCTGCCTTGGGCATGGATGTGTGTGGTGTCCTTAGGTTAGTTAGGTTTAAGTAGTTCTAAGTTCTAGGGGACTGATGACCATAGATGTTAAGTCCCATAGTGCTCAGAGCCATTTGAACCATTTGAACCATTTGAACTTATCATTACTCTTCATAAACACAGACATAAAAAAAAGTCTTCCATCACTTGGGTTCCCAGAACTCCTGAGATAGACGTTGACTGTGGATACTGTATCACAGACACAGTCCCTTTGACTGTTCAGAGATGTCGCTAACCCCCCCCCCCCCCTCCCATGCATGAGCAGCGTCTATTAGACGGAGGGGGTCCGACAGCCGATCAGTTCCAGTGATTCCACCAGGAAGGAGGTACACGGCTCGTGTTGTCTGTAGTTTAACCATGCCTAGACGGTCAATACCGCGGTTCAGTCGCGTTTGCATTGTTACTTTGTGCCAGGAAAGACTCTCAAGAAGGGAAGTGTCCAGGCGTCTCTGAGTGAACCAAAGCAGCGATGTTGTTCGGACATGGAGGAGATATAGAGAGACAGGAACTGTCGATGACATGCCTCGCTCAGGCCTACGGATTACGGTTCGAAGGAATCGTGACAGCAACGCGACCATGTTTAACGCTTTTCGTGCAGCCACAGACGTCGTGTTACGACTCAAACTGTGGCCAACAGGCTGCATGATGCGCAACTTCACCCCCGACGTCCACTCTTTCCACGTGCCTTGTTTAGACGTCTCCTATTCTTTCCATTGGGACTGACATGTAGTCGTTTCCCTCGTCTCTGTGTTTGCGTTCTACAGTTTTGACTTGGGCGCGTATGACCTCAGTTGTTTTTTTCACCCCAAAACAAAACAAAACAAATAAACGCAGTCTAAAATTAGTCTCGGAATCTGAGTCTTTAACTCCACTGTCCGAATACAAAACTCTACCCACTACTCTAGCTGGGCAACACGGTTAAAGAGCACCCAAGCAAGGTCCTCGTCCTACATGTTATTACAGTGTTGCCATTCCGTACTGAAAATGTCCATTCGACGAAATTTTGTTAGAGACATGTTGTACTCTTGGTATGCAAGCGATCGCGCTGCGGCCTTATGGTGCGCGAATTTTAGCTCATCCTGTGTAAAGAACACATTATACTTCCGTAAGCGACAGCGCCGTAAGGTGCACTTCAGGTAACTGCTCCCGCGCACGCTGACTGCGAGCTATATGAACGGTATAGGCGGAGAAATGTGCACGTTTCTCTGAAACAGAACTGAGGAAAATCTCTCAGATAGGCACCAGCAGACTGCTGAGGTTGGGGTTAGTCGTACGGGAGGCTTGACCGGGGTCGTCGTTCGGGGACTGACCTGCCATTAACATGAGTGCATTGGGAGATCGCCTGAAAGGCGTTGTCAATGGCCAGGACGGAAATTGCGTCTGGGCTGGCGTGAATGTGGATCCGGGACGTTGCGATAGCCCGCTCCAGGGCGCAGAACGGCCGAGCGGGTCCGGCTGGCGGCCGCGGCACGGCTCTTAGGGCATCACTGTTCTGTCAATCGTAGCGATTCCCCTCAGCGTCCAACTTGAATGGGAGGTACCTTCGCCGGTCCTGTCGGAAAGAGAAAGCCAGAAACTGGGCTTGCTACTTTTCACAACGGTGCTGATCTCTTTGTAGAACTATACTCACACGTTGCTTCATACGGTTGCTCCTGTTGTTTGTAAAAAAACCACAGCCGTGCGAGAGAAACATAATAAGTAACTAAATTCACTCAATATACGACGTATAACGCAATCCAGTGAAGCCGCTACTCGCTGTGATACGAACGTCGTGGCATCGACTCTCATGAGCTTCGGTTTCTGCCTGAGAAATAAGCTTTTAGTTAGCTTCATGCTAGACGTGTGTCACGAGCGCGTCACTGGTCGGCGAGATCCCACACTTTTTGAACACTTCATCGTCAGTGTGCAAAGAAGTTACTTCTCCAACGATAAGCCCAGTTTCACCATACTGTGTAATTTACAAATTGACCATTGTAGCATGTTTCTTTTTTGGGAGCACTCCGTCTTCAGCCTACCGGGACCATCCGACCGCCGTGTCATCCTCAAGGAGGATGCGGATAGGAGGGGCATGGGATCAGCACACTGCTCTCCCGGTCGTTATGATGGCATTCCTGACCGAAGCCGCTACTATTCGGTCGAGTAGCTCCTCAATTGGCATCACGAAGTTGAATGCACCCTGAAAAATGGCAACAGCGCATGGCGGCTCGATTGTCACCCATCCAAGTGCCGGCCACGTCCAACAGCGCTTAACTATGGTGATCTCACGGGAACCGGTGTATCCACTGCGGCAAGGCCGTTGCCTTTTGGGAGCATAATATTTTAATTCCCATCAACACTTTTTCTATTGTGAATAAAGTTGCGTCTATCAACAATGAGGTCACAGAAAATGACTTTTTTTTTTTTTTTACTGTTCCGGTCTTAACTACTAACCTTTTATTTACTCTGGCGCCCTTCAGGCCCTGCGATAAATTTAAACATGATTACGTCAACACTGCTGCATTCATACGCTTCAAGTGTAGATATGTACCGGAGTCATTCATAACTTACGTTGATTTTCTCCTATAGTACGTAGAAGAGTATGGTCTTGGGTATCTCCAACGGCTGTATATTTAAATCGTAATATGGAGCTAATGATGGAGAAATGACTATACAGAATGTCCTGTAACAATTCAACGATAAATTTTGCTGATGACGTAGTAGCGATCACCGACAGTTTTGCTATAATGCAAGAACAACTAGGTAGCAGAATAGAAAAGCAGAATAGCGCAAGAAAGAAATAACAAGGATTCGACAAGTTAAAAAGAATTTATTTATCAACAGCGCCTGCCAGTCTCCAAAAATATAAATACTGAGAACAGGAAAAGATTCCTGAAAGCTATACTTCGAGAACTACACGAATCGTGGACAATGGGGAAGACAGAGATGAAACAATTAGAGTAATATTTTAGGAGATGTGCAACGAGTCAACAAGGAACATTTCTAATAAATAACGTAATGAAGAGACAGAATGTTTACGCACATGTTATGTCATAAGTCGTTCCCGGAAATGTAGTGACAGGGATGGTCGAAAGAAGGAATCGAAAGAGGGGATTGAGCGCTCACTTAACCATCTCATGCTGGTAACGTGGTTATCTGAGTAGGAAGAAACAAAATGTTTGACCTTTACCACCGATTTAATTTATTCCTCAATTAAATATTCCGCAATGTATCATATTCCGCAATGTATCCTCCATCTTCAGGTGTGTTTAGATGAAATAATTAGATTATGCCGGTGAACGAATTCGCGAGATGTAATTAGTTACGTATCTCGACTACGCATTCACGGAAATCCTCTAAATGTTTCACCTAAAAACCACCTGAAGGTAGAAGATACTTGCCGAAAGATGTAGTGTGAGGAATACTTTATTTCACTGACAAAGGTCGAACATTTTACTACCTACTGCTTACGCACATGGTTCACCATGCAAGATGCAGAACTTGCTCTAAAGTGAAGAGAATAGACAACAGGCGACAGGACTGGGGAAGTGCATTAAACCAAACCTTAGGTCTGATGATGGAAACAAAAAAAACTCTCCGAGAAATGATGCTGGTGACATAAGAAAATAGTAGCTGGCGGCAAGTGTGACTTTGCGAGAGAAACTCGTCGCCATGCCCGGGCGTGAACGATGGAGCTAGGTAATAAATTACCAGGATGCTAGACTGCCATTTTGGAGAGGAAAGGTTCATATTCCCACCCAGTCATCCTGATGCACATGCAAAGTGCTTTGCCCAAATCTCTTCAGGCACATGTTGGCGTGATTCCTTAAACAGTTCGACGACCAGTCCCTTGTCCACAGTGAGCTAGCACTTTGTCCCTAACTCGCTTTCCGCCTTTTTTAATAGACTTTCCTTCCTTGTTTGCTCCTGTGGCAAAAGTAACACCCGACTGTGTTATCGCACGCTGTAAAACAGCTTGGTCTAAAGACAATCTTGGTCAGAGCTGTTCTCTTTCCAATTGCGTCACATTCTGCAGCTGTTCTCCTGGCCAACCACTGCATTACACACACGATTGTGCCTGCCAGAGTAGTATTTGATACGCAGAATTAAAGGAAGCGTAGTCGAATAGCTCAATTGCTAGAGCGCCTGTTGTGACACTCGTGCACGCCAGCCTCGCGCACGGTTTTAGTTTGCTACGGCGATTCATTCCGGCGGGCGAACCACAGCAGAGCACGAGATTTCATTTTGGGAACTCTCCGTGCAGCGGTCACGTGGGAATACACGCTGACATGTGAACAGCGGTCCATAGTACCTTCGTTCATCGGCCAGACACACAAGATTACACTGGCCCGTGGGACAGCGGTTTCGGTGTAAACAGGGCAGGCAGCTGTCCGGGGCCATTAGGGAGACGAAGCGATCACAGCGGGCACTTGCTGGCGCGACAGAAGAAAGTCGGTCCGATCGGCGCGCCCTGCGTTTGTCTGCGCCCGCAATTGGCTCTCGTTGACACTTGCTCCGCATTCCTGCTCTTCGGGTCTGCGGCATGCGCCTTAGCCGACGTGCCACCGTCGCCGCTTCTCGGGCTCAACTTCATTGCGCGCTGCTTCGTCCGCCTTCCTCATCCACTTCTGCGAAGAGCCCTTGTCACTCCGTCCAATCCTTTAATGGCTTCCAATTGAAGTGTGTCCGGCAGTGTCGAGAGAAAGTGTCCGATGTATGACAGCGTGACACGATGGACGTGGGTTTAACAACCCTCGAATCCGATTCATTGTGGTAGCTAGTCGGGTTGTTTTGGAGCGTAAGTATCACCAGTTCACGTAACTGCAGTGGAAACGAATTTTTTTGCCCAGATGGTATTTCATCATTCGTGTGTCCACGTGCCTGAGACTCCTTCGAACTGCACGGCAAGTACACGATATTTACGACTGATGTCAGTGGATTTTTAAGATGTGGAGCTAAGGGAATTAACGAAACTGAAGAAAACTAAAATCGTCCTTGGTGGCGGAATATGAAAGGTACACCCTTTCCACGCTGACCTGCTACTTCACTCTACTATAGGCACAATGTGTTTCTTTTGCAAAAATTTCGGGATTAATTTAGTTGTCAAGTAGTTCTCCAATTAACATAACGTTCATCAGTACTATTTGACAGTGGCTTAAGCGCCGACAGAGGATTGTAGTATAAAGGGTGATTCAGCTGGTCCTACCAATGGGATATGAGAAACCCCTAACAGCTCCAAGTGTCACGCACAAGATTTTCATATTCCCTCACTCATTACGTGCAAACTCTTAGTCTTACAGAAAAAATGAACATGACGTTTTTGTTGGAAATTTAATGTACGTAAATTTTGTAATGAAATAAGTTTTCACTAAAGGCCATAGTTTTCGAATTATTCAAGAAAAACGTACAAAAGTGACATTGAGACACGTTTTTCGTTAATAACTCGAAAAATGTGGCCTCCAGCGAAAACGTATCCCAGTAAAAAAAATTAACTACTTCACATTTCCAGAAAAAAATGTCCTTCTCGTTTTTCTGTAGGACTAATAGTTTGCACGTAGCGATCTAGGGAATATGAAAAATCTCGTATGTGGTTTTTGAAGATGTTGCAGGTTGCATAAATCCCATAAGCAGGGGCAGCTGAATCACCATGCGTGTTAATAAACGATGGTTTTAACCTTCAACAAATTATTTGCGGCTATAGAACCAAACTTACAGAATACGACGAAATAGTCCATTGACGGAACTTAGTTTTCAGTTCAAAATCATTTGGCCCTTTGCACGTTGTTTGTGATCGGGCGTAACTGCTGTGCCACCAGTATTATCCATCCTGTACTCTGAAAGTGTGCATTTCCTGGTCAAAATTACGGCTGTTTGTTGATGATTCTTTTCCCACGCGATTCAAACGCCCCTCCCCCTTCTGAGCAAACAATTCTTTATGGAGACCTTGGACAACTGTATGCGGCTTGAATAACTCAATTTGTCGTTAATTTCTGTGTATGCCTACAAGCTCCTGTCAATGTGATACTCCATCTTGGAGAATCTGTAAATAGTACTAAACTCAACTTTTGATACATTGCCGACTATTGTGTATTGTTTTTCAAAATAATGCAGCCATTGTTGATGCAACAAGCATTTATTTGTTGTGAAGCATGTGAAATTTACAGACACCCGCCAAACTTGTCGCTCATTCAAATTCTCTATGCAACGAGCGAGCCGGCGCAGTGGTTAGTACACTGCACTCGTATTTGGGAGGACGACGGCTCAAACCCATGTCCGGCCATCCACTTTTAGGTTTTCCGTGAGTTCCCTAAATCGCTTAAGGGAAATGCCGCGATACTTTCTTCGAGAGGGCACGGCCGACTTCCTTTCCCCGTGATTCCCTAATCCGATAAGACTGGATGACATCGCCGTTTGGTCTCGCCCCCAAATCAACCATCTCTATCGCTTGAGATGATACTTTTCGAGCATTGGTTTCTGCTCTCAAAATATTCAGTTTATAATCCTTTACATTACGCACAGTTTTGATCGTGAAGGTTAGGGATTCCTTGTAAATGATTTTTGAGACATACGCTTTTCGCACTAAAGGCGAAAGGCCGAGTACGGTGTTCTGAAGGACTACGTCAGTGGAGCAGATAGCGTAGTTCCCAAGCGCTAATGTTCGGAATACTATACTGGTATGTTTATTTAAAAATGTTTGTGTGAACACCACATTTTAGGGAACCCAACTAAAAATTCTCCCGGAAATTTTTTTTACCAGCACAGAAAACGGTACTTGGAGTTTAAATCGGCATGACTGCATAATGTTACTGTTCCGCCATTGTGAACAACCTCTCGTCAAGCAAATGTAATCCCAGAAGTTGAAATTCCAGAGAACAAAGCACTGCCCTAGCTTGTAAACGTCAATTATGAATATTCGTTTTAAATCTCAACATCGCTTTAATTCAAAGGTACATTTTGAAAAAGCGCGTCTCGTCAGTCCGTTCACGCTCCTTAATCCTTTCACTAACTGCTTTCTTTTGCCATATTGAAAGACACTAATATAGGGTTATTTTCATTACTGTCGCAGATAGACGAAACAATATGAAAAAAATTCCCCTCCAATTCTTTTTCCGATGCACGGATTGGTAGCACATACGGGGTTATTCGTAAGTATCTGTGCGGTTTCAGAAGACGCATGCGCAGTAACTGCAAAAGGAAAACAGATACACGTCAGCGGATACTACAGCATCTATCCAAGTTTTTTGACTCATATTCCAGGTGCTCAGTATAGGAACCGCTTGAGCCGCGGCAAACGTCAGTGCGAGTCTGCGATTCAATGACACGAGTTGTCCAGTAAGGGTGCCTATCTGCAAGCGCGAACGAATTCGATGCGACAATACGGAACGGCTGATTTGCCTACATGTTATACCAGCAGGTGCAGTCTGTAATATTATAAGAATACCGCAAACCGTTAGCAGGTTTCCCTTTCTTTGTTACAGAGCAATAACGTGCAGTAATTTCCCAGTGGTTCTCTGATAACCTACCGCGGGACACATACGTCACAGTGGTAGTGAAACGGTTAAAATACAAAGGCGGTATGAATATAAATATTTGTTTTATTTGTAATTACAAATATAAATACTGCATCACGTAGTATTACTTAACCTTCATAATACCAGATGCTTATAATTAAAGTGCAGCTATCACGGATGTCCAATGAGGGCTGTAATTATCGTATCGCAGAGAAACTTGGTAGATATGCCAATGCGTTAATGCTGAACTGATGTACACTGGATAAAAATAGTTTCTGCTCTGGCCACCAGGGGAAAATCTGCTGCTGTGAATGCAAGAAAGACGTATAGAAATGTTTTCATATGTAGTGGATCAGGAACGGGATGTGGGCAGAAAAGGTCAAACAAATGAGAAAGGCATAATGTTCATTTCATTACTAGCGTCCGCTTACAAAATTTGTTCAGTGTGAGCAATAGAGACGTCGAGAGATGCTGCATTCTTAAAACAAAGTGTTCAACGGTTCCTCGCAGCAGCTCTGGTGGAACCTGAGCAGTGTGTTCCTGTAAACTGGCCTCCAGATCAGGTAGAGATCGAACCTGTCTCTGGTAAAGCAAGAAGTCGTATGCATTCAGGTCAGGTGGTGCTAGAGGCCATGCATCTGGACAACCTCTGGAGGGAACACGTTCGTGGAAGGTTGCATTAAGCAGATCTTTCACTGGGCGAGCGACACGAGCTCCCCCATCTTACATGAAGACAGTGGTTTCCATACAGGTGGACCCTTCCAAAGCAGGAATCACGTGCTGTACAAGGAGGGTTCGATAACGTCCAGACGTTACGGTTCACCTGAGAGACCCTCTGGGTGTATTATCTAGAAACAAGAACGGACTGAAAATACAGATGCTTGTGGTCCACGCCACACAGTCACACAGCACATATGGCGAGTGCAGTGTCTCTTCGTGCACAACAAGTGGTTTAACATTACCCCAAATTCGGCAGTTGTGTGTGTTCACTGCACCCTGTAGTGTGAACTGCATCTCGTCACTCCATAGAATATTGCCCAATCACATGTCACCCACTTCGATCCACGTCAGGCACAGAACGTTACTGCGGAACTTGAGGATATATACTCCTGGAAATGGAAAAAAGAACACATTGACACCGGTGTGTCAGACCCACCATACTTGCTCCGGACACTGCGAGAGGGCTGTACAAGCAATGATCACACGCACGGCACAGCGGACACACCAGGAACCGCGGTGTTGGCCGTCGAATGGCGCTAGCTGCGCAGCATTTGTGCACCGCCGCCGTCAGTGTCAGCCAGTTTGCCGTGGCATACGGAGCTCCATCGCAGTCTTTAACACTGGTAGCATGCCGCGACAGCGTGGACGTGAACCGTATGTGCAGTTGACGGACTTTGAGCGAGGGCGTACAGTGGGCATGCGGGAGGCCGGGTGGACGTACCGCCGAATTGCTCAACACGTGGGGCGTGAGGTCTCCACAGTACATCGATGTTGTCGCCAGTGGTCGGCGTAAAGTGCACGTGCCCGTCGACCTGGGACCGGACCGCAGCGACGCACGGATGCACGCCAAGACCGTAGGATCCTACGCAGTGCCGTAGGGGACCGCACCGCCACTTCCCAGCAAATTAGGGACACTGTTGCTCCTGGGGTATCGGCGAGGACCATTCGCAACCGTCTCCATGAAGCTGGGCTACGGTCCCGCACACCGTTAGGCCGTCTTCCGCTCACGCCCCAACATCGTGCAGCCCGCCTCCAGTGGTGTCGCGACAGGCGTGAATGGAGGGACGAATGGAGACGTGTCGTCTTCAGCGATGAGAGTCGCTTCTGCCTTGGTGCCAATGATGGTCGTATGCGTGTTTGGCGCCGTGCAGGTGAGCGCCACAATCAGGACTGCATACGACCGAGGCACACAGGGCCAACACCCGGCATCATGGTGTGGGGAGCGATCTCCTACACTGGCCGTACACCACTGGTGATCGTCGAGGGGACACTGAATAGTGCACGGTACATCCAAACCGTCATCAAACGCTTCGTTCTACCATTCCTAGACCGGCAAGGGAACTTGCTGTTCCAACAGGACAATGCACGTCCGCATGTATCCCGTGCCACCCAACGTGCTCTAGAAGGTGTAAGCCAACTACCCTGGCCAGCAAGATCTCCGGATCTGTCCCCCATTGAGCATGTTTGAGACTGGATGAAGCGTCGTCTCACGCGGTCTGCACGTCCAGCACGAACGCTGGTCCAACTGAGGCGCCAGGTGGAAATGGTATGGCAAGCCGTTCCACAGGACTACATCCAGCATCCAGCATCGTCTCCATGGGAGAATAGCAGCCTGCATTGCTGCGAAAGGTGGATATACACTGTACTAGTGCCGACATTGTGCATGCTCTGTTGCCTGTGTCTATGTGCCTGTGGTTCTGTCAGTGTGATCATGTGATGTATCTGACCCCAGGAATGTGTCAATAAAGTTTCCCCTTCCTGGGACAATGAATTCACGGTGTTCTTATTTCAATTTCCAGGAGTGTAGTTGCTATACTCTCTGGATCTTGTACGGGTACCAGTGTGAAACAGACCGCAAAACTTTTCGTACTGTTGATCGTAGGATGGATAACACCCTTGAACTGCAAGAGCACTAGCACGTGCTGCATGGTCAGTTACAACAACAACAACAACAACCTTGTCAATAACTTGCGCTGGAATAGGACGCCTTCCTCTTCCAGGTGCCACACCAAGCTCCCTAAACCATTTGATGACTTCGGGCCCTCTCCTCAGACTTTTCAGTAGGCGATACTCTCTCAGTGCAGCACCGTAAATGCTGCCGTTCACATAAAACACTTCACTAACAGCGGACAGCCTCTCTTCTCCATTGCCATAGAGATCACTCATGTTATGGCTCGTCAAATGCCAGCGTGGATGCCATGCCGTCATACAACAGTGTTCAGCACCATATTTGCACCTGGTGGCCAAAATTGGAACTAATTTTTGTGCAGAGTAAATCGGTTCCGTATTATCGCTTTGCCATACCTACCTTCGTTGCCATACTGGACCTCCATGGTTCAAATGGCTCTGAGCACTATGGGACTCAACTGCTGTGGTCATAAGTCCCCTAGAACTTAGAACTACTTAAACCTAACTAACCTAAGGACAGCACACAACACCCAGCCATCACGAGGCAGAGAAAATCCCTGTCCCCGCCGGGAATCGAACCCGGGAACCCGGGCGTGGGAAGCGAGAACGCTACCGCACGACCACGAGATGCGGGCGGACCTCCATGAATAGCTGCACTGCACAGGTATAAAACAGTGTGTGAAACCTGATAGTAAAGGAAGGCAGGATTTGGTTATGATTTTGGACGGGGCCGAAATCAGTTACTATTGGTTCCCTTTTGCAATTACACACATTTATTTTAAAACGATAATTCCAGATTCAGCAATAAATAAAGATATCACACGTTATTAATGAAAGAGTAAACAATTGTGTAATTAATAGTGCTTTCAGTGCGTTACAATTTACCAAATGAGCGTAACATACAGACACAGCAAATAAAGTTGTTAAAACAAGCCAGTGTGACCTCAATTAGAATTTTAAGGCACGTAACCACAGTCACGGCTGAAGGCCTTTAACGCCAATAAAGGCAATTATAAAAAATGTAACAAACTCACTGTAAAAAGCAATGCAATAGCAAAGGTTAATTTAAAAAGATAGCCAACTGCCCACCAAACGGGTGAGACAAAATGATGGTAAACTTGGTAGCACAATCATGTAAACCTCTGTAACGCCAAGAATTACAATTACAAAAAATTTTAGAAACATACAATAAAACAGCAAATACAGTAATAAAACAGAATGGCCAGTCACAGACGGTGCACCAGGAATCGACATCTGGGTAGGTCCGTCAAAACAACACTTTCGCGAGTGATGAGATAGGCAGCCGAGAGTTCCGTTCACTTCACAGGATTGTAACTCAGACTAGCGGCACTAACGAATGAGTAATGATAATCTTGGTGGGCTACCTCACGTCCAATAAACCAAAAGCAAAGATCTAAAAATATGCCAAAGCCGGAGCTGGCAGTCTGGCCCCTGTTCGCAGAATACTGTGCTTAGAGCGCCCAGAACGAGAAAGGAATCACTGCCACCAGAGCAGAAGAATCGCCAACCAACTTACAATCGAGAAAGCTGTCAAAGCTACACCCCCACCAGACAGCAGCGGCAAGGCGAGGAAACGTACACTGCTGTTACATACACCCAGGGCAGGTAACTGGGGCTGCAGCAGCCACGAGGCAGGAAAAATACAGCTGGCTGAACTTAATAAATAGTAATAAACTGAACGGAATAAATAATAAATAGAAGTCCAGGAAAGCTAATCAGATACACCTTCCCCCCAGCACTCCACTCGCTGCTCTTTACCTCGGCAATATTACAAGCAGCAACACTAACCCAAGTCACTGGAGAATCGCAGGATCTCACAGTGATGGAGGTTTCTCTACTTAAATCAAATGCAGTCAAAGCTTTCGGTTTACGACGAGCTCGTGCACCCTCGTGAGCACAGGCCTTCAATCCGGCACTCCTTGCGCGCCGCCAGCTGTCCCGGCGTGATCGCGCACTGCGCGAACCTCGCTCCTCCTGAGTCCCCAACCGAACTGCACACTCACTCTACCCAGAAGAACCATGACGTTGCCCCAAAGATAAGGCCACAGTTAAGCCGCCGCTGCTGCCACTAGCGGACAAGCAACGCTTGCGAAACCGAGTGGCGCCAGTCAACACGAGAAGAAGACAAACAGTCGCAACCATGTCCACTAAACGACATGGTCTGGACTCTAACAGAGGACGGAAATCTGCAAGCAGCACCAAAGCGAGCCGCAGCACGGCTCAGTGAGTAACTACAGTTCTACGGAAACTCGTCGATCAAGTCCGAATACAAAGCAGCGACTGACTTTATCATATCACAGTGTTAATTTTCATTGTTTTAAAACAACTTTTTTGTTGCGGAGGCTGTCTCATCATTTCCATGACCAGTCATCATTAGTATCAGTTTTTCGGGTACTTGGGCCCTCCTGGTATGTGAGACTGGGTGAGAGTTCAATGTTCTTTGGCAACTAGTAACACGAAACACACAGATTTACAAAAGGAATTTCCCCATCGGTTCCCTGTTTACTACCACTCAGCAGCGGGTCCTTTTCTCGTTTTAAATTAAGCAGATAAAAATGGATTGTTAGAAAATGTCTGAATTTATAAATTTTTTTTATAACGCTCAGTTTTAACCTCTCATGACTGTTCAAGACGAAAGTTAAGTATCACATGAGCAGACAAGCTTATATCACTTCTGTCGACCACGTTGTGCCGGCAGATGTGGCCAAGCGGTTAAAGGCGCTACAGTCTGGAACCGCGTGACCGCTACGGTCGCAGGTTCGAATCCTGCCTCGGGCATGGATGTGTGTGATGTCCTTAGGTTAGTTAGGTTTAAGTAGTTCTAAGTTCTAGGGGACTGATGACCTCAGATGTTAAGTCCCATAGTGCTCAGAGCCATTTGAACCATTTTTTGACCACGTTGTAAGAGAGGGAATAACAGACGAAATCTCTACAACAAAGTGAGCAGCCGTTGCAGCAAGTAGGGGTTCAAATATGGTTCAAATGGCTCTGAGCACTATGGAACTTAACATCTGAGGTCATCAGTCCCCTAGAACCTAACTAACCTAAGGACATCGCACATATGCATGCCCGAGGCAGGATTCGAACCTGCGACCGTGGCGGTCACGCGGTTCCAGACTGTAGCACCTAGAACCGCTCGGCCACTCCGGCCGGCTGTAGGGGTAAATGCCGGTGGGAGTAGTAACTCGTGCAGCACGTAGCAGCAGGGCGGCCGACTGGGACGCAGGCTTTGTTTTGGACGCGGTAACTGCGCTTTCACGGAAGAACGTGTTTGTCCGCGCCCGGTGAAAGGTATTTGGTCAAGCTGTTCGCTGCGGCGCTGGCACCGGGACGGCTTTTATTTCGAGCGCAGCCCCAGATTGGTATCTTTTTAACGGTTCCGCGGCGTGCAGCCCGCTGGCTGTTATTGTATTCCGCTCTGCCTCCACAGCGGTGGAGATAGCTGGAGGCGGCGTACACGTCAGGTGCAGCCGTTCCTCGAGATCAGAGATGCTCTGTCAAGCCTTTGTTCCCACCCTCGAGCGTGCGTCAACTTCGTAAGCGCCAGGGGGGGGGTTTCTCTTACGATTTCTCTGCCGCCCAATTGCTTTTCCTAGGAGTTTTATGTAACGTTCGTAAATGCATAACGTTTCGGATTATCTTCTGTGTTAATGCCTCTCAGCACTATTGGACTTAACCTCTTAGGTCGTCAGTCCCCTAGAGCTTAGAACTACTTAAACCTAACCAACCTAAGGACATCACACACATCCATACCCGAGGCAGGATTCGAACCTGCGACCGTAGCGGTCGCGCGGTTCCAGACTGAAGCGCCTAGAACGGCTCGGCCACACCGGCCGGCTCTTAATGGATAAACACTTATGCATATGTCGTCGGAATATAAAACTTGCTCCCTATCGATAGTTTATTTTAGGTGATGGCTGCTTCTGAAACATCTTTGATTTAATTTTCAATGAGAGACACACACAGCACAAAAACCTCATGAGAAATAAGACGCGTAGTAGCATGAAATCCATAAATAAAACGTTTCTGTCTAACAATATTGTTCCGTCTGTGCCAGCCTCTTCATCTCACAATAAGACATAACGCACCTTCAACTATTTCTTTCGGATATTCCGATCTCCATTATCCTCCAAATTTTACCCTCCACCGCTGGCTCTAGAATCATGCGTATCCTAAAGTTGTGAGACATATTTGTTATTTTGATTCTGTTTGTGATTTCCACATATTCCTTTGGTGTGCGGAGAACAACCTCATTTCCAGATTGAGATATTTTCATTCTGCTGCGGAGTGTGCGCCGATATGAATCTTCCTGGCAGATTAAAGCTGTGTGGACCGAGACTCGAACTCGGGACCGAGTTCGAGTCGCAGTCCGGCACACAGTTTTAATCTGCCAGGAAGTTACATATCGGCGCACACTCCGCTGCAGAGTCAAAATATCTCATTCTGGAAACATCCCCCAGGCTGTGGCTAAGGCATGTCTTCGCAATATCCTTTCTTCCAACAGTGCTAGTTCTACAAGGTTTGCAGGAGAGCTTCTGTGAAGTCTGGAAGGTAGGAGACGAGGTACTGGCAGAAGTAAAGCTGTGAGGACCGGGCGTGAGTCGTGCTTCGGTAGCTCAGATGGTAGAGCACTTGCCCGCGAAAGGCAAAGGTCCCGAGCTCGAGTCTCGGTCGGGCACACAGTTTTAATCTGCCAGGAAGTTTCATATCAGCGCACACTCCGCTGCAGAGTGAAAATCTCATTCTGGAAACATCCCACAGGCTGTGGCTAAGCCATGTCTCCGCAGTATCCTTTCTTTCAGGAGTGCTAGTTCTGCAAGGTTCGCAGGAGAGCTTCTGTAAAGTTTGGAAGGTAGGTAGACGAGGTACTGGCAGAAGTAAAGCTGTGAGGACCGGGCGTGAGTCGTGCTTCGGGAGCTCAGATGGTAGAGCACTTGCCCGCGAAAGGCACTGGTCCAGAGTTCGACTCTCGGCCGGCACACAGTTTTAATCTGCCAGGAAGTTTCAACAACCTCATTTATTAGTCTGTCATCATACAAATATCCTAAAGAGTAATGCCTTCTCGATGTATCGACTCTCTTCTTTCACTGGGTGTTCGTTTCAGTTCAGTGTAATTGTCACGTCCCATCCTCTTCTCGACGCCTTCCGAATACTTCATCCTAGGCCCTCCTCTTCCGTTCTTTCCCAGCATTTTTCCTCCAACAATATTAATGATTAAGATGTTGTGTCTGATGACATGTCCAATACATTTTTTTTCTCATTGCCCTTTCCTCCAATAATCTTCTCTCTTCGTTAACTTCCCTAAAGACTTCCAGGTTGGTCTTTCTTCCCGTCTAGCTCATTCTTGTCATTTTCTGCCATGTCCGCATTTCAGCAGCATCATGTGGAGTCCTTTTCAATTTACTCAGAGACCAGCATACTCCATGCAAATGATTTTGCAAAGGATTTTCTTATATCTATGTTCATACGTTGGCCGGTTAATTTTTTTTTTTTTTTTTAAGTTGAAAATGCCTCGTCTCTCTATGCAATCCTTCTCTTCACTTCTGTTAAGCATCTATTGTGACTACCAAGATAACAAAATTGTTGTACCGGATCAGTTGTGCAGCCCTTAGTTTTTTATTGCTTTTAATTTCTCCCATAGATTTCGCACTACAGCTAATTTTGTTTTTCGTTTGTTCACTTTTAATTGCCATAGTTTAATGGTCGCTGATAGGACTTGAAACATTCTATTCATTTATTTTTCGAAGCCTGTAGCTGTCACGATGTCATCATCAAATAGTATATATCCTTTCTCCATTCGCTTGTATTCTCTTTGTCTTCTTCACGATATAAGTAGCTTCGTCAGTGAACACTTTAAATAAATTTGGGGACAGGCGACATCCGTGTCTAATTCCTTTTCTACTGAAGCTTCCTGGCAGATTAAAACTGTGTGCCGGACCGAGACTCGAACTCGGGACCTTTGCCTTTCGCGGGCAAGTGCTCTACCAACTGAGCTACTCAAGCACGACTCACGTCCCGTCCTCACTGCTTCTATTCCGCCATTACCTCGTCTCCTAGAACACATGCCCGCGAATGGCAAAGGTCCTGAGTTCGAGTCTCGGTCCAGCACACAGTTTTAATCTGCCAGGAAGTTTCATATCAGCGCACACTCCGCTGACGGGCGAAAATTTCATTCTGGAAACATCCTTTTCTACTCTTGGCCTTTTCCTCTACCTTATTGATGTTTATCTTTGAGCTTTGGTTCTGATTCGTTTGAGTCGGATCATATGTTTTTCATAGTTCTAAATAGTTATTATGTAGTACGTCCAATTATTTTCTTAGCAACCTTCTGTAACAGCACATTTCAAACGTCTCAATTTTTAACCTTTTTCGTACTTCCTCACAGCCCTGGTGGGTACACATATTAAAGTTTACGAACTTAGCGGAACGGTTAAGTTAGAGACCAACTTAGTAGAGTGTAGTGGTATGTGTTCGTTTCCTTAAATCAACTACAATGACGGCAGCAAAGTTTTTCTTTAACGATAAGGCCATGGGCGGTTCCAGATAGACCACTGTCTCTGATGTTCTCGATGTCAACGAGTCGTTAGCCTCGTAATTTTGCTCTCTTCCACGTCCTGCCTCCTGTCCTCCTCCGCATATAATTGCCAGGAACCATTTAATATTTAGTTCGGGAATTCCTTAAGCCCGGCATATCGGCGACGAAAACAGTTGAGCCGAAATAATTGCGGCGGTCCTCCTGAAATGAGCCCGTCTCCCGCCTGGCGCACCACTTAGTCGCGGGCAGACGGGAGCTGTACCAGCAGGCGTACGGTTCGATCTGTTATAATCCCATTCCAGGCTGCGGCAACATGAATAATTCATCGGCTCGTTACTTCCGTTATGTGATTACGTGTGCTTAATGGAGAGTAATAGCTCTTCCATTAGCTCATTGACTTCCAAACGAATTTTCTTATTCACTGTGGAGTAGCGCTGTTTCATATCAAATTTAACTATTCCTCGGTGTGTCTCGAAGGCGGAATAGCTCTCACTTGAAAGAAGTTTGTATGTAATTTTTGAGAACGTACTGGAGTGCCTCATATTGAATTTTCTGTACAACACAGCTGTCAAAATTTTTCACAGAAGTCAAAGAATATTTTGGTAAGACTTACTACGTTTTTGTTCTGTAATAATCTCTCAACCAAACGAACGATGTGGTAAATCTACATCTTGTGTGGCGGAAAGTACCGGGTAATCAAAAAGACAGTATAAATTTGAAAACTGAATAAATCACGGAATAAAGTAGATAGAGAGGTACAAATTGACACACATGCTTGGAATGACATGGGGTTTTATTAGAACCAAAAAAAAAAAAAATACAAACGTTCAAAAAATGTCCGACGGATGGCGCTTCATCTGATCAGGATAGCAATAATTAGCATAACAAAGTAAGACAAAGCAAAGATGATGTTCTTTACAGGAAATGCTCAATATGGCCACCATCATTTCTCAACAATAGCTGTAGTCGAGGAATAATGTTGTGAACAGCACTGTAAAGCATGTCCGGAGTCATGGTGAGGCATTGGTGTCGGATGTTGTCTTTCAGCATCCCTAGAGATGTCGGTCGATCACGATACACGTGCGACTTCAGGTAATCCCAAAGCCAATAATCGCGCGGACTGAGGTCTGGGGACCTGGGAGGCCAAGCATGACGAAAGTGGTGGCTGAGCACACGATCATCACCAAACGACGCGCGCAAGAGATCTTTCACGCGTCTAGCAATATGGGGTGATTTTTTTTTTTTTTTTTTTTTTGTTCAAATAAAACCCCATGTCATTCCAAGCATGTGTGTCAATTTTTACCTCTCTGTCTACATTATTCCGTGGGTTCTTAAGTTTTCAAATTTATACTGACTTTTTGATCACCCGGTACTTCTGCTATCACTCTCTGATCCCCCTTCCCTGTTCCATTCCGGAAGTCGCATGTGAAGGTTGTTTATAGGTAAAATTCCGTGTGAGCTCTTAATTTATAGGCGCTTCAGTCCAGAACCGCACTGCTGCTGCGGTCGCAGGTTCGAATCCTGCCTCGGGCATAGATCTGTATGCTGTCCTTAGGTTAGTTAGGTTTAAGTAGTTTTAAGTTTAGGGTACTGATGACATCAGAAGTTAAGTTCCATAGTGCTTAGAGCTATATTTCTCAGGTTTCTTTTCGCGACCATTTCGCGAGACGTATTTGCAGCAAATAATGTTTTACGACGCTTCCCGGAACGTACTCTTTCTGAATTTCAACAGTAAACCTCTCCCTGAAGCACATCGCCTCTCTTGTAGCTTCTGCCACTGGAGAAGGTTGAACATCTCCGTAACGCTCTCGCGCCGACTAAACAGTCCTCTGAGAAAACGCGCCATTCTTCGTTGGACCGTGTGTATTTTTTCTGTTCAGTTAGTTAATGTTCGATAGATCTTTTGAACGATTCTTTCATTGAAGTCGTGCGGAGCGAGACCGTTTACAAGGTATACATGTTAACATTAATAGAGACATCAATATTTAATCCTACTCATGCCAAAAAAAGTATACTTTTTCTTGCAGGCTACCAACTTTTTAATAAAAATTCGTCCGTGGAATAGGAGGAATTGTCTACGAGAAATGATTTTATGCTAGACACAGAACTTGTTTTGTTACGTGTCAGGCACTTGACAGTGTTGGGCAAATCAAAAAAATTTTCTTCAGTGTTGTAGCTTTGGATAACACAGTTCTTCTCAAATTGTGATGCATAAATTATAAAGAATCTCTTTAACGAATATATGTATTGCGATGGTGCAGTTAAAAATTCCCAACTCCTTCACGAGGTACCTACCCGACGACAGCAGATTAACACCACATATTATTCTTACTACTCGCTTTTGTGCACTCAAGTGATTAGCTACCGGCAAAACATTATTGCGCAAGATATTACTGAGTGTAAATACGAGTATGCTAAATACGTCAGGTTAATTAGTTTGTTTCCAAGACAAGCGGTTGTACGAAGAACATTAGTTGCTGACCTTAGTTGTCTGAGAAGCTCAGTAATGTGCTTATTCCACTTCAAGTTTTCATCAGTTAATCCATTAATCAATTGGTAGGGTACCCAGACTGATACACAATATCCAAGAAACAGGCTAACAGCTGTTTTGTAAGCCACTTCTTTAGTGGATGAAATGCAGTTCCTTACATCATCTACATCTACGTCCGCTTCGACAGCTACGTTGTAAACTTGGCTGGGCTAGGCACCGAAGGTGCCCAGTTCCGATTTCCAGCAGGGTCGGAGATTTTTCTCCGTTCGGAGATCGTGTGTTGTGTTGACCTCATCATCAACGACGCGCAACTCGCCTAAATAGCATCACGTAAAAGAAGATTTGCACCCGGCGGCGTTCCGTCACACGACAGAGAGAGAAAATCTACAGCTGCATGATTACTATGCAGTTCACGTGTAAGTGCCTGGAATCGCATTCATCGAACCACATCCGAGGTATTTCTCTACCGTTACCACTCTCGGGAAAGAACGAAGTGCTAACTCTGATTTGTCTTATTTTATTACCGTGCACATTTTCCCCTACATAGGGGCGCCAACAAAATATTTTCACGTTCGGAGAAGAAATTTGGTCACTGACATTTAGCGAATTCCTTTTAGCACTCACGTGGGGAACTTCACACTTTCATTATTTAGGGTCAGTTGCCACTTTTCTCACCATGCAGATATCTTGTCTAATTCATTTAGCAATTAGTTTTGACCATGTGATGAGGAAACAGCATCGTCCGTGAATAATCTCAGTAGTAGCAAAAATTTATAGGTTGTAAAATGAAATTGTGTTAAGATAATAAATATGCAAACAGAACCCAGCGCAGGTCATTAAGTGAATCGCTTATTTCTGTCGGTTTTTACAGCTTCATTCAATGGTTGACATGTGCGCTACTAGGAAGATTATGTTCACCTGTTTTGGGCATTCGAGTAGTTTTCTAATTCGGTGTTATTCAACTAACCTCTCAGTTTAAAAGGAATGTGTGGTTCGCTTTTAAGTACTGCTAAGTAGATGTTTAATAGCACTTTGTAGTTGGGAAAAATTTCGGGGCATGTGGCTGTAAACATTGGTGAACGGAGTACAGCTTCTGGAAAAAGATGAGAAAATCGGGTTGTACATGTACTGCTTAATTTTCTATTTCACAGGTAGATAGCACAGTTAACTAGACCGCCTAGTTAATTGTACTATTCCCGCTTTAGTGAAAATATCATATTTCAAGTTAATCATAATAATTCGACACGGCAACTCTTTACGCTTGTATGACTGATTGCAGGTGGGGATTTTCAGCCACCAGATAATTGTTAAAATTTATGGTGAAATTTTTAGCTGTCATTTATTTTGTACAATTCGCTACTACATGCGGTCAATGACCATTGTCATGCTTAGCTGGCTTAAACGGCAGGAATATCAGTATAACTTTCCTGCCGTTTATGCCAGTAAGCTTGATTATGGTCATTGACCGGAACTAGTAGGGAACTGTGCAAAATAAATGACATTTGAAGTTTTCGTCATGAATTTTAACAACTCTTGACGCGCTTACTGGTACAGAGCGTCGATATATTTGTCTTAGATGATCAACTTACTGACTCCTTATTGATGGTTTGGAACTCTCATTCGATCACATACGTACCGTTTGCAGGAAGTAAACTGCTGGAGTCGGTTCAAGGGAAGACGATTTTGCTTACCTGTCAATGGGTTGTGTGGCACGCGTCCGAAAAAGACATCTGCAATCGATTGCCTGTACCATAGTTCAGAAAATGAAAAATGTATCACATTAGAGCAGGATTCGTGCGAGTTACCACACGTACCGAATCAATAGCGAGCGCGGATGGAGATCCTAAGAAGTTTGCGAGCAGTATCTCTTCCACCATCCTGGAGGCTTAGCTGAATGCCGAAAGAATTCAACTTTGGGAAGTGCGCTTGTATGAAGTCTCTGCTCGCATGCGACACGGTAAGTTGCGTGACGAAAAGCGCAAGTGGGGCTGCAGGTACTTTTCCGTACTTGTGAAAGGGTTTCTCTTGCAAACCGTTTCATTCAGCAACCTAGAGGAAGATGTTCCCATAGTAGGCGCAGCCAGCAACAGTTGCGACGTAATTGCAACTGCCTTGAGAAAACATCAAGGCCAGAAGTGCCTCGAAAAACGTAAAGACTGTCTCGGTTCAGCCTCATGGCTGTAGGAACCTACAGCGAACTGGAGCGACGTAGCAGATGACGAAAGCCACAAGCGCCTACTGTCGGCGACTGACGTTGTCCTTTACTTCAAAGTGAGACAGCGAGTAAGTACGATAATTGTCCATTCCGTTTTTTATATGCCTTTGATAACATTTTAAAAATTTGTTGCGTCAAGATCGCCTAATTACAACAGTACTCACATCATCGGTTTCGTAAATTTATTGGCATCTTCAGACGTGTGAATTAATCCACAAACAGTTTCGTCGTGATATGTAAACTCAAATTATGCATTCTAAAGATCATTAAATTGTATGAAATATGTTACTCTATTAACATGATATCTATTAACATATATCACAACAAAACTGTTTCTGAGTTAATCATCACATAAATTTACGAAGTCGCTAATGTGAGTACTGTATTGATTAGGCGATATTTACCTAATAAATTACTCTATAAACATTTATGCGGTCGCATGCTTCCGTTTGACAATATATCAGTTCTTAAAAAGCTTTGGTAACGAGTTTTCCTCAATGATTAGTGTTATTAAAGTCCTGCCGACTGTCAAGTTACCAGAGATGGAGTACAAGCTCAGATTTTCGATAAGTATTGGGACACAAATACCCCCATCGCCTTGAAGGAATCATTCTGGCATTTACAAGTGATTGTAGGGAAAACATTAAAAAGAATAGGGTATGTGGCCAGAAGGGGCTTCTTGTCCCACTCCTCCCAAATACTGCGCCATCCCTCCACAAACCGTATAAAAATAGGCTATATACCCTGAAGGGGCTTCTTATCCCGCTCCAAATACTCCGCCATCTCTTCTCGAACCATATCAATGAACTGTTATCTAATCTTTACTGTGTAGTCTTCGTGACAGCAATCTGTTTCGAACATTTCCGTCGCATTAAATATCTTTTCTACATTTTCTAAGTATTTTATTTTATACGCACCAGTGGTCTCTACACCGGCACATATTCATCCTTTTTATTATAATCTCTGCTGAAGGGAATGGCTTGTGTTTTTCGGACCTATACTGTGTCGTCACGGTTTAACAAATTTCATGGAAATCAACTCGACAGCAGCGGACTAGCACTTTACAACTGTCGTTGTCTTAGGTTCCGCCGGAAAATGTCATGTATGAGGTCTGCCACAAGAGAAATGGCGCAGCTGAGACTTGCTGCCAGATTATAGATGTGTATCGGACCGGGACTCGAACTCGATACTTTGCCTTAGGCGGGCAGTGGTCTTGCTGACTTAGCTGTCCAGGAAAGATCTGCCCTCACAGCTTCATTTCTGCCACTATCTCATTCCTTCTTTCCAAACTTGCTGCTAGATGTGCAAGACTATGCAGGAGAAGTTTTGTATGTGTACTGGCAGAAGTGCAAGTGCATGTGAATCATGACTGAACAGCTCAGGCGGTAAGAATATTGCCCGCAAAAGGCAAGGTATCTGACTTGAGTCCCAGTACAGCAGACAGCTGTAAGCTTCCAGGAAAGTTCAAAGTGGCGGACATTCCGTTGGAAAGTGGAAAATTCATTCTGAAAATGACTCTCCTGTTGTATATTTGAGTGGTCCTCGCTTTTAAGAAACGATCAACCTCCTAATTCAATTCCATTCAATACGAGTGTATGGAATAAGTTTCTAGAGTAACTCATCATGTACAAGGGGATCGCGCCTACCCGGCATCACCGATTTCGATCCAGTTTATGGTGTATGCGTGGCTTCTACAGGTGTGAGGGCGACGGAAGTGGGAGCTCCAGACGTCCAAGAATTCACAGAAAACAAAAAAGGCATTTTTGGCACGGGTCGGGCGAGACACGAGACATTTATCTGAGAGTTGTTTCCATGAAGCCCCGCAGCAGAAAGAGCTCAGAACGGATATCCGAATGTCGTGGGTTCGAATCCGTATGTGAAACTTTTATGTGTTTTCTGATTTTCAATTTTTATGTTAGTCACACTGGAAATTAAAGGGAAATAATGCTCAATATATTGCATTTATTAATATCTTCATAAAAGCATGAAAAGGAGAGGCAAAAATTTTGTGATTGCAAATAATTTCCAAGAAAGAGCCTCCACGAAGACGTTGCAAATAACTTTCCAAGAAGAGACTGTAATTAAAGCTTGCAGGATAACCGTTAATTTCATTTGGACCTTCGATCAGCCCTCGGCAGCCGCACGCAAACAATAAGTACCCTTGATTTTATGATGAATATCACCCCAGCACGTGTAAATCAACAACTGAAAAATAATAAAAGAATCTAATTTTATATAAGAAGTTCTCGTGTGCCTTTCCTTTTAATGCCTTTCAATACAGTTATATTGAGCATTATTTCGTTTTATTTGCTGTATAAGTAACATAAAAATTGAAAATGAAAAGAAAGTTTTCGCATAGGGACTCGATCCCACGACCCTCGGATTATCATTCTGTGCTGTTCCCGCTCTGCCACCCGCATTCTGGAAACTGCCACCGGCCCGCGCCCCCAAATGCTATAATACTCTGTTTACAATACATGTTTGAACCTGTGATTTTTTTTAATGCTGTACAGCTCAAGAGAGGATGTCTAATTTATCTATGATGTGGCCTTGCGACATGATCTTTCGTCCTGAAACACGAAATTTATGTTCGATAATGGGAGAAGCTGAAGAAATGAACTAGAATTCGAGCAACAGCCGGGACTAGAACATGGGTCTGCCTTTCACTAGGCAGATGAGCTAACTGTTACAACACTGTAGTAGTATTGGCAACACTGCTGCAGTGGTGTAATGGTTAGCAAATCTGCCTAGTAAGCAGGAGAACAAGGTTCTAGTCCTGGCTGTGGCTCGAATTCTAATTCATTTCTTCAGCTTCCATAATCATCAGAGATAGAGTTGAAACTCACATTGTGTCAAGGAAAAAGATCGACTACGTCGACAAAACTATTACCTAACTGCATTGCTCATTCTTGGGACTTGGTTGACACAGATTCATATTTTAAACTACTTCAGGTCAACTAAATCCATGGTGAATAATGTTAGCTGTCGTTTCATGGGAAAAATTTAGTAAATATCTTCCCTAATCCTACTTATCTTTTCCACCTGGCTCCCCACACCCCCTCTCACTTCCACCTGTCTCCTCAAACACATTCTCCTCCTCCCTCTCCCCCCCTCTCTCTCTCTCTCTTTCTTCTTCTTCTTCTTCTTCTTCCACCTGCCCACTATCCCTTTCTGCCTTCCACGTGCCTCCTACAGCTCCATCCTCCCCTTCCATCTCCCATAGTGCTCAGAGCCAGAGCCTCCCCTTCATCTTTGTCTCGTTCTCCCTCATCTCTGTCTGTCCTCGTCCCCCCTCATCTCCACCCATCTCGTCCTATCCGCTCTCTCTGTTCACCTCTTATGTCACCCTCACACCAGTGGGAGCTGTGTAGTTTTTATCCCAACAGCACTTCTTTTCAGTCAAAAACAGACAAAAAGCGTTATTGTACCAAATTTGGTTGACATCTATCTAGGGCTAGGCTTTTGTAACATATTACAGGTTGTTTCCCGGCTTAATGGACCGCAGGTGTCACATATCAAATTGTTCGTCTCGATTTCCCTTACACCAGTGTGGCACTATTTACATCCGGTACATATCAACAGTAGTAGAAAAAACGACCTTTATTAAACAGTATTAAAGCTGCCGGTGCTTCAAAAAGAAAATATTTTTGTTGGTTTGCTCACTAACATAAAACTCCGACACGTAACAAGGCAAGTTTTACATCTAACCTAGAATAATTTGTTCTGGACAGCAACTCCTATTCCTCCGACGAATTTTTAGTTAAAAACTACTGGCCTTTAAAGAAAGTTGAACATAGCCTGTAAATGGACTCATTCCATAACATTTCGATAGCAAAAATCGTTCAAATGCCCTATGGAACCTGTAACTAGCTAGCTACCTACCTAACTAACTGATCTGTATGAGTCCACAAACATTTGTATTCCTTCCTTCCACTGCTCGACATAGTTAGATATGTAGTTTTCCATGAGATTGTTCACGAGCGCCATCGTGTTTGCCTTCCGGCGGAGAGCAGAAACACAGCTCTGTAGTAAGTGGCTCGCTACTACCACCGAGTTCATCGATTCGTCGTCTTCGTCGCCAAATGAACATCAGTCCGCATGGTTGCATGAACCAGCCATTTGCTGCAGACGCCCACACGCAGCAACGTTCGCTGAACGGTCGTCGAGGCGGTTATTTGTTCAACGGCTGCACGTCTATTCGCCGTAGACGTCCCCGCAGCGGTCGTTCACCCTTGTCATCTATGGCATTTGGTGCACCGCTGTTGCCTCGGAGCCGGATTTGGATAGCGCTATTTTGCCATGCACGGTATACTTAATCCACTTCGGCACGCGAACAGTTTACAGACTAATCAGTTTCGGGAATGCTTCTACCCTCGACCCGAAGGCCAATGACCATGCCATTTAGGTTGTCAGATAAATCGCCCCGTTTCCGCATTACGACAGCGACTGCACTGTTTACGGCGTCCCCTGACACGCTTTATATACCGTGTTAGTGCTGTCACCTGTCTGCTGTGAGTGGTTATTGCACGTTGACGTCCAGAATTGGGGTTGGTCATATTAATGTGACTGGACCTTGTTGATTATGTAGTGCTGAAAAGTCTGCGAGACTTTTTGCAGACGATGCTGTTGTCTGTAGAAACGTTGCGATGCAAGGAGACTACAGCGAAATGCAGACTGGCCTGCAGAGGATCGATGACTGCTGCAGTGGGTGGGAGCTGACCATGAACTTAAATAAGTGCGACATATTGCGCGTAAATGCCGGAAGAGGTACATTACTGTTCGACAACCCCACTGATGAAAAATCACTGGAAACATTAATAACCGTAAAATACCTATACACATGCTCATAAATTAAGGATAATTGCAGAATGTGGCACTACACAAAACTGGCGCTAATAGCACACACACGACACAGATCTGTAAGTCCACGGAGTTGGTGATAAGTTGAGAAAACCGTCCAGAAACACATGTGCTACAAAACGCCACTGTTTCCTGCTCTTGTACCACCGACATCAATATGGAATATGAAAACCAGGCACACGTACGCAGACCGCACAACGGGTTGGCATACTCTGTATCAGGTGGTCGAGCAGCTGCTGGGGTATAGCCTCCCATTCTTGCACCAGTGCCTGTCGGAGCTCCTGAAGTGTACTAGGGGTTTGAAGACGTGCGGCGATACGTCGACCGAGAGCATCCCAGATGTGCTCAATGGGGTTTAGGTCTGGAGAACAGGTAGGCCACTCCGTTCGCCTGATATCTTCTGTTTCAAGGTACTCCTCCACGATGGCAGCTCGGTGGGGCCGTGCGTTATTATCCATCAGGAGGAAGGTGGGACGTACTGCACCCCTGAAAAGGTGGACATACTGGTGCAAAATGACGACCCGGTACACCTGACCTGTTACAGTTCCTCTCTCAAAGACACGCTGGGGCGTTCGTGCACCAATCAAATCCCACCCCACACCATCAAACCACGACCTCCATACAGGTCCCTTTCAAGGTTCCTGGTTCACGCCAGATGAAAACCCGGCGAGAGTCACGGTTCAGATTATACCCGGACTCGTCCGTGAGCATAACCAGGGACCACTGTTCCAATGACCATGTACCAGGTACTATGTACTGTGTTCTTGACACCGGGCTTTACGGGCTCTCCTGTGAATAGGGTTCAGTGGAATGCACCTTGCAGGTCTCCGGGCGAATAAACCATGTCTGTTGAGTCGTCTGTATACTGTGATACTGTGTGTCTGGAGACAGCTGTTCCAGTGGCTGCGGTAAGGTCCCGAACGAGGCTACCTGCAGTACTCCGTGGCCGTCTGCGGGCACTGATGGCGAGATATCGGACTTCTCGTGGTGTTGTACACTGTGGACGCCCAGTACTGTAGCGCCTGGGCACGGTTCCTGTCTGCTGGAATCGTTGCCATAAACTTGAGATCACACTTTGTGGCACAGTGAGGGGCCGTGCTACGACCTGCTGTGTTTGACCAGCCTCCAGTCGCCCTAGTATTCTACCCCTCATAACGTCCATAACGTCATCAATGTGTGTTCCTTGAGCCATTTGCAACACGCAGTCACAATTAGCACGTCTGAAAACGTCTGCACACTTACTCGCTGCACCGTACTCTGACATGCACCAACACACCTGTGCGTATGTGGACTGCTGCCATCGCCACCGTGTGACGACCGCAGGTCAAATGCACCGCATGGTCATACCCCGAGATTATTTAAACCCGCAAACCGCCCACCAGAGCGTTGTTTCACCATGTATCAGCATTATCCTTAATTTATGAGCATGAGTGCAGATTAACCTCCTGTACCGAGCTAAAGTCGAATGACCACGTAAATGAAATTATAGTGAAAGCAGATGCCAGGCAGAGATTCACTGTAAGAATCTTAGGGAAATATAATGCATCCACGTGCCAAGTGGTTTACAAAACACGTGTTCGACCAATTCTTGGATATCATTCATGAGTCTGGGACCCTCACTAGGTAGGAAGGATAGAAGATACAGAGAAGGGCGGCGCATTTCGTCGCGGGATCATCTGGTCGGTGCGAGAGCATTACGGAGGTGCTCAGCAAACTGAGCTACAACAGAGACGTTGTGTATTACGAGGAAGTCACTATTTAAATTCCGAGAGCGTACGTTCGAAGAGGACTTAAGCAACATATTATTTCCTCCCACGTATACGACCAAAATAATCTGAGATATTAGAGCCCATACGAATTATTATCGAGAGTCGTTCTTCCCAAGTACCATGTGCTAATGAAATAAAAAGGGGGAGGGGGTTGTACATAGAATCAGCATTCCAATGTCAGGACTCATTGCTGCAGATCTAAGATGTTAGCACTTGCTCAGAGTGCGCTACGCAGAAACTGCATAAAAGTGAGAACAAATGTAGAGTTTGTTGTGCATCGCTATTGCAGAATCACGATTTAGTAAAATTTTTCTGGCTCTTGAATTGGCCATGGGTGTTGGTACCGCCGTCTGGCTCGGTGGCAGGCAGCACGTGTGGCACTTTTCCTGTCCGCCTTGTTAGCATTAACTGGGCGGCAGTGGAGCCGCCGAATTGGCGAGTAATTTGCATCTCGCCGCCGACTCAATAGGGTCAACTTCGATATCGACCGCCGGGTTGAGGCGAATTGACGTCTGCCAGCCGCGGAAGCTATTCTGTGTGCTCGCAGTACGTAGACGCCGCTCGACTCTCCTGGGGGTAATATAATAATAAACACTGTCATGTGAATATTGTGAAATTATTGCTGTATTCGTGACTGTCTCTGTGCCCTCTTTCCTGTAAAATAATGCGTAAGCAGCAATCCTGATTACACGCGAAGTCGCTGTTTGGAAGAGACCAGATGCGATGCACACCATGTTGGTACTGTTTTTGTTGTGACCCGTTGCAGATCAGTAATAAAGCTGCTCCGTAACCATTAGTGCTCTGATGGCTAGAATATGGTTCAAATGGCTCTAAGCACTATGGGACTTAACAGCTGAGGTCATCAGTCCCCTAGACTTAGAACTACGTAAATCTAACTAAGGACATCACTCACATCCATGCCCGAGGCAGGATTCGAACCTGCGACCGTAGCAGCATCGCGGTTCCAGATTGAAGCACGTAGAACCATCCGGTCACAGCGGCCAGCGGCTACAATACCTATTCCGGCCAGTCTTGATTAAGAAGCTGACTAAATTTTTGATGCATGCATGGGCGCAAAACGACAGTGAAACTTTGGTAAGTAAGCTTTAGTTACAGAGGGATAGAAATAATTCAGTCAGTTCTGTGACTGAAAGCTCGTATATTTTAGGATCTAGGTTCCATCTTTTATGCAAAACACTGCCTTTTTCTTGTTACCGAAACGGGTTTCGGCACCTCTGTGCCATCATCAGTGGGTTTTGTTTATTGAACAACTGTAAAAAGTGAACATATTTTAGTCTGTAACTGATACAACAAAACGAAGCCTAAGGAGAGTTTTTCTTCGCCTGTGTTCTTACCTTGTTTTTACATTATATAGTTTGGCAGGATCATACGTGTGGTGGTCTGCACTGATAGCTTGTCATCTGCAAACCAAACGATGTAAATGTGAATTTTATCAGCGATTTAACACATCCTTATATTTTTAAGAACGTAATTTTGGTATGGCAAGATGTTTTGTGTATATATTTGTTATTACTCTAGTTCTGTTGCGACCGATCCTTCTTCCAAGTAATGTATTGATTAATTAGGTTACAATGTGTAACAGTGGAGGGTGGGAGTTGATTTGTTATTTCATAGCTGCATAAGGACACACCTGATGTAGCGAAAGGAAAAAGAAATGTCACGTCTCCAGATAGCGTTACATGCTATGAAGTGGTGTAACAACCATCTACATAGAGTGTTACATTTTAAGACTGATTCGATTTAGAGCTGGAGAACCTCCGCTTGCTTTTGCTGTGTTTTTATGTGTATCTCATCTTCACTGCCTGTGTGTTATATAGCATCCGAGTCAGTGTCTGTATCAATGTCGTTTACTATGTACTGCTGATCTGTCTGATGTGGAGCCTGTCTTGTTGTACCATATGGTCTCTGCCGTTTCTGTGGTGCATGTAATGCTCGTAACACTTCGTCAGCGATGGTGTTTATAGAGTTCCAGTCATCTTGTCTGCATCCTGGTTCCCTAAACTCCGTTTTGTATATACTATGGCATCGCAGATGACCACTGGTCTGAATGACGTTTTGGCAGTTCTGTGAACGCCGTGTTTTTATTTACGTTTTAATTTTTTCCGTCGTTGAGTGCGGCCTACAGTCTTTTAGCGGACAGCACATTTCGTTTAATGCTGTATCTCGTTTGTTCCTGTTGTGATAACATTTACCTTTGATGTTAATGGGACACGATATAAGCTCGCCGGCCGGCGTGGCCGAGCGGTTCTAGGCGCTACAGTCTGGAACCGCGCGACCGCTACGGTCGTAGGTTCGGATCCTGCCTCGGGAATGGCTGTGTGTGATATCCTTAGGTTAGTTAGGTTTAAGTCAGGGCTTCCCAACCTTTTCAGCTGGTGGACCCCTTCTTCAGTCGCAAATCCATGGCGGACCCCTAGTCTGTTCCCAATGACTGCCCCCCCCCCCCCTCGAAGTATCTATAGTCTTTGGTTTAGACATGCATGAAAACAACTTTAAGGCCAAAAATCGACTTATGAAATAGGTAGTGCACTTACAAAGCAAGTTTTACATTTAATGATGCCTGGGGCCGCATACGTGCCAGCGAGTGCTGTGATTGGTCGACAAAGCTCGCTCCGCGCATGCGTAAAAGGTTTCAGCGCATCTACCGCCATGAGCCGTCGCACAAGCGACCCCCGTATTGTTGCGAAACTGTCGATCAGAGAAGCCGCGTTCTCCGGCACTAAACTGTGTATGCGATCTCATTTAGGAACCGCAATGGCAGTTTGGGAATACGACCTGAAGTAAAAGTAGACATTTTTTTCACACACAAAAAAAGTGATGAATTTGATTGTCACATTTTCATTCAATAATTTTACTCATTATTTTACACGATTTGGTGAAGGGTGGCCGCGGACCGCCTAGAAAGAGCCGGCGGACCCCTAAGGGGTCCGCGGACCACACGTTGGGAAGCCCTGGTTTAAGTAGTTCTAAGTTCTAGGGGACTGATGACCTCAGAAGTTAAGTCCCATAGTGCTCAGAGCCATTTGAACCATTTTTTTTTTTATTTAAGCTCGTATTAAACACTCGCTTGCCCTTTGCACCAGACAGCATGTTTTACCTTTAATCGTCTCGGAATACGTTTGGCAGAGAGCCATGGGAGCCATGAAGAAGACGTCTCCCTTGCTCTAAAGCACGCCCGTGAATAAACGCTTCAGGTTTCCGTTCGTAACGCCGGTGTTTCTTCGGATGCGCTTTCAGGCACGTACTTTCTTTCGGTTCCGTGCAACATATAGCACCAGGGTGGAAGTGGTGAATTTACAGTCTGCGCAACTCCGCCGACCCTTGTTGGGCGCGGAAAGGAACGTAATGGACCCCCAGTCTTAGCGAGGTCGGCACTAAGCAGGGAATTGGTGCAAGTCGTAAGTCTGAGCCGATACGAGTCGTCACCGTGCAGTGAGAGTATCGGGAACTGGACGTAACTAGAGGCGCGCATGGAGTGGGCGACGTCGGTGTGTTTGGCGAGTGAACAGTGGCCGCTTTCTGGCTCGCAGGAGCGGAGGCTGCGCCTGCCGGGGCCACCTGTTGCTGCGGCAGCGAGCGGCCAGTTAATTGGCGGCGCGTGCTGCGCCCACTTAGCCCCGCCTCGGCCGGTCGATGTCTGCTTGTCTGTGCCACGGCGTAACGTCTCCAGCCGACAGCCGCCGTTCGTTCGGCCAACGCCTCGCCCACACTTCTCTGCTCCCTATGCGAAAAACAAAGAAGCCCGCGCCGACAGGCTTTCGGGAAATACCGCGGATCGTGTCTTTCCGGCAGACTAGGCATCTGCGATGGTGTCTCACGTCGAAGCCAAAATGTGCATTTTGCGCAGTTTTCCACACTCTTTGATTGCTCCCATTCTTGTAGGAACACCGCGTCTATTCGTCATTACCGATATCGTTCAGATCTATGGTACATGCATGGCTTGGCTAGAAATGAAAGTGACAGAACTGGAAACTCCAGATAGCCAAGGGTTTAGAAAAAAAATACCGTTTTTGACGCAGATCGGGCACTTTTTATGTTACCACTGTTCCCAGGCAGCGGTTGACACAACGGAAAGCGTACGAAAGTGTGATTCGAGTGTCGTGGGGTCGAGTCCCTATGCGGAAACTGGCCTTTTTTATCTTAAATTTTTATGTTACTTACACTGCACAAGAAGCGAAATAATGTTCAGTATATAGTATTTATTAATATTTTCATAAATGATATGAAAAGGAAAGGCCAACGAAAATGTAACAATGCAAATAAATTTGCAGGAAGAGATGACAAAACATACACGAGAACTTCGTATACAAAATTGGGTACTATTACTAACAGAGGGCCGGCCGCTGTGACCGAGCGGTTCTAGGCGATTCAGTCCGAAACCGCGCTGCTGCTACAGTCGCAGGTTCGAATCCTGCCTCGGACATGGATGTGTGTGATGTCCTTACGTTAGTTAGGTTTAAGTAGTTCTAAGTCTAGGGGACTGATGAACTCAGATTCAAGTCCCATAGTGCTTAGAGCCATTTGAACTAACAGATGATTTACACTTACTGGCGTTTTTGCAGTTAGATGGTGGTTTTGTTCTATAGAGAAACAAAGGTGATTTACATTCATAAAAGATTCTCTATCATGGCATAGTTTGGCAGCAAACCACACGTAACACGTCATTTCGGCAAATATGTACAATCGAACGTATTTTGATGCATTCGTTTCGGGCTGTGAATTCTTTTTCTCTCATGATGAGATAGGAACAGTTGTGAAACGTTTTGATCAAATTCCTTGCCTGACGGTAGAAACAGACATCGCAGCGTTGCCGTAACGTTTGCATGATGGCAGTCATTCTTCATCTCGGATAATCTCGTAGTATAATATTGTGCATAACTTTTTCCTCCCCACGAGTCAGTTAATAGGAGAAATCTGTCGTCTTGCGCGTGAGCCTTCATCACATAAGTAAAAAAAAAAAAAAAAGTGTCCTTTTGTGTTAAGTTTCCCTGATTTTGATGAAGTAATGACGACATTCGTGTATGTCAAACAACTGGCCATGGACACTTGCTCTGAATGGACGGCGTGATACGCGAATCAAACGCTTAGTTGTCCAGTGATTAACTTACCAAACCCACAGCAGTTAAGGTGGTTTGATGATTTACAAGTTGAACATTGTACGATGTTCAAATATAAATATTCTCTTCCTCATTCGGTGTGAAGTAACGTTATGTATTACTTATTGAGCCCGCTCTTCCGCTGTGACAAAACTGAGGTAGAGCTACTCTCAGTCCAAATGTTGGGCTGAGCCACACAGGTCATGACATGGCTTTGCACGAGAGGACAAGAAGGTAATGTACACATAGTTATGGCACGCCAGGCAAGTTTTATTGATAGCTGCGCTACACTTCGAAGTGAGACATATACGTCAACTATTATGCACCAGGCAGCAGGTCTTTATACTCAACATTTAGAACCTGTTACCAACCGGTTAGTTCTTCGACGACAGATCTCCGTTCCTTGGTCAAGGAGCTATTCAAGAATTGCTGTCTGATCTTCCTCATCGTGGGAAAATCTTTTTTCCCACAAGATGTTCTTTCAGCTTACCGAGACAGTGGCCTTCATCTGGACACCGAGCCACGTAGGCATTCCAGGAAATGAACTCACCGACCGTCTAGCTATAGACGCAAATACAGGAGATTTGTTGGTTGTTTGGGGAAGGAGACCAGACAGCGTGGTCATCGGTCTCATCGGATTAGGGAAGGAAGTCGGCCGTGCCCTTTTAGAGGAACCATCCCAGCATTTGCCTGGAGTGATTTAGGGAAATCACGGAAAACCTAAATCAGGATGGCCGGACCCGGGATTGAACCGTCGTCCTCCCGAATGCCAGTCCAGTGTCTACCCACTGCGCCACCCCGCTCGGTCAAATACAGGAGATCATCTTGACTTCGGAATACGTGGCACATACTTACGACGCAATGTTATGAGGCTCTGGGAAATGGAATGGCAGGCTACTACGACCCAAAACAAGTTAAGGGGCTCCGGAAAGGCTCAAAATCATGAAAAGTTCAATTTTTACTTTTTTGCGTTTTCTGAATCTGCAGACTATTACCTTTTAATAGATATATAATTTATTCAATTCCGAAGACTACAACTATTTTTAATTTTTTTTTTGAAATGTGTTCTACATGGGCGTGACCCACTGTGGCGCTGTTAAACTGCTGTCAAATGGTGTTATTATTAACGTCCGTGTTCATCAGGTACATTTTAGTGATGTGAGATAAAGTATGTGTTGTGGCTAACCTGTGATGGTTCAATATATATCGCTGGTGTGATTGTCGATTGTTTCATGTTTAATCACTCTGTCGTTATCTCGAAAATATTCGTAATTATTTCTGTTTCTTGAGTCTCTGTTTTGTTGAAGTATAATAATGAGTAAAAGTAAAGTTGCTGTTGCGACTTTCAATGATGGCAACATTGTAAAGTGCAAGGTATTTAGAAATATGGGAATGAAGATAGGTTCTAACATGGTACGAGCGATGCTTGCTTTAGACAAGGAACGCCTTCGGGCTGCAGACAGGGCTGTAAAGAGTCTAGAAATACAAGCAAGAGTAAACAGGAGGAGGAACAAGAGGAAGCTGGAGGAGGAGTTTGCAGAGGATGAAGATAATCCATCCTATGGACCTGGAATGCACTAAAAAGTTAATCCAATCTTTGTCGCTCGATTCCCAAAACTTTTATTTTCTCATACTAATTACATGTTTTCTAAGGATCTTCCAAACATATTTGTTTCAAACTTTCAGTAAATGTTACACAGTACCTTCTGCATAATTTAACACAGCCTTTTTCCAAAAAACTGTTTTTTTAACATATAAATAAAAAATTGCAAAAAAAATGTTGTGAATTTTCATTACAATTGAAAAAAAAAATCATCTTTAATAACTGAACTAAAATTTTGTAAAATCCCTGTGTTAAGTTGTAGCCCATATTCCAATAAATAATCTGTAAAAAGTTCAACTTCCTACCTCAAATACTTTGTGAGGAATGATGTAATTTATAAGCGTTATTTTAACATTGCAAGTATAGGGCGTTCCGGAGCCCCTTAAGAGAGAATAAGGGGCCTACTAAGGTGTGGCAGGCATCTTTCCAGGCCTCTCTGAAAGATGCCACTGTGCTGTGCCGACTGCGCTCAGCCGCACGAGACCCACGAGTTGCTTCTGGAGGGTCCTCCTCACTGCAGCTGGGATAGTCTACTGAAGGTAGCGCACGTTCTTGTTGAGTGCGCCCTGCCCTGCTGGCCGATCTGCCTCGCGCTCTCAGCTTGCCTACCTCACTACCTCAGATGCTTACGTATCACGAGGCAGCCACTACCAAAGTGTTGCATTTCCTGACAGAGCGGATTTTTCCCGAAACTGTAATACTCCCGCATTTACAGTGTTAGGGGTGGTTGTGTGCGTGTGTGTGGGGTGGGAGGGGGAGGGGGGTCAGCCTTCCCTCGCGGCGGGTTTCCTCCATGTGATCGCGGGTTCCTTTCTTTCCCCTCATCTTGATGTGCCTTTAGAACCTCTGAAGAAGATGCTGCCTCTCTTGTCTCTCGTTTCTTTTGCCTTTCACGTTAGAACTACTGTCACGCCCTTTTTTTAAACTCTTTCACTTGCTTATACGGTTGGAGCAGCCAAGTCCCCAATTTTTTCGCTTTTTATCTTTTTTACGTGTTTCTCTCTTCAAATGCAGGTACTGATAACCCAGTAGTTTAGTCCCTTTAAACCCATAATTATCCTCATCAGCTTACCGAAAAGGTGCAAATCGCCTGGTGAATGATATAGGCTCCACCATCGCCCACGTCTGTGTGGCTTGGTCAAATTGTAGGCACCGTTTCACAGTGGCTGGACACGACATCGCATTACGTCCACATACCGCCAGAATTACACGATGAAACTGTCAAGTATAGACAATTCGCTCATAAGAATCTTAGTGTTCCGCCTACTGCCAACTGTGAAGTACGTTTCCAGTTGCCGCGCGATTTCCCTCGCACTCTGTGATGAACCTGTCACACGAACCGCAGCGGAAACTCACAACATGTACTGTCTTCTGACAATGCGCCATTCTTTTTACGCAGTGAAAGGAAGGCAGATTCGAGTTACCGACCCGTCGACAGCGCGGTCATTAGAGACAGAGCACTATTGTTGGAAGAACCACATTGCAGTTTGACACTTTTCACGTATACATAAATAGAATAAAAAGAAATTGGATTGGGCATATATTAAGAAATAATGACGGACTGAAACTTCCTGGCAGATTAAAACTGCGTGCCCGACCGAGACTCGAACTCGAGACCTTTGCCTTTCGCGGGCAAGCGCTCTATCATCCGAGCTACCGAAGCACGACTCACGCCCGGTACTCACAGCTTTACTTCTGCCAGTATCTCGTCTCCTACCTTCCAAACTTTACAGAAGCTCTCCAGCGGACCTTGCAGAACTAGCACTCCTGAAAGAAAGGATACTGCGGAGACATGGCTTAGCCACAGCCTGGGGGATGTTTCCAGAATGAGATTTTCACTCTGCAGCGGAGTGTGCGCTGATATGAAACTTCTAGTTCTGCAAGGTCCGCTGGAGAGCTTCTGTAAAATTTGGAAGGTAGGAGACGAGATACTGGCAGAAGTAAAGCTGTGAGTACCGGGCGTGAGTCGTGCTTCGGTAGCTCGGATGGTAGAGCACTTGCCCGCGAAAGGCAAAGGTCCCGAGTTCGAGTCTCGGTCGGGCACACACTTTTAATCTGCCAGGAAGTTTCATATCAGTGCAAACTCCGCTGCAGAGTGAAAATCTCATTCTGGAATGACGGACTGATGAAAACAGTTTTAGAAGGTTACGTAGAAGGGAAAAGGAAGCGAGGAAGGAAGAGATTCCAGATACTGGATGACATGACGGACGGCACAACATAACAGCACCCTTAAGAAGGAAGCAATGGATCGCAGAAAATGATGAGGCAAAGGACCTGCTAATATAGCAGATAACTGATGATGATGACATGCAATTGCCACAGATTCAGGACACGATAAGTAAAAATCCAAGGATGGAGCCTCGGACCTGAGTGCAATGTCTGAAGCATGTTGAATTTACTATGAAAGTACTAGATATGTATAAGACATAAACAGCTTTGATGGAAATTACAATGTTTCTTTCATAACACGAGTAACAAAATGAGGTGTTTGCATTTCCGGGATGAAAACTGGTATAAAGGCACTCACTGGCGTGTTGTGTTATTGCACTGTTAGTACTTTGTCCCACCTCCATTCTTTCGAATTACCTTAAAAATTCTTTACGGGATTGATTTTGTTAGCGTTTGTAGTTTTTGCTGTGAAATTGTGCCTCACTCTTCTCGTATAGCACTTTTCAGCTTACATACGGCCTCAAACTGCCTTCCATTCCTATAAACACGCCTTGCAGGTATTTCTCAAAGATTTTCCACTGGGTTCAAATCCCGACGAAGTGCTGGCCAGGGCAAGACAGCGATATCTTTCTCTTCAAACCACTTTTTGATTCTAGCAGAATCGTAGACAAGTCATTATATTGTTGAAACATTAGGTTTTCGTCCCCTGGATCCTCGTACTTTATAGTCACTTCTATTTCTAGCACCCAGAGTATATGTTGAATTTATTCCAGTGTTCAGTCAAGCAGCGCTCGAGTTACCTTTAGCGCAGAAGGCTGCCCAAATCGTAAAACTACCACCAGCCAAATTTTTCCACATTCTTACCTGTCGCTCTGTTCCCAGACCATCGCAATAATATTGAAATCCACCTCTGCCCAGTTATCTTAAACTTCTCATCACTGAAGATCACTTTATCCCATTCTGAAGTCTATGACATATGCTTTTCAGCCAACTCCAAACTAGTCTGTTTACGTGTTAGTATTAATGCTGGTTTCTGCAACATCTGGGAAACATTTTATGTACGAGGGCGTGCTGAAAAGTAATAGGCCACATCCGGTTTTTTTCGTGGAAACTTAAAATTTTCTAAATAAAACAAACTTTATTTTTGATCCCTATTTATCTGCAGATCTCTGCGGCTACACGGCTCCGAATTGTAGCGTGGAACGTGGAGGTGGGCAATGTAACTGTGTCGGTGCGTGGGAATCAGCGTGCTGTAATCGAGTTTCGAATCCCAAAAGCTCGTCCACACATGGAGCAGCCTCCACTTCAGCCTGACCATGCAAACCAAACACGAGCTCGGCGTCATCTGAAACGGTCCGACGCCTCCATACGGTCCCGGCTCGGCCCCATACAATTTTAATCTATTTGCATATCTTAAGGAACACCTTCGAGGACTTCGCTTCGATAGTGATGCACTGGTGCAAGCGGATATGAGGTTATGCCTCCGTTAACAAAACGTTTTGCAGTGGCTTTATCAACAAACTGGTCTCTAGTAGAGAGAAGAGTGTTGTCGAAAGGGTGACATGTTGAGAAATGAATATGTAGACATGAAGAGTAATGCTCTAGATCGTTGCTATCGTTTGTTTTACTGACAAGGTTTAAGAGTTTTCACATAAATATGCGGAGGCATTACTTTTCCGTCGCGCCGACGTAATTGCAACAGAAAAAGAAAATGCATCGAAGATGCACGAGAAGTTGAAAAACTTAAGTACAAGGCATACACAACTACTGCTCTCGAAGAAGTGTTCCAAAGCAAATTCCTCGGGCTACTTCAGGGATGACATGTTGTTAAACGAAAAATAGGCATAAAAACAGGCCAACCACTTTCACAGTTAACCTTCTGTCAGGTGAGCAATCCAAACAAAATGAAAAGGTACACATGTTACAACTTTTAGGCCTAAAATTTAAAATTAACCGCGAACATTTTATGATATGTTTACAGAAACAAATCGACACCCACTGAAGATGACACGCAGGCGTAAATAAAAAAAGTATTAGATTATGTTTGGCGGAAATCAGAATTTATGAAACGAAATTTAATTAGCGAACATGAAAAAACTTTAGCGGGAACCTACGAATGTAACAATAGGACACATAAAGTACTCGTGTTTACCATACCGAGAGAGTTCACTTCTGTTGTAAATGACGCAAGCGCTGTTCCTGGTACTATGCCGACAGCCACCTGACCACCTCACACGTCGGTTTTCATGCACGTTGTCTTGACAAACATTACTGGCGTCCGAAGACTGCAGTAGCTGTCAGAGAGGGTGCTGGCAGAATGCTGTAACTCTCCTCTAAAGACGCACTCGCGCTGCAGCCAGCAGGCATGTCGAAAGCAGTGTCTGGTGTTTCTCGTCCCGCACTGAATTGTGTTTACGACAGCGCTGTCATCCCATTGCTCTTCATTCCCTCGCTCACCAACACACATACCCTTTTAACTGTCAGAAGACTCGGCATCCGCACTAGCGAAAGGTACGCGACGGGAACCAGTCCACGAGTGCTATTGCTCGGTGAACGAGCTTTCAGTCACTGCGACGCCGCGCCGCTTCTAAGAAGTGTTGTAATGGAGTCAGACACTCGACGAGCCTCCGGAGAACTGGTGGAGGAGTACGGCCGCTTCATCGATTGTGGCAGTCAGCGTGTTTAACCGGATGTTGGAGTCGTTACAGAAGTATGTGTCGCGGCTGACGTGCTACATTATTTGGACCAAGACTTATGTCTGATCTCAGATGAGAAGCAAAAACTGGGAAAGGAAGTACACTACTGGCCATTAAAATTGCTACACCAAGAAGAAATACAGATGATAAACGGTTATTCATTGTACAAATATATTATACTAGAATTTACATGTGATTACATTTTCACGCAATTTGGGTGCATAGATCCTGAGAAATCAGTACCCAGAACAACCACCTCTGGCCGTAATAACGGCCTTGATACGCCTGGGCATTGAGTCAAACAGAGCTTGGATGGCGTGTACAGGTACAGCTGCCCATGCAGCTTCAACACGATACCACAGTTCATCAAGAGTAGTGACTGGCGTATTGTGACGAGCCAGTTGCTCGGCCACCATTGACCAGACGTTTTCAATTGGTGAGAGATCTGGAGAATGTGCTGGCCAGGGCAGCAGTCGAACATTTTCTGTACCTAGAAAGGCCCGTACAGGACCTGCAACATGATGTCGTGCATTATCCTGCTGAAATGTAGGGTTTGGCAGGGATCGAATAAAGGGTAGAGCCACGGGTCGTAACACATCTGAAATGTAACATCCACTGTTCAAAATGCCGCCAATGCGAACAAGAGATGGCCGAGACGTGTAACCAATGGCACCCCATACCATCACGCCGGGTGATAATTCCAGTATGGCGATGACGAATACACGCTTCCAATGTGCGTTCACCGCGATGTCGCCAAACACGGATGCGACCATCATGATGCTGTAAACAGAAGCTGGATTCATCCGAAAAAATGACGTTTTGCCATTCATGCACCCAGGTTCGTCGTTGAGTACACCATCGCAAGCACTCCTGTCTGTGATGCAGCGTCAAGGGTAACTGCAGCCGTGGTCTGCGAGCTGATAGTCCATCCTGCTGCAAATGTCGTCGAACTGTTCGTGCAAATGGTTGTTGTCTTGCAAACGTCCCCAGGTTTTGACTCAGGGATCGAGACGTGGCTGCACGATCCGTTACCGCCATGCGGATAAGATACCTGTCATGTCGACTGCTAGTGATAAGAGGCCGTTGGGATCCAGCACGGCGTTCCGTATTACCTTCCTGAACCCACCGATTCGATATTCTGCTAACAGTCATTCCATCTCGACCAACGGGAGCAGCAATGTCGCGATACGATAAACTGCAATCGCGATAGGCTACAATCCGACGTTTTCAAAGTCGGAAACGTGATGGTACGCATTTGTCCTCGTTACACGAGGCATCACAACAACGTTTTCCCTGGCAACTCCGGTGAACTGCTGTTTGTGTATGAGGAATCGGTTGGAAACTTTCCTCATGTCAGCACGTTGTAGGTGTCGCCACCGGCGCCAACCTTGTGTAAATGCTCTGAAAAGATAATCATTTGCATATCACAGCATCATCTTCCTTTCGGTTAAATTTCGCGTCTGTAGCACGTCATCTTCGTGGTGTAGCAATTTTAATGGCCAGTAGTGTAGAAAAATGTTGGGTACGCCAACTGTAGTAGACAGAACGATGTATAGCAGTGGTTAACACTGGTCGGGTATTCAGGACGTACAACGGTTCAAAATCCCGTCACACGCCTTATTTGTGGTTTCTCAAAATCCGTTAAGGGAGGGGTGGCCAAAAATTCGGCTCGTAAGCCGTGCCCTGACACGGGTTCCACAGCAATCAACCTGGTTGCACATTTCTCCCCACCGCCACGGCACGTTGTCTGGAAGGAAGGAGGGAGAAACTGCAGACGAATTGGTTTTATATTTCACATTTCGCAACAACATATAACACAGACAAAACATTTTCAGTATTTTTTTTTTCACGCTGAAGACAATTTTAATCTACGGCAAACTGCTGGCATAAGGACAGACGCAGAGAATTTCACAGACTGTCTCACTTAGGTTGCCACGTAATCGTGACCTATTTAGTTTTCATAATCGAAAAAGCCGTTGCCATGTTTCCCAATTAGTGTGGGGCCGCGCGTTGTAGTGCGGCAGGATGATTCCGCCCGAAGCACTTCTGGGCGTTTTGACTTCACGGCGCGTCGCAGTTTCTGCAAAGTGTCTTCATTGCCCTGAGCGTTGATTCTGGCTTCACGCTTGAGGAACTCGACGCCCAGAGGGCCCCTGCAGTCTGAGCAGGAGGTCACGATAACGCCCGCTGCCGCACTGCCAGGGCTACGCTTCAGCGATTTAGTTGGGAAGCACTCCAACGTCTTACGTACAGCCCGGATCTTTCACTGCGTGATTTTTACATCTTTGGCGATTTGAAGAAAGACATACATGGACGCCGGTTTTAACCGGAACGTGGAGTGAAACAGTGGGTGTGGTTGTGGACCGTCTGCGGCCTATCGCATTCTACGAAAACGGAATTGATAGTCTCGCCTCCCCTTGGGACAAATGTCTTAATTCCATCGTCCCACTCTGGCGGCTGCTCATTTTTCATTTGACTGTCCCTTACATATGTGCGGAAGTTTGCTGGTCTGAAACGAACAGCCGGCCGGTGTGGCCGAGTGGTTCTAGGCGCTTCAGTCTGGAACCGCGCGACCGCTACGGTCGCAGGTTCGAATCCTGCCTCGGGGATGGATGTGTGTGATGTCCTTAGGTTAGTTAGGTTTAAGTAGTTCTAAGTTCTAGGGGATTGATGACCTCAGCTGTTAAGTCCCATAGTGCTTTTTGAAACGAACAACAACGGAATGAACTGAATTGAACTTGTAGACTTCGCCTTCAGGTGGTGTAACAAAGATTGCACTCTCAAAACTTTTGAAGATGGTGCTTTAAAAAAATGCTTGGAACTGATATAGTAAGCTTTTGTAACTTTCTCAGTAAGCTGGATAAACACCAGGATATTTCAGAAAATAAGGAAAGGGAAGAAGCGCCCTTCGGTCTTTGCGGTTTCCACTTTCCGTCCGTCACCGTAACTGGTTTGAATGCTGACCAACGAGACCTGCAGGTGAAAGGAAGACAGTGGCGCACCACTTCCCTGAGGAACTTCCTTGTAGACTTAAGCCTTACGCTGCTTACGTTTAACAGGCGCGTCGCAACTTATAGCGCCTAACGTGAAAGCTGTGTCGATCCAGTCCAGATGACTTCCGTAGCCACGTGCACCGGCCACACACAGCGGCTGCCGAAAACGAATTACTGTATTGATGAATGTTGTGTTGTTGTTGTCGTCGTCGTCGTCGTCGTCGTCGTTGTTGTTGTTGTTCCTCTAGCGGCGTGTTATACAGCGGTGTTGCGCGGGAATACCATTGTGCAGCGGCTCTCTAGACAGGCACCTGCAAACAAACAAAATACTAATGAGGTAACTTTATCTTTTCAAGAAGACAGTTAAAACTTCATCCCTCGTATCTTCGTAACTCCAGATGTGAAATTAGCTTCGGCTATACCCGAACGTGGTGTTACAGAATGGTTGTTTTTCACTATGTACGTGTGAACCACGTTAAGTTGGACACCCCGAAAGTCGTAAACGGGTGTAGTTATCAGAAAGAAGTTTCCACAAAGTGATAGCACGCAAATGGTGTCTGCTGTATTTGTAAAGCTTCTATCTTTCCTTATCTGTCGAGATACTGAAGCAACTGTTCTATTAATGGAACGATACATTTTTAATGGCGCTCTCTTCGGTTGCAAAAGTACTGCTGTAAGTATCTGGTCACCTGTCCTGTCACCCGTATTTAGAAAATAAAGACCGAACCTTATCGAGTGGCTGAACACAGAACTCATCTTTCCACGAGGTTTCGAATGCCACTAAAAAAATACATCGCTTCCAGCATCGCTGTAGATAAGGAAGATAGAAGTGTTATCAATATAGCAGATTCTCATCCGTATCTACATCATACTGCGCAAGCCACCAAATGGTGTGAGGTGGAGTGTACTTTTGTTACCACTAACTGGTCCCCCCCTACTAGCGAATGACGCGTGGGAAGAATGATTGTCGGTAAACCTCTCTGTATTGACTCCAGTTTCTCGAATTTTCTTGTCGTGGTCATTTCGCGAGAAGGAATACGTTGTCCGTCTCTTCTTGGAAACCTCTGTCTCGACATTTCGGTAGTAAACCTCTCCGTGATACAGAACACCGCTCTTGTAACGTCTGCCATTGCAGTTTGTTGAGTGTCTTGGTAACGCTTTCGCTGCGACCTACGAAACGCGCCGCGCTTCGTTCGAAATTCTTGCGGCTTTCTCTTGAATATCGGTACATAAAATGTTTTGCGAAGTATTCAGTGCGTTCAGGTTACGTAGTTGTATCCATTTGATGATGTAGATGGCGACGAAACCTCTTTTGACTTTTTCGTGAGTGATGCCGTCTTAGACAGTGAAAAAGCTATACCTACCAGAGGATCGCTACTCAATATTTAGCGTTCAGAGTGAACAAACACATGAAAGTAAGTTCAAAACAAGGTTTTGCTTAGGAAATGTAACTCATTCAGGAAAGAGGTAGCCTCTAAAACTGTAGTTCTACCGATTCTTGAATACTGTTTAGCCTGGTACCACAATCAACTTCTACACTCCTGGAAATTGAAATAAGAACACCGTGAATTCATTGTCCCAGGAAGGGGAAACTTTATTGACACATTCCTGGGGTCAGATACATCACATGATCACACTGACAGAACCACAGGCACATAGACACAGGCAACAGAGCATGCACAATGTCGGCACTAGTACAGTGTATATCCACCTTTCGCAGCAATGCAGGCTGCTATTCTCCCATGGAGACGATCGTAGAGATGCTGGATGTAGTCCTGTGGAACGGCTTGCCATGCCATTTCCACCTGGCGCCTCGGTTGGACCAGCGTTCGTGCTGGACGTGCAGACCGCGTGAGACGACGCTTCATCCAGTCCCAAACATGCTCAATGGGGGACAGATCCGGAGATCTTGCTGGCCAGGGTAGTTGACTTACACCTTCTAGAGCACGTTGGGTGGCACGGGAAAGCATCAAGCAAATGCTCCGTCAACTCCAGTCGCACACGCTAAAAACCAGGCGTTGTGCATGACGGAGCAGTGTACCATTAAAATTCTGATCAGAAATGTTCCAAGGCATGTCAAGCAGCTTATTACGTACTATGTCTTGCAAACTATCCGTGCGGCAGAGTACGAGAAATTCGAGCTTATGCAGAGGATTAACCTTTTTTCTTAGTTGCCTTCAGTTTGTCCCGAGCTGTACCCGGAAAAATAATTGCTCATAATGAAAAAGTAGTTCGCTATTTATGTGGTAAAACAATCTATCACTAGGCAAGTCAAAGGGTACTCACGAACACATCTATTCACTGCCTCTGAAGTTAGCCAGAAGAAATACACTGTTACGGCTTGAGACTCTCCAAAGAGCTCTACCATTAGGCAACAGCGAGTCGATGTCAAACCGCAGACGGCTGTCCTCGGGAAAGCACGCGGAGACACTGCCGAAAAAGCAACCGTACAGTGAGCGAGCCCAGGGTCCAAGTTGCTTAGCCCTGACCATAGCGCTAACCATTGTTGAGTCCAGGTTCTGTCAGTCAGTTTCCAAAGAGCCCATAGCACTCTAACTATAGTATTAGTTTTGGCGACATTCACCTCAGTTGCCAGTGTAAGTCTCTTGCGCTCATAGGGGAGAATGTCTGTCGAGGTAAAGACCGAGGGAACTCGGCGTGGCCCAAAAGCCTTTGGGTTAGTAATGAATTCCACAGTGTGAGAAGAGGGAAAGGGGGAGGGTGAACGAGAACATGGTACTAAGTATTCGCCATCGTAAGGTGGCTACTTCATCAAATGGAAACCGATAACCATCCTGCCACTGATTATTTAAAGAATCAAACAGCTTCAAACGCCTCATTACTTAACAAATGAGTTAATTTGTTAAACAGTTGTCGCAAAGCAAGTGAAATGTTTATGGTTGAAAATGCAAAATATTCAATAATGTTTCAGGATACTGTATGCAAAATATATTGCAAATGGAGTTAGTCATAAAGAAGTAATAAAATAAAACATGTCAGATGCTCAAGTTTTACAACATGAACAACGGAGTTGTGGGCCGTGAGCTGGGACAAGTGCCAAAGCGCTAAGCCTCGCTACACACTTCCCCCACCGCCATGCTAAGCCGTCTATGAGAGAGGAGGGGGTAGAGGTGGAAACTGGCAGCACAGTCACACTCCGTACGAGTTCGTTGTATATTTCACAATTCTGAACAAGATACATCACAAACAAAACAAATTTTCAGTCTCATTTAATTATTTTTGACGCAGTGAAGACGTAATATAATTTTTATATGATAGCATTTTGCGACCTCTACCTGAAGAAAACAACACAGATGTCCTGGATAGTTTTAATGTAGAAGGATTTGTCATTAAAACGGGAATAACACTGCAGGTCAGTCAGTTACATCTGCACATGCACAGCGGCGCTTTCAGCTGAAACGGCAAACGATCTCGAAAACAGAGATAAGTTTGTCAGAATTTGTTCCTTCTACAACACGACATTTACCTTTAAATGTATTCCCAACAAATGACAAATAAGTTGTTTCTCTCCTTGCACTGTCATACTGTGGAAAGTGTTCAATCAAGTCCACTTAAAAAGCGGGATGTTCTAATTTTCGTTTCTACACTCCTTCTCTGCTTCATAAATTCAACAACAACGAGTTTTAAATCGAAAAATTGTTGCGCCCGTACCCTTTGACTTAACCAACGTACCTTGCAGTAATACGAGAAGTCCCCATACCCTTCATCGAGTTCTATTGAAAACTGTTACAAATTATATTGGAATAATGTGTGCGACTTCTGAAATTTTACTATGCGTACCACCAATTTCTTCACGTACTCCATGCCTGCAAATTTCACACAAAGTACTTCTTGATGTACAGAACAATGAATTAATCTGTCGATCGTTGTAATTGTCTCTCTTTCTGTTGTGTACATAGTTCCGCGTAGTCAGCGCGTACACAACTTTCCCACTAGAGCGCGCCCCGCTAAGCAGAACAGCGCAGGCGCAGCGCTCGTCCGTCTCCGCACTACGAGATGGCACTGTCTTAGAGACGGACCAAATTCTGCTTCCGCCGATCCGCGTATAGATATGTCACGCAGCCAAGGAGATTACTGCTAACGTAGAACCTTTTCTCCTCGCGGATCACACTCGCGCAGTGATACCTGAACGCTCGAGGTATTATAACGAGTGTACAGACCTCCGATTAGTCAGTCTGCATCAGTCTGCATTTGTCTGTAGTCAAGTTTCAGTCTGCGCGTAATAAGATTATCGTATTCCTGTACATAGCCATGAAGATAAATGAAGAGGCACTTTGTCAAGTATCAGAGATATGTGAGAATAAGATTAACGTACCAAGACCAAAGGAACTTCAGATTGTCAATTGTAAATAGCATCCAGAACCAAGTTAAGTAATTTTTATGCTTGTTATTATTTAAATAAATGCGTGTGAAAATTCATCTAGTTCTGTTTAGAGTTGGTCACCGTCAATCTGCTACTCTAAGCGTGCAAGTGGCATTTCTATCGTCTGACCTAACGGCAGAAGATAAACATGCCACGATAAGACCACGAGACACATTACTGACACTCGCCTACTTAGTTAGAGCGACAAGTCAAATAATCTGATGGTGTGTGTACTGAAGGTTTTACAGTATGCACACCACAATCAGTAAGTATACAAAGTTAACTGAATGACTCTGGCAACTAAGATCCCACGAACAGAACGACGTATATCAGTGCACGCCGATCTACACCGTTACACAGGTAACGGGCAACACATTTTGGGTGCCCCTGTAGGCTGGTGGCAGCGTTCTTCCGGGAACGGCCACTTCTCCCACCAAAAGCGCTGTTTGTGCTTGAGTTCACAGACTGACTATACCCAAGCACGACTCACGACCCGTCGTCACAACTTCCGCCAGTACCTCCTCTGCTACCTTCCCAACTTCAAAGAAGTTCCCCTGGGAAAGTTGGAAGTTTAGCAGTCCTGGAAGAAAGGATATTGAGGAGACATGGGTTAGCCAAAGCCTGGAGATGTTTCCAGAACGAAATTTCACTCTTGTTGGAGTGTGCGCCGATACGAACAATTCTAATCCGCTGTGTACTTGCGGACTTGTGGCCGTAGCGCCTCTGCCGGTCGACTACCGAAAGCGGGAGCGCGCCGCTGACCCCAGGGGCAAGGAAAGCAGCGACTGCGACGCGGCCGGCGAGAGCCGTCATGAGGAGAGGCGAGGCTGTGGCCGCTATGGAAATGAGCCATTGTTCTGGGCGAGCGGCGAGCGCCGGGGTGACGCGTGGGCGGCGCACGCACGCACCCAGCCGCACGCGTGGCCCGCACCGCTCACACTTTCGACTGCCTGCAGGCCTTGCATACGGGACCCTCTGTTCATCACTACATTTCTCCACTGACAGCCGCTGAAATCTTCCGTTAAGGACATCGAGGCGATGAGACCTGAAAGTCAATTCAGATACCTGCCAGAGTCGTATTTACAGGAACTCACGTACCTTCGTCTATATATCTATGAAGATAGTAACTGTTCTCGAAAGAACAGATACCATTGATGATCGAGCAGCTTCTCTAGAATAAATGATAATTAATTGAAACCCTCAGCTGCCTGTCTATTCTAGAGAAGCTGCGCGGTCATCAATGGTATCTGTTCTTTGGAGAACAATTACTACCTTCACATATATACTTAAAGGCTACCCAGCCATTGACCTTCGTCTGTGCGGATGCGCACAGGTTGCTCGAACTCTTACGGGAATCGTCATCTTAGTGTGCGCGAGTAATGAGTGGATGGGCAAATACCTATTAGGTGCATTACGTATGTTGGTTGTGGACAGTTGGGAATGTGGGTCTCACGGGATGCGTGCAAGGGATAAGTCCCTGCAGTCGCGCTATTCATCTGTGTCCTCGGTGGCTCAGCCGGTACGGTAGCTCAGCGTGTTCGGTTAGTAATAAATAGTAGTAATAGTAATAAAAAACTGAGTTAATCAATCAACAACGAACTTAACTGGATGTCTTACGACGTCCGCCCCGAGCGGATGCAACGAACAAAAAGTGAACATAATGAGATTTAAAAAGATGGATGGAGCGTCTGCCATGTAAGCAGGAGATCCCGGGTTCGAGTCCCAGTCGGGGCACACATTTTCAGCTCTCCCCATCGTGGTATATCAACAACAACTGACGGCAATTGATTGGTTTAAATTAATTATCATTGGTTCAAATGGCTCTGAGCACTATGGGACTTAACATCCGTGGTCATCAGTCCCCTAGAACTTAGAACTACTTAAACCTAACTAATCTAAGGACAGTCCGGAACCGCGGGACTGCTACGGTCGCAGGTTCGAATCCTGCCTCGGGCATGGGTGTGTGTGATGTCCTTAGGTTCGTTAGGTTTAAGTAGTTCTAAGTTCTAGGGGACTTATGACCTAAGATGTTGAGTCCCATAGTGCTCAGAGCCATTTGAACCATAATCTAAGGGCATCACACACATCCATGCCCGAGGCAGGATTCGAACCTGCGACCGTAGCGGTCACGCGGTTCCAGACTGAAGCGCCTAGAACCGCAAGGCCACAACGGCCGGCAAATATCATTTATCTACGTCTACATTAGTAAACGCCTCAGAACACGGCCGGCCATGGCGTACAAAACTTCACGCGTACCGAGTTTGCGGGCAAAGCCTCGGTCTTTCTCAGTTTCCGTCGTTTCTTCCCGAAAGAAAGATTTTTCGGTAGGCACAACTGTTCGGCAAAATCGTAGTATCAGCGCTGTTTACTCTTCGCTATTTGTTCGTGGTGTGCAACACAGTAAGAGGCCGCCATTGGCTCTTTTCATACCAAGAGGCACTCTAGCGATCTATAGTCACAAGCTTTGAAAACTGAATGGGAAACACAGAAGAGAGGAATGAGAATTTTCATTGTCTATTGTGCGGTAACATGATCGACAGGTACTGAAATTACAGTACCGAGCACGAAGAATTTAAAGATTTAGTTGGCAATGAAAGTGTGGTGTGCGTACTGTAAGACCTTCGGTACACACACCATCAGATTATTTGACTTGTCGCTCTAACGAAGTAGGCGAGTGTCAGCATTATGTCTCGTGGTCTTATCATGGCGTGTTTATCTTCTGCCGTTAGGTCAGACGATAGAAATGCCACTTGCACGCTTAGAGTAGGAGATTGACGGTGACCAACTCTAAACAGAACTTGATTAATTTTCACACACATTTATTTAAATAATAAGAAGCATAAAAATTACTTAACTTGGTTCTGGATGCTATTTACAATTGACAATCTGAAGTTCCTTTGGTCTTGGTACGTTAATCTTATTCTCACATATCTCTGATACTTGACAAAGTGTCTCTTCATTTATCTTCATGGCTATGTACAGGAATATGGTGATCTTATTGGGCGCAGACTGAAACTTTGACTATAGACTGGTACAGACAAATGTAGAACTCGTACAGACTGTTGCACACAAATGCAGACTGACTAATCGGAGGTCTGTACACTCGTTATAATACCTCGCACGTTCATGTATCACTGCGCGAATGTGATACGCGAGGCGAAAAGGTTCTACGTTAGCAGCAATCTCATTGGCTGCGTTACATATTAATACGCGGATCGGCGGAAGCAGAATTTGGTCCGTTTTCTATGGCAGCGCTGTCTCGTAATGCGGAGACGGACGAGCGCTGCGCCTGCGCTGTTGTGCTTAGCGGGGCACGCTAAAGTTGTGTACGTGCTGACTACGCGGAACTATGTACACAACACTGATATACTTCAATGTCCGGAAGTGATGGATAATCGTCTAGCATTGCAAGAAAATGTGCAGAATACGAGGAAGAGGAGGTATTTGCGGAGTAACGATCGTTCTATCGTCTCTAATGTTAGTACAGCGTGTATTAAAGAGGCGACCCAAGAAGAACTGTTGGCTAATATTACTAGTCCCAATGAAAGGGCTGCAATTCATGCAAACGTCAGCGTCGTCCAATAGGACGCATGAGGAAGGAACGCGAAAATAAGCCGCATGGTTTTGTGGAATCGTCACGAAGGAAAACTAATAATCTTGGGAGAAAACCGATCGTTATAGACAGTTTCAAAATCACGTAAAACCTTTGATACTTATCGAACACTAAATCTCTATCTCGGTCACTATTCACCCCATTCTCAGATATATTGCTTGAAATATGTGCGCATTAGCTATTCTAAACACTGCTGAAATTTTCTTTGAAACATGTGCATCGATTCTGGACTTCTAAGCAAAAAGCTTGACGTACGAGGTGCGTTGATATATTAATTTTTATTTTTTGGTAATAACTTTATCTACAGCAATGTTATCCTCTTCAAAATATTCCCCATTACATACTATACACTCGTGCCGGTGCTTTTTCCAATTTCCGGAATTCTTCAGGAACTGTTTCTTCGGGATAGTTTATAGGTCTCTTAACTGTGCATTTTTAATCTGATCCATTGTTGTAAAACCGCTGTTCTTTAAGGCCTGCTTTGAAATGTTTATACCAGTTGTATGCCCTTCTTTCACTCATAACAGGCTGACCAAAAGCAATATTTAACATTTCTAAAAATTTCTTACACTTTATTCCATTTCTATAACAAAATTTAATACAGATTCTCTGATCTGGTAATCGTTGATGCGACCAAAACACATGTAACCTTTTTGACAGCTGAGAACAGAGTAAATACCCAATATGCATAACATCGTACACATACTTTTGAGACATGTTTACGAAGACAGTGACAAAAAATTAGTGCAAATCGGACTAATCAATATATAAAATTATAAATTTGTGCTTACTTTTTAAAAACTTGTTGCAAAAATTGTTAAGTTTCAGTGCATTCCTTCAAAGAAAACTTATATGTTTTAGTAGAAACACAAAGTAAAAACAAGCCTCAAATTCTACAGATTCACTGCATTATGTGGGGTTCGTTTTACGAATAGCAATAGAGGAACATACAGTACATTCACATGAGCAAGCATTTGGTTCTATGTTTGTAGTAGAATCCTGACTTCCATTCTTAATATTATTTACTCTATAATGTTGTGATCCAGAAGAAAGCTGACGTTTTTTGTATTCCTTATGGTCTTAATACATTTGTCTAAAAATGAACGCAGCCGAGACGTATCTGTACACGGCGTCGGCACAGATTTGAAGCGCGCGCCGCGGCAGGGGCGGCACTACGTTGGGAAACGCAGCCTGTAGAAGCGCCTTGTGACGTAGCTGGGTTGGCAGAGTTGGGACTCGCTCGCTCTTCAGTTTCAGTTCGCTCAAGGGAAAGGTCTCGAGTTTCAATCTGCGAGGGAGATTCATACAGCGCGTATTCCGCTGTACAGTGAAATTTCATTCACGTGATCAACCAGTCGCACCACGAGTGCGTTATCTGCCGTGTCCAAGCCTTGGAAGCGTGCACGCTTTATCAACGTCGACATCTGAATACACATTCAGCAAAGCCCTGTGCATTGCATGGAAGACGACGATCAGCATTGTACCAAACACTACAGTTTCTTCCCTTTAGAATCATGTATTGAGCGCCGAATGAATAACGGCTTAAATGCTTCTGTGCATGTTGTAATTATTATCACCTTCTCTTCACGGACGCTACCGTAATCATACGTTGGGGCCCGGCGTATATTTCTAGATTCTTCAGCGGGCAATGCTTCTTGAATTTGTAAGCAGATTTTTCCGGGCTAATTTGCATATATCCTCGACCAACTGTGACGCTCTTCCATGAGTCGAATAAACATTCTCCCGTTTGTTCTTTCCTTCTCTGTGTACGTTCAGTACGCCATGTTAGTTCCGCACACATGAGCAGTAGTCTCAGATGGAATGTACGATTGTTTTGTAAGCGGTTTCCTTTGTAAACTAAGTTTTCCCAGTATCCTGCCAACGAACCGAAGCCTGCAACTTCTCTTATCTGCGACTAAACCTATGTGATGGATCCATTCCATATCCCTTTAAATTGATACACACAGGTATTTTATTAGCTGACTGTGTACTTGTGCACTTTCTTTAAGTAGCAACGTGTTCCAAAACGCCACTCGTAAGAATGGGATAGGGGCCTTTCGTATACCCAACTGAAGGATCATCTCATTGTAACCATACTAGAGTGCTGGGTCAGAGTTACGATATTACACACTTCTTCCAGCATATGCAAATGGAGCAAATCAGTGTGTTCTTTTTGCATTAATTGTGGTCTACAGTGACCCTTATGGGGCTTATGGAGGCACCATTTAGTTCATGGGTGCTTCCTGAGACAATTCGTAAAAACCGTTTTTCACCAATTTTTCGCCGTCATCAACTGTTAGTATATTTAGGTTAGTTATTTAATTAATTAGTTACTTGTTTATTAGGGTAGTGCCGGCCGAGGTGGCCTAGCGGTTCTAGGAGCTACAGTCTGGAACCGCGCGACCGCAACGGTCGCAGGTTCGAAGCCTGCCTCGGGCATGGATGTGTGTGATGTCCTTAGGTTGGTTAGGTTTAAGTAGTTCTAGGGAACTGATGACCTCAGAAGTTAAGTCCCATAGTGCTCAGAGCCGTTTGAACCATTTTTATTAGGGAAGTTATTTAGTTATTTAGTAATTTAGGTTAGTTATTTAAGTTAGTTATTTAACTAACCTCAGCAAACTGTTCAGATTTCATCGGTATATTCTCTACGCATTTATTTAGAAGTGCTATCTTGCCGCTATCAAAAATCTTTATCCTTATCAAGGAACACCAAAAGAACGTGGTTTTTAGGTACCAAAGCCGTGCGGGATACCAGTTGGTACACGTAAAATACGGAGTAGGGCGAAAACGTAATTTATAAAGTATCGTAGCACGGAGAAATAAGCTGTAAGACATGTCAAAACTGGCTGAATTATGCAACGGCTTCTGCTTGTCAGGGTGGTAGGCTTGTGGAATTTTTCTTTTACTCTTCAACCTGTGCAAATTTTATGGAGATAACTATTTCATACGTCATGTAGAATCATTCTTTTGTAAGCCAGGCTACGGAAAAGCTGACAGCTTTTGGAACCGTTGCGTATACTGTCCTCAGCGTAACACTTGCCATACAGTAGCAAATAGTGAGTTTTTGATGCAACCTTTACTCACGCAGCTGGCTATTGTCCTTCATTATTAGTCTTCCTGCGAGATTACGCTCTACAACCTGGCTTCATCCCGGTGATGTTTGCAAGCTACGTACTGTCATTGTCTTCGTATTTAAGAATTCATATCGTCGCATGACTACAGCTAATGATGTTTTCCAATGCATATCCAGCACTTTTTTACGTTTTGAACGATCGGAATATGATTTCACATAGCAACCGAAACTAGTTATCGTAATGTAATTGTAATAGGAACATTTCAGTCCAGGCATTAAAAGATTTTTTAAAAAAGTTTGTTCGATGAAAACTGAAGTATAGTATTGAAATTACTCTGGCAATACTTTCTTTTCATGTTCACTCAGACTAGAAGATTCTTCCAGTGTTTCACATAGCATCTATTCTAGGTCACTAGAAACGAACCCTGGCTAATTTGAAGTATAATGGTGGAGGATAATGGCCATAGCCTTCTTAAAGGAACCATCCTGACGTTTACCTGAAACTGTTTAAGGAAAGGACGATAAAGAAATCATGACGGCCGCATGGATGAATGTGAGTTCTGCTCTTCTGCAATGCGAGCTCTGTTTACTAAAAGAAGAACCATTTCATTTGTTAAGAACAGAGCAAAGTACGCTTCTCTAGGCGTCTACAGGAGCGGCGGCAATTCAAATGTTCTACCAGTTTCCATATTTTAGATTTGAATGTTTTACCTTTAAATTAGTGTGGAGGACTACCGGTATAGTTTCAAGCACATGGAAAAGATGGGCTCTCCTCCCCAAAGCTCTGCTGACATTTCACGCTACGGAATTAGTGAGATGCAGGATTTGTATTTAGTCATAACGAATTAAAGCTTTCTTTTCCAAAAATTACACGCTGTCTCATCTCTGCTGATCTCTCTGCTGACACCAAGAGCACCATATTCAAAAAGGAATTCATCGCATTCTACTTGTTTTGCCTTGAAGTACTGAGTCTACGCGTTATTTGGCTCCAGTACTGCGAAAAACGTGCAAAAACTGCTTGCAAGTTCCAGGCTCCCTTGCGCCACTTGGCTTTCTGGAGGCTTACGAGAGAGATTCCTGTGTAGAACTTACTTACGTCAGATAGGGTGTAACAGGCAGCTAAAGTCTGTAAATATTCACTAATCGATCAAGTAAGATGACAGTGGCAGTATATGACATTCCGCTACTCGGAGGAATGACTGTGTTTATTATCCCTGCACTGGTCTTACCCAGCTTCACGACGCTACCGCAACGTATAAGTAAGGGCCCTGGATAAATGTTACTATATTTACTTTCGAAAGAACAGTATAACAACAGCTGGATCATGTTCTCAGGACGCTTTCTAGATAACGAAAAATAAAAATAATACCTTTCTGAAAGTCTGTGTCCGTAATTTCCATCTCTGTGGATACAGCTGATTTGGATGGGGAAAGTCATAATTGTACCGTAATTTTTCGCTCTGGTTTTTATACCTAGCAGAGCTCGATAGTAGTTCAGGCACTCAAATGATCACTTCTGCCTCGTAAATAACAGCTTATCAGTTTCCAATTACCGAAGGAGAAACCGGTACGCGGAATTTTGATTGTGCGTCCAGGGTTCGCCTTAGCTTAAATTCGAATAATTCTTTCTATACAGCTGCTAGTACAGTACACCCGTTTTTCGCCAGCTTGTAGTCATTCTTCTTCCGAAGTATTTTCCCCTCAATTTTGCAGTCACTCGAAGCACAGTGAATTGCCCCGATCGCTTCATGGATGATTATTGTAATTCTTGGCAGCACCGTTACCTTTCCGATCACATTGTTCGTATTTCCTGTTAAGTTTTCTGCTGCGAATGAGGGGTCGCACTTTTCTCCGTTTCGCTTAAGATTACAGTTGGTAGTTACCTGTCGCTAGAATGCACAGCGAGGCATACAACTTTTTTAATTTGTAAATAAATAGATACTTTGTAAATACTGTTTATGTTTGAAAAGATTAAATCGGTACTGGGACAGATATATTGATGACTTTGTTGGAGATATATTTCAGCGTTCCACAGGCTGTCCTCGGATAATCGACGACTGCCTTTTCATAGTGAGACGCAGTAGAAGATACAAATTCCAATATCCATCTCTTTAACATTAACAGTTCGGTGATGGTACTCTGCAACATATATGGAAAGCCTCTATGTAAGTCCTTCCATGAGTTTGATGTTCCCCTTTGTAGCCGGCCGAAGTGGCCGAGCGGTTCTAGGCGCTACAGTCTGGAACCGCGCGACCGCTACGGTCGCAGGTTCGAATACTGCCCTGGGGCATGGCTGTTTGTGATGTCCTTAGGTTAGTTAGGCTTAAGTAATTCTAAGTTCTAGGGGACTGATGACCTCAGAAGTTAAGTCCCATAGTGCTCAGAGTCATTTGAACCATTTTTTTTTTTTTTTTTTACCCTTTGTAGGGCTGACAACTTCCTGCTACGCTGATACAAGACGTGCTTCGCTCCTACAGGAAGGTATTCTTCGTCACTCTAGAGTCTCACTCCCCTGCTGTTTTTACTTTCAACAACAAATATAGCCGACTCCATTGTAATTAGTTATCATTGAATGTACCTAGAGCGAGCACACTTCGTTGTGCTCAAAATACTCGGGGCTACATAGCTTTTACACCAATAGCGAAAGATCGGTACCAGTGGAAGCTCAGAAGAGGTGCGTGGGAGTAGAGTGTAATCGTTCCATTAATGATGAACATAGCGGTTCTGCGTATGACGTTTTGTCGTATCTGCGATATCCAGTAAAACTAGAACGCTTTTTTTACACGTATTTGTTTAAGCAAATCTGTCAAGTACAGGATGTCGGGAATCTCCTACAGTGCTATACGGACTACGAAGTACGATGTTCCAGCTGCAGTGTTTTTCAACTGCTTCCCGAAGAGTATAGGGTAGCCTCTGGGAGCAAACTTTTACCTTAACAGCCTTCAGAAGCCAGTCGCTATAGACTTTTACTGAAATTCGAATTATGTAGATCGCAGCTGCACGCACAGATGGCATTAAATGTGTGAAGTAACATTTGAATGGTTTGGCTATTTGTAAAACATTAAACGCAAAATACTCTGCTGAACTTGATACAGTGAAATCGACTGCAACAGCTTATCAAGCCGCTCTCTTCCCAGAACTGCACTACTGGCCATTGAAATTGCTACACCAAGAAGAAATGCAGATGATAAACGGGTATTCATTGGACAAATATATTATACTAGAACTTACATGTGATTACATTTTCGCGCAATTTGGGTGGATAGATCCTGAGAAATCAGTACCCAGAACAACCATCTCTGGCCGTAATAACGGCCTTCATATGTCTGGGCATTGGGTCAAACTGAGCTTGGATGGCGTGTACAGCTACAGCTGCCCATGCAGCTTCATCACGATACCACAGTTCTTCAAGAGTAGTGACTGGCGTATTGTGACGAGCCAGTTGCTCGGCCACCGTTGACCAGACGTTTTGAATTGGTGAGAGATCTGGAAAATGTGCTGGCCAGGGCAGCAGTCGAACATTTTCTGTATCCAGAAAGGCCCGTACAGGACCTGCAACATGCGGTCGTGCATTATTCTGCTGAAATGTTGGGTTTCGCAGGGATCGAGTGAAGGGTAGAGCCACGGGTCGTAACACATCTGAGATGTAACGTCCACTGTTCAAAGTGCCGTCAATGCGAACAAAGGTGACCGAGTCGTGTAACCAGTGGCACCCCATAGCATCACGCCCGCTGATACGGCAGTATGGCGATGACGAATACACGCTTCCGATGTCGCCAAACACGGATGTCACCATCATGATGCTGTAAACAGAACCTGGATTCATCCGAAAAAATGAAATAGGCCATTCGTGCACCCAGATTCGTCGTGGAGTACACAATCGCAGGCGCTCCTGTCTGTGATGCAGCGTCAAGGGTAACCGCAGCCATGGTCTCCGAGCTGATAGTCCATGCTGCTGCAAACGTCGTCCAACTGTTCGTGCAGATGATTGTTGTCTTGCAAACGTCCCCATCTGTTGACTCAGGGATCGAGACGTGGCTGCACGATCCGTTACAGCCATGCAGATAAGATGCCTGTCACCCCGACTGCTAGTGATACGAGGCCGTTGGGATCCAGCACGGCGTTGCGTGTTATTCTCCCGAACCCACCAATTACACAGTCTGCTAACAATCGTTGTATCTCGACCAACGCGAGCAGCAGTGTCGCGATAAGATAAACCGCAATCGCGATAGGCTACAATCCGACCTTTATCAAAGTCGGAAACGTGATGGTACGCATTTCTCCTCCTTACACGAGGCATCACAACAACGTTTCACCAGGCAACGCCGGTCAATTGCTGTTTGTGTATGACAAATCGGTTGGAAACTTTCCTCATGTCAGCACGTTGTAGGTGTCGCCACCGGCAGCAACCTTGTGTGAATGCTCTGAAAAGCTAATCATTTGCATATCTCAGCATCTTCTTCCTGTCGGTTGAATTTCGCGTCTGTAGCACGTCATCTTTGTGGTGTAGCAATTTTAATGGACAGTAGTGTCATATAAGAGCGACAGAGTGTGCTACAATAGTTCATTTAGGCCGTTTCTGAAAGAGTTTCCCTTGATACTAGAGTGGCTGCGTAGGCCGGCTGTCAGATGGGGGAAGACAGATATACAGTAACGGGGCATCACACCCCGAAGTAGTTAGCCGTTTACGCCGTAGAGGACGTTTGGTGGTGGCGGCGAGGAGCGGACGGAACTTGGTCGCGGGCGCACGGCGGCAGGATGCGGCGGCTGCGGACGGCTTCCTGTTCCGACGTGCCGCGGTGAAAGTGCCCGGCGTGCAACTAGCGAATGACGCTCATCCGCGCGGAGCCCGTTGCGCCACCGTCGCGCGTAATGTTATCCACAACATAATTGCGGCTGCCTAGTACCACAGTCTGCCACTATCCCTAGCAATGAAGTACCATATTCAATTTTATTCCTACTATTCGTGCGCGCTTTGAACGGAGCTCATGTTCGTCTTGTAACAGCGGTACAGGAGGTGTAACCAAATGTCACTTAGAAGGGAAGAAACTAGTGAAATGCACTAGAAGGACATTCTCGGCGAGGATGAAATCAATGGAGATACGAGGGGCGTTCGGTAAGTAACAACAATTTTTTTCTTTCTCGGCCAGTTTCCGTTGAAAACGTGTGTAACTTGAGGCTCATCGTGGTCATTTCCGCTTCAGCCCCTAAGGTTTTATGACGTTCCGACAGGTGGTGGAACTGTACCTTGCCATGTGAGACCTTAACTTTTCCCGGCGAACTGAATGTTCAAATAACTTACGGGTTTGCTGCCGGGTGACGTCGTCGACCACCGCCGATATTTCGACAGGAACACAACTTGCCGTTCTCAAGGCACAAATGCGTTTGTGCTTTGAGAATGGCAGGGTGTGCTCCTGTCGAAATATCGGCGGTGGTCGACGACGTCACCCGGCAGCAAAACCCGTAAGTTATATGAATATACCTAGCCATCTAAATGGTATCTAAGGGAGGTGCGTTACAAGGAAAGAGCTGTCCTTGAGTTTCTTTTAGCGAAAAATCAAAGGAAAGAGTTGGCAGAGAACAAAAGCACGGTGAGTCGTTGGTCGAGGCGTCTGTCATCGTTGCAACAAGGTCGCGCAAACCTGTCTAATTTCCCGCGTGCCGGCCGACCGCACACAGCAACTCTAAAGTCTACTGTGCTGAACTAAACTCCGCCCGGACAGGCTATGAAGGCCCGACGGAACCGACCGGCCACCGTGTCATCCTCAGCCCATCGGCGTCACTGTATGCGATTACGGAACGGGCATGTGGTCAGCACACCGCTCCCCCCCCCCCCCCCCCCAACGGATGTCAGATTACTACTTCTCAATCAAGTAGCTCCTCAGTTTGCCTCACTAGGGCCGAGTCTTGGCAACAGCGATTGGCAAACCGGATGGTCACCCGTCCAAGTGCTAGCCCAGCCCGACAGCGCTTAACTTCGGTGATCTGAAAGGAACCCGTGTTATCACTGCGGCAAGGCCGTTGTGCTACCCTCAGCAAACTGAAGAAATTACTTCAGTGTGTTCGTCGCCACAAAAATGCAAATTACTTTTTCCTTCTCCATGGCTACGGCAGGGCCGGCCGTTGTGGCCGAGCGGTTCTAGGCGCTTCAGTCCGGAACCGCGCTGCTGCTACGGTCGCAGGTTCGAATCCTGCTTCGGGCATGGATGTGTGTGATGTCCATAGGTTACTTAGGTTTAAGTAGTTCTTAAGTCATCTCAGATGTTAAGTCCCATAGTGCTTAGAGCCATTTGAGCTACGCAAGGGCTCACACAAGTCTGCGCATCCGAAAGGATCTTGCAAATCTTCACTGGGCTGTTCTTCCTTATCCACCCTACAGCCCGTTTCTCTCAGCTTCCGACTTCTATATGTTTGGCCCAATTAAGGATATACTCCGACGGAAGCAGTACGTGTATGATGGAGAGGCACTGATGCAGCAGGAGGTTGACTCCAGCGCGACCAGTAGAGTGCTACCATGCTCGCATACAGGACCTCCCGATAAGGTGGCCTAAAGCAGTCTCATTGAACGGAGATAATGTTGAAAAATAGGGTTTTGTAGCCAAAAGAGTGGGGAATAATACGGTGTATTGGAATCCTGAATAAAACCAACTTGCTTGCAGAAAAAACTCTGGTGCGTTCCTTATTGACCGCCCCTCGTACAATCACATGAAATGATATCAGTTCAAACGTTCAGATATGCTGGCATGAGCAATATGATGAATATGTCGTGACAACTGAAAATTTGTACTACACCGGGACTCGAACCCGAGTTTGTCAGAGGGCTGCTCAGGTTACCTAGTGGTTGAGGCAGCTGTTCGTGAGAAACAGAAAATCCTTATGGCCTGTACGTCACAAATTTTCAGTTGTCTTGACGTTTTCTTGTAAAGTACGTTTGTATATGAGGCGCTTTATTGTTATATGATTTGTATTGAGCAACAGCGCTTAAAATGAGGAAGTAGCTTTTTGTTGCACAGGCTCCATCTGCTCCGTCTTTTAGACGGAATCAGCAATTCTACGTGGTTCATAAAATTTCAGATACCTGTAAGGAGGATGATAGCAGCACCGAATGAACTCTGCGACCGCCAAGGGATTCAGATAGATGGTGTAAATAACGCCCTACTATTAAAGTAACTACCTAGGGACTTCGGAAAGAAATTTAACACATTTCGCTCCAGGCTAAGATCATCTCAACTTCAGAGACGCATTTCCAGAAGAAATTACGTATCCCAGGTGCCCTGCAGACAGAGTTCTATTTCAGTACAGATAACAGGTGCATCTCAGTATGCCAGTGAAATGGTGCGGCAACTGAAAATGTACTCCAAAGTTGGAGTACGTGGGGCAGTAAGATTTTTGTCGACAAAACGTCTAAACTGCACACAGTTTCACCGTGAAATTATGGCGGCGTATGGACCAAATGTAGCGCCGCGTGCAGTCGTAGTGAAATGGTGCCAACAATTTGACCGCGCTGCACAGACATGGATGATGCTGACCCACCATACAGTTCAGATCTTGCACCTTTCCGGCAAGCTGAAAGAACGCCTGGGGCGAAGAGATTTTCCAATAATGAGGACGTTCACACAACAGTCGTCGAATGGCCCAATGATCGGGGTGTGGATTTCTATCGTTCAGGAATTGAACGTCTGGTAGAATGTTCCGACGGTTGTTTACAAGGATTCAGTGACTACGCTAAAAATAGTTTAATGTATCTGTCTCACTTTGAAGTGTAGTATAGTATTGAATGAAAGTTACTTGGGCTGTCGTAACAATGTCTAACTTATTTATGTCTTACTATAAATTACTATCCCAACAAGTGCTTAAATTTTACCTAATTTTAAGATACAAACATGCAGAACGTTGTTCGACGTTTTATATGGGAAAATAATAAATCCTAACTGTCATATTTTTGCACTCTTTTCACACTATAATCTTACTTTGCATTCTGATTATTTTTTTCTGGAAGTGTTGTAGAAGGCTATGAAGAAGAAATATTACAAAAATGCGAAATATGGACGTGTGCAACCTGTGACTTTGTTTACTGCCGACTGTGTGTTCGATTCTGCAGCAAAGCGCTCAGCGTGTATGATCCTTATGCGGAGGATCCGGTTTCGATTTCTAGTACCGTTAAAGTACACACATTTATGCACAATATATACATACAAAAACAAAAAAGGACAGTCAGAAATATCATCGACAGAGTTTGCAAATCAGAAGACATTTGTCAAAAATTGAGTCACAGCTAGGGAAATGGCACAAGTATTCCATAGTCTGTTCTTCTCCACACTCCCACTTGCTGTCCTCCACTAGTTCATTCAAGGGGGGGAGGGGGGGGGCCTCCGCCCTAATGACACCAGGTCTTAAGCGGTTAAGGGACCTCCAACCACCCCACTCCTTGTTGTGGCCGGGCGCAAGATGTTCTCGCGCTTCAAACCAATCTTGTTGTACGGATTTCCATTGAAAAAGGCTTGCCTGGCGAGAGTTTCAAAGGTTCTAAGGAAACTGCTGTTCGAAGGAAACTTTGCCTTGATTTTAGCCAAGGCTGCGGTAGTTTCATGGCCAAACAGTGGGTGAGCTTCACCGTTCTCAGCCTTCATGCGTCTATGATCGGTTGTAACTTCTCGACGAATATTTGGTGGTGCGATACTGACGAGAGAGTAATCTTCTCAACAAGGATTTTAATCAGCCTGCAAGCTTCGTTCAGAGCAGGGTCCACATATTCGGCGCGACACAGGGGGACATAATCTGCAAAACCAAAGTAGAGGTTCTAAGAACTTATGACTTAGCTTCCCTAGTTTGCGCCTCTTAACTTTTTCAATATTTTGCTCCGAGTGCCGGTTTTCTTTTAGACGTTGCAGCAGTGTTGTCTGAAGGTCAGGAAACGGTCCAGTGTTACGTCTAGGTACTTTGGAATGAGGCAGTATTCCGAGGGGCACCGTTCCAAGGAAAATTTTATTCTCTTATGGCCTTCCTGCTCGTGAGACTAAAAGCGCAGAGTGGAATTTTTGAGTAGTTGGGCTTTAGCTGTTTAGCCGTCAAGACTGATTTCTGTCTCGTCAAGTGTTTCGCCTTAGTATATAAACACCTTGAAGACCTGCCGTGTTTACTGGAAGAATCCTAAGGAAATGCAATCCGAAAACAAAGGAAGTAGGGTACAGTACGCTTGTTCGCCCACTGCTTGAACACTGCTCAGCAGTGTGGGATCCGTACCACATAGGGTTGATAGAAGAGGTAGAGAAGATCCAACGGAGAGCAGCGCGCTTCGTTACAGGATCATTTAGTAATCGCGAAAGCGTTACGGAGATAAACTCCAGTGGAAGACTCTGCAGGAGAGACGCTCAGTAGCTCGGAACGGGCTTTTGTTAAAGTTTCGAGAACATACCTTCTCCGAAGAGTCAAGCAGTATATTGCTCCCTCCTACGTATATCTCGCGAAGAGACCATGAGGATAAATCAGAGAGATTAGAGCCCACACAGAACCATACCGACAATCCTTCTTTCCACGAAAAATACGAGACTGGAATAGAAGGGAGAACCGATAGAGGTACTCAAGGTACCCTCCGCCACACACCGTCAGGTGGCTTGCGAAGTATGGATGTAGATGTAGATGTAATCAACGTGCTCATAATCTCATAATACGAAGCAAAGGTGTCTCCATTGTAATAAAGCGTACACAACTACGAGGTTAAAAAATTGTTTCTGTTTGGCACACCATTGACTGCATAAGCTCTGGATTAAGGAAAGATCATGTTCCACCGTCTCCTAGCACAAAAACGCAGCCATGTCGGGTGTAATTTGTGCAAGTCATTAACGACGTTCGGCGCGTTATTCTGAACTGTTACAATGAATTAATATAAACTACAAAACATGATTAAGATAAGAAACTTTTTGGGAGAGTAAAACTGTTCAAATGGCTCTGAGCACTATGGGACTCAACTGCTGTGGTCATAAGTCCCCTAGAACTTAGAACTACTTAAACCTAACTAACCTAAGGACAGCACACAACACCCAGCCATCACGAGGCAGAGAAAATCCCTGACCCCGCCGGGAATCGAACCCGGGAACCCGGGCGTGGGAAGCGAGAACGCTACCGCACGACCACGAGATGCGGGCAAAGAGTAAAACTGTGTGCCAGTCGGTAGAGCACTACGCAAAGGTCCCAGGATCGAGTCCCAGTCCGGTACACAGTTTTAATCTGCCAGGAAGTTTCAGATCAGCTTATACTGTACTGCAGAGTGAAAAGTTATCTTGAAAACAGTCACATTGGCTGTGGCTACGCCATGTCTTCGCAATATCCTTCTTTCGAGAGTGTCCTAGCCCCGTGAGACATGCAGGAGAAATTCTGTGAAGTTTGGGAGGCTGGAGCTGAGGTACCAGCAAAAGCAGAGCTCGTAGTGTGGTCGTGAGCCTTGCTCGGTTACTTCAGTCGGTAGAGCACTTGCCTGAGAAAGGCAAAGATCCCAAGTTTTCGAGTCTCGGTCCGGCACACACGTACAACCTGCCAAGAAGTTTCAACTGAGCGCACGTTGCGTGGCCGAATTCATCCTGGTTTTTTAAAGGTAACCAGTATCAACAAAGGTTTGATTCAGTGTATTCTTCTGTACGACGTACAGACACGCTAGCTACGATCCTGGAGCTTTGTACAGACGGAAAATCGTACGGTGAACAGTGGACCACGTGCACCGCCGTCGAGTTGCTTTTCATCGAGCGAAAGCCAGATTCCTGTAAGAGCAGCAACTCTGGCGCGGCGCTATCAGCATTCCGCGAGCGCTCGCCACGCCACAGCACGCCGTACAGTGTGTGTGGTTACGCGTATGGCGATCACGCGTCGTGACGGCGTGGTTGCGCTCTAGTTGCAGCGCCGGAGCGCAGATGTCTGCGATTCCGGGGAATGCGGAACACACATCTCAGCTTCGGGGTCAATAAATAATTTTTTAAAAAATAGTCTTCGTTGGAAGGGAAAGCAGAAAGAGGAGCTACTAGTGTTTCGCTTCCGCTCCAGGATACTTGATGTCGCGTTAGATCTTCACGGAGACAAGACTAGGGATTTGATTACAAATCTTTCCGTAAACGCCCCGAAGCTGTTTCATTGTCGGTGCATTTTCACAAACCATTAATCTTGTACCGAAACTGGGCACTGTTCAATGATCGTAAACCTATTCACACAGCTTTCCATCCGCAGTTTTTCTCTTGGAACCTTCTAAAATCTCCAGTGTTTTTCGGGATACAGTATGAAAATAAACTGAAGATGGAAACCCGTTGTCGAAACCGTAATCCAACAAGGCAACGATCCATCGTTTTCATAGGAGATAAGACCTGTCTGCGTAACAGCTACCTGCATCTCCACAGGCGATCGTGGCAGTCAGTGGCTATCACTGAGAATAACAACTAACTTTGCGAGAGCTTCCGCCTACGGTCCGTCAGCGCACGTTTGCTGCCGAAAGGGTAGTCTGGTGCCAGGCGCGGGCGCGTATAATTACGACGTTCTGTAGCGTCGTTGGATGACGTTCCCTGACACGTTTTCCTCTCCTGGGCGCCGGCCGGAGTGGCCGTGCGGTTCTAGGCGCTACAGTCTGGAACCGCGTGACCGCTGCGGTCGCAGGTTCGAATCCTGCCTCGGGCATGGATGTGTGTGATGTCCTTAGCTTAGTTCTAGGGGACTGATGACCACAGTACTTAAGTCCCATAGTGCTCGGAGCCATTTGAACCTCTCCTGGGCCTGTTCCTCTAGACACCCTCTACAACACATCAAAGTTTGTCACAACATTTCTGGGGCATCCTGTGTACTAGAAGCAGACATTATGATGTGTTGATCTAGAAAAGCAGGCTGTAAGTTCAGGACTTTCTGACATACGATCGAAATTTCTATGCTTACAATATTTTGTGTTTAACAGCCATCCGGAATTTACTGTCATGATCGAAATTTTGAGGTTGTGCTCTAGTTTGTCGGTAAACTAAAGAGCGACCGTGTGAGTGCCTATTCTACGAACTACGACATAAGGAGCAACTACAGGCTGTTTCATGATGATATTCCGGCCCTTCCGCAACGCGCTTTTTCAAGTGAGTGGCAACGCAGTGATCGAACACGAACAGGGAGGGAAAAAAGTGGAGGAAGAAGGGTTGACGAAAGTAAGCTACATGAGAGATAGCTGTTGTGATACAAGGTGGACCTTTACCTGTCTTCTGAAGTTCAAAATGGTTCAAATGGCTCTGAGAACTATGGGAGTTAACATCTGAGGTCATCATTCCCCTAGAACTTAGAACTTCTTAAACCTAAGTAACCTAAGGACATCACACATATCCGAGGCAGGATTCGAACCTGCGACCATAGCGGTCGGCCGGTTCCAGACTGAAGCGCCTAGAACCGCTCGGCCACACTTTCTGAAGTTCGAAAGGATTTTAATGTGTCTAATATTTTGAGGAAGATTATTCCAAAGATGGGTTCCTGATACAGTGATTAATTTAGAGAACATGGCATTGTTTCTGCTGTGTTAATCAGATAGTAGTGTAAGGTTTCAAGATAAATAGGAAGGAGTGGTATTATTGGAAAGACTATACAGCGAACACAGGGTATAATGAATGTATCGGTATGTAACCATGACAACTTTTCATAGGCATGAGTGATACAGTCGGAATAGCATGCATCACACACTGTATCGCAAACAAGCATTCAACGTCAGTTCCAGCAGATGTGAGCTCATATACGGAAGTCCTTGGAGAATAGAATCACCATAGTTAAGGACAGGGGTATTTAGTGACTGTACGAACGTAGTCACATTAAGTCGGGTGATGCTGCGGGAACTAGATTAGAAAATGAGACGCTTAAAGTAGTAAATGAGTTTTGCGAATTGGGGAGCAAAATAACTGATGATGGTCGAAGTAAAGAGGATATAAAATGTAGACTGGCAATGGCAAGGAAAGCCTTTCTGAAGAGAAATTTGTTAACATCGAGTATAAATTTAAGTGTCAGGAAGTCGTTTCTGAAAATATTTGTATGGAGTATGGAGTATTTGTATGGATTATGGAGGTGAAACATGGACGATAAATAGTTTAGACAAGAAGAGAATAGAAGCTTTCGAAATGTGGTGCTACAGAAGAATACTGAGGATTCTCGGGATAGATCACATAACTAATGAGGAGGTACTGAATAGAATTGGAGAGAAGAGAAATTTGTGGCACAACTTGACTAGAAGAAGGTACCGGTTGGTAGGGCATATTCTGAGGCATCTGGGGTCACCAATTTGGTATTGGAGGGCAGTATGGAAGGTAAAAATCGTAGAGGGAGACCAAGAGATGAATACACTAAGCAGATTCAAAAGGATGTAGGTTGCCGTAGGTACTGGGAGATGAAGCTTGCACGGGATAGAGTAGCATGGAGAGCTGCATCAAACCAGTCTCTGGACTGAAGACAACAACAACTAGTTTTTTTTTAAGCTCGAAAGGGAATACTTTCTATATTTATGAAGTGAAGCTGACACCTTGCAGACTACATTAGTATGTTCAGTCCAGTCTAAGTGATGGTCGAGAATTATCCGCAAATTCTTTGCAGAAGAAAGATCCTGTACCACAGGATATTTAATCGTCAATGGGGCATGGTTGTAACCTAGTACACTAGAATAAATGTTGCAGACAATGTTAACGTCTAAACTCGGCTCAATTACTGCCTGGAGAATCAACACTGAGTGCGCAAAGATAGGCCTTTCGAGCGCCATCTGACCTATGACGTTGACAAATGAATCACTAACCCGTCAGTATAGACGTACACTACTGGCCATTAAAATTGCTACACCTAGAAGAAATGCAGATGATAAATGGGTATTCATTGGACAAATATACTAGAACTGACATGTGATTACATTTTCACGCAATTTCGGTGCATAGATCCTGAGAAATCAGTACCCAGAACAACCACCTCTGGCCGTAATAACGGCCTTGATACGCCTGGGCATTGAGTCAGAGCTTGGATGGCGTGTACAGGTACAGCTGCCCATGCAGCTTCAACACGATAACATAGTTCATCAAGAGTAGTGACTGGCGTATTGTGACGAGGCAGTTGCTCGGCCACCATTGACCAGACGTTTTCAGTTGGTGAGATATCTGGAGAACGTGCTGGCCAGGGCAGCAGTCGAACATTTTCTGTATCCAGAAAGGCCCGTACAGGACCAGCAACATGCGGTCGTGCATTATCCTGCTGCAATGTAGGGTTTCGCAGGGATCGAATGAAGGGAAGAGCGACGTGCCGTAACACATCTGAAATGTAACGTCCACTGTTCAAAGTGCCGTCAATGCGAACAAGAGGTGACAGAGACGTGTAACCAATGGCACCCCACACCATCACGCCGGGTGATACGCCAGCATGGCGATGACGAATACACGCTTCCAATGCGCGTACACTGTAATGTCGCCAAACACGGATGCGACCATCATGATGCTGTAAACAGAACCTGGATTCATCCGAAAAAATGACGTTTTGCCATTCGTGCACCCAGGTTCGTCGTTGAGCGCACCATCGCTGTTTCTGTGTGTGATGCAGCGTCAAGGGTAACCGCAGCCATGGTCTCCGAGCTGATAGTCCGTGCTGCTGCAAACGTCGTCGAACTGTTCGTGCAGACGGTTGTTGTCTTGCAAATGTCCCCATCTGTTGACTCAGGGATCGAGACGTGGCTGCACGATCCTTTACAGCCATGCGGATAAGATGCCTGTCACCTCGACTGCTAGTGATACGAGGCTGTTGGGATGTAGCACGGCGTTCCGTATTACCCTCCTGAACCCACCGATTCCATATTCTGATAACAGTCATTGGATCTCGACCAACGCGAGCAGCAATGTCGCGATACGATAAACCGCAATAGCGATAGGCTACAATCCGACCTTTATCAAAGTCGGAAATGTGATGGTACGCATTTCTCCTCCTTACACGAGGCATCACAACAACGTTTCACCAGGCATCGCCGGTGAACTGCTGTTTGCGTGTGAGATATCGGTTGGAAACTTTCCTCATGTTAGCTCGTTGTAGGTGTCGCCACCGGCTCCAACCTTGTGTGAACGCTCTGAAAAGCTAATCATTTGCATATCACTGCATCTTCTATTGGTCGGTTAAATTTTGCGTCTGTAGCACGTCATCTTCGTGGTGTAGCAATGTTAATGGCCAGTGGCGTATTATACGCTTGTGCCACTGCACACAGACGTTGAGGTGTGTATATGTGTGTGTGTGTGTGTGTGTGTGTGTGTGTGTGTGTGTGTGTGTGTGTGTGTCATAGGCTGATTTCTATATCGCCTGATAGCACGTAACAAAAACATGTTCAACGAGTGCAGGGCCGGGAGGTGTGGACGGCGCAGCGAGGCACAGTGGAGGCTGGTAGCTGCAGAACGGGGTACCCTTCTACCCTCAGGCCAGCTGGCCCGGTGGCCGGCCATGGCCGCGCTGGCCGGCGCTGGCAGTGGCGTAGATCACGGGGCGGCTATTTTTGCCCGGCCCGGTTATTAATAGCGGCGCCAGGTGCTTCGCCGAGGTCACCCCCATTCTTCGCACGGGACACTCACTGTTCCGTCACTCCCACTGACACGCCTCTGCGCCCCATCACCAATACGGCTTGTCCACACAGTCCGACAGTCACGTGCGCTACGTATCGTAACCGTGTGGAGCGAGTCATTTTATGGCCCACTTGGGGCCTTCGTAAGTAAAAAAATGGTTCAGATGGCTCTGAGCACTATGGGACTTAACATCTATGGTCATCAGTCCCCTAGAACTTAGAACTACTTAAACCTAACTAACCTAAGGACATCACACACATCCATGCCCGAGGCAGGATTCGAACCTGCGACGCAGCAGTCGCGCGGTTTCGGACTGAGCGCCTAGAACCGCTCGGCCACCGTGGCCGGCGCCTTCGTAAGTAATGCGACACATTTTTTTCTCGGGAAGTTTCGATTAAAAATAAGCGGAATTTGTTGTGGGGCATCGTGGAACATTCCCGCTTTAGCCGTGTAACTTCGTGTAGTTCCGATAGGTGCCGGCCTTTGTGGCCGAGCGGTTCTAGGCGCTACAGTCTGGAACCACGCGACCCTTAAGTCGCAGGTTCGAATCCTGCCTCGGGCATGGGTGTGTGTGTGTGTGTGATGTCCTTAGGTTAGTTAGGTTTAAGTAGTTCTAAGTTCTAGGGGACTGATGACCTCAGAAGTTAAGTCCCATAGTGCTCAGAGCCATTTGAACCAGTTCTGATAGGTGGAGGCTCAATAGGCAGCCATCGAAATGGTGCCTGTAACGGAGTTCCATTCTGACAAGGGAACCTCCCCGTCGCACCCCCCTCAGATTTAGTTATAAGTTGGTACTGTGGATAGGCCTTGAAAAACTGGACACAGATCAATCGAGAAAACTGGAAGAAGTTGTGTGGAACTATGAAAAAAAAAAGCAAAATATACAAACTGAGTAGTCCATGCGCAAGATAGGCAACATCAAGGATAGTGTGAGCTCGGGTGCGCCATGGTCCCGTGAGCAGCTTCGGAACGAGAGGTCCTTGGTTCAAGTCTTCCCTCAAGTGAAAAGTTTACTTTCTTTATTTTCGCAAAGTTATGATCTGTCCATTCGTTCATTGACGTCTCTGTTAACTGTAATAAGTTGTGTTTTGCGACCGCACCGCACAACCGTGCGATTGTTATTGAAGCCGCGAGCTATATTTGCTGGATTCATATTGCCCACGGAATACATCTCACGTATTTAATGCAGTCTCGTCCAAAGTAGCGAACAGTCAACTGCCAGCCAGGGAGCCTCGTTAGCAGGAATACTCTCTCTTCCGTGCGCTGTAGTCGACTGACGTCGTGTGTTTCGATGTTTGTTTAGGTGTAGCGTCCCCATACTACGGCGCAGTTACCTCGCATCGGAAGGACGGACGGACAGATAATAATTGTCTGAAAATAAAAAATTAAACTTTTCACTCGAGGGAAGACTTGGACCAAGGTCCTCTCGTTCCGCAGCTGATTACGCTAACCACGAGACCACGGCGCTCCTGAACTCACACTACGCTTGATGTTGCCTATCTTGGACATGGACTACTCAGTTTGTATATTTTGCTTATTTTTTTCATAGTTTGACACAACTTCTTCCTGTTTTCTAGATTGATCTGTGTCCAATTTTTCAAGGCCTATCCACTGTGCCAACTTATAACTACATCTTAGGGGGGTGCGATGGGGAGGTTCCCTTGTGAGCATAGCGTTGTCATTTACTTTCTTCTGACGGAAAACCAGAGCATCGCAGATATTCTGAGCCGCTTGCAGAATGCCTGCAGAGACCTGGCGGTGAACAAAAGCACGGTGAGCCGTTGAGTGAGGCGTCTATCATCATCGCAACAAGGTCGTGCAAACCTGTCCGATCTCCAGCGTGCTGGCCGGCAGCACACAGCTCTGAGATTCAAGAAACGACTTCAGCTCGTTCGTAGGCACAAAAATGCAGACGAACATCTCGTTCTCCACGACAACGCAAGCCCTCACACAAGTCTACGCACCTGAGAGGAGACCGTAAAACTTCTATCGAATGTTCTTCCTCATCCTCTCTACAAGCTGATTCTCGCACTTTCCGACTTCATCTGTTTGGCTCAGTGAAGGATGTAATCCGCGGGAAGCAGTACGTGGATGATGGCGAGGCGTTGGCTCCGACGTTCACCACTGTACGACACATACTTCAGCAGATGACGTGATATGAATTGAGATGCGTAGAAAACTAGTTTTTGCTTTGAATGGAGCGCAGTTAACGCAGATTATATTCATCCAGTGTTTTATAATGAGAGCTCTTAGCGACATCCAACAAACTATAACCATAATTTCAGCCCTTTTCTAAACTTACTCTTGCTTACATGCTTAACGTCAAATATTTAACTCATTACCTCGTCTGTGTAATAATCAGACGTTTTAAGCTGTTATATACAAGGGAGTCTTATTTTTTTAAGGAGCGGGAGTTTATTGGTTTAAACTAAATGAAACCTTTCGAACATCTACATCTACGTCTACGTGGTTACTCTGCTATTCACAATCAAGTGCCTGGCAGAGGGTTCAATGAACCACCTTCAAACTGTGTCTCTACCGTTCCACTCTCGAACGGCACGCGGGAAAAACGAGCACTTAAATTTTTCCGTGCGAGCCCTGATTTCTCTTATTTTATCGTGATGATAATTTGTCCCTATGTAGGTGTGTGCCAACAGAATGTTTTCGCAATCGGAGGAGAAAACTGGTGATTGAAATTTCATGAGAAGATCCCGTCGCAACGATAAACGCCTTTGTTTTAGTGAATGCCACCCCCTGCACGTATCATGTCTGTGAGACTATCTCCCCTATTTCGCGATAATACAAAACGAGCCGCCCTTCTTTGTACTTTTTCGATGTCATCCGTCAGTCCCGCCTGATGCAGATCCCACACAGCACAGCAATACTCCAGAATAGGGCGGACGAGCGTGGTGTAAGCAGTCTCTTTAGTAGACCTGTTGCGCCTTCTAAGTGTTCTGCCAATGAATCGCAGTCTTTGGTTTGCTCTACCCACAGTATTATCTATGTGATCGTTCCAATTTAGGTTATTTGTAATTGTAATCCCTAAGTATTTAGTTGATTTTACAGCCTTCAGATTTGTGTGACTTATCGCGTAATCGAAATTTAGCCGATTTCTTTTAGTACTCGTGTGGATAACTTCGCACTTTTCTTTATTCAGGGTCAATGGCCACTTTTCGCAGCATACAGATATCTTATCTAAATCATTTTGCAAGTCGTTTTGATGATCTGACGACTTTACAGGACGGTAAATGACAGCATCATCTGCAAACAATCTAAGACGGCTACTCAGATTGTCTCCTATGTCGTTAATACAGATCAGGAACAATAGTGGGCTTATAACACTTCCTTGGGGAACGCCGGATATTACTTGTGTTTTAATCGATGACTTTCCGTCTGTTACTGTGACCTTTCTGACAGGAAATCACGAATGCAGTCGCACAACTGAGGCGATACTCCGTAGGCACGCAGTTTGGTTAGAAGACGCTTGAGAGGAACGGTGTCTAAAGCCTTCTGGAAATCTAAAAATATGGAATCAATTTGACGTCCCCTTATTACGGGCTGAGAGGAAAGCAGGCTGAAAGGGGAGTGCAGAGCGTGTTGCATTCCTGTGTGTACCGGGCGCGCGCGGCTTTGGGCGTGGCTGCGGAAGGCCGATGGGAGTTCATCGCATAGCATCGTCCCGCCAAACGTAACGCTACACCCGCAGCCGCGCCGGCGTCACCGACACCCAACACGGCCCGCCCGGCCGGACTTGTCTTACGGTGAGCGCATTTTTACGAGGCGCGGATCGGTTCCGCGTGTTGGCACCCGCTCCCCAGCACACTGAAACGTTCCTCTTTCGTCCGCTCTTCGCAGCTTCCACCGCGTCCCGAGAAGCAAAACTCGCGGCCGCCGGTGTGAATCCACGCATTCTTGGCGATGTGCGGCGCGCGAGGAGAAATCATGCGACCGACTGTCACGCTGTTGTAATTCGAAACGTTTATTAGCGGACCTGGATTAACTGTCTGCATTCCCATACAACTAAATGGCCAGTCTCCGTCTGACCCGAAGACAGTGTCAAAAACGTATCATGAGCCCAGATTTAATACCAAAACCCTGTAGTAATCCAACAACTTAGAGAAAAAATTTCGAAATGCGAGCACTGGACTGCAATATGTACACCACTAACAGTTCGCACACCGCCTCCAGCTCTCGCCGATACTCACCACAACAACAAAACAGGAATACAGATCGAAGTTAGTCGCGTAGAAGCACAAAGCATCATCGTCAGACTTATAAGAGGCAGTGAAACGAAATGGAGACATGTGCAAAAAAGTAAGTGAACAGCTTATTATTTAAAAAGTAATCGCCATAACTGTCAATAAATTTATCCCATTGTCAGATAAGACGGTCAGTGCCTGCACGTAAAATGTTTGCCGTTGCCTACGGAATAATGATTTTACCTGAGCGCGCATCCCTTCTCCCCGAAGAACATCCGCAGGGACGAATATCTTTGTTCAGAGTTTGAAAATCGTATGTGGAGAGATCGGGATTCCATGAAGGATGTGTAAGGTTACCCCAGCGAAACTTCCACAGTGTAGTCGAAACAACCCTGACAACATGTGGGCCGGCCGGCATTAGCCTGCAACAGAATGGTGCCATCCGTCAACAATCCCCGGCGTTTCGACTTGAGGCCGCCTACAGTTTTTTTAAGTATCCACATACCGCTGTGCGTTGATTGTGTCACTATACTCCGGAAAGTCAATTACCAGCGGGCCCTAGCATTACGACTTTCCCGGAGCTGACTGCAGCACTGTCGCTGGGAAGCCCTTACACATCCTCCAAACAGCCCCGATCTCTCTCCATGCAATTTCCGTATTTTTGGAGCGCTGAACAAAGACATTCGTGGCTGTCGATTGCCTCGGACGGAGATCTGCACGCCTGGGTACAATCATGGTTCCGTAGGCATCAGCGAACATTTATCCGTGAAGGCATTGACCATCTTTTCTCACAGTTGGATAAATGTTTAATAGTTATGGCGAGTTTACTTGCCTTTTTCCATGCGTCTTTTTTATATCAATGTCCCTTAAACGTATTGCATGAAAGAAAATTTAGTGACATGAATTAATTCTAGCAAAGTCCGTCACTTTTATCCCACATCACACCTCAGTGCTCTCCTCCAGGTCAACACTCGCCGAGAAAAACAACGCTAAGTAGAGCTTATCGCCCGCGCCCGAGAACGCATGTCGATTTCTGTCACTCTTCCGCACTGCACTCGGTAACTCGGGTGACCAAGAAGGATCACTTACTCCCGAATTCTGATATACACAACGAAAACACTACCTTCGCCCCAGAGACCACACCTCCGTTCCAGAAAGGCTGCCTGTCGACTCTCGATATGCGAGGTACAAATGGCTACACGAAATTTAGAATCTGGAGATGCAGATGTAAGTGAAAATAGTGCTGTAACTTCTATACGACCCAACACAAGATGAGCTTGAAAAGACTCTACAATTATTTTATGGGAGTAAACAAAAGTGAGTGGTCGACGTTTTCTGCATTTATAATCAATTACGCCGTTTTGTTAAAATCTGACGAAGTTTATTTCGTTGTTCCATGTTCGTAAATGGGAGAGTCCTTAGAAAATGTAGTCCATCAACAAAGGAGGTGGCTTACAGAACACTCGCTCGACCTATACTTACGTATTGCTCATCAGTGTGGGATCCGTACCAGGTCGGGTTGACAGAGGAGATAGAGAAGATCCAAAGAAGAGCGGCGCGTTTCGTCACAGGGTTATTTGGTAAGCGTGATAGCGTTACGGAGATACTTAGTAAACTGAAGTGGCAGACTCTGCAAAAGAGGCGCTCTGCATCGCGGTGTAGCTTGCTGTCCACGTTTCGAGAGGTATCGAATATATTGCATCCCCCTACTTATACCTCCCGAGAAGATCACGAATGTAAAATTAGAGAGATTCGAGCGCGCACGGAGGCTTTCCGGCAGTCGTTCTTCCCACGAACCATACGCGACTGGAACAGGAAAGGGAGGTAATGGCAGTGGCACGTAAAGTGCCCTCTGCCACACACCGTTGGGTGGCTTGCGGAGTGTAAATGTAAATGTAAACCTTGTCGGGATAGATAAAAATCCCGATCATACCTAAACACATAATTTAATCTATTCATTACGTGAATGTTTAAGTTATCAGGCTGTCTTCTAAGCTAGACTAAAATTAAAAATTCAACTTTTAGTCTGAAGAAAGCCAAGTTGGCAAACCTGCACTCATAAGACGTTACATAGAACATACACGAAATCACTAGCGAGTCACAAATTGAACATAGTTGTTATTCCGTGCATTTTACAGTATACAGGCATTTTTATGGCTGCATTCGTCCTCGGATAACGAAACTATTGAAAGCTTAAGTTGGAACTGAAAACCAAATTTAGTAAGAATAGTTAAGTTTTACGTTATTATTGGTTAAAAACAGTCTTGGTTGCAATTTTAGTTTTTTATTTTTCAACGACGCGTTTCGCCTGATTTCGGCAGCTTCAGGTTATCTACATAGAAAACAGAGAACAAATACATCTATTTAAGAATCGCGATCGCGTTGTGCAGACTTGGATAACCTATAAGCATGTATAAACAGATCAACTATTGAAAGAGCAAATACCTTAATTTGGTATTTCTTAGAAGAATCCTTTTGTCAGTGTAGCCAAAGGGCATCGTCGAATATATCAGGCCAACATCGCCTTCGTTAATCTCAGTAAAAACTAGAAATATAAAATAGTAAAATCATTGCACCAAGATCTGCATAACGCGTTCCCGTTCACAGGAGCGAGTAACAGAGTAAGATGGGGGCTCAGGTAGTAAGCATAATGCACCACAGCGTCGTGTGCTAGTACTGCAGCCTAATACAGAATCACCTCAATAGGTGGCGCTGCGACGCAGCAGCGATAAGAATGAGAGATCGTAAACTGGATATACATACCCACTAAAACTTTATAAATGTAATGCTCATAAAACATTGATAAGATGGCATTACTAGGGGCAACACCTCTGCAATAACTTATCCTAAAAGTTTGACGAAGTAAAATATAAATGAAGGCGGTAAATTTAAAATAAGAAAACAAGGTGTGTAATACAACACACAGATGCAGTACATAAACAAATTTTTCGTATCATATACCACTAGAACGAGACCATTAAAAACACAGGACCGTAATTTCAGATGAAGAGGCCAACCATATAATATTCAATACTACGCCATTCGGAGGTAGAACTTCTAGCAAGAAAACTTTTTTTATAAAATACAAGTAAAATTATTGGGCTTAAAAACACACACCAGCGTGGAAGACGGACGTTATGCGGGTAAAATTCCCCCCCCCCCCTCCCTCTTTTTTTATTGCTACACTGAAATGTGTAAAATGCGTCATCATTTAAAGCGACAAACTCGCAAGTATCCTATTTGACTCAAAAAAACCCTAATGGCTTGGCTAGGAAGACGACATAAGACCAGAGAGGAACAGGGCTCATATTTAGGCATATCTTAATAAACAAAGATAATCGTAATGCTCACTGTACTGCATGCCTCTCATGTTGTGTGTGTGTGTGTCACAGAGGTGAAAAGGACGTTAGTAAAACAGCACCTTACAAAAGCCAGAGTTTATTCTGTTTAGGAGGGTCAAGTTCGCAAAAAAAAAAGAAAAGATCAAGTGTGTGTGTGTGTGTGTGTGTGTGTGTGTGTGTGTGTGTGTGTGTGTGTGTGTGTGTGTGTGTGTGCAGTGCAATGTTTGTGTTGGACGATGATGGTGGTGATGGTGATGATGATGATGATGATGACGAGAGAAGGGAGAAGATGAAGCCCGGGTCCGGCACATCGGCTACTCCTCGCGAATAGCACGGAGGGGCCATCAAGCTTAACGTCACGTCACCATTGGCAGTGTAACACACATCATGCAGGTAAACGCCAAACGACGCCTCGCTTGGTGTAAGCAGCGAAAACATTGGACGATTGAACAGTGAAAAAACGTTGTATGGAGTGACGAATCACGTTACAAAATGTGGCAATCCCATGGCAGGGTGTGGGTATGGTGAATGCCCGGTGAACGTCATCTACCAGCATGTGTAGTGCCAACAGTAAAATTCGGAGGCGGAGGTGTTATAGTGAGGTCGTGTTTCTTGTTGTTTTGCGTGGCACTATCACAGCACAGCCTACATTGATGTTTTAAGCACCTTCTTGCTTCCCACTGTTGAAGAGCAATTCGGGGAAAGCGGCTGCATCTTTCAACACGATCGAGCACCTGTTCATAATGCACAGCCTGTGTCGGAGTGGTTACACGACAATAACATCCCTGCAATGGACTGGCCTGCATAAAGTCCTGACTTCAGTCCTATAGAACACCTTTGCGATGTGTGGAACGCCTACTTCGTGCCAGTACTCACCGACCGACATCGATACCTCTCCTCAGTGCAGTACTTCGTGAATAATGGGCTGCCATTCCCCAAGAAACCTTCCAGCACCTGATTGAACGTATGCCTGCGAGAGTCGAAGCAGTCATCAAGGCTAAGGTGGGGCCATACCGTATTGAATTCCAGCATTACCGATGGAGGGCGCCACGAACTTGTAAGTCATTCTCAGCCAGGTGTCCGGATACCTTTGATCACATGGTGTAGAAACGTGAATCTGTCTCCTTTCTTCCGTTCTTCTGAACAGAACGCTGGTAGCGGAAGTTTTCGGCCGCCTTAGTTTATGACTTTTAATTGAGGTCTTGTTAGAAAAAAATGGTTCAAATGGCTCTGAGCACTACGGGACTTAACATCTATGGTCATCAGTCTCCTAGAACTTAGGACTACTTAAACCTAACTAACCTAAGTACATCACACGACACCCAGTCATCACGAGGCAGAGAAAATCCCTGATCCCGCCGGGAATCGAACCCGGGAACCCGGGCGCGGGAAGCGAGAACGCTACCGCACGACCACGAGCTGCGGACTCTTGTTAGAAGCTTGCCCCATATGAAGTACTGAATTGTATTTGCAACAGCACAATAGATACTACAGCCCGTAGGAAACATGTCACAGTTGTTCGACTGGTCATAACAAGAATAATGGTGTATCTGACCTAGAGGCAGATGCAATTGTTTCGTTCTGCGCTTTGTGTAACTAGGCCAGCATAACATTACCTCACAGTCGTCCGAATGATGTAAAGCGAATACAGCGCTTACAGTATAACAGCGAGCGGAAAGTCCCAGCGCTCACAACTACTAGACCAGGGACACAGAAGAGACTGGGTCGGACAAGGCCGGGGTCATGACCACGAACACCATCTGGAGGCGAGTGGTTTCGCAATGGCAGCTGACGCACAGGTGGTGTCTGCTCATAGAGCCAAGGATGTGTGTTGCGCTCATCGCCCCTGATTCAGCATCTAACAAACAGCGTCTCACCAGGCATCGCCTACGTTACAGATTGATGTGAGAAAGGCCAGAGATCTTGTCAAATGATATGCCGGAGTCAGTCGCTCAGTTGATTGAAGTTTGTCCCGACCGTTTCGGCTCTGCAACTAAAGATATACAGTGGTGTTGACAAGCGAGAGGGAAATTTATTATTATTTATTTCAATATTTTAAACATAGCTGCACAACAGCAACGGTTCCACGTAATAAAATTATAAACAGCCGACCAGTTGCAATGGATAAAGAATTCTGTACCTAGGTTTCGACAAATATAAATTTGTCTTCTTCAGAAGGTAGCCTAATGACAATGAACATCATTGCTTACATTAGAAAAGTATGAAACTTAAGCCAAGAATAAATTTTAACACAAATTAGAGAACTCTTGCATTACAGAAATATGATAACGACGACTGGTACTTACAATTTTACATTAGTAAGGACTAATGTACCATCGCTGTTTTTACAAATGTCGGCATAGATCCATTTGTCAAAAATGAAATATAGCCCTAGAATTAGGGTTTGTCACGTAAATATAAAATAGCTCACGGATCTTGAAGAGCTCACAACCGACTGAGTGTAATCGGCGAGCGTAGTTACTCTGAAACCAGGGCAGGTGGCGCTCGTGGCGAGAAACATGTGCCAATTGGCGTACAAAGGCAACGTGTAAATTATCAGTATTAATAACGCCCTTAGGTAAAGTAACAATAAAAAAGGAAGGCAATTAACATTCCCGTTATAACAGTATGGGAGCATTGGTACAAATAATGTCGTTATACATCAAAAAAGCAGGTGGCGCTTACACCGAGAAAATTACGCCCAGTGGCATGTAAAGCCAAAATATAAAAAATTACATTACTATATCAGTGAAGCCCACAAACGGTATATATGTCAGAACTTTAAAATTGACAATAACGGCTCTTGTCAGGAAATTTTAGAGCCAGACAAAATCACATAAGGGCCGATGTAGTAGCAAACATACATCGTGAGAAAACCACCATTATTTTATTATTTATTTATCATGTTCTGTGGGACAATGGAAGCCGAAGTTATTTCTTCATCGTTTGTTGTTGTTGTTGTTGTTGTTGTGGTCTTCAGTCCTCAGACTGGTTTGATACAGCTCTCCATGCTACTCTATCCTGTGCAAGCTTCTTCATCTCCCAGTACCTACTGTAACCTATATCCTTCTGAATCTGCTTAGTGTATTCATCTCTTGGTCTCCCTCTACAATTTTTACCCTCCACGCTGCCCTCCAATACTAAACTGGTGATCCCTTGATGCCTCAGAACATGTCCTAACAACCGATACCTTCTTCTAGTTTCTTCATGGTATGAACCGGTGTGTAGTTTACAGAACGATGATTAGAAAATTTATAAAGAAAACACACTAAAGAACTAACACACTTGCACACTTGCAGATAGACGGCGCGCTAAACGGAAGGGGCTGCTAGCTAAATACCGAAATCCGATCTTCACCGAGGATGTAGAGCATATACTATTACCACCAACTTTCAAATCGTGCAATGATCACCATTCAAAGATAAGGGGAATTAGAGCTCGTACTGAGGCGTCCAGACAGTCGTTTTTCCCTCGCTCGATCCGCGAATGGGGCGGGTGGCGGGGGGGGGGGGGGGGGGGGGGGGAATATGACGTTACCGCGATTTGTGCCCTCCGCCACACACCGCTTCGTGGCTAGCGGAGTATATATGTAGATGTATATGTAAAACACGAAAAATTAACTGTGAGAGAGTATACGAATGTGCTCAACTACTGCAAGGTACGCCAGTGTATAACAAAAAATAGTGCCACAAAGAAACCTTTTGGTTTGGATTAGAAGACATAGTGTTTACCACTCATAACTTTTAGTTCTGCTGGAAGTCTATTGAAAGTAAAACCTACTGCAATATGCGCACATTTCTGTATATTTCTTAAAGAAGAGTCATCAAAAGCATGTATTTTTCCACTCTAGTGTGATTGTTGCATTTCCTTCTTAATGAGTATATATATATATATATAAATCCCGTGGTGGAGTAAATATAGAGAGATGGCAGAGTTAGAATTCAGGGACATCTGAACAATAGCGTACACCTAGTTTGCGAACTGACACTGCAGATCTGCCTGACCGTCCTGTTTTCGGTTTAAAAAAATTCTTTGTGAGCGCACAGTGCTGCTTCAAAATAGACTCTTAAGACAGAAATTAAAAAAAAAAGGACGCACCAGGAAAGATCTATCCGAATGGGACGGAAATCAATGGGTGTGATGTACGTGTACAGACAAACAAATTGTTATAATTTCAGAAAAATTGGATGATTTATTCAGAAGAAAAGCTTCACAAACTGAGCAAGTCAGTAACGTGTTGGTCCACCTCTGACCCTTATGCAAGCGCCGGCCGCCGTGGCCGAGCGCTTCTAGGCGCTTCAGTCAGGAACCGCGCGACTGCTACGGTCGCAGGTTCGAATCCTACCACGGGCATGGGTATGTGTGATGTGCTTAGGTCAGTTAGGTTTAGAGTAGTTCTAAGTCCTAGGGGACTGATGACCTCAGATGAAAAGTACCATAGTGCTCAGAGCCATTTGAACCTTATGCAAGCAGTTATTCGGCCTGGCCTTGTTTGATAAAGTTGTTGGATGTCCTTCGGAGGAATACCTTACCAAATTCTGTCCAATTGTCGCGATAGATCATCAGAATCCCCAGAGGGTTGGAGCGCCCTGTTCATAATGTTCCAAATGTTCTCAAGACCCGGCGACCTTGCTGACCAAGGGAGGGTTTGGCAAGCACGAAGACAAACAGTACGAGCCCACACCTTGTGCGGACGGGCAATGTCCTGCTGCATTGTAAATCCAGGATTTCTTGCCATGAAGGGCAACAAAACGGGCCGTGAGGGTGCTATGAAAAGAAATGGCACCTCGGACGATCACTCCTGGTTGTCGGACCGTATGGCCGGCGACAGTCAGGTGGTACCCCACCGCTGTCCAGGGCGTCTCCAGACACGTCTTCAGCCTGGAATCTCATTGACTGGACTAGAATTGTCTTCAGTTATGAATACCGTTTCGAACTGAGCCCCAGTCACTAGCGAAGATATGTCTGGAAACGCTCTGCACCAATGCGTTGTTGACTTGCTCAATTTCTGAAGCTCTTTCTTTTGAATAAATGATCCAGTTTTTTTCTGAAATTATCTTCGTTTGTTTATCTGTACACTTACATGACATCTATCGATTTACGTCCCATTCGGATAATTACTTCGTTGGTACGGCGGTTTTTTTTATCATCTTGGAGTATATCATATCACAACTTTACAGGTAGAATAATTTAAAAATTCTATGTCTAAGATAAATAAATTAATTTTGTCTTATACCCGGCGGAATTCTGCTGCTGGTGCTAAAAATGATTCATGACAGCAGCTGTTGTGGTTCAGTGTGATTTACCATTGTAATAATTACTCAGAATATCATATGTACGCAACATATGGGCTGGCGAAAGACGTGGGGGGGGGGGGGGGGGAGAGGAGATCGTGCCACCACTTCCCGCTAGAGTGTAATGCTATCACGCCGTCCGGTTGGCGTTTATCTTGTGAGCTTCGTCCGCCAACTATGATGCGTTTCAGTATTGTGGCGATTCCTAGCGTGTTAGGCCTATAACAATAGCGCCACGCTGCCACTGAATGAGCAAGTGCTGTAAAGAAGGAAGCAAACCGCTGCCGACTGCAGCGCTTCTCTTGTCACGAACTTTATTTTAGGACGCAGAGCCAGGAAGAGTTAAGTCATATTATAGCATAAGTACTGAAAGTAGGACGTTCCCTTAGTCACAGATGACGGCACCATGTCGCCTTTCTTCCACGTGCTCGACGCGTCAACTCCAGACGGACTTTTCCTACAGGTGGCGGACTGGACAGTGAAAGTGGATGGCCTTGTCACCGTCTCCAGAGGGAGAAAGCGCCTGTGTTTTTATGATACAATGAAACATCCTTGACGGCGCAGCGCCCGTGAACATCACTGTAGTCGATAGCGTATCTAAATTATACCCCATGCAGGTGACCTTCAGAGTCGCGTCCACTAAGGCGGCGCGACATGCTACGCTGACCAGCTCGTACAAATATTAAAGAAGAGTGTGCTAGCCCTCACACGTGGGCAGGTTGCCGTCATTTTCCAAAGCAGTGGTGATATTGGAAGTAAACGAGTGCCTTTTTTTTTTTGAGACGGTCACATGTATGTGCTGTGGGAGACCTGTTGCATTAAAGTATGACATATTTATATTGTAGAGTGTGGAGACGACCGCCACCATTAATATTTGTTAAAATAATTTATTTTCGCACACAGTCATATATATATAACGCGGGGACTTCGGAAAGCATTTTGCACATGTCTCCCCACGCTAAGAACATTGCGCAACAAGAGTGGCGCATTGTGATGATCTAGGTTCCCTGCAGACACGGTTCTGCTGCGTCGCATCACAGTGTCCGAATAAAATGGTGTGACAGCGAGAAACGTACTCCACAGTTGAACTATAAGGGAAGTAGGATTCTTGTGAGCAAAACGTCTAAATAGCGTGCAGATGTCAGCGTGAAATTACGGCTATGTATGGAGCAGGTGCAAGGTTGCGTCCAGCCGTAGTGAAATGCTGCCAACAATTTGACCAAGGCAGTACTTACGTGGGCGATGCTGATTGGAATTTCCATCGACATCGACCACAGACGACAATTTTTATTAAAAATGAAATGCCTCCAGTTGTACTTAAGATTTTATATTTACTTCGCTACTAGTTTCGACGTTGCGTCAACGCCACCTTCAGGCCCGCGACACTTTGATGAAATCAGTTGTGTGGCTCAGTCTAGCAGTCCGCGGTGAGACCAAAATGTGCTGCACATGAAGATGGCGTTCACGCAACGTCGAAACTAGTAGCGAAGTAAATATAAAATCTTAAGTACAGCTGGAGCAATTTCATTTTTAATAAAACTTATACCAGCTGTGTCCCACCTTCATCCAGTTTAAATATGGATGAGCGAAGACAGACGACAATGTCCAGGCAATGGTGGGACTATTCGCAGCAGTCACACATTTGCCAACGACGAGGGCGCTCCCACAGCGGTTCTTGGATGGCTCCGTGATGAAGGAGCAGATGTATAACGCCGAGGAATTGAAAAATTGCATAAATTGTAAGTAGGCTGTTTAGGTTTTTATGTTGGTAACGTCAAGTGGCGCTCTGTATGAAAATCACTGGCTGTGCTGTGTGCAGTCTGTGGCTGGCTGGCGTTATTGGAATATTCCCTATTGTAGTGTTGGGCAGTTAGATGTGAACAGAGCGTAGCGTTGCGCAGTGGCAGGTTAACCGCCAGCGGTGGTGGATGTGGGATGAGAGATGGCAGAGTTTTGAGAGCGGACGATCTGGACGTGTGTCCATCAGAAAAACGAAATTTGTAAGACTGGATGTCATGAACTGAGTGTGTTTCTCCTGAACCGATCGATTCCATATTCATATGTCTTGGGGTCCCAAGCTCGCGTCTTGCATTCTCAGCCTACGCGAGCAGCAATATTGTGGAACGATAAAGTTCAGTTGTATCAGGCCACGATCCTGCCACCGTCTAATACCGAGACGTGAATTCTTACACAAGGCGTAATGCGATCGTTTCACAAACAAGCGCCGGCCGGGGTGGCCCAGCGGCTCTAGGCGCTTCAGTCTGGAACCGCGCGACCGCTACGGTCGCAAGTTCGAATCCTGCCTCGGGCATGGATGTGTGTGATGTCCCTAGGTTAGTTAGGTTTAAGTAGTTATAAGTTCTAAAGGGCACGATGACCTCAGAAGTTAAGTCCCATTAGTTGGTTCAAATGGCTCTGAGCACTATGGGACTCAACTGCTGAGGTCATTATTCCCCTAGAACTTAGAACTAGTTAAACCTAACTAACCTAAGGACATCACAAACATCCATGCCCGAGGCAGGATTGGAACCTGCGACCGTAGCGGTCTTGCGGTTCCTGACTGCAGCGCCTTTAACCGCACGGCCACTTCGGCCGGCTAAGTCCCATTAGTGCTCAGAGCCATTTGAACCATTTTGAACAAACAAGCAACAGTCAAAGGAGACCCCTAACTAACAAAATCTAGATTGCGTCACTGCTACGTGCCTTTTGTGGCTGTACTGAAATGATAATCATTTGCACATCGAAGCATATAGTACACGTCATACCAATATTGAGTTAGCTCCATGTTGTCTTCATGCAGCTGCAATCTTACTGGCCAGCAGTCTATATGTACTGGTTTCCTGTCAGTAGGCATGTGAAGATCTAGTAGTCGACCACAATATTATTGCACTTTGGTGAAGGCTATTCGGTCGGCTAATCGGGATTGATGGTATGCGTTTTCCTTAGTCACTCCTGTGCTTGTTTACTGTGGTTCCGGTAGCGGGCAAGTGCAATAATATCGTAGTTGATTGAGTTATACTGCTTTTCACGCATCAGTGATGTGTAGAAACCATATCATGACGAATGCAGGTTCCCTATTCTTAAGTTTATTGCACTAGCTGATACACACACACACACACACACACACACACACACACACACAGGAGCGCTGATGCGGAAGAAGGATATCCACAGCGGGAGCCTTGTGCGTGTGCCTTCGTAAAATAAGAGCAATTACGCTTGCCAGCAGCAGACGTCCGCCGGTGGAGAGCGGTCCTGCTGGTCCGTATCTGATGGCCGCTAACGGGCACGTCTTTCTCCGAGCGTGACCGAGCCGCTGCCCGCTGCGCCGTCCGCCGTAAATTCGCTTTCACCGCGCCGAGCCGCTGTCCCAGCGCTAGGCGGCCGCGCACCGCTTGAGGACGAGCGCGCGGTAGGGACTTCCCCCTCCCGCACCGCCAGGCGCACCAACTGCTCGCCGGGGTGGTCGCCTCGTCACAACAGACTCGCCCTTCTGTGTGCACTTGCCCAGTCTAGATACTCTCTATGAAAATGTAATAAAATAGTCACAGATAGGGAAAGAGCTCTAGGCAACAGATTGGTTCAAATGGCTCTGAGCACTATGGGACTTAACTTCTTATAAGGTCATCAGTCCCCTAGAACTTAGAACTACTGAAACCTAACTAACCTAAGGACATCACACACATCCATGCCCGAGGCAGGATTCGAACCTGCAACCGTAGCGGTCGCGCGGTTCCAGACTGTAGCGCCTAGAACCGCTCGGCCACCCCGGCCGGCCTAGGAAACAGAACTTGATGCCTGTCTCAAGCGGTATAATTAAGATTTGTTCCACCTCCGTGGGGCAAGACACTCGTGCGACTCATCCTGGAACATTGCTCAAGTGTATGTGAGCCATGCCAAACGTGGAAGTATATAAAGAAGGGTGCCGCGACTGGTCACACCTTTTTTTTTTTTTTTTTTACCTAACGCATAGCGTCACGGGGACGCTGGAAAACCTGAACTGCCAGACGCTTCAACCTAAGACGCCAGCTATTGCGTGACAACTTCCTTTTCGAGTTTCAAGAACCAGCATTGAGGAATCTTTGAATATACTTCCTACAACCACGCTCCCGTAGGGACTGCGAAGAGAAGATCTGACTAATTACAACGCGTTCCTTTTGCGAATGGAACAGAAGAAAGTCCTAACATGTAGAACTTCCGGAAAAACCATCTGCCGTTTGCAGATTCATCATCATCAGTTTTCTGCTATATTAGCAGGTCCTTTGCCTCTTCATTTTCTGTGATCCATTGCTTCCTTCTTAAGGCTGCTGTATGTTGTACCGTTTATCACGTCATCTAGTATCTGAAATCTCTTCCTTCCTCGCTTCCTTTTCCCTCCTATATAACCTTCTAAAACTGTTTTTATCAGTCCATTATTCTTTCTTAAAATATGCCCAATCCAATTTCTTTTTCTTATTTATATTACATCTAGTAACTGTCTTTTCTCTCCCACTCTTCTCACTACCTCTTCATTTTTTTACTTTGTCCATCCAACTTATTCTTTCCATCCTCCGCCATGTCCACATCTCAAAACCTCCAGCCTTTCTCTGTCTTTCTCCCTCAAAGTCCATGTTTCAGCGCCATACAGAAGAACACTCCATACAAGACATTTTATGAGTCTCTTCCTTAGTTCTCTGTCCAGACCGCTGCAGAAAATTCTCCTTTTTTTTATAAAATACCTATTTTTGCCATTGCTATCCATGTTTTAATTTCTGTGGTGCACTTCCAGTCGGGGTCTATTCTGCTTCCAAGATACTTAAAATTTTGCACCTGTTCTAATATTTCTCCATTCACTATAATTTTTATTTGTTTATTTCCTCGTAGTGACAATACTTTTGTTCTCTTTGTATTAATTTTCATTCCATAATTTTTTTCCGTTAGCTTCAATGGTGTCCACCAAATCCTGTAATTCCTTTTCCCCTGTAGCTAGAAGGACCATGTCATCCGCAAACCTCAAACACCCTACTCTTCTTCCTGTAATTTCTACTCCTTTGTCATCTAATGGGTACATTCCGTCAAAATGTCGAATCCTTGCTGCTTCGCGACCTGTAAATATTTGTTCAAGGACGTCTGCACTTAAAATGTTTAATAGGTACGGATGTATAGCCTATCGTCAGTGGCACCTGTTACAGAGGACAACAAGTAATTCTATGTAAATTGATATCTACAACGTGTCAGTTATGTACATAACAGCACAAACATAAGTCTAGTTGCATTATGTATCTCTTCAAAGCCATTTATGTCAGTTATAAATTCATTGATACTGTCAACTTGATATTCATTTAAAAAGCAAACAACTATGTGGATACCTAGAAACCAATTACAACCATGTCTATGGTTCAAATGGCTCTGAGCACTGTGGGACTTAACTTCTGAGGTCATCAGTCCTCTAGAACTTAGAACTAATTAAACCTAACTAACCTAAGGGCATCACACACATCCATGCCCGAGGCAGGATTCTAACCTGCGACCGTAGCGGTCGCGCGGCTCCAGACTGAAGCGCCTAGAACCGCTCGGCCACCACGGCCGGCCAACCATGTCTATGTTAACACGTTAGTATATGTATGTCCTACCTCACAGTGCACATATGTATGTTACTGCTGTCACTTATTGGGCAGTGACAATTAACATATCTATTTTTGTATATATTTCATACTATTTCTGTATTCGAAGCTTACATACTAATTGTCCAAATATGGTATATTCCGTATACGAATACATGATCACAGATGCGTATCAATATGGTCCCAGAAATAACAACAACCCTGTACAGTAGACTCTTTGGCCTATCTGTCAGTTCCATGTTTGCTTTATATGACAGTTATGTCAAATGTGACCAAGAAATGTCACCGTCTAAGAACTGACAGCAGTAACGTACACGACAACATGTGTACTGTGCGGTAGAATGGCTTCCATATCCTAACATATTAACAGTTGGGTTCGAAACAAAAGAAGATTAGCATTTAAAGTCCCGTCAACAACGTGGTCATTAGAAATCCAAATTTGGATGGTCGGACGGAAACCTGAACCGCCGTTTTCTTGAAACCGCATTCCGTATGTTAACTACTGCGGCACCTTACTCGGTTTGACGCATTGAGAGTTGCAATTTAGCTGGGATCTAGGAAGTGCAGCGGCTTCAGGAGGAAAAGTGCATATATAATTGATTCAGCAGGAAATCGGGGAAAGAAGCCCTTGGAGGGAGGAGAGAGAGAGAGAGAGAGAGAGAGAGAGAGAGAGAGAGAGAGAGAGAGAGAGAGAGAGAGAGGAGGGAGGGAGGGGGAGGGGGGAGGAGGAGGGAGGGAGAGGGGATCTGCGTGACATAACGTGTGCGCTTGCCTAGAGCCGCGTGACGCTTTCTCCAGCTCGGACGAAAGTGAAATGACGCCGGAAACAAAGAAGTGTGCCGTGGACAGGCAGCTCTCAGGTTTCTGTGTCTGCCGCTCTGTTTACCGACTTCCGAGTTCCCTGTCGACGCAGACACGCTTTCGAGGTTACCGAATGGCGTCTTAGCTCAATAACATAAAAGTGTTCCGGTAATGACGCTTTCGGACGTCAGCGAAACCGTTTTTTGCTTCAGGATTCGTATCAAAACATTAGTACAGTATGACAGAGTTGACGCCGTAATACACCACAGCCGTAATACACCACAGCACGTGTATTTGGCAAGATCTGAGTTAAAGATTCGCTCCGCTCATTCGGATTTACATTAAATGTATTCGCAATTGCAGGTACGGACAACTATCAGCTATAGAATGGAAGGACTAAAATGAAACGGGGACTCGAACCCGTATCTCACGCGTAACGCGAACAGGTCGCCTAACAATTTGCCTATTCGTGCACTATTCACTGCCAGACACAAATTTCTATATGTCGTCAACTATGTGTCTACAACCTGTACTCGTATATCCGTTATGTATATTCCCATACGGGTGAGACATTGCTTGAAAGTCGATTGCCCGATATCGGCGGATAAAAATATGTTGCAGTGCCTGTGTTATTCCGAATTACGACGCAAAGTTCCTTTTGGATATGCAAGCATACTACACATCCAAAGGAACTTTGCATCGTAATTCCGAATAACACAGGCACTGAAACAGTGCATTCCGATTTACGTTTTCCTTCTCTTTTCTGAGGTGAATTGTGTAGATGCCGGGATGGTTCAAATGGCTCTGAGCACTATGGGACTTAAAACATCTGAGGTTATCAGTCCCCTATAACTTAGAACTACTTAAAGCTAACTAACCTAAGGACATCACACACATCCATGCCCGAGGCAGGATTCGAACCTGCGACCGTAGCGGTCGCGCGGTTCCAGGCTGTAGCGCCTAGAACCGCTCGGCCACTCCGGCTGGCATGCCGGGATGTTTCCAGACCAAACACACCATCAGTGCCATGCACAGCCCTACTTTTGCCATGCACAGCCCTACTTTTGAAATGCTAATTGCACGATCACGTAAGAGACACGAAAGACAGAAAGGATAGGTAATGGGAAATCTTTTCTTCCGCAATTAGCCACATATTCGTGACAGTGTGTGAGAATGTAGCTGTTTAATGTAGGTGATTGTGATGAGTGCGTGTAGAATGTATTCTTGCGTCATGTGTTGTTCATGACAGATGGTTCAAATGGTTCTGAGCACTATGCGACTTAACTTCTGAGGTCATCCGTCGCCTTGAACTTAGAACTAATTAAACCTAACTAACCTAAGGGCATCACACACATCCATGCAGGATTCGAACCTGCGACCGTACCGGTCGCTCGGTTCCAGACTGTAGCGCCTAGAACCGCACGGCCACCCCGGCAGGCTGTTCATGACAAGGGAGACAGCCTATGCAGCATTTCTTATTTCCTCTTCATCGGTCCTCTGACCGATTTTGATAAGGTCCGCGACGAATTTCTCTTCTATACCAGCCTCCTCGTCTCAGAGTAGCACTGACACGTAACGTCCTCAGTTATCATTTTTGCTATACCTGGTGTCTTTCCTAAGAATCATCAGGGGCATTTTCTCTAGTGTGTCGGCAGCTACTTGCAGTTTCGTTTTTGCAACGTGTAGCTGCAGTCAGTCCAAACAAATGCTGCTCGCGTCGTCTTTCATGCGACGTCCAGTGTCGACGGAAAGCAGCGGTTTGTTTTCCGTTACAAACAAAATGATTACTAATGCGCAATTTTACGTACTTAGTTGATAGAGCGGTCTCAGATTACTGCAGTGCGATATTCGTTTCAGCGACATATATTTAGAGGGACAGTAAAGCACGAAGGATAACCAGTATTCCAGCGCGACGTCACCGCCCTGGCCCGTGCTGACTGCTACCGCCATGCTCAGTCGCTGCTCGAGTACTGATTATTCTTCGTGTTTTACTCTCCCTGTTAATATATGTCCAGGAAACGAATATCGCCCCATATTAATTTGGTATCGGTCTATCAAATGGGCATGACAAATACACTTTCAAAATGATCTTGTTTGTAAAGGGAAACAAAGCAACGCTTTTCTCTGACGCTGGGCGTAGCACGAAAGACGTATGGGGACTACTTGTTTGTGATGACTCCAGCTACACATTTCAAAAATGAAATTTCAAATACCAGTTGAAACACTAGAAAAAATGCGTGTGACGGCTCGTAGAAGAGACAGCCTGTATATTCTGGTCTATGTCTCCCACACGCCTCCATCCACGGATGTCAATATTACTAAACAGGTAGCCCGGTTCATGGATGGTGGTTCGTAGTTCCAGTTGAGGTTGCCTAACTGACGACATCCGCAGTCAACAAACATTTGATTTTGAATATTACGCGTAATTCTTGACAGAATTTAAAAATTTAAAACGCTGTCATAAACTACTCATTACGAGGTATAATCCTACGTTAAAGGTTTAACACAATAAGACAAATTTGCTTTTCTTTTATTGTAAATCCAATCACGTACCACAAAGTTTATCAATCACGTTATTATTTTCGGTCGACGATGACCATCTTCAGACCTGAGTTTGAACAAATTAAATTATTGCTTGATAACTTTTGAATACACTGTGGGAGCATACAGTAATCAATGTTATTACTAATAGTTACTATTAAAATCAGTCTTGATCACAAATTCATTTATTCTGGTAACGGGTTTCGACCACGCCTGTGGTCATCTTCAGACCAAAATGCTGTATGAGCAGGAGCCTCCTTCTGGTGGTAAATCACTGCTCATACAGCATTTTGGTCTGAAGATGACCACAGGCGTGGTCGAAACCTGTTACCAGAATAAATGAATTTGTGATCAAGACTGATTTTCAACAGTAACTAACTGCTTGATAGCTGGGCAACCCCACTGCGACTATGTCGCGACTCGTACATAAGACAAATATTGCAGTTAGAAACATTGTGCATGAGCACGCTTAGTGCTTACAATAAACTTTACATATAATTCCAATCCTTTAGCAAATTATTTTCTCGTTGACAGTACACAAAATGATGAAAGGAAAAACACTTATCGCTTATTACCATTTTCGCTGTTCGTGCAGTAAAACTAAGGTATCAGGCACGACGATTGATTACCTGTTTGCTACGAATTTTTCATTCGCAATGCATTTTGCAGATCGTATCCACATTTACTACTGAACGTACCTGCAAGATTCTATCAATGTACGATACATAGTTCAGGAGATATGATGTAAAAATTTAGCTGTGTGAAAAAGCTGCTATTGCTTGAAACGGAAAGGAAATTAGAATATACTCGTCCAGTGTTTGAGAATAAGAGCACTTAGCGACTTCCAGCAAACTTTGAACATAATTTCAAATCTTTTTAAATTTTTTCTCGCTTACATGCTTAACGTCACAACCGGCTTTTGCTTTCGTTTCCATTGATTGTTCTCCACACCTAGAACGTTGTACCGTTTCTTTAGCCAGAATCTCAATGACAGAGCAAGAGGTACCGCCATCTGTTCAAATGGCTCTGAGCACTACGGGACTTAACTTCTGAGGTCATCAGTCCCCTAGAACTTAGAACTGCTTAAACCTAACTAACCGAAGGACATCACACACATCCATGCCCGAGGCAGGATTCGAACCTGCGACCGTAGCGGTCGCGCGGTTCCAGACTGAAGCGCCTTTAACCGCTTGGCCACACCGGCCGGCCCGCCATCTGCTGTGCAACACATTACAATCAAGTTTCACACAACAAATTTTGAAAAGACGTGCGGCACAGTTCGGGGATAAGCCCTGAGAAAGACTCAAGTGTACGCGTGGCGCAAACAGCTTCTACGAGAACCAGAAACAGTTGAGAACGCAGCTCGCCGTCGTCACTCGGGGATTAGCATTAATGAGAAGACTATCTGAATTATTACGCAGTATTTGGAAGACAACAGCCAAATAACACTTCCTCAAATTGTTACTGAGGTTGACACAAGCTACGGTAGTATTCGGGCGATTATTACTGTCAACCTAGGATTTCGGAAAGTGTCCGTAAGGTGGGTGCCTCTTCTTCTCACTGCAGAGCACAGAAAATTCAGGAATTGTTCCGGACCACACTAGAACGTGACCCCTACAGTCTGGACTTACCGCCTTGCGATTTTCATTTGTTTGGACCAGTAAATAAAGTAGGCGGAGGATACAGATTTGATGACGACGGTACTGTCGAAGTGTTCGTACGCAACTGGCTGCTGTCGCAGTCACGTTCATTTTACGAAAACTGAAACTTGAAACTTGCTATCAGCCAGAAAAAACTTCCTATCCGCCAGAAAAAATGTGTTTCCCGTTCAGGAGACCTATATACAGGGTGTTACAAAAAGGTACGGCCGAACATTCAGGAAACATTCCCCACACACAAATAAAGAAAAGATGTTATGTGGACATGTGTCCGGAAACGCTTAATTTCCTTGTTAGAGCTCATTTTAGTTTCGTCAGTATCTACTGAACTTTCTCGATTCACCGCCATGATTTCATACGGGATTCTCTACCTGTGCTGCTAGAACATGTGCCTTTACAAGTACGACACAACATGTGGTTCGTGCACGATGGAGCTCCTGCACATTTCAGTAGAAGTGTTCGTACGCTTCTCAACAACAGATTCGGTGACCGATGGATTGGTAGTGGAGGACCAATTCCATGGCCTCCACGCTCTCCTGTCCTCAACCCTCTTAACTTTCATTTATGGGGGCATTTGAAAGCTCTTGTCTACGCAACCCCGGTACCAAATGTAGAGACTCTTCGTGCTCGTATTGTGGACGGCTGTGATACAATACGCCATTCTCCAGGGCTGCATCAGCGCATCAGGGATTCCATGCGATGGAGGGTGGATGCATGTATCCTCGCTAACGGAGGAAATTTTGTACATTTCCTGCAACAAAGTGTTTGAAGTCACGCTGGTACGTTCTGCTGCTATGTGTTTCCATTCCATGATTAATGTGATTTGAAGAGAAGTAATAAAATGAGCACTAACATGGAAAGTAAGCGTTTCCGGACACATGTCCACATAACATATTTTCTTTCTTTGTGTGTGAGGAATGTTTCCTGAATGTTTGGCCGTAACTTTTTGTAACACCCTGTAGAGAGATAAGTTATTGTGCATGAATTTTTCTGAAGCTTAAAGAAATTGACAATTTTCTGTTTGTGATTCACCCTCATATATCATCCTGTCCCTTCTTTTAGTTTGCATTTTCTACAGATCGCTTTCCTCGCCTATTTTTCCTGATAACCTTCTTTCTTAACTCGTAACTCATGAACAGTCTCGACCGCAAGAATCCTCTATTTTTACGGTAACCGGTTTCGGTCAGTTACTGACCATCTTCAGACCTCATGTCATGTGATGGTCGGTGGTGACGGAGAACGTATCAGGCGTTACGAACCTCACGAACATCCACTGCTGATCGGTAACCACAAAAATAAAGGTTGCTTGCGGTCGAGGCTGTTTACTCGTACTGCACTAAGAAAAACCGCTGTTCTCCACGAGCAGTTTCAAAAAAATGCCGATTTTGCATTTACTCAGGATATTAACGCCCAAACTGGTTATTAGTAACGGGAGCCACACCTTCTCGTTTTGATGGTCAAATAGCGATAGTTGGCGACCATGGTTACGCTCTCAACTCTTTTAGAAGTTTATTTCTATCCACAAACGAAGTGACAAGAAGAGCCCTGGTCAACCGTCGATAACGGGGAAAAGAAACATATTTTGTTTCTCGTCGATGGCGTAACCATCTCTTCTGTATTCTACTGTTACTAGGGATCTGTTTTTGTGGTGCGTTTCTTCTTGTTTCCAAAACTTGTTATTCCTCTCTGGCGACAAAGCAACTAACCGTAGGACTGAATACTTCTCAGCTGCAAATGGCTTCGTAATTCCACATAAACAAGTACTAGAAACTCACTGCTCTTCCGCTGGCTATCTGCGAGGACGCAGAGTGATAATTGTATCCCCTCGATTGCGTAACAAACCCATCACACTAATCGTCAAATATTACGCGGCTCAAATATTTTAAAAATATTTTTTGTTGCTGACTTTCATAAGGGAGCTGGTCTGCAGCGGTATAGTGCTTAGTTCGTGTGCAGAACTGGAAGGACTGGGCATTATCTGTCGTTCCTCAAACTGTTGAGCGAAGGTCGACTAATGGGGCCACTGCGTGTACTAAGACCTGCGCTGATTAGTGCCTGTAATTGGCAAGTAGAAAAATTACATATTTTGTCTTTTAGTTTGTTCTGAATAGAATTGCGAGCTTGAATGAGGACTACAAAAATTTGAGCACTTGGGGGAACACACTAGTATTAACATTGTATAGGCATGACAAGCCATTTGATAGATGAATACTCTCCATATATGTAAAACACCCTTTCATTGTGCAACAGTTGCAGCTAGGCGATATGCTATTTCAACAGCAGCACCAACGTAATGAAGGCATTCCAGAATCTTCACATTCCAGGACAGCGGTATTTTGTCAGATGCATGTGCATTACTTGTCAGAAAACGTAGCAAGGAATTTTAGCAGCGCACAACACTTGTTTAATCTTCACCTTGGAATTAACGATCATTAGAACTCTTCTCTGTGTTGCGATATTGGGCAAGACTGCCTACACTGGTTAGTACCATATTTCGTATGTTTGCGCGCTACGAGGTAGCACAGTGGTTACATTGATCTAACGGGAGCAAACAGGTTCCAATCCACGTCTGGGCATCCAGGTTTCGGTTTTCTGTGAGACGTGAAAGTAACTTTGGGACTGACGTGAAAGTAACTTTGGGACTACCGATCTGAGTGCTACGAGACCGTTACATTTTATAATATGCATGCATGTTCTAGTGGTTGAACCTATGGTACTACACACATTTTATTAGGGAATGAAGCTACGAATTAAAATACAGAAATCTGCCCCCCGATTGTCCTGAGACTAGAGTGAGAAGAAAATTACTCAGCATCGTTCGCTCTTGGCAGGAGTAATTGTCGGCTAGGTTAGTTTTAAGGCAACGCCTTTCATACTATGCTTACCAAAATGGAGGTGATAGAGAGGCTCTTTGCTTCAAAGGAAGATGCGAGTAGAGCAGGGATACTTTCCTGGGACGTAGCTTGTGGTTACAACCAGACACGCAATGGCAACCTGTCACTTGTGGTTAGTTCCCTTAGTAATGGCTCTGAGCACTACGCGACTTAACTTCTTAGGTCATCAGTCGCCTAGAACTTAGAACTAAGTAAACCGAACTAACCTAAGGACATCACACACATCCATGCCCGAGGCAGGATTCGAACCTGCGACCGTAGCGGTCGCGCGGTTCCAGACTGTAGCGCCTAGAACCGCTCGGCCACTTCGGCCGGCCTGGAACTTAACATCTGAGGTCATCAGCTCCCTGTAATTAGAACTGCTTAAACGTAACAAACCCAAGGATATCACACACATCCATGCCTGAGGCAGGATTCGAACCTGCGACCGTAGCAGCAGCGCCGTTCCGGACTGAAGTGAAGCGCCTAGAACCGCTCGGCCACAGAGGCCGGCTCCTAATTGCTAGCATTTCTCCTTCTTCGTCTTCTCCACCTTATAGGGGCTCCATTGACTGCTTTTTTCTAACTTATTTTAGCTCGTGCTGTATAATCTATGAAGTTGATATTGAACACTAGTCCACTTTCCCGATTTCAATGCGTAATATCTGTCTTCTAATGCTTCCTAAATCTTGAATGCAAAGTACATCGCCGTTAAGAAGTGAAAATGGGAATATAGGCTGTTTCCATTGTTACGATTGTGCTAGTGCTCATCCTGTTCACCTACTGCCCAGTGATTAGCTTCGATTGATCAGTGCCAAAACTGACCGCTTGGTTCACACCTGCAGTTAGGATCGAGTCAGGTGCTTCCAAGGCCACACGGTACGACGTCAGCTTCATGAAGTTGCATTCGTTAGCTGAAGCTTTGGGCAGGCGCGGTGCAACAGCACATCGTCGGACGCTCCATGAGCGTGTTCGAGTCGATTCTGTTTCTGGGGAAGGTAGCTATGCCAGAAGACTGCGGCGGCTCGATACGTGGATGATCGACGACTGGTTTAAGGAGTAGCAGTTCACTCTGAACGAACGTAAAAGAACGTATTACGCACGAACAGGCGAAGAGAACCATTACTGATCGAGTGCGCTATTGCCGATAAACTACTGGGACACAGTGATGTTCGTAAAATACCGCACAGTACCCGTCCGGAGGGAGCAAAGTGGAATGACGACACAAAACGTGTTGCATGAGAAAGAGGTAACAGCCTGAGGCGCATAAAGAAATGTGACTGATTCACAAATAAAGTGGTTTACAAAATACTCGTACGACTGGATCTTGAATATTGCTTCTCAGTATGACACCGTTACCAGGTTGATGTGTCACGAGAGGTGGAGCCGCCAGTGTGAATGGAGGCGGGGAGTATTATCTCGCGAGCAGAGAAGCTGTGACAGCGTAATGGCTCGGTTAGAAGAGGTCAGTGACTTCGGATGTGGACTAGCCACTGGATTTCATCTGAGTAACAAATCCGTCAGGGACGTTTTAACCCTTCTAAAACTGCCCAACACCACTGTTGCTGATGCAACTGTAAAGTGGAAACTTGAAGGGACAATCACAGCTAAACCGAGACCAGCTAAACCTCAAGTGCTGACGAGCAGTGAGCTCCAAATCAGCGCAGCTAGCACTATGACTGGTGGAGTAGCTCATCGTAAGCCACATCGCCTGTAGTTAAGTGGAAAGCGAAGCTTGCATGATGCGAATACGACGCCACTGGACAGTGCTTGACTGGAAACGAGTAATGAGTCAACTGGACTGATGTGGCAATTCGCTGGAATGGTTTGGATTAGGCCTGCAGAAAGTTACCTGCCAACATGTGTGGCGCGGACATTGATGTACGGAGAGGCGGTGTTAGACCTGACAGTTTTTTTTTTGTGTGTTTAATGTGGAAGTATATGAAGGCATTTTGCAACAGTGTATCCTGTGTACAGTAGAGGGACAGATTGGGGACAGTGATTGTATCAGCATGTCAGTGCAGCCTGCCGTGAAGCATCATCTGTAGCTGGCTGTTGTGACCGAGCGGTGCTAGGCGCTTGAATCTGGAACCGCGGTACTGCTACGGTCGCAGGTTCGAATCCTGCCTCCGGTATGGATGTGTGTGATGTCCTTGGGTTAGTTAGGTTTAAGTAGTTCTACGTCCAGGGGACTGATAACCTCAGATGTTAAATCCCATAGTTCTTAGAGCCATTTGAACCATTTTTGAGCAGCATTTGTGAGGCAATACTTTGTGGACAATAACATTCCTGGAATGGACTGGCCTCCTCAGAGTCCTGACCTGAACCATATCGAACACCTTTGGGATTAGCTAGAACGTCGATTTCGCTCCCGGTCCCAGCGTCCAAAATCAGTACTTTGTCTGGTTTCGGTTGAAATGGACTGCCATTCATGCACAGACATTTGGACAGCTCATTGATAATGTTCCAAACACAGTGCAAGCCGTCATGAAGGCGAACGGTCGACACGCTCCATATTAATGTGTACGAATAGGTGTCCGGGTACTTTTCATCAGACAGTGTACGTCTAGCGAAATGACCGCGACGAGAAAATCGGAGAAATTCATACTGAGGCGTACCTGCAGGTGTTCTTCCCAGCAACATCGATCGCCGTGAGCAGCCGCGAGTTTTATAGGAAAGCTCGTGCTGCGAGCCGTGGCAGTTTCCAGGCAGCAGACGCGAAACCAAAGGAGGCGAGGCGGCCGGCTGTCGTAGAGTATCATCCGATACCGGAGAGCGCGCCCGACAAAACAAGAGCGCCAGCAGTGGTGGGCCGGGGCTGTGGTCGCTGGCCAGCCAAGGGCGCCACGGCGCGATGCCCGCTGACCGGCCTCTCCGGTTACCACCTGCTGCTGCTGCTGATCGCTGCTCAGGACGGTCTCGTCTGGTCGCAATGCCGAGAAAAATCCACAGCTCGGCAGTGTAGACGCCAAAGGAACGTTCACTTATACACTACTGGCCATTAACATTGCCACACCACGGAGATGACGTGCTACAGACGCGAAATTTAACCGACAGGCAGAAGATGCTGTGATATGCAAATGATTAGCTTTTCAGAGTATTCACACAAGGTTGCCGCCGGTGGCGACACCTACAACGTGCTGACATGAGGAAAGTTTCCAACCGATTTCTCATACGAAAACAGCAGTTGACCGGCGTTGACTGGTGAAACGTTGTTGTGATGCCTCGTGGAAGGAGGAGAAATGCGTACCATCACGTTTCCGACTTTGATAAAGGTCGGATTGTAGCCTATCGCGATTGCGGTTTATCGTATCGTGACGTTGCTGGTCGCGTTGGTCGAGATCCAATGACTGTTAGCAGAACATGGAATCGGTGGTTTCAGGAGGGTAATGTGGAACGCCGTGCTGGATCCGAACGGCCTCGTATCACTAGCAGTCGACATGACAGGCATCTTATCCGCATGGCTGTAACGGATCGTGCAGCCACGTCTCGATGCCTGAGTCAACAGATGGGGACGTTTGCAAGACAACAACCATCTGCACGAACAGTTCGACGACGTTTGCAGCAGCGTGGACTATCAGCTCGGAGACGATGGATGTGGTTACCCTTGACGCTGCATCACAGACAGGAGCGCCTGCGATGGTGTACTCATCGACGAACCTGGGTGCACGAATGGCAAAACGTCATTTTTTCGGATGAATCCAGGTTCTGTTTACAGCATCATGATGGTCGCATCCATGTTTCGCAACATCGCGGTGAACGGACATTGGAAGCGTGTATTCGTCATCGCCACACTGGCGTATCACCCGGCGTGATGGAATGGGGTGCCATTGGTTACACGTCTCGGTCACCTCTTGTTCGCACTGACGGCACTTTGAACAGTGGACGTTACATTTGAGATGTGTTACGAACCGTCGCTCTACCCTTCATTCGATCCCTGCGAAACCCTACATTTCAGCAGGATAATATACGACCGTATGTTGCTGGTCCTGTACGGACCTTTCTGGATACAGAAAATGTTCGACTGCTGCCCTGGCCAGCACATTCTCCAGATCTCTCACTGAACTGTGGTATCGTGTTGAAGCTGCATGGTTAGCTGTACCTGTACACGCCATCCAAGCTCTGTTTGACTCGAAGCCCAGGCGTATCAAGGCCGTTATTACAGCCAGAGGTGGTTGTTCCGGGTATGATTTCTCAGGATCTATCCACCCAAATTGCGTGAAAATGTAATCACATGTCAGTTCTAGTATAATATATTTGTCCTATGAATACCCGTTTATCGTCTGCATTTCTTCTTGTTGTAGCAATTTTAATGGCCTGTAGTGGAGGTTTCAGAGATTCCCCGTTATTCGTGCAAGTGTGCAGGACACGACTCAATGTTAGAGGGAGTACTTACAACGAAATAAGAAGAGACCATGGAAACGACCTGATGGAACGTGCTTGTTGACATGAAGAAACGTGAAGTTCGAGAGGCATTCAGTAAGCAGTGCAACACACATTTTCTCGGCAAGTTTCGGTTGAAACAATGCAGAATTTGCTGTGTGGAACATTGCCGCTTCAGCCCCTGTAGTTTCGTGAAGTTCCGATGGGTGACGGCGCTCTACGTAGCCTTCAAACAGTCTTCTGTGCCGGAGGGGCGTTCCAAACACAGAGCTGTCGCTGAGTTTCTTTTGGCGGAAAACAAGAGCATCGCAGATACTCATAGGCGCTTGCAAAACGTCTACGGAGACCTGGCAGTAAATAAAAACACGGTGAGTCGTTGGGCGAGGCGTTATCGTCGCAACGTGGTCGCGAAAACTTGTCAGATCTCCCGCGTGCCAACCGGTCGCACATAGCTGTCTCTCCTGCAGTTTTGGAACGTACGGACCCTCTCATTCGAGGTGATCGACGGATCACAATTAATGAAACAAAACGTCAATGCATGAAATAACGCCGTGCCAAATCCTCCGAAGAAAAAGTTCATAGCTGCACCCTCGGCTTGTAAAATGCTGCTGGGACTGTGAAGCGGTTATTCGATCAACTCTGAAGTGTATTCCTCTATCCTCAGGAAATTGAGGATGCGATTTAAGTGTGTTAGTCGCCGCAAAAATGTATCCTTGCTTACAGAATTTTCAAAAATTTTTGAGAAACTAATGTGCTCAAGAGTGGTTAGCCATCTCAACAGTAATGGGATATTTAGTAAATCACAGTTCGGATTTCAGAAACGCTGTTCCACTGAGACAGCAATATACAATTTCACTGTCCACATAATAGAGTCTCCAAATAGTAAAATGTCACCAGTAGGAATATTCTGTGACTTATGCAAAGCATTTGATTGTGTGAACCATGAGATTATGTTAGAGAAATTACAATTCTATGGCTATGAGTGGTTTAAGTCATATCTACAGAACAGGAAGCAAAAAGTCTCTTTTATATGCTTCAAGTGATTCAAAGGACTTTGCCACTTCATCTAACTGGAGTGAAATTACATTAGGTGTTCCACAAGGTTCGATCATGGGTCCCCTCCTGTTCTTGATATAAGTGAATGACCTCCCTTCTTATGTGAAACAAGATGCTGAAATGACACTGTTTGCTGATGATACAAGCATAATTATTAATCCAGTAAAAGGAATTCCACCAGAAAATGATACAAATAAGGTCTTTGGAAAAGTTATTAATTGGTTTTCTGCGAATGGGCTTGCTCTGAACTTTGAAAAAACACAGTACATCCAATTTCCTGCTGCTTAAAGTATAATCCCTTCAATAAACATAACACACCAAAAGAAGTCAGTAGCCAGGGTAGAGCATATTAAGTTTTTGGGTGTACATATAGATGAGAATCTTAACTGGAAAATTCATATTTTGTATCTCATAAAGCGACTAGGTTCAGCGACTTTTGCAATCAGAATAATTGCCAATTTCGAGGATGTAAAAATTAGTAAGCTAACATACTTTGCATACTTCCACTCTCTGATGTCATACGGAATAATATTCTGGGGTAACTCAACATATAGGCAAAAGAAAGTAGTTGGAATAATGTATGGGGTTCAAAGTCGCACATCTTGTAGGCATCTGTTTAAAAGGTTAGGAATTCTTACAACTGATTCGCAGTACATTTACTCCGTAACGAAATTTTTTCTCAACAACATGGACCAGTTTAAAATCAACAGCGACATTCATGATTACAATACCAGAAAAAAGAAAGACCTACACTATCCTTTACTTAACCTATCTTCGGCCCAGAAAGGGGTAAAATATGCTGCTATAAAACTTTTTTATAAATTACCACATGAAATAAAATGTCTGACAGACAGCAGTAATAGTTTCAAAAACAATTTGAAATCATACCTCCTTGACAACTCCTTCTATACCATAGATGAATTCTTGAATATGAGTAAATAAATTTGGAGATATAGTATATGCATTTTGTGTCATTTTAGGGAATGGGATAGATAATAGAAATAGTTAGGTATAACACTATAATGTAAACAAAAAAATTGTTTCCTGTGCGCATTTCTTGTGCATTTGACATGTTCCACATCATAACGATTTTTCCGTGCTATTGATCAATGGAACACGTAACTAACTAACTAAGCAAACTTCCCCTTCTCCATGACAACGCAAGGTGTCTGACACATCTGCGCACACGACACTAGCTCACAAAACTTCATTGTGCTGTTCTTCCTCGTCCACCCCACAGGCAAGATCTCGCAACGTCCGACTTCCATCTGTTTGGCGCAAGGAAGGATGCGTTCTGCGGGAAGCAGTACGTGAATGACCGGGAGGCTACTGATGCAGCAAGATGTTGATCCAACATCGACCAGTAGAGTGGTACCATGCGCGAATGCGGTCCCTCCCAGTAAGGTGGCGAAAGGCCGCCTCATCGAACGTAGATTATATTGAAAAACAGGGTTTTGTAGCCAGAAGAGTGGGAAATAATATGGTTTAATGGAATCCTGAATAAAACCAACCTTCTTTCAGAAGAAACAATAGGTTGCATCAATTATTGAACGTCCCTCGTAGCAGGATGGATGCATATGACTAAAGACCGCAAAGCGTGGAAACGTCTTGGTCAGTCATATAAAGCAGTGGAGCTCGAATGGTGATAATGACAATGGTGATATCTACCCAGAGCCACAAAGGGAATGTAGAGAGACGAAAATAAATAACGAACAAAGTTAAAAAACTATGTAGGAGGGGGCTTTTGGTAAGCGCTTGGCTTTATAAAGAAAAATACTTTTAGAAAAAGCTTATTTACTCAACATACCCCCTTGAGCTGGTGAGCAAGATGTACGAGACAGGCGAAATACCCTCAGACTTCAAGAAGAATATAATAATTCCAATCCCAAAGAAAGCAGGTGTTGACAGATGTGAAAATTACCGAACTATCAGTTTAATAAGTCACGACTGCAAAATACTAACGCGAATTCTTTACAGACGAATGGAAAAACTAGTAGAAGCCGACCTCGGGGAAGATCAGTTTGGATTCCGTAGAAATATTGGAACACGTGAGGCAATACTGACCCTACGACATATCTTGGAAGCTAGATTAAGGAAAGGCAAACCTACGTTTCTAGCATTTGTAGACTTAGAGAAAGCTTTTGACAATGTTGACCGGAATACTCTCTTTCAAATTCTAAAGGTGGTAGGGGTAAAATACAGGGAGCGAAAGGCTATTTACAATTTGTACAGAAACCAGATGGCAGTTATAAGAGTCGAGGGGCATGAAAGGGAAGCAGTGGTTGGGAAGGGACTGAGACAGGGTTGTAGCCTCTCCTCGATGTTATTCAATCTCTATATTGAGCAAGCAGTAAAGGAAACAAAATAAAAATTTGGAGTAGGTCTAAAGTCAAGGGAGAAGAAATTAAAACTTTGAGGTTCGCCGATGACATTGTAATTCTGTCAGAGACAGCAAAGGACCTGGAAGAGCAGTTGTACGGAATGGACAGTGTCTTGAAAGGAGGATATAAGATGAACATCAACAAAAGCAAAACGAGGATAATGGAATGTAGTCGAATTAAGTCGGGTGATGCTGAGGGAATTAGATTAGGAAGTGAGACACTTAAAGTAGTAAAGGAGTTTTGCTATTTGGGGAGCAAAATAACTGATGATGGACGAAGTAGAGAGGATATAAAATGTAGACTGGCAATGGCAAGGAAAGCGTTTCTGAAGAAGAGAAATTTGTTAACATCGAGTATAGATTTAAATGTCAGGAAGTCGTTTCTGAAAGTATTTGTATGGAGTCTAGCCATGTATGGAAGTGAAACATGGACGATAAATAGGTTGGACAAGAAGAGAATAGCTAATGAGGAGGTATTGAATAGAATTGGGGAGAATAGGAGTTTGTGGCACAACTTGACTAGAAGAAGGGATCGGTTGGTAAGACATGTCCTGAGGCATCAAGGGATCACAAATTTAGCATTGGAGGGCAGTGTGGAGGGTAAAAATCGTAGAGGGAGACCAAGACATGAATACACTAAGCAGATTCAGAAGGATGTAGGTTTTGCGGTAGGTACTGGGAGATGAAGGAGCTTGCACAGGATAGATTAGCATGGAGAGCTGCATCAAACCAGTCTCAAGACTGAAGACCACAACAACAAAAACCCCCTTGAGGTCAACACAGCTCGCGCTATTCGTCCACGAGACTCAGACGGCCATAGACACGGGTTCCCAGGTAGATGTCGTGTTTCTTGACTTCCGCAGGGCGTTTGATACAGTTTCCAACAGTCGTTTAATGAACAAAGTAAGAGCATATGGACTGTCAGACCATTTGTGTGATTGGATTGAAGAGTTCCTAGATAACAGAAAGCAGCATGTCATTCTCAATGGAGAGAAGTCTTCCGAAGTAAGAGTGATTTCAGGTGTGCCGCAGGGGAGTGTCGTAGGACCTTTGCAATTCAGAATATATGTAAATGACCTTGTGGATAACATCGGAAGTTCACTGAGGCTTTTTGCGAATGACGGTGTAGTATATCGAGAGGTTGTAACAATGGAAAATTGTACTGAAATGGAGGAGGATTGACGCATGGTGCAGGGAATAGCAATTGAATCTCATTGTAGTCAAGTGGAATGTGCTGCGAATACATAGAAAGAAAGATCCTTTATCATTTAGCTACAATATAGCAGGTCATCAACTGGAAGCAGTTAATTCCATAAACTATCTGGGAATAGGCATTAGGAGTGATTTAAAATCGAATGACCATATAAAATTAATCGTCCGTAAAGCAGATGCCAGACTGAGATTCATTGGAAGAATCTTAAGGAAATGCAGTCCGAAAACAAAGGAAGTAGGTTACAGTACACTTGTTCGCCCACTGCTTGAATACTGCTCACCGGTGTGGGATCCGTACCAGATAGGGTTGATAGAAGAGATAGAGAAGATCCGACGGAGGGCAGCGCACTTCGTTACGGGATCATTTAGTAATGGGAAAAAATGTGCAACTAGGACCGAAAGATAGACGATAGTCCTGAAAAACAAATGCAGGATGATTGAACACCGAAGGGAATTGCGGTACTCCCGAATACGAATTCAGTATGTTAACCATAACGCAGCTTCGCTACGTTTTAACTTTCTCATAGCCAAGGTTAATCTATGATACTTTCATCATTTATAAGTACCCCTTATATTTCCTTTCTCAACCACTAGAGCTGTTTTTTTTTCTTTTGAGAACAACTACTTCGCTGTTACCAAAAATTGGCATTTAATTTTCTCCCGCTACGGACATAGTTGAAGTGATGACTGAGCGTGCAGTTGTAGGTTTGATTTAGCAAACCAGAAATTGATCTTGTGCCGAAGGTTTCAGTGCTACAGAATTCTTCGCATGCTTTATTTTCTGTTTCATTATTTATGACGAGTTGCCTGGAAGCGATCATTGTTAATGTTACAATATTGCAGTGACTGTGTTATTCTAATTGCAATGCAAAGTTTCTCTGGAAATGCACGCATGTCCAAAGGAATTTTGCATCGTAATTAAAATAACACCGGAAAGCGACTTAAAAGTACAACGTCTGACCTGTACGCGAATATACATAATGGATGTACGAGTACGGGTTGTAGACGCATGGTTGACGACATATGGAAGTTTGGCCTGAGTCGTGCACGGATAGTCCAATGGTAAGGCGGCCGCTCGCGATAAGCAGGACATCTGAGTTCGAGTCCCGGTTCGGCACAAATTTTCATTGTCGACATTCCATTCTACAGCTGATGGTTGTCCTTATTCGCAATTGCGAATTCATTTAATGTATTGTTAATATATTCCGGCTTGGATCACCAGAGATAATGTGGCATCGATTCGGGACTCACTAGGCATACGATAATACGAGCGAAAGCACACGAGCACACGAAACATTACTTTCTGCTGTAATGAGTAAGGTTTCTGCAAGTATTTACAGTAAAATACAGTCTATTCTTGTATCTTGTTTTCCGCATGCGATCAGGACTGTTCGTTAACTACAACGCTAAACGCTCTTGCGACCGAACGTCGGAGTTTCGCACTGCATAAATCTCACAGAAAGAAACGACTTCGATTGTGTAACACGAGTAAAACCATGGCTGTACTTCACAACTGTTGCGAAGACATAGATTTTTCACTCAACTGATTCTTCATATCAGAAGTGTTTTTGGGCACCGTCCGCTTGGTACGGCCACATATGAAGGCAGGCAATTTGTCGCTGCTGTGTGTGTAAACGCTCGAACCTCTGGCTGTGTTCTGCGGCGTAGGAGCAGGGAATTCCCACTGCGCTTGCGCTGTGAGAAACATTGTAATTAGCACTACACAACCGGTTCCGCGCGCTTCGCGACGGCTCTGCCTGCGCAATGCTCGGTTTATGATTCTTTAAAGGCATGACACGTTCCAGTTCGGAATACTGAATTCCAATTACATACTTAAGAAGTAATTGTCTTTTATTATCACACACCGTTCTATATTTTTAGCGACTCGTCTGTATATTCTTTTTTATGCTTTCCAATTGTCTTTGCACGCTGTATTTCACTGCCTACATCAGCCTTTTTTTCTCTCTTTGGTTCAAATGGCTCTGAGCACTATGCGACTTAACTTCTGAGGCCATCAGTCCCCTAGAACTTAGAACTACTTAAACCTAACTAACCTAAGGACATCACATACATCCATGCCCGAGGGAGGATTCGAACCTGCGACCCTAGTGGTCGCGCGGTTCCAGACTGACGCCTAGAACCGCTCGGCCACCCTGGCCGGCCTTTGTCTCTTTGATTCGTGACTGAAGGCCAAAGTGAAACTGTCACCACCCCCGAATTGTGCTTCTTTTTTCTGCTAATACGAGATGACTTTAAAATATTACATAGTATTAGGACAGGCAAGCCAAGTAATTGTTATTGAATGCTGCGCCACACTGACGCTGATACATTACACTACTTTTCAACGTAGTCACCTAATCGGTCGGAAAGTTCTACTTAACTAGACAGCCAGTATAGATAGCCCATCAAGAGGTTCTAAAAGTTTTCACAGCATCATGTTAAGCGAAATATAAAATGGTTAACGTCATATGATAAAACGATGAATCAGACACTCTAGGTATATCGCAATATAAATAACGATACACCGTCAGTCTATAAAACTGTGCTAGGTAGTGCACTCATGCATGCTACAACTCCAGTCGGTGTTACAATGCTATGAACAGATTCGTATCATGTACATGATACGAATCTGTTCACAGAACGCATTTATCAAAGGTTCAAAGGTGTGTGAAATCTTATGGGACTTAACTGCTAAGGTCTTCAGTCCCTAAGCTTAGACACTACTTCACCTAAATTATCCAAAGGACAAACACACACACCGATGCCCGAGGGAGCACTCGAACCTTCGCCGGGACCAGCCGCACAGTCCGTGACTGCAGCGTGTCAGACCGCTCGGCTAATCCCGCGCGGCAACGCATTTATCTAGAAATGACTTTTTCCACATTTGCGGGCAGTCTAACTCAAAAGGTATAGAACCGTTCATTATGAAAATTGATAGATAAAATTACGAATTATATGAACCACCTTGTGAGGTGATATCATGATTTTAAGCGCATTTTCTTTGCGTAATTAGAGAAAAAATCGAAGTAAATTGTTCCAACGCCTGCAAAATTTTTAATTTTCATTATTTTACCTGCATTGAGGTTCACATTCTTAGAAAATAAGTTATTAAGGTAAAATCAAAACCTTTTTGATTTCAGATGAAAATCTCAATGGCTACTCTGCACGCAATTGGAGACCTATACTCACAACTTTCAGCGGACACCGTAGCGTAACTTTGTTGTTTTTGACTGAAATTATTTAAAAAAATCACAAAAACTGTTAGAAATACGAATGAAGTGGTGTCAAAATTTGATTAAATTCTAATTAATTCTTCCCACCCAAAAAAATCCCGAAAAATCAGTGTTAAAAAACCCTGCTAATGTGGTTTCCCCCTTAAAGACGCAGTATTACCTCGAATCGGACAAGTACGGTGCGAGGAATGGGCGACTGCCAAATTCTAGAAACCATCCCGGCATTTTCTTGAACCTATTTAGAGGAACAACATAAAATCTAATCTGTATAGGAGGACGGGATTTTGAGCGAATACGAGTCTGTATGTCAACCGCTGCTGCGTCTCGCTCGATGCGAGAAGACATGGTCGACTTCCCGACGTAAAGAGCGCCTGTTTGTCACCGCCTCTGGACCGACTACCTCGGTGAGGAAGACAGGAAAATATCTCAAGGCTCTGAGCGACGACAAACAGTGCCTACCATTCACCCGCTTGCGGGGCGACTGTGGAGGCAGAATCAGAGAACGTGGAGTACGTATTCAGAGTGTCGACGAAACTGCTCCTGCTGTTGCTCACGAAACTTTTTTTCATGTCTTCGATATTAGAGGTTTCTGCCTCTCCAGTACTTGAAAACAGTTCTTTCTTCAGCTATCTCTCTATATTGTAACTGCAGAAACGCCACTGTTTGTTATTACACTATGTGATCAAAAGTATCCGGACATCGGGCTGAAAATGGCTTACACGTGGTGGCGCCCTCCATCGGTAATGATGGAATTCAAAATGGTGTTGGCCCACCCTTAGCCTTAATGACAGCTTCCACTCTCGCAGACATACGTTTAATCAGGTGCTGGGACGTTTCTTGGGGAATGGCAGCCCGTTCTTCACAGAGTGCTGCACTGAGGAGAGGTATCGATGTCGGTCGGTGGACCTTGGCACGACGTCGGCGTTCTAAAAATTCCCAAAGGTGTTCTGTAGGGTTCAGGTCAGGACTCTGAGCAGGCCAGTCCATTACAGGGCTGTTATTGTCTTGTAACCACTCCGCCACAGGCGTGCATTATGAACAGGTGCTCGATCGTGTTGAAAGATGCAATCGCCATACCCGAATTGCTCTTTAACAGCGGGAAGCAAGAAGGTGCTTAAAATATCAATCTAGTCCTGTGCTGTGATAGTGCCACGCAAAACAACAAGGGGTGCGAGCCCCTTCCATGAAAAACGCGACCACCCTATTATGCCACCGTCTCCGAATTTTACTGTTCGCCGTGCATACGCTGGCAGATGACGTTCACAGGGCATTCGACATACCCACACCATTCCACCGGATCGCCACATTGTGCACCGTGATTCGTCACTCCACACAACGTTTTTCCACTGTTCAGTCGTCCAATGTTGACGCTCGTTACGTCAAGCGAGGTGTCGTTTGGCATTTATCAGCGTGATGTATGGCCTAAGAGCAGCCGCGCGACCATGAAATCCAAGTTTTCTCACTTTCCACTTAACTGTCATAGTGCTTGCAGTGAATCATGATGCAGTTTGGAGTTCCTGCGTGATGGTCAGGATAGATGCCTGCGTGTTACACATTACGACCCTGTTCAACTGTCGGCGGTCTCTGTCAGTCAGCAGACGAGGTCGGCCTGTATGCTTTTGTGCTGTACGTGTCCCTTCACATCGGAAACAGTGGACCTAGGGATGTTTACGAATGTGGAAATCTCGCATACAGACGTATGACACAAGTGATACCCAATCACCTGACCACGTACGAAGTCCGTGAGTTCCGCGGAGCGCCCCGTTCTACTCTTTCACGATGTCTAATGACTACGGAGGTCGCTGATATAGAGTACCTGGCTGTAGGCGGCAACACAATGCACCTAATATGTTTTTGGGTGTATCCGGATACTTTTGATCACGTAGTGTATACTAGAAACAAAAACAAATTTTTTGTGTGTGTTTGTGTCGTTTTTTCCTTGATGTTCCTCGCTTCTGGCGGTCGTTCGGTGACCACCTTCTTTTTGCATTGTTTTCTTTCATTTCCATACAGCACAAGATCTGTAACTGCTACAGAAGACATGGGGCGAAGGTAGCCGCTTGGTCTGTTACATTCAGTAACAGTATGCTAAGCAGTTGCACTGAAATTTAAAACGGTGACTCAAAAAGAAAACTATCTTTCTCTGCGTCAGAAATATGGAAACTGATTTCTTGAGCTTTCTCCTGTTTATCAGGAGATGTGATCGAAACTACCTGGTCTACTTGAATTTTTTTTCATCTTTTCATGTAATAATTTTAGTCCTTTTCTCCTTTAAAATGCTCGTCTCCTCTATTGCCTGATTTTTTTCAAGCGGTTTTCGCCACGTCGTAATGGCAAAGTGGTTTTGTAATGTTATTCAGTGCTCGTGACGAATTCCCATTAATCTCATCTATGATGTCCAAATGGAAAGCTACGATTACTGATTTTAATTTTGAAAATACGGAATAAGATCACAAGAAGCATAGTCTTTCGAGAAGGATGGTTGGAATAGACGGATAATCTTATTTGTGGCACAAAATCTAATTGAAGTCGAGTAATCTGGTACATTGCCATGAGGGAGGAACCGTTGAGTTGTAGTTCGCGAATTTTCTCGCACAACCTTTTCAGAATGATAATAACGTTTCATCGTTTAATATAGAGGCAGGAATTTGAAATGCACCGTTCCACAGAATGGAAAGAAATTTTTTGAGTATGTCTTTAGCAACGAATCGCGACTATCGTTAATTTGTCTGGGAATGGAGATCCTTGGTCAAACCGTTGTGTGTGTTTTAAAGTCTTTGCTATAGCAGCAGGAAGCACCAGAAATGGTCTCGAATAGTGATGCTTCATCTCGTATATTTCTTCGTAGATTGTTCTGGGAGTTCCTTTCAAACAGTCACTCGATGTTTCTTGTGCCTTAGTTCATCCAAAGGGGCGCAAACTTCGCTGCAGCTCATGAACGCCGATTTTTTTCGGTTGTAATATCGTGAGTCGAACCAGTCGAGATGCTAATCTCTACTGAAAGCTCTCCGGCGGACGACGATTGGTTCCAAGTTCTCCGGCAGACGACGATTGGTGCGAACCAGATCCTTGATTTTCTGGATATGAGCGCGACCAGTGGAAATCGCAGACTTTCCTGGTCGAGGGATGTTTTCAATAGATTAACGACCACTGTTGGATCAGGAGAACCATTTGTAGCGCTGCGTTCCGACTAGGGTATAATTTCCTTAAATTTGCTTAAAAATATCAAATCTTTCCCTTAATATTTTACCCACCTTTTTTTAAAAGTTTTCTTTGGATCGTTGCTCCTGCAAATCAGTGCAAATATCGCCACTAACCTTGTACCTGGCCCACGCAAATAACAGCTTCTGAACGAAACGAGAGATCAAATACGTGAAATAACATGATTGGTCAAGAGGTTATGACGAATAAGAGCACTGCCATCATCACGAAGCTGGACACTTCGATTATGTTGTTAAGAATTCCCGTTCAAGGATCCCTAGCGTTCCTTATGCTTGACGTTTTGCATTTTGATAGTCATGTGTAAAGGTTAAGATGATAAGAAGAGAGAAAACCCTGAAAAAGTGTTACATCTCTCTTAGCAGTTTTCCTTGGACACAAGTGAGTCGCTTTCCAACTTCACTCCCAAAATGGCAGTCCCTGTTTTTTTGTGAAAGTTCGGCCAACGAAGCGCTGGCCGTTGGGTTTAAATGAAATCGGAACGCGGGATATTTAATGCTTAACCGAAAGTAGCTCTGGTGACTTCCAATCCGCATTATCAGAGGCGAACTCTGTCAGATCCTCTTAACGGAACGGCAGTAATCTCACAGACCGGTTCCGATGACCCTCTTGTTCTTGCACGCATCTATATGAAACCCAAATCACTTCTTCCTGTTCGACTGCGTCGCGCCCTAAAAGCATTGTTTCTGTTTTGCACGGATCATTTGTATTTCAATTTATTTTTATTTACGTGTAGCCTATTGTCAAGTTCCTAAATTGGACCGTGTTTGCGTTAAAATAAGATATGAAATATTTCGTCCCATTTGTGAAAAAGAAAACCATTTTCTTTACGATATTGATTCAGTTAATGTGCGTACGTATTTCATTGTCATTCTCTTCAATAGCATTCATCAAAAAGTCACACAAATATTGACTAAACGACAGTTTTACAGGTTCTACTTTTCACGGTTTTCTTGCATTCGTATTACTTTCGCAACTGCCATTTTAAACAGTTGTAGCCGGCCGTTGTGGCCGAGCGGTTCTAGGAACTGCCGTCCGGAACCGCGCTGCTGCTACGGTCGCAGGTTCCAATCCCGCCTCGGTCATGTATGTGTGTGATGTCTTAGTTAGGTTTAAGTAGTTCTAAGTCTACTGGACTGATGACCTCAGATGTTAACTCCCATAGTGCTTAGAGCCATTTTGAAACAGTTATAAATAAAGCTATTTATTAATGGCGTGAAACAGAAACTGTGGAAGGACAGTCTTATTGTAAACCTACGAAAGTTGTACACGTGATGTGATTCTCTGTATTACCTGGCTCTGTGCCAGTCACATTAGTAAAATTCCAAATCTTCTTTCGTTGTCTTATTTAGTGCGAATGTGTGTACGACCGTTTGATTGGTACACTGACCCCGGCGTTTCCCTGATAATTTTGCGAAAAATTTTTCCATATGCGGGCAGCAAGTTCCATCTTCTCCCTTCTCTCGATTTGCATATTTATCTGTAAAATTACGGACATAACGCTACACGCTATATCACATGTAAATACATTCTCCGCAAGCCAACGTTCGTTGCGTGGCGGAGGGTGCTCTTTACCAGAAGTAGTCGTCTCCTTTCCTGTTCCACTCGCAGATAGAGCGAGGGAAAAAGGACTGTCCGCAGCTCGTGGTCGTGCGGTAGCGTTCGCGCTTCCCGCGCCCGGGTTCCCGGGTTCGATTCCCCGCGGGGCCAGGGATTTTCTCTGCCTTGTGATGACTGGGTGTTGTGTGATGTCCTTAGGTTAGTTAGATTTAAGTAGTTCTGAGTTCTAGGGGAGTGATTACCATAGCTGTTAAGTCCCATAGTGCTCAGAGCCATTTGAACCATTTGAAAAAGGACTGTCTATATGTCTCCGTATCCGTATGAGCCCTAATTTCTCGTAACTTGCCCTCGTGGACCCTACGCGAAATGTTTGTTGCCGGCAGTAGGCTCGTTTGGCAGTCATCTTCAAATGCCGGTTCTCTAAACGTTCTCCATAGTGTTCTTTGAAATGAATGTGTTCTTCCCTTCTTCTTCCTTCACTTTAGCTCCCGAAGCGTATCCGCAACACTTACATGCTGGTCGAACTTACCGGTAACAAACCTAGCAGCTCTCCTCTGAATTGCTTCGATGTCTTCTTTCAATCCGACCTGGTCTTATATACAGTCTCTTTTACAGATGAATCACATTTACCTAAAATTCTCCCAACAAACTGCAGTCGACCATTCGCTTTCCCTTCCACAACCCTCACACGCTCGTTCGATATCATATCGCTTCGCAACGTTACGCCAGATATTTAAACGACTTGACTATGTCAAACAGGACACTACTTGCATTAATTGTAGCCACCGATACAACATATTCAAACATTAGTAACACCTGGTGAGTAGTGTCTATGGGTACAATATAGGGTGCTTCGAATTGCTATTACAGGCTTTTTGGACATGTAGAAGGGACTTTACCTGTTTAAAAATAAGTCTATGAGCACTATGGGACATCTGAGGTCATCAGTCCCCTAGAACTTAGAAGTACTTAAACCTAACTAGCATATGGACATCACACACATCCATGCCCGAGGCAGAATTCGAACCTGTGACCGTAACAGTCGCGCGGGTCTGGACTGAAGCGCCTAGAACCGCTCGGCGACCGAGGCCGGCACCTTTATCTGTTAGGTTTTGATAATGTACAATATTGATATAAACTGAATTTGAATATCGAGCCACTATCAAATGCCCCGCTTCACGGTGCGCGAACAGCGGAAACAATGAGATACAGCCTTCTGTGCTTTGCTGGAGCCCATGGCATGGGCTGCGTTCCGAGCTCTTGTCGTCGGATTCTCTTCTGTGCGAGGAAGGCCGCCTTTCCAAATTCGAGATTGCGGCGCGTTCGTGGAGCACGGCGGTCAACGCTCCTAGTTGCAAGAGTACCAGTTACTCACAGCCGATGTTGGATTCGAACCCGGTATCTGCTGCAGGAGACAACAATGATCCCCTCCCCTTCCTTTCCTTTCTTTTCTTTTCTTCACGTCACCACCTTCAATTTAGGCCTACATATTCAGGGCTATTACAAATGATTGAAGCGATTTCATAAATTCACTGTAGCTCCATTCATTGACATATGGTCACGACACACTACAGATACGTAGAAAAACTCATAAAATTTGTTCGGCTGAAGCCGCACTTCAGGTTTCTGCCGCCAGAGCGCTCGAGAGCGCAGTGAGACAAAATGGCGACAGGAGCCGAGAAAGCGTATGTCGTGCTTGAAATGCACTCACATCAGTCAGTCATAACAGTGCAACGACACTTCAGGACGAAGTTCAACAAAGATCCACCAACTGCTAACTCCATTCGGCGATGGTATGCGCAGTTTAAAGCTTCAGGATGCCTCTGTAAGGGGAAATCAACGGGTCGGCCTGCAGTGAGCGAAGAAACGGTTGAACGCGTGCGGGCAAGTTTCACGCGTAGCCCGCGGAAGTCGACGAATAAAGCAAGCAGGGAGCTAAACGTACCACAGCCGACAGTTTGGAAAATCTTACGGAAAAGGCTAAAGCAGAAGCCTTACCGTTTACAATTGCTACAAGCTCTGACACCCGATGACAAAGTCAAACGCTTTGAATTTTCGGCGCGGTTGCAACAGCTCATGGAAGAGGATGCGTTCAGTGCGAAACTTGTTTTCAGTGATGAAGCAACATTTTTTTCTTAATGGTGAAGTGAACAGACACAATGTGCGAATCTGGGCGGTAGAAAATCCTCACGCATTCGTGCAGCAAATTCGCAATTCACCAAAAGTTAACGTGTTTTGTGCGATCTCACGGTTTAAAGTTTACGGCCCCTTTTTCTTCTGCGAAAAATACGTTACAGGACACGTGAATCCGGACATGCTGGAAAATTGGCTCATGCCACAACTGGAGACCGACAGCGCCGACTTCATCTTTCAACAGGATGGTGCTCCACCGCGCTTCCATCATGATGTTCGGCATTTCTTAAACAGGAGATTGGAAAACTGATGGATCGGTCGTGGTGGAGCTCATGATCAGCAATTCATGTCATGGCCTCCACGCTCTCCCGACTTAACCCCATGTGATTTCTTTCTGTGGAGTTATGTGAAAGATTCAGTGTTTAAACCTCCTCTACCAAGAAACGTGCCAGAACTGCGAGCTCGCATCGACGATGCTTTCGAACTCATTGATGGGGACATGCTGCGCCGAGTGTGGGAGGAACTTGATTATCGGCTTGATGTCTGCCGAATCACTAAAGGGGCACATATCGAACATTTGTGAATGCCTAAAAAAACTTTTTGAGTTTTTGTATGTGTGTGCAAAGCATTGTGAAAATATCTCAAATAATAAAGTTATTGTAGAGCTGTGAAATCGCTTCAGTCATTTGTAATAACCCTGTAGTTACAAAAAGGACTGACGACGGCACCTTCTTCTTTGAGTGCGTATCGTGAAGCAGGAAATTAAAAGTGATCCGAAGTTCAAACTACTTCTATATACAAACTGTTCATTTCCGGATATGGGCTACTTATCAGAACTAACTCCCCTCTAGAGCCCATAATCGGAACTTTGAAACACATTTCATAAATTATGCCGTTAGAGATTTCATACCACGCATCGTGCAATGCTGAACCTTAACCTTACAGTGACAAAAGGAGAAAAATATGTAGGGAAATTGATCGTAGAGGCTCGGTATTTTCCTTAGGTGGTTGGAATGACAAGGGAACGCGATGAAATTCATCCTCACGTATATCTAGCAACAATAGAACAAGCTGAGTGGCCGGTCGGAGTGGCCGTGAGGTTCTGGGCGCTACAGTCTGGAACCAGGCTACCGCTACGGTCGTAGGTTCGAATCCTGCCTCGGGCATGGATGTGTGTGATGTCCTTAGGTTAGTTAGGTTTAATTAGTTCTAAGTTCTAGGCGACTGATGACCTCAGAAGTTAAGTCGCATAGTGCTCAGAGCCATTTGAACAAGCTGAGTAAATCGGGTTTGTTAGCGAACCATGTCTCTGCCACAGAATGCAAATGGTCAGCAAGAATGTCCTCATTATTATTGACCATCGTTCGTACTTGTACAATAGGTCTACAAAATACCATGAAACTACTAAGCTCTGGGGACTTAACTCCATTTTTAAACAATCGACAGGAAGCATTCCGACTCTGTCTTCTATGAGCGACTACAAAAAACGTTCACTCGTATCGAATTACAACCTACCTACTATCTTCGGTGTACGTTGCGTTGTTTAGGCACCAATTACGTCATTTAAATACTTTCGTAGTAGCTATTAGAGATACGGAGGCTGTCACGACGATATTCAGTTCGTGCAGATCCATTTGACTGCGGTCGCAGGAACAGGTTCTTCGCGTTACTGATTGAGTTCTGACGTCACTTGTCTAGCGTCAGCTCCCATGTTTTTCTCCGACAGTCCTCTTCAGTGGCCGGCTGGGGTGGCCGAGCGCTTCTAGGCGCTACAGTCTGGAACCGCGCGACAGCTACGGTCGCAGGTTCGAATCCTGCCTCGGGCATGGATGTGTGTGATGTCCTTAGGTTAGTTAGGTTTAAGTAGTTCTAAGTTCTAGGGGACTGATGACCTCGGAAGTTAAGTCCCATAGTGCTCAGAGCCATTTGAACCTCTTCGGTGTGGAGCAATCTCTGTAGCTGATGACTTGGGGGCATCATCTGTTCCTCCATCCTGATGATTTCTTATCTCAAGCTTTCGTATCTTCGCATCGCAGTGGACCTTACTGCTATTGATACACCTGACATATACACAAATTTCGAAACACTTTCTCCAAGTAATACAGGTCCAACAATCGGCCACCCTTGAGAGGGAGGTCTGTCATTTTGTGGTTCCTACGAGTTCCGAGGAAAAGTCCGTCTAGCATACTGTAAAGGACCATGCTCTTTAGCGATCGTAATCGACAGTAACTTTGCACCAATGGCGAGTAATTGTTCCGTAAATAGATGTCTCACAACTAGATGTCTTATTTATTTTATTTGTTTATCTTTCATACATTCTGTAGCGACAACATTCTGTTGCTGAATATTTAAAAAAATTACGAGACTATGATCCCAAAACAAATACTATTATGTGTATATATGTTTAGTTCATTGCGACGATTGTAGGTGTTAGATAGAGAAAATCTATAACAATTCCAATGGTCTTGGCGCGTCTGCTCCGCGAGTCTATCTCAACCAACTATGTCAAGCGATTTTGTGTAGGATTTCATGTCAGCACCTCAATGTTGACGTAGCTCTGTAGACGAGTATTGTTTCGCCAGCAGCAGTTTGCGCTGCGCAGTTGAAAACCATCAACAGTACTGTCAGCTGCCAGGAAACTTCTCTCGCAGACTTTACTACAGTTTCGGGTCGCAACCCCATTTCCAAGCAATCCTGTATAAAAATGTAGATACACGTAAAAAGGGACACACGTCGCAAAACTGTGCTGAATTAGATCATAATAGCATTCTGCTGCCAGTAATTTATGTAATAGACATTCGAAGATTAGTCCCTACAAAAACGTAAAATGTAGTACAAGTGACAAACATGCAATCTGCAAGCGGAGAGGCCTACTTCGACTTGGGACTAATAATTATAAAACATAGAATCTAACATTCGACACAGCTACTTGCACAGTTTCTTGCAACTATTTGTTATCTATACTACATTTTACGCTCTTTAGAGATTAGTCTTAGATGGTTTGATACATGTATGGCTCTGAGCACTATGGGATTTAACATCTGAGGTCATCAGTCCCCTAGAACTTAGAACTACTTAAACCTAACCAACCTAAGGACATCACACATATCCATGCCCGAGGCAGGATTCGAACCTGCGACCGTAGCGGTCGCGCGGTTCGAGACTAAAGCGCCTAGAACCGCTCGGCCACTCCGTCGGTTGATGAATTAGTGCTTGAGGGAAATTGAACGGCACAACGGTACGTGACGAGCATCCTGCGTCCTCATGTGTTATCTGTCATGCGGCAGTATCATGGTGCCATTTTTCAACAGAACAACGCTCGTTCACCCATAGTACTTGTCTCTCTGAACTGCCAGCGTAATGTTGAGGTACATCCGTGGCCAGCAAGATCCCCAGATCTGTCTCCGCTAGGACACGTGTGGGGCCAGCTCAGACGTAAACTTCGCCCCAGCTCCAGCGTCCAGGATATCAAGGACCAATTACAATAGTTGTGGGCCAGATTTGCTCAGGAGAGGGTGCAATGGCTTTGACACCCTTCCCAAGCATCTAGACCAGAGGGGGTGCAACGTCAAACAGATGTGTAGGGTCATACTGCCAAATTCTTTGTAAATATGACTCTACGCCTCATAGCCATAGATTGCAGAATCAAAGAGTCCACACAGACATACGTCGCGGAGCTGTCACTGGATTCTCCTTCAAAAGCAGTGGATATCATCACGACCAATCAGATATCATCACGACCAATCACCAGTTTTACAACGACCCGAAGGTGGCGCGTCACGACACAAAGGTGTTTCCACTGTCCTGGTTAGCCTCACCGCAGCAACCAATCGCTCTCCGTTTGCGGGCAGCTCGGGCCATGGACTGACGTCGTGAACTGCCGAGTTTCCGCGCTCTTCTCGTGGCGGTCCACGTGACTGCCGCTGTCACGTGGGGGCGCCTTGCGGCGTGGCCTCCTCCTTCGCTGCCCGGCTCTCCAGGGAATCGATACCCCGCTCCTGAGCTTCGCTGCCTCCCCCTCCCCCTCTCCCCGCCGCTCACAGCTTCTGCAGCGCCGCTGGTCGTCCCGTGTACTGACTAGGACACGCGCCACTGGTTCCCCCTCCTCTTCTGAGAACGCCGCGTGCCTCCTGCCCCCCCCCCCCCCCCCGATCCTCATACTTACGACAGCTTTGCTGCATGCTCACGCTGACACTGCAACCACCTCCACCGCCACCTCCCACCTCACCTGGAAGTGGCGCGGACGAGTACGTCCTTCGACGCGAAACGAGTGCATAATTTGCGCCGCTGACGCGATGAATGCCGAGTCCCTCCTGAATGAAAGTCATTGTTCAGTAACGGTGTGCACCTTAACTCGAATCTATTCATCAGCGCCAACAGTTCGAGACTCTAACGCGTATCTCCTAACTAAGCGACGTAATTGGTTACTGGGCCACGCAGAGTTCACAGACGATGGTCCGTAGGTTCTAATTCGACCCAACTAGTTTCTTTACGACAGCAAGTGAAGCTGGGTGACTACTGTTTCAAAATGGAGCGGTGTGGGTTGTACCGTCATGGTATTCTGTTCGTCTGTTTTCCACATACGGATGACTGCCAAGAGTCTTGAGGCAATTATTGGTCAGCAAGTGTATGCTATTGTAAAGAAGTTGTCCCCCAACAAACCGGATTCATGTACATGTACATGATTACTCTTCAGCTCACAGTTAAGTGCCCGGCAGCTATTTCTCTACCGTTCCAACGCACGTGAGAAACGAACACTTAATCTTCCAGTGCGAGCTGTGATTTATTTTATTCTGCAGATCATTCCACCCTAGCTAGGTTGGCATCAACAAAATATTTTCGCACTCTGAGGACAAACGCTACGGTCGCAGGTTCGAATCCTGTCTCGGGCATGGATTTGTGTGATGTCCTTAGGTTAGTTAGGTTTAAGTAGTTCTAAGTTCTAGGGGAGTGATGACCTCAGATGTTAAGTCCCATAGTGCTCAGAGCCATTTGAACCATTTGAGGACAAACTTGGTGATTGAAATTACATTAGAAGATCCTACCACGACGAGAAATCCTTTAAAAAAATGTTTACCACCCCAATTCGTGTATTGTATCCGTAGCTCTTTCTCCGCTATTTCACGATAGTACAGAACAACTTTCCCTTCTCTGAACTTTCTCGATATCCTTCGTCAGTCCTATCAGATGCCGATCCCACACCGCACAGCAATACTCCAGAAGAGGGCGGACAAGAGTAGTGTGAGCAGCCTCATTAGTAGATCCATTGCATTCTCTAAGTGTCCGCCATAAATCACAGTCTTTGGTTTGATTTCCCCGCGGCCGTTGCAGTTTAAGTTTTTCGTAATTATAAACCTCAAGTATTTAGTTGATTTTTACAGCCTTTAAACTGTGTGTTTCCTGCTGTAACCGAAATTTACCGGATTCCTTTTAGCACTCTTGCTAATGACTTCACATTTTTCATTATTGATACTTAATTGCCACTTCTCGCACCATACAGGTATCTAGTCTAAATCGTTTTGCAATTTGTTTTAATCATCTGTTAATTTTACATGACGGTAAATGACAGCAACATCTGCAAACCGTCTTAGAGGCCTGCTCATAATGGCTCCTGAATCGTTTGCGTTGATCAGGAACAGCAGAGCGCCTAGAACCTACCTCGCGGAACGCCAGATATCACTTCTGTTTTACGGGATGACTTTCCGTCGGTCACTACGAATTGTGACTTTTCTGACAGGAACTCACGGATGCAGTCGTACAACTGAGGCACAGTACGAGGGTTGGAACTTTAATAGTGGCAACTATTTATTTACAGCTCGTACAAAATAGATACGTGTTTCGAAGTTTTACTGACCTTCAAAGTAGCCACCAGCATTGTGTATAACCCGTTGCCAGCGATGTGGAAGTCGTAGGGTACGCCTAGTAGTGCCAGTTGTGTGGATAGTTCGAGCGGCGCGGTCTATTGCTCAACGAATTTGTAGCAGTTGTGAAGCGAATGCCGTGAAGTGTTTCCTTCAGTTTAGAAATCGAGTTGAACTCACGAGGGCTTAAGTCAGGGGGGGCAGTAGTTGTTATAGCACTTAGCAGCCCCATCAGTCAAACAAATCAGTAACAGCTTGTACTGTACGTGCTTGAGCATTGTCACTCAAAATGATGGTCAGGTACTGCAGAAAGTGTCATCACTTCTGTCTCTAAGCTGGTCGTAGGTTGTGTTCCAAAAATGAACATTGCGACGAGAACTGCACGCAATGAACGTCTGGAGTCGGCCATCTCACGCGAGACCACTGCTCACACAAGCACATAGGACGACAACGACAGAGTTCGTCGGACTGGAAGAATATGTGACAGATTTTCTGAACCCACGTCCACCCTGTTACATCTCGAGTGGTTTGCAAAACCACCTGACTTGAACATAACAAATCTGTTCAGCATCACCGCAATTTGGTAGATCTGTGTTATCAAAATCCCAGAGAGTGGCTTAACCAGGATGCGACGTACCTGCCTAACCTTGTGGACTCACTGCCTAACCGAAAGCGGACAGTTATCAAGTCCAGCCCCGGAATTACACGAAATTAAATGGTGCTTGCAAGGATTTCTCTTGGGATGACAAATTTTTTGTCCGCTGAGCTTACCTGAAAATACATTCCATGCTATATCTGATCTTGAGAATGACATGAAGCTTCTAGATGTTATAGCATGGCATCAGAGACGGTCTGGATATATTCCTGAGGAATCTCTCTGCGTGCTATTTGTATACTAGTCTGAGAACAATTGTCAGTACTAACGTGGAAGAGCTTTAATATGTCTTATTTGACTGTCACGAATCATACGCAAGAAGTATGTATGAGGAAATAACATTTTTCTTGGCGGATTATCTTGAAACGTCTACCTTCTGAATGTTATAGAGTTTTAAGAGCAAAACTTTCTGTGAGCCAGAGTGGCCTTGTAGCGTCTCCTACCGGATGTTGTCAGTACTGTGTGGCACTTTCGCATTGTTTTGTCAGAGCGTATGTTATGGCATTTCTTGTGATGCATGTTGCAGTTGTCACCTTCAACGCTTATCTTCTTCATAGCTGAGCAGTGAGGCATCAGCCATTCATTACTTGCCCCGGAAAAAGATTATCCCTCCTGACATCATCATCTTCATTGGAGAGGGAATCGTCCTTATCTTTTGTGATATGTGTGTTACTCGTGTTCTGTGTCATTCTTCGTCTTTCGCGATTTCTTCGTCTTTCGCGATTTCTTCGTCTTTCGCGATTTCTTCGTCTTTCGCGATTTCTTCGTCTTTCGCGATTTCTTCGTCTTTCGCGATTTCTTCGTCTTCCGCGATTTCTTTCTCTTTTGAGTATTTTTTGTTTTGTGTGGTGTGAAACTCTTCGCTTTTTTTAGTATTAGTAGAGGGGGGGGGGGTTGGTTACATTCCACTCGTTTATGTTGGATTTGCAACAATGGAAACGGGATCACCTATGTGTACTTCCTAATAAGCACCCGTTTTTACTGCGCTGAAGAATACTTAACAGTATCACTTCTTTAGTTTATCAGTTTTGCAACTGGTTTGGTGTGGTTCTCAATCATTTCCTATCTTCTGCTAATCTTTTCAGTCCTGCATAACTACTACACGCAACACCCTCTATGTTCTAATAATATTTGCCTCTACTATTTCAGTTTCTATTGCTCCTTCCACAACCGGAATAGTAGTTGAAGAGAAGCAGACTGTTTGCTTTTCAACCTTAAATATGAAACAGATATACTAAGAAGAGATGAAACAATCTGTAAATATATTCCTGTCTACTACTGGCAACAGTCTTCCCCTGGCCTCTTTCCTCACCTCTTTTTAGTGCTTCCTCATTTCGTACTTTGTCTGTCTACTTAATTTTTTAACGTTCTTCTATGGCGGCACATCGTAAGTGCTCCCATTTTTTTCTTTTCCTTATTTCTGATGGTCGACGGTTCACTTCTGTATTATGATTTGTAGCAGCGTACACCGCCAATAATTTGTTCCTCGTTTCCATATCAAGAATAGAGCTCTTTTACGAGTACTGAAAGCAGCTGTCTTTGCCTGTGTCGATCTGCTTCTGTTATTTCAGTAATTCTACCATCCTCCATACTCCATAACCTCGCTCCCTATATGAAAGAATTTCTGTACTTACTCCACTTTGCAAGTTAAATACCATAATCAGTCGCCGGTGAAGCTCGTGCTCGCTTCTTCACTCAGTTCTCCACAGAAAAAAGTCGGTACGCAGCGCACCAAATGGAAAACAGCGCCAAACGATACTCCTCTAGCTGATAAAATGCTTTGATGTTGTCAGGTCGCATTGGTTGGCTGCGGATGAAGCAAACACGACTTGCGCGGAAAGGAACGAAGATTAGGTTTAAATGCCCCGTTGACGACGAGCTTAAGCATTTCTGGAATTCAAAACAGTCTTTGATCGAAAAAATTTTCACATATTTTGCGATAATTTTCGATCTATGCATTTTTTGTAGGTTTGGATGTATTAAACCATAATGACATAAACTAGAAAACAAAAAATAAAAAAAATTCTACGCGATATAGGCACAGTCAACAGAGTAAAAATATAATAAAACCCTGATAAACACGTAATCCCGTGGATCTAAACCGGTCAAAAGAAAAAAAAGAATGCTTTCAAAGACTGTCTTGAATTCCACAAATTCTAAACGCTGTTTCGCCATATACTTCAACGTGCTTATGGCTACATCACTAGTATTACTTCACTGTTAAGTGGTCGTCACATTTCACCAAGAAGACGACATCACTAGAAGCGATGCACTAGATCGAACCAGGATGGAGAAGGAATTTGGGGACAGACACCTGCTCCGCTATTCAGTAATGATCTAGGAAGGATACACTGATCCTCGTACCCGAATTCCACATCTTGGTCTTCAGGCGGATGAACACGCACGCGTATTTAGACAGAGAAGCCGTCTCCGCTTCAGAGGACGTCCATAACATGCTAGAATTTTCATTGTGGTTTCAACTCTCTGTCTGGATTGGCCAGCCCTAGTACTTACATTTTTGTGAGTAATTTGAGAAGGGTATATACACAGACTTCCATTCGGCGAAACAGATTCGGCTCTAGTTCAGTTCAAAAAATTACGAGGAAACGAAAGATAGACAAGTATTTATCTAGAACAAATTTATGGAATGCCAGCTGGTGAAGGGGACAGATTGGACTTATTCAGGTACGTTTCGGAAAAAGTTTAAATATCCAGAATTAAAGTACTTGCAGAAAAGAAGTATCCTATGACAACAACATCAGTGAGTCACAGTTGGAATTAGTTGACTCGTACAAGTACCTCGGTGCAACAACTTGTAGGAGTAGGAAATTGAATGATCAGATAGGCACAATCGTAGATAAAGAAAGTGCTGGACTTCGTTCATTGGCGGGATACTGGAAAAATGCTTTCAGTCTGTTGCTTGCAGATCACTTACAAGTTACATCGTAGGAACCACACCAAATATGACTTACAGGCGACAAACCAGCGGCCTTGTCACGTTGCAAACATCGGTTCTCGCCCGATCACCGAAATTAGGCAATGTCGGGTTTGGCTAGTACTTGGATGGGTGACCGCTTGGGAACACCGGGTGCTTTATATATGTTTAAAAAATTGTATCATTGGCTCAGGTATACGCAAGAAGCCGAAGTGCTCTCCAGCTGATAGATTTACACCAGACCGTTGAGCAATACAGCATTACTGTAAACAGCGGACATTGAAAGTATACAAAGAGAAGCGGCACGAATGGTCTCAGCTTTGTTTAACTCACGTGACAGAGCCTCGGAAATTTGAAAAGCCTGAACAGACATACTCATGGAGGAGATACATACAAATTATCCCGCAAAGGCATGTTTATCAAATTTAATCAATTTCCAAATAATTATTCTCCTACGTATCGCTTCCGCATGAATCTTGACGGCAAGATAGACTAATTAGAACATGCACAGGGGCATTTAAGCAGTGATTCTTATCTCGATTGAAACGGGAAGAAACGTTAACATGAGTTACCATGTTAAGTACCTCTGATCTTACAATGAAGGCTTTCACGACCGGGTGTCTGAACTGCTGGTGAACCTTCCGGGTTGTATGGCCGTGGTCCATGAAAGTTTTTAGTTCCAAACGTTTCGACAAGAGGTGATCCTGGTTCCGCTGAGTCCTGTTTGACTTTCAGCGAGTCGGAAAGACTCAGCGGGAACAGGAGCACTTCTGAAGATGTTGAGCACAGCTGTGGACGAAACGTCTGGAACTACAAGCTTTCATGGACCAAGGCCATACAAAGCTGGAAAGTTCACCAGCAGCTGACTACCCTCTGTCATGCAGCTTGTGTATGGAGATGTAGTTGTAATCGTTATTATATTTTCTTTTATTTGAACACATTCTCGCATTCCTTCTGTCAAGTAAGGTATTTAAGATAACGAGCGGCGTCCAGTAAGTTTTACAAAAAAATATTACCCACACTTTATCATGTTGAAATAATTTTTTTGACGTTATACAACGTTTCTGTTTCTTTTCTACTTAGCGATTATGTTTTTCCAAGAGTTTTTGGTATCGCGGCACAAGTTTCTCCAAACCAGTATTGTCGAGGGTCGACTCCTGTGCTCATAGTCAGCTGTTCACTGTCGATGTGTCTTCACCATTGGTTTGCGGTGCTTACCGACAATATGATCTTTTGAGTTGGAGGAAAATGTGAAAATCACTCGGGGCAAGATCTGATGAATATGGAGGGTGCGGGTTGAATCTTCCGAACCACGCTTGGGTCATTCGATCTGTATGAGTTGGACCATTGTCATGAAGGAAGAGAAGTTCGTGAGACATAAGTGCAGGACGTTCTCTTTTGACGACGGCTCGCAGATTCCTCAAGACACAATACAGCGTTTCTCTGCATTCATTGCGGTGTTGCGAGGCAAGTAGTTAACGAGCAAAACCTCTTGGTAGTCCCAGAAGATAGCTGCAACAACTTTCCCTGCCGAATGTGTGATCTTTGGCCTTCTTGGGGTACTCTCGCTAGGTTTCTTGCACACGACACCCTGACGTTTTGCCCCAGCAGTCTCATCCGCAGCGACAAGCTGTCTGAAGAGCAAATCCCCCCTCTGTCTCTGCCGCATTTCCAGAAACATTCTTGCCGAACCCATCCGTTGTTGCGTGTGGACTTCATTTCAGCAAACGTGGCACCCCTCTTGCGCAGACTTTGCGGTAGTGAAGATGGTCTGTCGGGAAATGTGCGATGGATGGGCAATCAATTTCCCATTTGGTCTATACTGTAGTCTCTCGTCGTTGCCGTCGGACATCAATTGTATTAAAGAACGGCACCATACCTAGCCTGGATCTATTTTCCGAAGCTGCGGTATCAATGAAGTACAATGCTCCATTTGCTTTAAAACATTAAAAACGGTGACAGCCACAAATTTGCATCATATGAGGAGACAACTTAGAACTTAACAATTCATTCGTAGTTACAAAAAAAATAGATAGTAGCTGATCTGCTGCCTGTGTCAACATAATACGCCTTTATCTGCTTGTAGCCATTGAAAAGGAACAAATGAACATGAAAAAGAGAGTTCTTCATTCTCAGTTTTCACCCTTTAGCACTGACTATTTGTAACGCCCAATACTTGTATGTTCTTAGATTATTTTCGAGCAGAGTTTCAAAAAATTAGAATCAATAGGAGAATGCTGATGGGTTTTTGTAGTGTTCAACCACTTATCACGGGCTAAGGTTTCGTTTATTTGCGTATTTAATTTGATATTTTGATTCTACAAATATTTTTCTTGAAGCTGTGGGAGTGAAAACTTTTCAGTCTCTCTTAGGTTTCTACATTTACAACAGGAAATAACAAGAATAAAAAAGCGAAAAGCGGTTATTTCAGAAACCAGTTATTTTGAGCGGTTTTAACAGACAGGTTTAACTGGCGTGGAAAAGAGATATAACCGAATATCGGTTGTTTCAGCGATGACCGCGGTCCCTAGGGCACTGCGGGTAAAGGCAGTTTTTGGCAAGTAGCCACGAAATCAGGTGTTTACTTTTCAGAGGATTCATTTGCCGTATATAATTTAGGAAAACTAAAAAAATGCAAAACCTGGATGTCCGAAAGGAGATTTGAGCGCGAAAGGCAGTCTACTGTGTTAACCACTGGGTCACGTCATTCGATATACCGGGTTATCAAGAAAGTCATTATAAATTTGAAAACTTAATAACCCACGGAATAACGTAGATAGAGAGGTAAAAATTGACACACATGCTTGGAATGACATAGGGTTTTATTAGAATTAAAAAAATTCACAAAATGTCCGACAGATGGCTCTGGACAGCAAAACGTCAGTGACTGCTCATGACAATCGTGTATAAAAGGAGCTGTAATGAGAGAGAGAATCAGATGCGCTAGCACTCGCAGCATGTTGACGTTACCTGAAAAGGCACTTTCAGTGAAGCTGTATTATCAGAATGGGGAATGTGCTAGTTCAGCGTTACGATCCTATCGCCATAGGAAGGGGATTCGAACGGGTAAAGGTCTGTTGACAAATGCAGCTGTGGCGAGAATGATTTCGAAGTTCGAAGCCACGGGTTGTTTAGACTATAGACCCCGTAGACTGCTGAGACATTTCAGGAAGAAATGGAGACTGTAGTGGGTTCGTCTATGCACGGGGAAGTCAGCGCTCCTGCAGTCGCACGTCGCACCGGCATTCCATAAACTACTACAGGGTTATTACAAATGATTGAAGCGATTTCACAGCTCTACAATAACTTTATTATTTGAGATATTTTCACAATGCTTTGCACACACGTACAAAAACTCAAAAAGGTTTTTTAGGCATTCACAAATGTTCGATATGTGTCCCTTTAGTGATTCGGCAGACATCAAGCCGATAATCAAGTTCCTCCCACACTCGGCGCAGCATGTCCCCATCAATGAGTTCGAAAGCATCGTTGATGCGAGCTCGCAGTTCTGGCACGTCTCTTAGTAGAGGAGGTTTAAACACTGAATCTTTCACATAACCCCACAGAAAGAAATCGCATGGGGTTAAGTCGGAAGAGCGTGGAGGCCATGACATGAATTGCTGATCATGATCTCCACCACGACCGATCCATCGGTTTTCCAATCTCCTGTTTAAAAAATGCCGAACATCGTGATGGAAGTGCGGTGGAGCACCATCCTGTTGAAAGATGATGGCGCTGTCGGTCTCCAGTTCTGGCATGAGCCAATTTTCCGCGGGCTACGCGTGAAACTTGCCCGCACGCGTTCAACCGTTTCTTCGCTCACTGCAGGCCGACCCGTTGATTTCCCCTTACAGAGGCATCCTGAAGCTTTAAACTGCGCATACCATCGCCGAATGGAGTTAGCAGTTGGTGGATCTTTGTTGAACTTCGTCCTGAAGTGTCGTTGCACTGTTATGACTGACTGATGTGAGTGCATTTCAAGCACGACATACGCTTTCTCGGCTCCTGTCGCCATTTTGTCTCACTGCGCTCTCGAGTGCTCTGACGGCAGAAACCTGAAGTGCGGCTTCAGCCGAACAAAACTTTATGAATTTTTCTACGTATCTGTAGTGTGTCGTGACCATATGTCAATGAATGGAGCTACAGTGAATTTATGAAATCGCTTCAATCATTTGTAATAGCCCTGTATTTGGTTGGCACTTAGGCGTACCCTCCGATGCTATCCGTACAAAATCCATCGGCATCATGAACTGTTACCTGGCGATTTAGTGAAGCGGAGGGCATTTGCGGTGTGGGCGTTTCAAAAGATGGCGGAAGATGACTACTGGTTGAGTAACGTGTTGTGGACCGTCGAAGCTCATTTCACGCTCCGAGGGTCTGTCAACGCCCACAACTGCAGAATTTGGGCTACCTAAAATCCTAGAACTGCCGTGGAAACTCCATGTCACGGTATGGGTTGGATTTACCACGGTATTGTAACTGATACCGTGACGGGTGAGAGGTACGCCGATATGTTACAGAATCGCGTCATCCCCAGTCTGGCTGATAAACACCTGCTGGAACGTACGATGTTTATGCAGGATGACGCTCCACCCCATATTGCTAGACGCGTGAAAGATTTCTTGCGAGCGTCGTTTGGAGATGATCGTGTGCTCAGCCGCCACTTTCGTCATTCTTGGCCTCCCAGGTCCCCAGACCTCAGTCCGTGCGATTATTGGCTTTGGGGTTACCTGAAGTCGCAAGTGTATGGTGATCGACCGACATCCCTAGGGATGCTGAAAGACAACATCCGACGCCAATGCCTCACCATTAACTCCGGACATGCTTTACAGTGCTGTTCACAGCATTATTCCTCGACTACAGCTATTGTTGAAGAATGATGGTGGACACGTTGAGCATTTCCTGTAAAGAACATCATCTTTGCTTTGTCTTACTTTGTTATGCTAATTATTACTATTCTGATCAGATGAAGCGCCATCTGTCGGACATTTTTTGAACTTTTGTATTTTTTTGATTGTAGTAAAACCCCATGTCATTCCAAGCATGTGTGTCAATTTGTACCTCTCTATATACATTATTCCGTGATTTATTCAGTTTTCAAATTTATACTGACTTTTTGATCACCCGGTACTTATCAGAAGACTTCCGACGTCTGCAATACACACGCAGAAAGTGCGCCCCGGCTAGCCGAGCTGTCTTAATTGGGTTCGCGTTTCGCTTGTGCCACTGGCGGTTGCACGTTGTCTGGTGATGAGCAGAGCTGGCGAGCACGTGCAGTGGCTCTAGCAGTGGCTGAGCTTGGCAAGTGATCCACCGTCTCTGGCGTAGCGGTGTGAGCCACGGGCCAGTTGGCCGCCAGCCGGCCACACACACCTGTTGATTCTCGCGGCAGCGCTCTCCGCGCTTGTTGACACGAGAACTCTTGGGAGAGCCCTATCTCACTCGCAGCGACAATCGTTAGCTCAGCAGCGTGATACTAGCAGCTGTGCCGTTTCCAATGTGTGACAGTCCTTACATTACCGAGATCGGGTCCACTACAGCGAGGGAAGTGAGACGGCGCTCAGAGGAAACACGCTTCGATTCTCAAACTTTTGTCAGTAAATTGTCGAAGTATTCGTAATAAAGTTTCGAATTTACTGCCCTCCAGGAAAGTTCTCGCGCTCGAGTTATTCTTGTGACCGAGAGCTGGGTGAAACCCAAAGCTCTGAAATATTTAGTGAGTAGTGGAACGTATGTCGGAAAGGCAGATTAGAGTCGACAGTAGGGGCAGTGTTCATAGCAGTTGACAAAACTATTGTTTCTATTAAGGTGGAAGCTGAGTGTGATAGCCGGCGAGGGTGGCCGCGTGGTTCTAGGCGCAACAGTCTGGAACCGCGCGACTGCTACGGTCGCAGGTTCGAATCCTGCCTCGGGCATGGATGTGTCTGATGTCATTAGGTTAGTTAGGTGTAAATAGTTCTAAGTCTAGGGGACTGATGAACTCAGATGTTAAGTCCCATAGTGCTTAGAGCCATTTGAAATATTTTGAAAATTATTAAGTTTCTCTGTCGTTCGAATTCCACGTTACACTCGATTTAAGGGTATAAACTGTATGGGCAAGTCAGTTCAAAGGTTGGAAGAAGGTAACGTCTTTTTCGAGAGGAGCATGCGTAGTAACTCACTTCTGTATTCAACCATGGGTCAGCTTTATTTAGAGATTATTTTCTGTCGTTGTTCTTACCAGTTCTGGTGTTTAGTGGTGTAAATATCGTGGCGAAAGTTGTGTTGCAGATCGTCACACTCTACTCAAGAATACTTATTTGCGTCGATCAGCTGGTAGCCTAAATAGGTACTGCCGCGCGGGATTAGCCGAGCGGTCTAGGCCGCTGCAGTCATGGACTGTGCGGCTGGTCACGGCGGAGGTTCGAGTCCTCCCTCGGGCATGGGAGTGTGTGTTTGTCCTTAGGATAATTTAGATTAAGTAGTGTGTAAGCTTAGGGACTGATGACCTTAGTAGTTAATTCCCGCCGGCCGGTGTGGCCGTGCGGTTCTAGGCGCTTCAGTCTGGAACCGCATGACCGCTACGGTCGCAGGTTCGAATCCTGCCTCGGGCATGGATGTGTGTGATGTCCTTAGGTTAGTTAGGTTTAAGTAGTTCTAAGTTCTAGGGGACTGATGACCACAGATGTTTAGTCCCATAGTGCTCAGAGCCACTTGAACCAAGTGAAGTCCCGTAAGATTTCACACACATTTGAACATTTTCTAAATAGGTACTGGTTGATGGCTCAAAATGTCTCACATCAACCGATCCTTTCTTTTCGTCAAGTTGTTCCATAAATTTTTCTCCGCATTTCGATTCGGTATCCCTCAGTTTTTCGATCTACCGATCACATCTTCAGCATTCTTCTGTAACACCGTATTTCGAATACTTCTGCTTTCTTGCGTGGGCTATTTATCATACACGTTACACTACCATATAAGCTTATACTTCGTACAAATACACTCCTGGAAATGGAAAAAAGAACACATTGACACCGGTGTGTCAGACCCACCATACTTGCTCCGGACACTGCGAGAGGGCTGTACAAGCAACGATCACACGCACGGCACAGCGGACACACCAGGAACCGCGGTGTTGGCCGTCGAATGGCGCCAGCTGCGCAGCATTTGTGCACCGCCGCCGTCAGTGTCAGCCAGTTTACCGTGGCATACGGAGCTCCATCGCAGTCTTTAACACTGGTAGCATGCCGCGACAGCGTGGACGTGAACCGTATGTGCAGTTGACGGACTTTGAGCGAGGGCGTATAGTGGGCATGCGGGAGGCCGGGTGGACGTACCGCCGAATTGCTCAACACGTGGGGCGTGATGTCTCCACAGTACATCGATGTTGTCGCCAGTGGTCGGCGGAAGGTGCACGTGCCCGTCGACCTGGGACCGGACCGCAGCGACGCACGGATGCACGCCAAGACCGTAGGATCCTACGCAGTGCCGTAGGGGACCGCACCGCCACTTCCCAGCAAATTAGGGACACTGTTGCTCCTGGGGTATCGGCGAGGACCATTCGCAACCGTCTCCATGAAGCTGGGCTACGGTCCCGCACACCGTTAGGCCGTCTTCCGCTCACGCCCCAACATCGTGCAGCCCGCCTCCAGTGGTGTCGCGACAGGCGTGAATGGAGGGACGAATGGAGACGTGTCGTCTTCAGCGATGAGAGTCGCTTCTGCCTTGGTGCCAATGATGGTCGTATGCGTGTTTGGCGCCGTGCAGGTGAGCGCCACAATCAGGACTGCATACGACCGAGGCACACAGGGCCAACACCCGGCATCATGGTGTGGGGAGCGATCTCCTACACTGGCCGTACACCACTGGTGATCGTCGAGGGGACACTGAATAGTGCACGGTACATCCAAACCGTCATCGAACCCATCGTTCTACCATTCCTAGACCGGCAAGGGAACTTGCTGTTCCAACAGGACAATGCACGTGCGCATGTATCCCGTGCCACCCAACGTGCTCTAGAAGGTGTAAGTCAACTACCCTGGCCAGCAAGATCTCCGGATCTGTCCCCCATTGAGCATGTTTGGGACTGGATGAAGCGTCGTCTCACGCGGTCTGCACGTCCAGCACGAACGCTGGTCCAACTGAGGCGCCAGGTGGAAATGGCATGGCAAGCCGTTCCACAGGACTACATCCAGCATCTCTACGATCGTCTCCATGGGAGAATAGCAGCCTGCATTGCTGCGAAATGTGGATATACACTGTACTAGTGCCGACATTGTGCATGCTCTGTTGCCTGTGTCTATGTGCCTGTGGTTCTGTCAGTGTGATCATGTGATGTATCTGACCCCAGGAATGTGTCAATAAAGTTTCCCCTTCCTGGGACAATGAATTCACGGTGTTCTTATTTCAATTTCCAGGAGTGTACATTCAGAAAAGACTTTCCAACATTTAAATTAAATTCTAAGTTAACAAATTAATCTTTTTCAGAAATACTTTCCCTGCTGCAGCAGTCTGAATTTTAGACCCCCTCTTTTTTGCATCACCAGTTACTTTTCTACCCAATTACAAAATTCCTCTGTTACTTTTAGTGTCTCATTTCTTAATCAGTTTCCTCAACATCGCCTGACTTAATTCGACCACATTCCACTATCTTTTTCTGTACTTTGGCTTATATTCATCTTATCACCTCTTTTCAGCTGTTCTCGGACAGAATGACGTCATTGGCAAACATCCAACATTTTATTTCTTCTCCTTGAACTTTCATTTCCATATTTCTCTTTGGTTTCCTTTACTGCTTCCTCAGTGTATGACTGAAAATATAGACGATAGCCTTAACTCTGTATCATCGCCAAACAAACGAAGAGAGCCCTACAGGCGCGCGGCCCATCCGAGTGGCCCGCACGCGACTGCGCCATGCGAGAGGGAGTGCGAATACACTTCACGTAGCTTGGCGGAAGTTGCCGAAGATGACCGATGCTGCCTCGCCTGATGACACAGCCGAAAGAGCGCTGTCCACGGCCACGCGGATGTCACGTGCTCGCGCTCACTTGCACACGAGCTGTGAATTTGCAGTGTGCGCATGCGCGATGTGCTTCCCGTACTGCACCTACCTCTTCCCCGTCGCCGCTGATAACATTAACGACTGTAACCAGCCCTCTTAGTTCATTTGCTCGAATTGTGCACGGGAGCCTGCCGTGTAACTAGACTGAACTTTCGTTGTTAATTACAAACAAAATTGACCCATATAGTCACTTGTCACGTTCTTCAACGTAAATCTTTTTTCCTTTATTCTGTCCAAAATACAGCTGATCGTCAGTGCGCTTTTAGCTGCAGACAGAATGCGAACATTATTTTATGAGCTATTCCTTGACAAAAATTTACAGTTCCATAGCGAAATTAGTGACCTTCAGTGACGTTCAATGTTCGATTGTCATTGTCACTTTAAATTCCGTTATACATTATCATAGTCGCTGTAGTAATAGCGTGCTAAATCTCAAGTATGTAGCATACACTTTCTCCCAAGAAAAAGAGAGGGAATAAAAAGCTAAAGAGGAATTCTAATTCTAAATGGGTTACAACGCTTGCGGGGCCTATTAGTGCCGCTACGTTGTGACGAAGCTGCGACGTATCGATGTCCACTCACCTGTTGCCTCGTGCTCCGCACGTGCAAAATGAGTGATGCGTAACGAATGTCGCTTATGCGGGTTCGCCACATAGATGCAGCGTTCTACAAACCACCGGTTCCAGTTCACATCCTAGGGTTTTTATAAATGTAATCCTGTTTCAGTAAAAGTTATATGTAAGCTTTTGCTCCGTGTGTTTTATCTCTGCTAACTTTAGAATTTCAAAGAGTGTGTTATTACATATTCGTATCTAATACTGTTGGCCAAGCCATTAATGTACATACGAACAATAACGTTCCTATTACAGAGATACACCACACGTTACTTTAGTGTCTATAGATGACTCTCAAATGGCTCTAAGCACTATGGAACTTAACATCTGAGGTAATCAGTCCCCTAGAACTTAGAACTACTTAAACCTAACTAAACTAAGGACATCACACACATCCATGCCCGAGGCAGGATTCGAACCTGCGACCGTAGCGGTTGCTCGGTTCCAGACTGAGGCGCCTAGAACCGCTCGACCACTGCGGCCGGCAGATGGCTCTCCAACCAGGAAACGTGCTGTGTCCTACCCGATCCCGCCCATAATTTAAAACTGTGCACTTCACAAAACAAAAATACGTAGTACAGCGCGAAGAGAAGTCAGTGAATGACAACCGGAACCCAGGGTGTCAACATACGAAGGAGATAGCTTACAGGACACTCGTGTGACCATTCTCAAATATTGTTGAAGTATTTGGGATCTTTACCGAATAACAGTAACAGACGATATTGAACATATCCTAAGAAGAGCAACACTTATGTCCATGAGGTTTGATTGACACACGAGAGAACGGCACAGACACGCTGAAAAACGAGAAATGGCAGACAGATGCCTGAAGAAAGACGCCAATATTTCGAAAGCTATCCTACAAAGTTATACGAACAAGTATGAAGTGAGGAGTCTGGGCTAGTGCAGCAACCCTCTAGTCCCCAGCTCGTGGTCTAGTTGCTAGCGTTGCTCCCTCTGGATCACGGGATCCGGGGTTCGATTCCCGGCCCAGTTGGGGATTTTCTCCGCCTAGGGACTGGGTGTTTGTGTTGACCTCATCATTTCATCGCCATTCGGGAAGGTAGCGAGACTGTACAGTGAAATGATTGGGAATTTTACGGGCGCTGATAACCGGGCGGTTGTGCGCCCCACAAACCATATATCATCATCATCATCATCAACATCATCATCAACACTCTATGTATCACTCCTTTAATATGTGAAAAATAGATTAGCACGCACAGTGGCGCTTAAGTAATCATTCTTCCCGCTCTCCACGCGCGAATGGAACGGGAAGGAACTCTAATACGTGGTACAGTAGGAAATAATCTCCGCCATAGAGTATAGATGTGGATGCAGATGTAGAGCTGTGACATGCAGCATTGGAGCATTATTCGGCTGTTTGTAACTGAAAAGTAATGGGACATGGCGTGGACAGAAATAGACACTGCGAGAAATCCACGCTTGAACATAAACGCAGGTGCTAAACAACACTGCAGGTTGCTCTGTTGCATTTGACCTCCAATGGCACCTGTGCAATGTCCTCGTTACGTTGCAAGAATCGTGGTCAGAACAGTATTCCCTGTAGTTGTGAGTGTACTATGTCGCAGCTCAGTGCATTCGAACGTGGACAAATTGTTGGTGCTAGTGTGGTGGGTGATTTCGTAAGAAAGGTAGTCGAAGTGTTTGGAGAGGCACCGTGAAGCAAGTAAAATAAAATAAACACAATTCACGGGTTAGGCCATAGGCTTGTTCCGACTGACCGCCTGCTGCCTACAAGGCAGAGCGAGGAACTATCTATGATCGTGCTACGTGGGATCAGGATATTGCGAATCCGTCTGACCGTTGTTGTCGGTAGATGAATCCTGATGATGCCGCTGCTTCTTTATTCAAGCAGCTCCTCATTTCGCCTCACATTTTCTGAGTGGACCGCGTACCAGACGTCGCTATCTCAGAAGATAGATGAGGTGCTACCGGGAATTGAACACGGGTCATTCCGTGCCGAAGGCAGCGACGCTAACCGTTCGGGTACGGAGGCGGTCGGAGGCAAGCTGTCGAAGGGGAAGCGGAAAAACGTAATCCGCCAAGTTACAACATGGACGAAAGTATGTGTTGAGATCATGACAGATGGCCATAGAAGACGACTGTGAAGAAAAGTAAGAGGCCAACAGTGCAAATGTTACTGCTGGACTGAATGTCCTACTCGTGAGCCCTGTCAGCGCCAAAACAACACGAAGGCAGCTACATAATCAGGGGACTGAAGGATGAGCTGAAATACCAAAACAAATCATCACTGATGCAAACACCTCTGACAGGAAAATGTGGTGCAGACGACGTTAAAAATCGACTGTGGAGAAATGGAAGAATGTCATTTGGTCGGAAGAGTCTTGTTTCATACTGTTTCCCACTTCTGGACAAGTTTACGTCCCAAGAGTGAAACATGGTGGTGGTTTTGGCAGCCATATCCTGGTTACTCTGCAATGTCGCATTTCTGCCAAGAAGTATATGACCATTCTGGCGGAACGGGCCCATCGTATGCTACAAAGTTTGCTCCCCACTGGTTATGCTAGGACGTTAGGGCCCCTGTAAACAGTTGACGCCGTCCACATAGGTTTTGTCAATACGACGATGAAATGTAACATCTCCCCCAGCCACGACAGCGTATCTGAGTATTACTGAGGCTTTGTGGTCTGCTTTGGAGAGAAGGTTGCTTGTTTGCTATCCAGCTCCGTCATAGTTACTTGAACTTGCCACTGTTTTGCAGGAAGAATGGTATAAGAGTCTCCTGGGAACCACGCAGGACCTGGACTCATCCATTCCTAGAGGACTGGAAGTTGTTTTGAACGCCAAAAAGTTTTCCTACACCGTGTTAGGCGTGATAAAGTGTTGTGTTTTTGGTGCTTCCACATTTCTACCCACCTCTGTAAAGCATCGTAGGAGGGCAGGGAAATGAGTATCTGCTTGTAAAGATGTGTCCAGTTTTTACTGCTGAGCTGGCGAGAGGCAAGAAGCCGCGAGTGAGGTTGCACTAGCGCCGCCGCGTCCCGTCAGCCATTACGCTCGGAGCGTGCTGAGGCCTTCCTGCCAAGGTCTCCCCGGCGAGGCCTTGGGATCTGTTCACGCCACGGACGGCGCGCTCAGATACGGGCTCGCTCAAGTTCCCCGTGCCGGTGCCGCCGCCTTTAAATAATCTCCGCCCCGTTCCCATGCTCTGCTTGTGTGTTGTGGCCAATAACATCGCAGCAACATCGAAATTAAATACCACTGTTTTATTCAGTCACCTCCTAAGTAAAACATTCTGCTTTTGCACTACCTGAAGGACCTTTTTGCTTAATGCAGTGGTAATGGGAACATTTACAAAGGAATATTAAGAAAGCAGGGAGGTGAGAAGATAGGAGTGGAAACAGAGGGAGGAGGATGGGAGCGTGGGGAAGTACAGCGAGAGGGGCAGGGAGAGTTATTAAGACGAGAAATTCATAATATTTAAGCCCTAAGTGTTTCATATAAACTACTCCGTTACTTTTTGCAGGGCAGTATTTTCGCCTTTGACTGTCATTTTAATTCCAATCATCAAACCCGCAGTTTCGACAGTGGGGTCATTTTAAAGTGCAACATTTCTTATCTACGACTGTTTAAAAATAATTAAACTTATTTTGATATACATAAACATTTCAGGCCATGGTCATACAGAGTGCAAGTAATGGATTCAAAGAGCATCTTCGTACCACCTTTACAAATCTCAATCGGTATTGCTGTGTATGCATTCATTTTATTACAGCAGCTGATACAGTTGGCGTGGGCAGTGCGTGTTGTTGTGTACAAATTCGCATCACAACATTTTCACGCATTTGTGTTGCAAGTATCGTACAGATGTACCTTCACATTGTATTCCTCTACTCTCTTTCGTGAAAGAACTGGGACAAGAACAGTGAAAGCTCAGATCCAAGAAAGAAACTTCTGCGCCAGCCCACAAAGAATTTTTGGCATTGAGGACACAGGAATTTGAAGAATCCTCTGGAATGCCCTTGTTCCTTCGTCTAATATTTAGAGTGCACTGCAGATTTAGCAGCAGCAGAGGGGTATTTCAGACTTTTCCCAAAGTCATTGCTCAGGAAAGGGATGCGGAAGTGCTGGCAGTTGGACAAAAAGTACATGACCCAGGATGATATCAGGTCGAAAAGCGAGGACATATTTGAACTAACAGCGCAGTATTTTATTTCCAACTGGATACCCATTTCCTTTGCCCAGATAAGTACGCAATCCATACGCTGCTCAATAGAAATTTACACAACTATACTATGACAACTGCACTACGGCAACGAGGTGACTACGTAGTTAGAACTAATCAGTGTTAACTACAAGAGGCAAAGCCAAACTTCACAAGCTTAGTATCGAATTCACGTTTTTATTGGTGACGAATTTCAATAACATTCTTTATGTTTCGGTCGTTAACTTCGAACAAACGTTTTAGGACGATTGTTTCTGTGTACTTGTGTCGAGAGGGTGAAGCATAGTTTTACGCACTATCGTCGTAATCCTTCAGACAGAAAGTAAAATTTCGTATAAGTTACAATCCCAGCTCTGCCAAAGCGAAAAATTCTAGAGTGAAATGTAACAAAATTACCCTGCACTATGAGTTTAGTAATTTTAATAGCTTTGCGTTAGATTACAAATATCTTTTTTATTATTTCTGTGGTGTCTTTAACATAGCGGTCTTCTCACCTTTTTCTGTAAACAGTTTACGCGTAGTAGGTACTTTGATTTTTTTATTCTCTTTAACGCGTGATCTACAGTGTGATTTAAATTTCCAGTGTTCACTAACATACATCCGAATAACCACACACTTTCAGATGACGTTTGCTTTGTTTGACAATAGAAAGCGCTTTCCTTCGTTCTAGCGCGATCTCTTCTGTCGTCAAAACTTCTTTCGCTTTGCACTTTAATTTAGTTGTTTGGAGCGGTTTGTATTAGCAATTGGTTCGAATGGCTCTGAGCACTATGGGACGTAACATCTGAGGTCATCAGTCCCATAGAACTTAGAACTACTTAAAACTAACTAACCTAAGGACATCACACACATCCATGCCCGAGGCAGGATTCGAACCTGCGACCGTATCGGTCGCGCGGTTCCAGACTGAAGCGCCTAGAACCGCTCGTCCACTCTGGCCGGCTATCAGCAATTAAGTTTCCACAAAATCTGTAGATACTTCTTATCACACAGTAATGAACAAGCGGAATTCAGCAATGGTGCAAGCAAGTACGGTGCGACAATAGGCAGACCAGAAGCTTCATTTCTAACAAAACATATAACTTGCGAAAAAATAAACACAGATGCCTGTCTCAGTGAGTGCGTTACCAATTAAATCTTCTTGGCGCTCCCTCAGTTAATACGCCGTCATAATTAGGGATCCTACGTTACAGGAACGCCAGTTGCTTATCCTCTTCACTTCACGGATCAACCTCTGAAGCCTACACCGCCTTTACAAATCGGTTTCTTTTCGTAGGTGTTCAGCCTAGTGCTGATTTCTTGATTACACTGCAGCAACCAATTTTCATTCTTTCGGGGTTACACAGGGAAAGTTCTTGTTCAACAGAAACAATTACCCTCAGTATATGTTCGTGTAGTGCGCGTAACAGCATTTCGCAGTACGTATTCCAGTACTACAGTTCCGAAAACAAATACATATTTTTCCAGGTGTCTGCTTTCACGAAGAGTAAAGCAAGGAATTCGGTCGCGGGTTTGGGGAACAACATCCGAAAACTGCAAATTAGTTTACCACCAGATGCAGGCAGTCCTCTATATACCTCACCCTATCGTGATTACAGCAGTAGTCGGCGTCGTCTCCGTCGCTGTCGAGGTTATTGCTGTGCAGTCGCCATCAGACAGACATTTTTTTCGCGGCATTCTCACGGCCATGACAGCATTTCGCGTTATTCGCCGGATGCGTGTGAACACTGCTGCTGGGAAACACAATGGGACAAATAGCAGGAAACGTTTTGTCTTGCGCTGAGTGACGCGGGAATCGTCGTCCACAGTGCCATGCTGACTGCAAACTGTCACCTCAGAGGCGCCGTCCTTCAGCTCGCTGCAGTGCAAAACACCTCAAGCACATGTTCTCTTTTATTTTCCAAGTACACGAGCGCTCTCGTTTCTCCTGTTCTGTGCGAACTTGGATGCAGATTGCGTTCTAATGATTTCGCTGAGTCCGGCACATCCTAAAAGTCAGCCTTTCTACTTCGGGCGTGTGCCTGCTCTCGTAGTCACTCGCAAGTAGTCTTCAAGTAAATTGCAGGCAGCTTTGAAGGTCATTTAGTTAAATCACTGCAGAGCATCTAAGATTTACGTTTAACAATGAGTTGCAGCCTCACATACAAAAGCACTGCGTAAAGACCAAACAGGAAGCGGCGGCTAGAAATAAAACCCATCGCAAATTGATTGGAACCAATTGGGTTTCACAACCAGAGCGGTTGGGAACTACTGACTTCGTGCTAGTCTGCCGCAGAGTATGCTTGCCCTGTCTGGTACAGATCCAGTCATGCTAAAGAAGTTGACCCTTCTTTGAATGAAACATGTAGACTCATTACTGGTTTACGAAGACCAACACCACATGATAAAGTTTACTTCGCTCCACCAGATATCAGAGCCGGCCGCCGTGGTCTCGCGGTTCTAGGCGCTCAGTCCGGAACCGCGTGACTGCTACGGTCGCAGGTTCGAATCCTGCCTCGGGCATGGATGTGTGTGATGTCCTTAGGTTAGTTAGGTTTAAGTAGTTCTAAGTTCTAGGGGACTGATGACCTCAGAAGTTAAGTCCCATAGTGCTCAGAGCCATTTGAACCATTTTTGAACCAGACATCAGACATCCATGAACGAGAGATCTAAAGCACGTGTCTCACATGCGTACCCATTGTATCGATGTCAACCAGCCCACAAACGACTGAGGTCTAGAAGGGATCTCCTCCATAAAAACCTAAACTCTAAACGAACCTCGTGAGACTGAAAAGTTAAGATCATGAAGGGCGAGAACCACTCAACTTGCCGGTTGGAAGCAACCAATCGCACGTCTCCGCCCCTCCCACCTCCTCCTAGCATATGAGGGACACTTGTCTACCCGGAAATCCTTAAACAGACTTCGTAAATTCATATTGGTGCTGACAATTCCAGAATGAATATGTTACGAGGGTGAGTTAAACGAAAACCTTAAACTTGTAATAACAAATCGAAATTTCTCGCCGTTATCCTGTAAGTTGGTAAGCGTGCTACAAACAGCGTGCAGAATTGCCTGTAGGTGGCAGCGTAGTGCAGATGCACACATACCGTCGCAGTATCAGTATAAAGATGGCCTCCCCACTTGCGACTTGCACCAGGGAAGAAAAGCGTTCTGTTATTCGGTTTTTGCGCAGTGAAGATGTGAAACCTATTGAAATTCATCGACGAATGAAGGTTCAGTACGTTGATGCGTGTTTGACACATCAGCAAGTCTCCGAATGGAATAGGAAGTACGCAAATGGTGTGACTTCAGCGGAAGATGTTCCTCGTCCAGGTCAGACACAAAGAGATGTGGCTCCACAGAACATTGCAGCAGTTAAAGCCATAAAGAAGGAAAACAGCCTAGTGACACAGAATGACATTGCAGCATGTTTACAGAATAGTCATGGGTGAGCACACCACATTGTGCATGATGTGCTCCAGTTTCACAAAGTGTCTGCAAGATGGGTGCCACGGCAGCTGACTCCTGAAGTGAGAGAACGATGTGTTGATGCTTGTGAAGAACTTCTTCGGCGCTTTGAACGAGAAGGTGATGGCTTCCTTGCAAGCATCGTTACTGGGGACGAAACCTGGGTTCACTCCCACCAACCCGAAACTAAGAGAGCGAGCAACCCAGACCTTGCCCCAAGTGATTTCCATATGCTTGGACCACTCAAAGACGCAATGGGAGGAAAGAAGTTCCGTTCGGATGAAGAAGTACGCCACGCGTTGCATGAGTGGCTGCGCGGACTACCAAAAGATTTTTTTTCCAAAGTAATTTATGCACTTTGTAAGCGCTGCAGGACTTGCATTGAGCGTAGGGGAGATTATGTTGGGAAAAGTGAAACAGCTTTGTACCACTGCTGCACAGTGAATCGTATTAAAAAAAAATTTAAGGTTTTTATTTGACTCACCCTCGTATAAAGCGGTACACCTAGCCTATCTTCGTGAACTCAGGCAGTTACCCTCTGAGATTCACAATGGAGGATTTGATGGCAACGACATCTAATTCCCGTGATTTAGCAAAATTCTGAACAGACGCTATTAGATATGTTTTGTCATTAAGCTATTGTTGTCGTTGCTGTGGTGGTCTCCAGTCCAGAGACTGGTTTGATGCAGCTCTCCATGCTACTCTATCCTGTGCAAGTTTCTTCATCTCCCAGTACCTACTGCAACCTACATCCTTCTGAATCTGCTAAGTGCATTCAGCTCTTGGCCTCCCTATACCATTTTTACACTCCACGCTGCCCTCCAACACTAAATTGGTGATCCCTTGATACCTCAGAACATGTCCTACCAATCGATCCCGTCTTCTAGTCAAATTGTGCCACAGATTTCTCTTCTCCCCAGTTCTATTCAATACCTCCTCATTAGTTATGTGATCTACCCTTCTAATCTTCAGCATTCTTCTGTAGCACCACATTTCGAAAGCTTCTGTTCTCTTCCTGTCTAAACTATTTATCGTCTACGTCGTTAAATATCACTCTATAATGCAGATTTTATTTTTATTATTGTTTGGTTGTAGTACAAATAAGTAAGTTAATTAACGTTGTTGCTACGGATGCGCAGAGTAATATGTCTTGCCAACAGATGCTCCAAATGAACAAACTTATACAGTGTAGTATAATACGACATCGCGATAAGAAGTGAGTACCACTAGCGCTAAAGGGGAGCAGGCGCTCTCTTCACGGGCCTGTTGTAATTTTAATGATTAATGAAAACCAACTCAGCTACATTTTTACCCATATATTGTGTTACTACCGGTTTGGTTTCTTGGAATATCTTTAGGTTGCTTAGTTGTGCTGAAGTGAAGAAATAGAAGATCTTTTTGTCGTACAAAATGTTAAAGACAGCATCCAAGAACCACTGATCATAAAATATTCTGTCCGTTTGCCCTCTTCGCCCCTTCTCCCCCCCCCCCCTTTCCCCCTCCCGCACGGGACAGTACTGTGCTGTCAGCACAAAAGCAGTAACAGCAGAATGGGTCGATCAGGAGGGTTCAGTGACTTCAAACGTGGACTAGATGTTGGTTGTCACTTGAGTAACAAATAATCGTAGTTCAACATTTCTAAAGGTGGCAAAGCCGACTGTTGATGTGATGTGGTTTTGAAGTGATAACGCGAAGGAACAACCACAACTAAACCCAGACAGACACCGTATACTGACGCACAGGGATCGTCGAAGACTGTGAAGTGTGGTGGTGAAAAATTCTCATTAACTCAGCAGCAGGAATTACTCGTCAGTTCCAAAGTGCTACCAACAGTCTAGCTGGCGCAGCGCGTAGGAAGCTAAAAGAATGAGGTACAAGGCCGAACAACTCCTCGTAGCCGGCCGGTGTGGTCGTGCGGTTCTAGGCGCTTCAGTCTGGAACCGCGTGACCGCTACGGTCGCAGGTTCGAATCCTGCCTCGGGCATGGATGTGTGTGGTGTCCGTAGGTTAGTTAGGTTTAAGTAGTTCTAAGTTCTAGGGGACTGATGACCACAGATGTTAAGTCCCATAGTGCTCAGAGCCAACTCCTCGTAAGCCACCACACTTTCCTGTAGTCAGTATGACTGTAAACGAATGATTTTGAATTATAAGTCACGCTACACCGTATGTGAAAGAGATGGATAGGTCTGGGTTTGGCCAATGTATGGAGAACGTTGCCTGCCATGCGTGGTGCCAACACTGAAGTACAGAGGAGATATGGGTGTGTTTTTCGTGGTTAGGCTATGGTTTCCTTGTTGCACTTAAGAAGATGGTACATGCAGAAGGATATGAACACATTTTACGAAATTATGTACTGTGTGCAGCACAGGATAAGTTCGAAGACGGTATTGTATCAGAAAGACAATGCATCCCGTCGTATTGCAGCATCTATGAGGCAATGGTCTGTGGACAATAACATCCCTGAAACAGACTGGCCTGCTCAGTGTTCCGACCTGAACGCAGTGGAACACCCTTGGTTAGAGTTAGAACGTCGTCTTCGTTCCACAACCCAGCGTCCAACAGCACTACGTTCTCTGGTTGCTGCACTTTAGGAAGAATAGGGTGCCATTCCTCTATATCTCCAGAAAACTTCAAACCGCAGTGAATGTGTCTCCAGGAGAATTCAAGTCGTCGAAAAGGCGACGGGTGGTTTTAATGTCCCCTAATAGGTGTTCGGCTACTTTTGGAGACATCGACCGAAAGGTGCTTGGTTTCTCAAGAAAATGCGGCGCAAACAGAACAGCACTAGTGAAAACCGGCCACACAAAGACCAATATGAGGCTCTAGAAGTCCCAAATCTTCGGTGTAGCAGCGAAGAACGGATTCGTAAGACCAACAAACCACAGAAATGAAATTTCTAAGAAGTTTAAAGTGTTGTAGTAGACTGGATCATATTTACAATGGAGATATAAGAAGATATTTGAACAGTTTCTAAGTAACGAAAAATTGATAAATAGGCACAAATGGCTTAAGCCTATACCGACAGATAGACTGAGAACTGGTGGACTAAAACTGTCGCGCAGGACAGTTGCCAGTGTTCATGATACATCCGGGTAAGTTAACAGTTGACGCAGGTCAGTCCGCAAAGAAAATTACCTCTGTTAGACTTAGAAAAATAATCGAAGATTTCAGGTACTGAAAATGGTTCAAATGGCTCTAAGCACTATGGGACTTAACATCTGAGGTCATCAGTCCCCTAGACTTAGAACTACGTAAACCTAACTAACCTAAAGACATCACACGCATCCATGCCCGAGGCAAGATTTGAACCTGCGACCCTAGCAGCCGCGTGGTTCCGGACTGAAGCGCCTAGAGCCGCTCGGCCACACCGGCCGGCTCAGGTACTGACGTTTGCGTAACTCCGTGTCACCGCCTATGTTCCGTTTGCTGTCCTCCATCACCAAATAACCATGAGGAAGAACAACAGCATTATGTTTCATGGAGCGGACGTCTTTAGCCATTAAAATGACCATTATGAGTAAATGACGTCGTGCACTTTTTTAATACCCGCTCCCGGTTGGCGTTACAGTCCTTCAGTCCCAGGAGGCTACAGATGGTGAAAGTAGGTTCTCCAAGAGCAACATATCACTCCCTCCGTCTTCCTTCTCTAATTTCTTCGAATCGCTGACTTGAAGGCCACGTCTTCTATTGTCCCGCAGCTTCCTCCTGTCTTCTGCCAGATGTATTGTTAGTACCAAGGTTGTTCCGGTGACTTCCTTCATCATTGTCGTCCCTGTTTGTTTCAGGATCGCCTGGCCCTCTCGATTGCGCCCCTCCTCCCAAGAATTTATACTATTTCTGAGTAACTCCCTCGTAAATTGCATGATGAGAAAATGATCCACCGTCTTGTCCGTTTATTCGTATTACCGGTTCTGACTCTTTTCTGAGGACATCTTCAGACCCAAATCCAATTACTGCGAGACTACAGTTCCACAAAGGCTCTGAATAATACGATCCCGAATAAACACATAATGTGACTTTTTCACTCTATTAAAAGTGCTCGCCATGCCCTCTACTTTGTCTTCAAATATGATGATCCACAATGACCTCGTACTGCCTTACGTTGAAACGAGCGGAGCTGTAAATGGTCGTCCCGATCAAGAGAGTTAATTATAAATTTTAAAAGCGAGGAAATGCAAGAAGTATCTGAATGTATCAGGTAAGTGCCGATAACGTTTGCTACTGGCATACTGCGTCTTGCTTGCGGAACGAAGGGGTAGAGAGTGAGAGTCGTGAACATTCGCCAGTGACCATTTGCACCTATTCAGGAAGCGAATGCAGTGCAGCGGGCGGAACACAACACGAGAGGACCGGTAACGAAGCAAGCGAGCACTTCCAACGTTGGGTGCTTCGCACTGTAAGATTTCATTTACTACAGTGCAAAACAGTGGAGACAAAATTATCCGTTCAAAACCCCATCTAGTCTTCCGCGAGTTGCCTAATCCATTATGGCGAATGTCGGGATGTTTCCTTCGAAAGGGCGTGAACGATTTCCTTTCCCATCCATCCGTAATTCAGCCTTGTACACCGTAATTAACAACTTCGTCGTCGACGCGAGGTGAAAGCCTAAGCTCCCTTTCTTTCCTTTCTCCCGCGTTTACTCACTGCAGTTGTACGAAGAAAATGCAAACCAGGTCACTAACTGCACATAAACAACATCAGCCGAATAAAGAAAATTTATTGCCACGTGTATCTTCTTCTTCTTCTCCGTCATCGTCGTCGTCGCTTGGGTATACCGAGGGCCATGTGGCTTTCTTATGGATAAGGGAAATTAGGAAAATTCCCTCGCGGTTGGCTTGCCAGAACCAAAGTCGGTCTTATGTTTTTTCCATTGGGATCTCCAGTTGTTCCAGACCGAGGCGACCCACTTGCCACTGTGTAGATTCTGTTTGTGAGTTTTTCGGGGTTCATGTGGGCCAGCGGGTCAAGTGTCCGTAGATGGCCAATCGCCTTTTCCACACACGCGTGACGGTGCCCTCTTGGTGTTTGTACAGAACGTCGTTGTGCCAGATTCTGTGTGTGCCTTCTTCTTGTTTTGCTGGTCGTAGTACCCACCTCAGGATCATTCTATCTTTGATTTCCAGTTACCTGAGTGGGCCCTTTCTGGCCATTACGAAGCATTCGTTACGTCAAGTCTAAATACCTTCAAGTTTCGCATTTTCTGTTGCACTTCAACCAAATTCCACAGTTAAATGTGTCTCCGATATTCCTCGGTAATCATCAACTCTTTCCGTCCAGCTGTTCCACCACTCCCAGAACACAGGCAAATACCAGATGTAGAAGAATTCCCCTATAGATGGCGCTAGCCGTCAGTGTAGGGCCCGTGAGACCGCGTCTGCAGCGCCATCTGCTTCCAGTAAAGGCTGACGACGAATGTCACACACAGTAACCCAATTTCCATACATTGACATCAGTTTCAAACCCGTAAATACGTTGAGTTTTGTGTCTACGAACTACGATCGGCAGACAGCATTGGTTTTCTGTTACCATTTGAAGAAAACTGCTGCAGAATCGCATCGAATGCTTGTCGAAGCTTTCGGAGAACATGCTCTCGGGAATACACAGTATTTCGAGTGGTTCAAACAATTCAAAAGTGATGATTTTGACGTGAGAAACGACGCGGGAAACCACCGAAAAAGTTCGAAGACAACGAATTGCAGGTGTTATTCATCAAGATGATACTCAAACTCAACAGGAACTCGCAGAACAATTGAATGTGACGCAGAAAGCCGTTTCTCTTCCTTTGAAAACTAAGAGAAAAGTTCAGAAAGTGGGAAAATGGATTCCGTATGAACTGAATGAAAGATATCAAGGAGTTCGAAAGACCACTTGCGAAAGTCGTTTCTCCATCAAACAGTGACAGGCCATGAAAAGTGGATATATTTTGAGAATCCTAAGCGTCGTAAATCATGTGTGAATCCAGGCAAACCATCGACATACACTGCAAGACCAAATCACTTTGGAAAGATGACACTGCTCTGTGTTTGGTGGGATCAGAAGGATGTCATCTATTATGAGCTGTTAAAACCTGGCGAAACCGTTCATACTGATCGCTAACAGCAGCAAATGATCGATTTAAATCGATCATTACATGAAATACGACCGGAGTATGGAGAAAGGCAACACAAAGTCATATTGCTCCATGGTAACGTCCCATCACACACAGCAAAACGTATCAGGGAAACGATAGAGACGTTCAGTTGCATCATTTGCATCCAAATTCCGGTTTCATGCTTCTACATCTGGTAGTAAGTTACAACGACGAAAAACGCTGTTCAAGTGAATGCTCTGTTCTGTTTATACTGTGACGAGCGTCGAAGTGAAGAGCGCGGGAATGATTCATTGTAAGAGAGTGAAACGCGTACGTTTCATATGTTCAAATGGTTCAAATGGCTCTGAGCACTATGGGACTTAACATCTTAGGTCATCAGTCCCCTAGAACTTAGAACTACTTAAACCTAACTAACCTAAGGACATCACACACATCCATGCCCGAGGCAGGATTCGAACCTGCGACCGTAGCAGTCGCGCGGTTCCGGACTGAGCGCCTAGAACCGCGAGACCACCGCGGCCGGCGTTTCATATGTATTCATTACCAGCGATGGCGAGGCATGACAGAAACTCCGACCAGAGAGTTATTTATCGTTGCTAGTCTGCGCTTGACCGCGCGAGAGTTCAGTTCGAGAGCAGTAGTTGTAGCGAGTGGACTGTTGTACTGAGCGGACGTCGACATGGGTCGGCGGCGTGCTCTCCCTCCATCTCTGGTCACGATTCAGGACGAGGTATATTGTTATCAAAGGTAATGAAGCAGCATTGCGCTCAGCCAATAACATCTGTTAATTGTAATTAATTTGTTCAAGAGATGCCCAATAATAATTTTTTTGATAAAGTAAATCTTTTAAAGAAAAGTAATCATTTCATTTTAAAGAATTTTTCCACCCTTTTTGAAGAAAAAGCATTCATTTCAATTCAAAGAATATTTCCTATGCATTTCCTCCAAGAATCAGAATTAAATATACGCCAGCATTGCACGAAGCTGTGCCAAAAATAAGAGCAGATAGACATACAGTTTTACTGAGGTAAGAGTTTATCAGGTTTGATTATTTCACAGGGCCATAGGTCAGCGCTGCTGTGCCTATAAGATTTATCAGGTTTTATTATTGCTGTTGAGATGTTACATTCAGTTCATGCTTCATTATTTAATTGATATTACTGTGGTTTTTGGTCAACTTTCATTTATTAATTTTGTGGGAGGTTCACGCATGGTTCCATTTCAATTTAACGATATTTGGCTTCATTTTCGATAAATAACTCTCTGGTCAGAGATTCTGTCATGCCTCGCCATCGCTGGTAATGAATACATATGAAACGTACGCGTTTCATAACCCAATGCTGCTTCATTACCTTTGATAACAATATACCTCGTCCTGAATCGTGACCAGAGATGGAGGGAGAGCACGCCGCCGACCCATGTCGACGTCCGCTCAGTACAACAGTCCACTCGCTACAACTACTGCTCTCGAACTGAACTCTCGCGCGGTCAAGCGCAGACTAGCAACGATAAATAACTCTCTGGTCAGAGTTTCTGTCATGCCTTGCATGCCTCGAATACATATGAAACGTGCGCGTTTCAAGAGAAAACGGAAGGAACACGAACGAGCAACTATGAACCGAGCACGACCGACCTTTGTTCGCTAGTACCCGCTTAGCATTCACACCCGAGAGAATGCTCTCTTCGCTGACGATCGCTCTGGTGTAAAGCATTCTTCACAGAAAGCGGCACCCTGCGAGGCTGTTTTTGTGAGACGAAGCGAATGAGGACGAGGGCACACACGCAACTAGTTACTCTGAGGATTCTGTGAGAGACTCGTACAAATATCACAGGCGTACGAAGGAAAAACGTTTTTAATGAAGTTGCCGATACTAGTGGCCCTTAGTGAACAAAATTCTAAAATTTTAACGAAAAAGGCTCATAATTCCTCTTTTTTTTAGAATTAACACTCCATAATTTAAGAAAAATGCAATATTAGTGATTTTAATTATAGATATTTCACATTCCACTTCAATCATATGGAGTTAAAATTTCGGTAGCAGCGGTTGCACTGACTAGTGTACTTGTATCACAACTGCAGGGGGGGGGGGGGGAATAAAACTGGCCCTGCAAATATTTCATGCACCTTACGATATAGGTGGCAACGGCCTTGCCGCATTGGATACACCGGTTCCCGTCAGATCGCCGAAGTTAAGCGCTGTCGGGCGTGGCCGGCACTTGGATGGGTGACCATTCGGGCCACCATGCGCTGTTGCCATTTTTCGGGGTGCACTCAGCCTTGTTATGCCAACTGAGGAGCTACTCGACTGAACAGTAGCGGCTCTGGTCAAAGAAAACCATCATAACGACCGGGAGTGCGGTGTGTTGACCACACGCCCCTCCTATCCACGTCCTCAGTGAGGATGACACGGCGGTCGGATGGTCCCGATGGGCCACTTGTGGCCTGAAGACGGAGCGCTTTAGGATATAGGCAACGCCAAGTTACATCATCTGCCCGAGTTACGGACGACGTAAGTTGGGTTGCCTACCTTAAGGTGCATAAAATATTTTCCGGGTCGGTTTTATTTCGCCCACCCTATACTATAGTAAACTCTTCGGCGCCTTTTTCTTCAGATGAACTGCATTGGTCGGAAAAAATATATCACATCTACACGTTACACGTCTACACATTAAGTTGTGTCTAATGAAACAGTATGTGAAAGCCTTCCCAAAGTAGGAGAATGCTTAAAGTACCTCTGCGAAATGTTTCTTCATCTAGCTGAACCGAAATTCAAAGAAGGTGTGTGTGTGTGTGTGTGTGTGTGTGTGTGTGTGTGTGTTAGACCTGACAATCAGAATATAATGTCCGATTCCAACATTGAACAAAAATGACTCTGAGTGAGTGGGAAGCTTCGACATAATTCTAGGCTGCGTTATATTTCCGTTGTAGCACACACGTTGGATAGATCAAGAAATTAGGTTTTTTTATGAGCCTCGAGGTTCACATGATAGAAGGATAAATTGGAGTCGATATGGAAGGCGTAGGGAATCTCATATGAGACTCTGAACATAATAGAGTTTTGAAAGGTTGGCGATCAAATAACTCAGAAGGGATAGCATTCCTTTGGAATTTCTAAAATCATTGGAAGAAGTGACAACCAAACGGCTATTCATGTTGGTCTGCAGAAACTATGAGACTGGAGACTTACCATCAGACTTTCGGAAAAAATATCATCTGCACAAATGAGAAGGTAGCGAGAGCAGAAAGTGCGAAAAGTATTGTACTGTAAGTTTTCATCTCATGGATCAAAGTTGCTAACGCGAGTAATATACGAAACAATAGAAAAGAAAATTAAGGATCTGTTAGACGACAATCAGTTGGGGTTTGTGAAAGGTAAAGTAACCAAAAAGGCAACTCGACGTTTCGCTTGATAATGGAAGCAAGGCATAAGAAAAATCAAGACTATTGTATCATTTGTCAACCTAGAAAATACATTCGACAAAGTGAAATGGTGCAAGACGTTCAAAAATATGGGGAAAATAGGAGTAAGCTGTAGGGAAAAGGCGTGTAGCATACAACAGGTACAAAAATCAAGAGGAAACAAAAAGAATTGACGACCAAGAACGAAGTGCTAAGATTAGGAAATATATAAGAGGGGCTGTAGTCTTCCACGCCTACTGTTCAACGTGTGCGTCGAAGAAGCAGTGACGGAAATAAAATAAAGGTTTCAGTGTGGGATTGAAAATCAGGGTGAAATAATGTCGGTAATAAGATTCACTGGTGATATTACTATCCTCAGTGAAAGTGGAGAAGAATTAAAAGACTTATTAAATGGAATAAACAGTCTAACGAGCATAGAATGTGGACTGACAGTAAACGAAAGTAATGAGGAGTAAGAATGAGATTAGCGATGAACATCAAAATTGTTGACCAAGAACTAGAAATGCTGCCACCTTGGAAACAAAATAACACATTACGGAAGAAGCAAGGAGGCTATAAAACGTAGACTAGAACAGGAAAAGGGAGCATTCCTGACCAAAAGAAGACTGCTGATACCACAAAGTGAAGCAGTTGTGCCACGATGGAAACAAAATAACACATTACAAAAGAAGCAAGAAGGCTTTAAAACGTATACTAGAACAGGCAGAGGGGGCATTCCTGGCCAGAAGAAGGCTACTGATACCAAAGAATGACCTTGATTTGAGGAATATGTTTCTGGGTACATACTTTAGGAGCACAGCATTGTATGGTAGTGAAGCACGGACTGTGGGAAAACCAGAAAAGAAGAGAATAGAATCGTTGGAGTCCTGATGCTACAGAAGAATGTAGAAAATTAGGTGGACCGATAAGGAATGAGGTGGTCTCCGCAGAAATGGCGAGGAGATGACGATCTGGAAAACACTGACAAGAAGAAGGGACAGGATGATACTACATGTGTAAAGACATCAGGGAACAACTTCCATGGTGCTGGAGGGACGTGTAGACAGTAAAAACTGTAGCGGAAGACAGAAATTCGAATATATCCAACCAATAATTGAGGACTTAGGTGGGGCTACCATGAGATGAACAGGTCGGCTCAAGAGAGGAGTTCGTGACAGGCTGCATCAAAACAAGTCAAAAGATTGATGACAAGAAAAGAAAAGGCGTATGATAAACTTGTCTGATGCTTGTTCGCTGGCATCTTCAGCACTCTGTGCAGAATATGGAAGATTAAAATTTAAGAAGCAGGTACGGACCAAGCAGTTGCAGCCACACATTTACTGTTATCGCTCACATGTTGTTGTTTTTTTTAATTGGCTTTCGGTACGTGCCCTTATGGCCATTTCAACAGTAGAATGTGAATTATGATGATATGAACGTAAGGTCAACACAGTCCCCAGTCCGCAGATGGAGAAAAATCTCCGACCAGGCCGGAAATCGAACCATGGCCCCTTCGTTTAGCAATCTGCCGCGCTTGACGTTGCAGCTGTGGAGGAGGACCGCTCCCATGTTCGCTGTTCAGAACAAAAGGTTGGAACATCAGCTGAGACACCCGCTGTCCAGGACGGGCCGTTTCAGTGTCCGCACTGCGCCCATGGACGGCCGGCAGTGGTGACGCGGCGCTACGCAGCGGAGATAACGGCGTCTGGCAAGTGCGTCACGCACCGCACCGTGTCTCATATTTTCGGGCGGCGGCAAGGACACTGCTTCCGTACCGCGCCGGCGCCCGTCTGCGTTGTAAATGCCTGTCTGTGGCGGGAGAACACATGTTTACGTAGTACCGCCGTAATCCTCAAACCGCACTGTTCGTGCTGGAAATGCATTCATCCACAGCGTCCTCGAATGGGTCGTTAGCGTCGAGGCCTTTGCCATTATCAGTTCTCAGCCTCAGAAAATAAACATTAACAGCTTGCTGTTGCCACATGTACTTAGAGGTACCAACCAACCTAAAAACATACTACTTCTAATAGCCTTCATCAGTCGCCAATAAAAAATATCTGCACTTATAGCCCTAACAAAAGGGTTAAAATGGCTCTGAGCACTATGGGACTTAACATCTGAGGTCATCAGTCCCGTAGAACTTAGAACTACTTAAACCTAAGTAACCTAAGGACATCACACACATCCATGCCCGAGGCAGGATTCGAACCTGCGACCGTAGCGGTCGCGTGGTTCCAGACTGTAGCGCCTGGAGCCGTTCGGCCACTCCGGCCTGCTTATAGCCCTAACACTGTGTATGTATATAAACAGGGTGTAATGGGTATAAATGCAGATATTTTCACTGGTGATTGAGGATGGTGTACTTAACAACATTACATCAGTATTTATGTCATTTGTAGACTAATAATTATAGCTATTAAAAAAAAAATCTGCTCGAACAGGCCATGAAGGCTCAACGGTGCCGCCCGGCCGCCGTGTGATGCTCAGCCCACAGGCATCACTGGATGCAGAAATGGAGGGGCATGTGGTCAGCACACCGCTCTCCCGGCCGTATGTCAGTTTAAGAGACCGTATAGCTATTACAAGTCATATGTGTTTTGGTTGGATGGCAGCTCCAAGTACATGTGGCAATAATGCTTATTTTCCAAGTACATGTGGCAATAATGCTTATTTTCCCCTGGGCAGCAAGTCAGATGTTGCAGTGGAATGTATCGATGTAATACAGTTAGTTTATAGTGACAGGCGTTGTCCACTCATGATGCAGCTACCGCCATGCAGAATATATCAGGTCGTAAACTTTGTGATGTGTTTTTGGGGAGACTATTTGACACAGAGAAAAAACAATTGACACATATGTGTGTACATATTGAAGTACCACATGCAAAAATATCTGAACTTACAACCGTGTGTGTGTGTGTGTGTGTGTGTGTGTGTGTGTGTGTGTGTGTGTACTTCTCAATGCAGACTCCTGTGTGTGGTGGAGGGTACTTTGTAGCAATATTAGTGAACTGTTGTCCTGTTCCTATTGCGTATGTACTGAGGAAACAAACATTCACAATGTAAATTCGAATATTTTATATAAAAATGACTTTCTCCTCATGAAATCCTGTTAGCGGATGGGGAGGAGGAGTGCCAATAGGGTTACGCACGAGAACAACTTCGCCTTTGTGTCAAAGATTGGAATTTACATTTTCTTAGCTATTCAGTTACTCCTTTTCCATGGGCTATGCCGACCTGTTGCTACTTTAGACGTGTCTCTAAATTCGTTCTGTTTCAGCTGCCTTTCCTACTTGATTAGCGCTCTATACGTCGGGGCAGCGTTGATCTCACCAGCGTCTTGTAAGCCGTTTCCTTATAGACGAAGCCGAGAGCTGCTGTCTTCACGATTCTTATAGTGCTGCGTTTAATTGCTGCTGAAGATTTTGTCGACAGTTAGGAAGGCACAAGGAAGTAATAAATATTGTATATTTTTTTAGGCTGGCGGTAGGCTATAAACCATGTCACATGAAGCATTTCTTGGGTAAGAGTACGCACAAGAGGCTAAAATTTTCGAGTAGTATTATTACCTTTCCACACGATTTATGTAGTATTAGAATACGACGATATGTCTCTAAGTGGAATAGAGACATAACACTCTCTTAGGCCTGGGCGCGCTGTATCTCTCTCTCGAGTACATACTCAAAGCTATACTTTGAATTTTATCTAATAACTGGTAGTGTGTAGAGACTAAAATTTTCTTACAGACGGTGCAGTGAGGCTGTTTTGAGGTGAGTGCTGGTTGACAATGTACAATTGCAGGCTCCGCGTCTTATCTGTTGGTCGTATATTCGGAGAGACGTCACTACTGAGACACTGGTTTGACTGCCAGTAAAGACGAGCGCTCTGTCTGTGTTACAGGGAAGACCAGCGGCAAGGATGGCCCTGAAGACAAGAAGGACGACGGCGAGCTGTGGTGCAACGTGGAAGCGCAGGCCGCCTTCCTGGGACCCAACCTCTGGGATAAGACGTACGACGCCGACCTGAAGGTGAGTACATCTCCCAACACTCTTAAACAACATCACAAAATGGTACCATACTTCCATCATCCCATCCGAAAGTGCTACCCAAATTTGTTACAGATTTTACATGGGGAGTATGATAAACCGAAACCCAGACAGTTTTTTAATTAAAATGCACTCAAGTCAAAAGAAAATGATCCATTTGGTGTCTTTCAAGTCTGTCTCTCTGCTGTGTATTCTCGTAAATAGCTCCCCACATTAAACGGCTGTGTAAAGTAACTGTACGTGAGGATAACTACCACTCGACTGTGTCTCAAGACTCCTCAGTCCTTTGAAGTGCTGCAATGACGTGCCACGGCTGCGACAGTCAACCATAGCACGAGGTAAAGAGGTAGGACGTAGCATGAGCTGCATAAATCATTTACACTACTGGCCGTTAAAATCGCTACACCAAGAAGATGACGTGCTACAGACGTGAAGTTTAACCGACAGGAAGAAGATGCTGTAATATGCAAATGATTAGCTTCTCAGAGCACTCACACAGGGTTGGCGCCGGTGGTGACACCCACAACGTGCTGACATGAGGAAAGTTTCCAACCGATTTCTCATACACAAACCAACAGCAGTTGACCGGCGTTGCCTGGTGAAACGTTGTTGTGATGCCTCGTGTAAGGAGGAGAAATGCGTACCATCACATTTCCGACTTTTATAAAGGTCGGATTGTACCCTACCGCGATTGCGGTTTATCGTATCGCGACATTGCTGCTCGCGTTGGTCGAGATCCAACAACTGTTAGCAGAATATGGAATCGGTGGGTTCAGGAGGGTAATACGGAACGCCGTGCTGGATCCCAACGCCCTCGTATCACTAGCAGTCGACATCACAGGCATCTTATGCGCATGGCTGTAACGGATCGTGCAGCCACGTCTCTACCCTGAGTCAACAGATGGGGACGTTTGCAAGACAAAATCCATCTGCACGAACAGTTCGACGACCTTTGCAATAGCATGGACTATCAGCTCGGAGACCATGGCTGCGGCTACCCTTGACGATGCATCACAGACAGGAGCGACTGCGACGGCGTACTCAGCGACGAACCTGGGTATACGAATGGCATAACGTCTTTTTTTCCGGATGAATCCAGATTCTGTTTACAGCATCATGATGGTCGCATCCGTGTTTGGCGACATCGCGGTGATCGCACATTGGAAGCGTGTATTCGTCATCGCCATACTGGCGTATCATCCGGCGTGATGGTGTGGGGTGCCATTTGTTACGCGTCTCGGTCACCTCTTGTTCGCATTGACGGCACTTTGAACAGTGGACGTTACATTTCAGATGTGTTACGACCCGTGGCTCTACCCTTCATTCGATCCCTGCGAAACCCTACATTTCAGCAGGATAATGCACGACCTCGTGTTGCAGGTCCTGTGCGGGCCTTTCTGGATACAGAAAATGTTCGACTGCTGCCCTGGCCAGCACATTCTCGAGATGTCTCACCAATTGAAAACGTCTGGTCAATGGTGGCCGAGCAACTGGCTCGTCACAATACGCCAGTCACTACTCTTGATGAACTGTGGTTTCGTGTTGAACCTGTATGGGCAGCTGTATCTGTACACGCCATACAAGCTCTGTTTGACTCAATGCCCAGGCGTATCAAGGCCGTTATAACGGCCAGAAGTGGTTGTTCTGGGTACTGATTTCTCAGGATCTATGCACCCAAATTGCGTGAAAATGTAATCACATGTCAGTTCTAGTATAATGTATTTGTCCAATGAATGCGCGTTTATCATCTGCATTTCTTCTTGGTGTAGCAATTTTAATGGCCAGTAGTGTAGAACTACAGACCTATCTGACTGAGAACAATTTCGTGTATTTTCTTTTTTCTTTTTTGGAGATGTCTTCAGTCATGTAGCTGGTTTGTTACAGCTCGCTACAACTTCCTCTTCTGTTGCAACCTCTTCATCACACAGTAGCAAATAACACGAAAATTCCTCGATATTTTGTTCGATATATTCCAATCTCTGCCTTCCTCTACAGTTTCTGCTCTCCACGACTCATTCAAGAACCGTGTAAGTTTCTCACTGATATCTTAATACATGTCCTATTATACTGTTCCCTCTTTTGTGTTTTCCACATATTCCTTTCCACGCCGATTCTACGAAGAACCTCTTCACTCCTTAGATGAAACGTATTCGCTTATGGAGAACCACCAGCTGTATAATGGAATAACGAAAATGAAAATTTGTGCCTGACCGGGACTTGAAACCGGATTTCCCGCTTATTGCGAGCGGTTGTCTTACCATTAGGCTGTCAGAGCACGCTTCACACCAGCCCCAAACCTCTATATCTCGTCGACCATGTGCCTACAACCTGCACTGTTACAGCCATTATGTATATTCCCGTACAGGGAAGACATTTTAGTTGAAGGTCGCTAACCCGGTATCGGCGGATAAATTGCCTGTGATGTTCAGAAGTACGATGCATTGTTCCTTTGGTCATCACCCTATTCCTTCAGACATGCACGCATGCATGCATGCATGTTGCTCACGAAAAGCGGGAAATCCGAATTCGAGTCCTGGTCCGGTACAAATTTTCATTGTCGTCATTTCATTACGCAACTGATGGTTGTCCATATTCGCAACATGTATTTCATAACGGCTGTAATCGCCGCAGAGGCTGTTCCTTCCATGGATGTACAAAGGAACATTTTGTCATACTTATGAACAACATGGGCACTGGAATATCGTACACTCGTTCCTTATTCTATAAGCCCATCTCCATCAAACGCTTCGATTATCTTCTTTTCAAAATTTCCACAGTCCACACCGCGCTGTTGTCGAATCGCACATTCTTCCAGAATATGTTTTTGTTTGGAATCATCAGACTTTTGACTGGTTAGATGTGACCTGTCACGACTTCCTCTCCTGTGCCAGCCTCATTGCCTCACAGTAGCACTTGCAGCCTACACCCTCAATTATTTGTTGAATATATTCCAATCTCTGTCTTCCCTTACAGTTTTTATCCTCCACCATGCCGTGTAAGTTATACCATGGTGCCTTAACATATGTCCTATCATCCTGTCCCTTATTCTTGTCTGTATTTCCCATATTTTCCCCTAATCTACTATTCTGTGGTGCTCTTCATTGCTAATCAGGCCACCTTACTTTTAACATCCTTCTGTGGCTCCACATTTCAAACGCTTCGATTCTCTCGTATTGCAGTTTACTCATTATTGTTCAAATGGTTCAAATGGCTCTGAGCACTATGGGACTTAACTTCTGAGGTCATCAGTCCCCTAGAACTTAGAACTACTTAAACCTAACTAACCTACGGACATCACACACATCCATGCCCAAGGCAGGATTCGAACCTGCGACCGTGGCGGTCTCGCGGTTCCAGACTGTAGCGCCAAGAACCGCTCGGCCACCACGGCCGTCCGAAAATTTCCAACCCGGCCGGGAATAGAACCCGGTTTACCACTCAACTAAGCAGGCGGATCCCATGCAGTATGTCTTTATGGCACTGCAGCCCGGCGCATCATTCTACATGAGTTCCCCCCCACGTCACAATGATGAGACAGACATATGTAATATCTCTTTTATTTGCAAAAGCATGCCATGCTATCCATGCATGGACGTATTTCTTTGAATCGATATACGTGCTGGGCATAATAAAACCGGCTTGTAAATTGCTTCATGCAACTTAAGACAGTCAACCCAACTTAGATCATCCTCCTCAGTTGTAGACGATATGAGTTGCACTGCTCATATTAAGGCGCATCAAATATTTCCCAGGGCAGTTATTTCCAGATGAGATTGATTTCCCAGACACATCTTCAGCTGACTGTTTATTCTGAAACCGATTATTTATATTTCAATTAATATAAACAACATCAATAAAGCGCAGCTTGAGGAAGATTATGATGTTTAACGTACTAATGAAATGTCGCGGCTGCGAGCCTCTAAGATGTCCTATTGCTTAGCTACATATGAATTTCAGCAAATCTGAACAGTTTACACTGATACCATTTCATGTCATTGCTTCTTGACTGATTTAATCGCCATCGATCCATTCACTTCATATGAGCGCACTTAATTAATTTCATATGTGTGTTGAGGCTTAGTGTTGCGCTTATCAATTAGTCTGTGCTCCGCCACTGCTGATGTTTCGAAATTTCTATTGCTGAAGTGGCGTTAGTATTCGGCACTGCGATCCATAATAGTTTGTAGAGATCGTCCCGCATAAATGTTACCATACTCGCATGGAAATATATAAAAGCCTGACGCACTTAAGCGAGATCGTGTTTTAGAAATCGAATTGTTTCTGTAATTTTTCTGGGTGGCCGGAACGCATCAGTCAGTCTTACTTTTTGTTAGGCCGCAGAACGGAAGCTGCTATCTATGTTCGTCCTCCTGGCTTGGTTGAACACTTTAGTGATTTGTTTTTCTATAGGAAGCTGAATAAATGTCATGGTCTGAGTACCTGATGCTTCTAAATACCGTCATTAGATGATTCATCTCGGAGCCGAGATGGCTTTGTCCGAAACTGTCCTGACGCTCTGTACAGGGCTATTACAAATGATTGAAGCGATTTCATAAATTCATTGTAGCTCCATTCATTGACATATGGTCACGACACACTACAGATACGTAGAAAAACTCATAAAGTTTTGTTCGGCGGAAGCCGCACTTCAGGTATCTGCCGTCAGAGCGCTCGAGAGCGCAGTGAGACAAAATGGCGACAGGAGCCGAGAAAGCGTATGTCGTGTTTGAAATGCACTCACATCAGTCAGTCATAACAGTGCAACGACACTTCAGGACGAAGTTCAACAAAGATCCACCAACTGCTAACTCCATTCGGCGATGGTATGCGCAGTTTAAAGCTTCTGGATGCCTCTGTAAGGGGAAATCAACGGGTCGGCCTGCAGTGAGCGAAGAAACGGTTGAACGCGTGCGGGCAAGTTTCACGCGTAGCCCGCGGAAAATTGGCTCATGCCACAACTGGAGACCGACAGCGCCGACTTCATCTTTCAACAGGATGGTGCTCCACCGCACTTCCATCACGATGTTCGGCATTTCTTAAACAGGAGATTGGAAAACCGATGGATCGGTCGTGGTGGAGATCATGATCAGCAATTCATGTCATGGCCTCCACGCTCTCCCGACTTAACCCCATGCGATTTCTTTCTGTGGGGTTATGTGAAAGATTCAGTGTTTAAACCTCCTCTACCCAGAAACGTGCCAGAACTGCGAGCTCGCATCAACGATGCTTTCGAACTCATTGATGGGGACATGCTGCGCCGAGTGTGGGAGGAACTTGATTATCGGCTTGATGTCTGCCGAATCACTAAAGGGGCACATATCGAACATTTGTGAATGCCTAAAAAACTTTTTGAGTTTTTGTATGTGTGTGCAAAGCATTGTGAAAATATCTCAAATAGTAAAGTTATTGTAGAGCTGTGAAATCGCTTCAATCATTTGTAATAACCCTGAATTTGTGTGAGGTGTAGGATGAAAGCTGCGCCTCACAGCCAAATATAAAATGTATCTACGTGAAGGAATGTACAGCATGGGCGAAGGTTTTGCTGTACTTGCACTGATCACGAACCAGCAATCCTCCATTACGCGCCCACCAGTTGAACATTCGCTTGAATACTGCTGTTATTAGCAGCCACAATGGGAAACATGAGCTTCTCATGGCGTATTAAAAGATCAAGTAACTTACGAGAATTTAGCCGGGTAACATCGTCGACAAACGCCAATATTTCGATAGGTGAACACCCTACCATTTTCAGGGCATAAGTGCAACTATAGACAGATGTGCATGTTAACTTAAACCTTGGTGGGCGGGGATACGTCAACCAGGAACCAAAATGCGGCGTATGCAGAAAGACAGTATTAGTGCCACCACACAACCAGTGATAACCATCAGACGCTATCGGCATTGCAATATTAACAACGGGTGCCGAAGTAGCACTAACTCCGCCCCTCTGTTGTTTGACCAGGGAGACAGACAAGGATTCCAGGCAGAATTTAAGCAAAATCCCCGTCCCTTTTTACAATTTCACATGCTAGTTTAACATCATTAGCTCTGCATTGACTCTTGCTGCCTCACTGGTCGAACAACAGAGGAATACAGTTGGTAATACTTAATCATCCGTTGTTCATATTTTATTAGCGATAAAGTGTAACGTTGATTAACGATGTGTTTTCTTTCCCCATACGCTTTCTTTCGGTTCCCGGTTGGCATAGCCCCGCCCATCTATGACTCAAGCTGCCGTACACAGCGATATCTCATCATACTTGTGCCTTGAAATTGACAGTATGCTCTTCTGTCGAAATATCGGTTGTTATCGAGGACATTGCAGGACTGCGTTCCCGTGTCATCTGAACAGAAGCCATGATCTTTGGACATGACGTTACAAATTCTATACGTGGACAGCCAACGAGAAAACATACAGTTTTTGGCTTCCCGCTTGGCCAGAACTCAATTTCCTAGAACTGCAAGAAGCACACATTTTTCATTATTATACAGACTGTCCCAAAAATAGTGTACCCTTTTGAGTAATTGCTAATTTGTTTAGTAATGGTTTCGCAGTTGAAATGTTCATAAATATTTACAACCTATATTCAGAAGTAAATTTTTGAAAAACAACATTATATGTCCACCATCCACGTTTTGGCAGTAACGAATCTGTTCCACAACATGTTGCATGACCTTCAGCAAATACTCTTGCGAAAGTTGGCGGATTAGCATGCTAACGTTGTCTTTGGGAGCAGCAAGTCTCCGTGTTTTATTCTTGTAAATACTGTCCTTGAGAAAAACCAAAAGAAAAAACCCCGGGCGCCGAGAGATCCGACGATATCGGCGGCCAACTGATGTTTCCAGTTCGAGACATGACTCGACATGGAAATATTTCTTGAAGAAGTGTCATGGTTTGTCAAGCGCTATTTCGGGTTGCGCCGTCTTGCTGAAACCACAGTAATGGTCTTAGAAAAATGTTTAACATGTCACGGTAACGTTCGACGTTCACAGTGACAGCGATCCCTTCCGCATTTCCAAAACAGAAAGGACCAAACACAGGATACTACCTTTTACCAAACCACACTGTTACACTATGCCTGTGGAGAAGTATGCGGAGAATTTCTGGTAGTTTTGCGGCTCAAATGTGCCAATTTTGTTTATAGGGAAAGACACTGAGATAAAAATGAGCTACAACGCTCGTTATAAGTTCGTTGCGCAAATTGGTATGCTCTGCCGTTAAGATAATTTTATCTGCAAACTGCAGTCTTTTTGGCAAGTCGGTAAGCAATATTCCTTGTAATATCTGAATTTTATAGGGACATGTGTCCAAGTCACCTGTTAAAATTCCATGTAACGTGGATTTTGATATGCAAAGTTGTTGAGACAGACGGCGAAGTGACTTTCGGTAACTGTTTGTCCTTGATGCGCGGACATCGTCAATCTTATCAGCATTCCATGAGGATTTTGGACGTCCACGTCTGAGCCTATTGGGAAGGTTACCAGTGTCACGTAACTAAGTGACTGCATTACGAATAGTAAATTTTCTTTTCTATGCCTGCTGGGCTTGTACAACATGTTGGCCACGTCTGAAGTACAGTTCACGTATAGCTCTTATTCTTGACTTGACTGAGAAATCCGGCTTTCCTAGGATTTGATGACACTTCATATGCTTGGAATTTATTTTTGACTAATAAAGCTTCTTTGTATACTGCGTTTGAAATAGTATGGTAGGGAACATGAACGAAGAGCATGTTTGCTTCATTAACGTAGGAGAAAGTCACATAGAGCTGGCCGTGCGAAAAGCAGCTGCCAATAAGCTCCACAGCCGTTCGCGGTGTGTCTGGCCTTGTGCGTCGTTTATGATCGTGGAATAACATAAGCTCACCGGAAATTGAACACATTTAAAGAGAAATGGTAAATTGTTAAGTATAAGGAGATATAAAAACTCGCACGCTCGCGTCACTTCCCGTCAAAATTTCCGTTTTTGTTAAGTTACTTTGGAGAGAAATAACCTTAAGCCTTTGTGAGTGAACGGTTCTGAGGAGCGAGATAACGCAGACGCTTTCGATCAGAGTTACGTTACACCTCGCTTTCAGAAGGAGTTTCCAAAGAGCGAGTTAAAAACCTGGTGTTCTCGAGCCACAGTCAAGTCTAGCCTCACGAACTTCATCTTATACTTGAGGCCGCGTAGTCCTCACTCTGTTAGGCGTCGCGATGTAGTCAGAAATACACGACCGTTTTCTAGGCATTCATATTCCTAAACAAAACGAAATCAAAATGTAATAAGTAGATACCCAAATCATACAAACTCGTTTTTCCTAGAAAAGATATAAATAAAACCTATCGAAAGAAAGACAGCTGTGTCGTTATGTTCTTAATACACTAAGCGAAATCAATAAATCCATATATCCTGGCCAAGTAAATCCGCTGTTCGGTTGTATTTGTAAAGATAAGATTGCGGCGCTTAATTCTGTCACTGACGTGAACTGCCGAAAATACATTTCACTCAGTCAAAAAAAAAAAAAAAAAAAAAAAAAAAAAAAAAAAAAAAAAAAAAAAAAAAAAAAAGAAAAAAGCTGCGCAATCTGTTAGTCCTTAGATGTACTACGAAACTAACAGCGCTATCTATTGGTTCTTGATACGTATGTTTTTGGATAGGGTCTGCCTTTAGCAAAACACAATTTTGTTTTTTAACTCAAACATGTTTCACTGCAGTTGCAGCATCTTCAGTTGGCTTTTATTTTTCACCTTTTAAAGGTAAAAATGTTCTTTACTGTTTGTATACATGTAACTACTAGTTTTTAAATCGTAATTGCAGATATTTGTAATTGCGATTTATATCTGATATCTGTAATTACGATTTAAAATTAATAGTTACATGGGTACAAACAGTAAAGAACATTCTTTATATTTAACAGATGAAAAATAAAAGCCCACTGAAGATGCTGCAACTACAGTGAAACATGTTAAGGTTAAAAAACAAAATTGTGTTTTGCTAAAGGCAGACCCTATCCAAAAACATACTTATTGTTACAGCAAACACGGAAAAAAAGAGCTTCAACCCCAAGATGATAATTGGTTCTCGGGTGGATTAACCATCCGAACTACTATGCTGAGCAGACAAGTTTAGATAAAATTTTAAATTACGATATCTTTCATTCCGTGTTCCGATTTTGCTGAAATAACGCCTGGATGTTGTCCCAAGCTGCAACAAACAAAAAGTTTATGATGATGTATTAAGCGTTTTATTTGCATTCCAACTGCGTGCACTACTTTTGGGACACACTGTATATCCGTCCGTCAGAACGTTGTGAGAACGTCACTGTAAGCGTGCCCTCTTGTAAGAACGTCGCTGGGTGGGGGGAGAAGGACTGTTGTTTTTGTACGAAGAGGTATCCGTGGCGGATTGGGTTCCGGGTGTTGGCGCAGCGAGCTGAGGGCAGCAAGGCCGGCGTCTTCGGAGAATCCTGAGCCGCCGTAGCGCACCTACCAATTACAGCACTTCCGCCGCAAATTGTGCGTTGTCTCCGCAATTACCGGTAGCCGTCCTTCCACAGCCCATCACAGCGTGAAATGGAAACGCCTTCCGCGGCGGCGCGCCGTGCAGCGGCGAGAAAGCTCGCCTCGCGGAAGTCTGATAGGCTCGTCTCGCAGTTATAGGTCTAGAAATAGTCTGTAATAGATGAAGAGGTTCCCTGCCGTGCTCGCGTGGCTATACACCTGTAGCTCTGTTCGTCGTCAGTTTTTAGCGCCGAGACCCATATGGTGCCATTTATTCCTTCACATTCGTGCCTATGTCACTGGATTCTCCGACGTGTGGAACGTAAACCGCACCCTGTCGAGTGCAGTGACGTGAGATCAGAAGCGTACTTTTATGCAGCAGTCGCAGGCGGCGTTATTGGCGCATTTAGTCTGCAACTCCTCTGTCCTACCCCACAGTAGCTGGGATCTATGTCTGTATTAATACTCCGAAAACCGCTGCATAGTACTCATTACTTCCCATTGTACCGAGTATTAAGGTTTCTTCCCTCTGCATTCGCGTTGGAGCGAGGGAAAAATGACTGCTTAAATGCCTCTGTGCTTGCTATAGTTAGTCCAACCTTATCTTCGCTGTCCCTGTGGGATCCATATGTAGAGATTTCTGTGTAAAGTACATCCAGATTTCTCACTTAAGCCCCGCAGTACCCACCTTTTGAAGATATTATAATCTAATCATGAAATGTCATGTGACAAGGGCCTCCCGTCGGGTAGACCGTTCGCCGGGCGCAAGTCTTTCGATTTGACGCCACTTCGGCGACTTCCGCGTCGTTGGAAATGAAATGATGATGATTAGGACAACACAACATCCAGTCCCTGAGCGGAGAAAATCTCCGGCTCAGCCGGGAATCGAACCCGGGCCCTTGGGACTTACATTCTGTCGCGCTGACCACACAGCTACTGCACAATCTTTAAAAACTATGTTGTGAATAAAACTCAGCTACAGTAAACGAAACATGCAATTTTTAAATTTGCTGGTGCTCATAAAGTACCCCTCCTCCCAGTGTCCACGTTACGGAAAATGCGATGGTACTGCTAAGATAGCGCTAAAAGATATTTTAGGTCCTGGGTCCTCTTTATACATCAGTACCTGTTTAAAAAGGATGTTGTTAATAAAAGTTAACAATTAACGAAATACATTTTTTTTAAATTTTTGTTGTGGTGGGCACAAAGTACTACTGTAGATTTAATTTTTACTGTTGTTCGCCAAAGGCAGATGTCAGGGAGAATGCTTTTAATAGCATTCTGCAGCATGTCTTTCTACGCTCTTCGCCAATCCGAGCTTGTACTCTCGTCTCTTAAGACTTACAGAAGTATAATGGTTTCGGAGCGATATTAAACCTTTTCGTGATCAAAACACTGAATTACACAGGTCAGAAGTAGAGGAAATGATGCGAATGCAGCGTAATCGAGTCTCTCCTGGCTTCTTCGTCCTTCGGCATGCTGTAGAAACAAACTGTGCTATTTTGCGAGCACATTAACGTTGTACACTCAGGATTAAGTGGTTGAATACGAGTTAGTTCCCAACATTGCAGCATTGCCTCCTTCACTTTGCCACTGAAGTGCCTTAGACCCTGAAAGAACCTTATCAGCACAGTCTGCTGATAGTTTCAGGTTGCTGTTTCAGCAACTGCCATTTATCAGACTTGTATAGTCGGACACATTAGCCTCCTGCCAATATTCTGCCATGAATTCTTGCTGGCCGACGGCTGTACAGATTATTAGCATTAACGTGTACTTTAGTGACAACCGACTGTGCAGCGATACGGTTTGGAAGTGTAGCCCAGTCTACTTATCTCGTATTTCCAATTCGTACACTAAGTATGCGTTATTCCTTTTACGTAGCGCATTCCATTAACAAAAGACAAACTAGATCGGGTCCTTTCACTGTTCCGATAACCAACATAACAAACTCTTCGCGACAGCACCCACTGCCAAGCACTGTACATCGGCTTGGAGCTTATAAGAGTAGATGTGCAAGTAATGACCGCGAGCCACGGCAATAGATGTTTACATCTGGCAACTTCCAACTGCACCCCACCATACACTAAATCCAGATACCTTCCTCTCAACCAAATGTTTGTTCCAACACTCCTCAGGTACCGACTGAAAGCTTTGATTTGCTGTATTCCTTCCAAACTATAGAGAGGTTCACACACGATACCATGGGACTAGAGAAAATGGGAGAATGAGCTGTGGCGAGGGGATTTGGCTTTTCCAAAGCTTCACGTTTCTAAGGCCGTATTCGTTCACTATTAACGAGCCACGTAGTGTTGACTGTATGTAACGTACATCGGCGTAAACATTTGCATTCGAAGGAGAAAGTTGGTGAGTGAAATTTCATGAGAAGATTCCGCCGCAATGAGCAACGCCTTAGTTTTAATGATGTCCATAGCAAATCCTGTATCATTTCAGTGACACTCTCTCCCATATTTCGCGATAATAAAAAACGTGCTGTTCTTCTTTGAACTTTCTCGAAGTGCTCCGTTAATCCTATCTGGTAAGGATATCATACGGCGCAGCAGTACTCCAAAAGAGGACGGACAAGCGTAGTGTAGTCAGTCTCTTTAGTAGCTCTGTTACATTTTCTAAGTGTTCTGCCAATAAAACGCAGTCCTTGGTTTGCCTTCTCCGCAACATTTTCTGTGGTTCTTTTTTTTTCAGTTTAAGTTGTTTGTAATTCCTAGGTATACGGCCTTCAAATTTGACCGATTTATCGTTTAACTGAAGTTCAACGGATTCCTTTTAGCGGTCATGTGGATGACCTCATACTTTTCATTATTAAGGGACAACTGCCAATTTTTCGCGACATACAGATATCTTTTCTAAATTGCTTTGCAGTTTTTTGATCTTGTGATGACTTTACTAGACGATAAACGACAGAATCATCTGCAAACAACCTAAGACGGCTACTCAGATTGCCACCTAAATCGGTTATGTAGATAAGGAACAGCAAAGGGCCTATAACACTACCTTGAGGAACGCCTGAAATAACTTTGTTTTACTCGATGACTTTCCGTCAGTCACTACGAACTGTGGCTTCTCTGACAGGAAATCATAGTTCCAGTCGCATAACTGAGAAGATATTCCGTAAGCACGCAATTTCACTACAAGCCGCTTATGTGGTATTGTCAAAAGTCTTCTCGAAAACTAGACATACGGGATCAATTTGAAATCCTTTGTCAATAGCACTCAGTACTTCGTATGAATAATCTTAAAGGAACCTAACTGGTATACAGTATGGACCGGAAGACTTGCTTGTATTCAGTGATTTAGGTTGCTTCACTGCTCCGAGGATATGTACTTCTAAGGTACTTATGTTGGCAGCTGTTCTTGATTCGAATTATGGAACATTTACTTCGTCTTTTTTGGTGTCAAGAAAACTGGAATATACTGTACTTCTGGATCCATTATAGGCAAAAGAATACGGCGAGAACTGATTTGAGGTTACAGTTTTGCGCAACTTCGTTGAAACAATGGGTAGCGATTATTGTAAAAAAAAAATTACGGAAAAAAATCATGGATTCCTTTTCGTGGGAATCACATTTAATACTGCCAGGACGACTCTATGTGCTATTCAGCAACGTGCTGTCAAGAGGGTCACTTGAAACGACGTCAACGGTGGATTACTCGCAGTTATTGATGTAGCCCCAGCAACCCATAAACAAAGAGCCCGTAAATATTTAAGCTCCGAAGACAACTTGAAATCCGAGCTGTCTAAAGTTCAATTTCATCGGGAGGGTCCGTGCTGGGCGACCTGGAAACGGAATGTAGGTAACCGGCCGCAACCGTACAGGCCATGTCGCGCGAGCCTCCGCCACATCAACCTGCCTTCCCCCCCCCCCCCCCCCCGATCCTCACCCCTCCCCCCCCCCCCCCACAAGAATTGCCAAGTTCGCACAGCGTATCGAAATTTAGTCAAGAATAGCAGATTACGACCACATTCATTGTTTCAGCAACATACCTATTATAAAAGAATCTCAAAATTAGTTGCTTGTAAACCAATGTATTGTGTACGGAGCTCGATGTTAATTATCAAGTCTTACCATGCCAATGTTTTAGATTTTCTACTGTATCTTAATGATATCTGAGCTGGTTTTTTCTTCCTAAACCTTCACGATTGGCATTTACACTGGAACATATTGCACAACAAGAAAGTAGGCCTAAAAGAGAATTTTTCTGCAAGTAAAATATCCAAACCATAGTAGGGTATAGAATGAACGGTAGTTGCATGGCGGAGATGTACTGAAAGTATTTGGCTCTCTCGGTTTGTCGTTCAGTAGTGTAACTTAAAAAATAGGAAATAATGTATGTCTTTAAGATCTTGACAAGACAGTCGTCGGGAGAACACCAAGAAGCGTACGTACGGCTTTCTCAAAAGGTAGACGAATTCTGTCAAAAAATATATGGTACATGAGACAAATACTAACGCGGAAATCTTTTCTGAAGCATTTAAGCGCTTTTGCCTTCGTAATAAATGTTGTGTTGAAAATAGATTACGGTTATTACGAGAGGAGAAAAAACATGTGGGTTCTCTTTATGTAGGTATTTCAACAGATGTAGAGTATGTAACTCCCACGACGTATTTTTCTTCCAATTTCACCCAGACATGTTTCAGCACTATTTGTGCTATCTTCTGTGGATTTGTTTATTTTTCTTCTCATATGCTGCTACTGGATATTTATGCTAGTAGCTTCAGGTCTACTACGCAATCTACCATTCTTCATAGTTTTTTTATGTTGCGGTGTTTCTACTGTTTTGTGTTCAGATAACATGCGTGTTTCTTTAGTTTTTTGTCGTTAAATGCTCGGCAAGAAGTCTTATAAAATGAATGTGTAACGACCAAAAGGAGAGAAACACAAAACAGCAAAAACATCGCAGCATAAAAAAAAACTATGACAAGATGTCGGCTGCATAGTAAACCTAAAAGTATTACCATAAATATCCAGTGGTACCATGTGAGAAGGAAAGTAAACAAACCCACTGGAAAACAGCTTCAGATGGTTCAAATGGCTCTAAGCACTATGGGATTTAACATCTGAGATCATCAGTCACCTAGATTTAGAACTACTTAAACCTAACTAACCTAAGGATAACAGCCACACATCCATGCCCGAGGCAGGATTCGAACCCACGACTGTAGCAGCAGCGCGGTTCCGGACTGAAGCGCCTAGAACCGCTCGGTCACAACGGCCGGCTGGAAGACAGCACAAAAAGATGGGTGAAAAGAAAATTACAAAGGTGTCTTGCATGAGGTGGAATTCGTCTCCAAGAAATACCTAGTTTAGAAAAGTGGAGATACTGACAGGGGAGGCCACGACGTGGGGATCACAGATTTGCTTCAAACTTTGTATGCCTTTATTAGGCCATTACAACAACATAATGTGAAAGTAGTGTGGTGAACTACTCTGGCAGTTCCGAGAAAGTTTTCCTGAAAATGTATGCCTCTCGTGATTTGCGAAATGCCTTACACATGCAGCCTGGTAAGGTACTCGGAACCACTTCGCACGTTGACACCTCGAGCTGCAGACACAGAGGCTGGCCCCATTTTCCAGTTCACCTGCGTAGCGGTGAGACGTTGCTAATGCAGTAATAACGGATAGCGTAGGTGAATTTTTTTTTTAATATCGCAGAATATACACTTGTACTACAGAAATGAAGTTTTGAGCGGTAGTCGAACCGTCGCTTCATACACGTTCGACTTAACGAAACTCGAACACTAATTACTTGATCCCCATGAACTCTAACGTCCAGCACCTGCAAAGATACGTGCATAGCCTCGTTGTATCATCGTGAGTCTTGTGCAAAATACTTTAATTCTTTCACAGAGTTCTACTGTAGCTGGAATTTTGGTTGGAAGGAAGAAACAAACACGCCAATGTCTAGGTTATAAGAAGCTTAGTGCTAGATCACGCGGTCAAGGATCAGGAGGTAATAGGAATAGTCCAAGTATTCACATGATGTGCTTGAAGTAAACTACAGAAAACGTTTGATGGCCGGACAGGTATTTCAAGTTTCCTCCTCCCATAATATTCCTGGGAAACATGCTTTCTGTATGATCAGAACATCTGGCAGAACATATATGTTGTGTGATGTCCTTAGGTTAGTTAGGTTTAAGTAGTTCTAAGTTCTAGGGGACTGATGACCAAAGATGTTAAGTCCCATAGTGCTCAGAGCCATTTGAGCCCCATATCTTATAAATAACTTTTATTTGGCGTTAACCGCTGTATTGTCTTAGGCACAATATTACAGGTGCCTTCATAGTGCTGAATCAGTAAAACGATGACTGCGTGTACTTCATTTCTCGGGGATACATTGCGGAACAAAGCTGCAAGCTTACCTTTCATATTTAAAATACTTCGTGACTGCTGGATTTAAAAATTTATCGAGATGAAAAAATAATGAATCGTTTATGACTTTAAACGACGGGTTACTTGCTACAGTCTGAAAGGACCGCCTCAGCTATAATTTACTCAGTATTAGTTCCTTCGAGAAAACGTTTTGTTTAATATAGAGACAGAAGACTGTAAGTCATGGTGCGAAAACAGTAACCATTGTAGACAGTTTACGGATGGGCGTTCTCGCGACACAGACTTGTCGGATTTGCAGACGTTAGCAGTTGACCTCGTTCTAGATTAGCCCCGGAGGAAGTTTGGAGATTTGCACTGGACCAGAAGCACGCCGCATTTGCTGGAGCGAGGAGGGCAAGGCTGGCCGCCCTAGTGCGCCAGCCATGCACGTGCCAAGGGCGCTGATAAGCCGTTGAAACAGGAAGCGACGCCCTTAGATCCAGCCCGCGGGACACAGCGCCCGGTCCTAAAGTCTCTTTCGCCTTCCGCTTGGACTCGCATGCGGGAGGATAACGGTTCAAACCCAGCCCAGCCATCCTGATTTAGGTTCTCCGTGATTTCCCTAGATCACTTCAGGCAAATGCCGGGATGGTTCCTCTGCAAGGGCTCAGCCGATTTCCTTCCCTTCCTTCCCTAATCCAAGCTTCTGCTCCATCTCTAAAGCCATCGTTGTCGAGAACACTTTAAACTCTGATCTCCTCCTCCTCCCGGTAGTATCGCGTACGCTAGGTATAAAAAGGCAGTGCATTAGCGGAGCTGTCATTTCTACTCAGGTGATTCAAGTGAAAAGGTTTCCGACCTGACGGGAATTAACAGACTCTGAACGTGGAATGGTAGTTGGAGCTAGACGCATGGGACATTTCATTTCGGAAATCCATAGCAAATTCACTATTCCGACATCCACAGTGTCAAGAATGTGACGAGAATACTAAATTCCAGGCGTTACCTCTCACCATGGACAACGCAGTGGCCGGCGGCCTTCTTTTAACGACCGAGAGCAGCGGCGTTTGAGTAGAGTTGTCAGTGCTAACAGACAAGCAACACTGTGTGAAATACACGCCAAAATCAATGTGAGACGCACTACGAACGTATCCGTTAGGATAGTGCGGCGAAATTTGAGATTAATGGGCTATGGCAGATGACGTAACAGCACGACATCGCCTGTGGCGCCTCTCCTGGGCGGAGGATGCTAAGTTCACCCAACCTGGATATGATGTGACGTCGTCATTGTGACGTATATACGCTTTAGTCGATTAACACACCTATCGACTTTTACGAACGTTCGAGATTCTAAACTGTCGTCAGCTAGTGGTTTGTTTTGACACGTGCGATTCTGAAAACAGCTGAGTGGCAGCGTATATGTATTTCGCCAAAATAAAAGTAAAAGAGCTGGATATTAATAGGAATATTCCTGACCGTGGCCTTGAAAACACCACGGACAACACGTTTCGTAAAAAAGTGAAGTCTTCTTATTTCCCGACCAAATTAGATTGCGTGATTGTTGTATTGAATGCTTACGCCGAAAATAATATTTATTTATTATCAACATTTTAGTATGGTTTCATACAATTTGTCTTGTCAGTACATATTAGATTGTAGCAGCATACTCTTGCTGACTTCTTTTTCTTAATTTATATAGCTGAAAGAGAACTCGTGCAAGTTTGTTAGCTAAGTAATTTACATGTCCATCCCAAGATAGTCTTTTATCAACCATAATTCCAAGTAATTTTACACTCGGACCGCAGAGACAGGTACCTTAGTGTCCAGTAATGACTGGTGTGTATAATGATTGAATTTCGAACTTAAAAAGAAAAATATGAGGCATTGTTGAAGAAAAATCGTCGACCGGAGATGAAATACGAGGGGAAGTGGATTTCTCAATGTAATCTTAACCAAAGGTTAGTGTCTAGTACTGATTAACGTATGAAATGATTGAATGCAGTGTCAAAGAATTCCATGGTGGTATGATAAACCAGACGTACTGTATATTATGTCATGTATACAACCACAATAGTTTTAGCATGTACCTGGCCATGTCAATGTGGTTTATGTCAGCAGTATTATCTGCTAAGACAAGATTATGCAAAATACGAATTGCATCACAACATGAGCGGATAGCCACAATAATTAGAGACGATCAAACGAAAAACAACGCACAGGACACAAACACAGTGCAATACACGATTTAAACGCAAGGAACGCAAAAACACATTTAAACGAATAGCGCAGAGCACAGCGCTACCCTGTCACAACCTCTCGAAAGTTCACAAAAGTCGAATAGTCGATATACGGTTTCTATCGTTTTCGATGTAGCGTGTATACGTCATAATGACGTCATATCGTATCCAAGTCCGGTGAACTTAGCATCCTCCCTCCTGGGCTCGTGTCCATATCGGTTGGACCCTACCCAACAGGGAAACAGTGGCCTGGTCTGATGAGCCCTGGTAAATGTCGTCAGGAGCTGATGGTAGGGGTCGAGTGTGGCGCAGACCTGATTTAGCCATGGACGCAGGTTGTCAACAAGACACTGTGCAAGCTGGTGGTAGCTCCATAATGGCGTGGGCTACGTTTACATGCAATGGACTGAGTCCTCTGTTATGTTGGGCTACTTGGAGACCATTTTCAGCCATTCATGAACTTCATCCCAGACAACAATGGAATTTTTATGGGTGACAGTGCCCTATGTCTTTGGACCACAGTTGTTCGCTATTGGTTTGAAGAACATTCTGGACAATTCGAGCGAATGGTGTGGCCACCCAGATCACCCGACACGAATTCCATAGAACATGTTTTGGACCTAACCGAGATGTCAGTTCCGGCACAAAACGCAATGATCGTCGGCTGTAGAGGCAGCATGGTTCAGTATTTCTGCAGGGGACTTCCATCGACATTGAGTCCATGCCACGTCGAGTTGCTGCACTATGCCGGGCAAAAAGAGGGCGGACACGATATTCGGAGGTATCCCATGGCTTCTGTCACCTCAGGGTACATTAAAATACGTAAGACTACAGAAAAACGGTTCAAATGGCTCTGAGCACTATGGGACTTAACTCCTGAGGTCATCAGTCCCCTAGAACTTAGAACTACTTAAACCTAACTAACCCAAGGACATCACACACATCCATGACCGAGGCAGTATTCGAACCTGCGACCGTAGCGGTCGCGCGGTTCCAGACTGTAGCGCCTAGAAACGCTCGGCCACCCAGGCCGGCGCTTTCAGAAAAAACAATTAAGGGAGATATTAATGTTGAATATGTTACATGTATGAATGCTTTTAAAACTGAACCGATTTCGCGCGGCTTCGTTGATTGCCTAAACTACTCATACGTTGTTACTTTAGTTGTTGCTGAAAAAGCTCGTGAGATCCAAAAAGACACCAAAGCATTGCGTTTAAAATGCCTATTTACAATGTCGACGTAGCGGTACACGTGAACATAAATTAGAATTGTCAACTATTTAACGTTATTAAGCGCTATACCATTATGTATCGCATGTGCAGAGTACATTGCGCTTATCATTTTAAAATTGTAAGTATTTTACCTATCCATTCGAATTTGAAGAGAATATAGGTGCTTTTGTTGAAGGGCAAAGCATATGGAAGGTTAGTTCTTTTTTTAAATCATTTTCCTTCGTGAATGTGGTTCCACCTTGTTTTTTAGGGTTCCGTGCCTCAAGCTGTAAAAACCCTTGTAAGTCTGTCTTTCTGTCTGCCTGTCCGACTGTTAAGCACACTTTTTCTCAGGAATAGGTCGACGTGTCAAGTTAAATTTATGTCACATACTGAGGTGTGCTCCGTGGGGATGAAAAAAATTTAAGCTTCCAAGTCAATGGAATCAAAATATTCGGTCATTTAAGTCACATTTTTGGTGCTACCAAACTCACTCATCAAAACCTATAGCGTAGAACTCAAATGAAACTTACTGGCAGATTAAAACTGTGTGCCGGGCCGCGACTCGAACTCGGGACCTTTGCCTTTCGAGGCAAGTGCTCTACCAACTGACTACCCAAGCACGACTCAGGCGCTGTCCTCACAGCTTTACTTCCGCCAGTCCCTCGTCCCCTACCTTCCAAATTTACAGAAGCTCTCATAGGCTGTGGCTAAGCCATGTCTCCGTAATATCCTTTCTTTCAGGAGTGCTAGTCCTGCATTGTTCGCAGAGAGCTTCTGTAAGGTTTGGAAGGTAGGAGACGAGGTACTGGCGGAAGTAAAGCTGTGAAGACGGGACGTGAGTCGTGCTTGGGCAGCTCAGTTGGTAGAGCACTTGCCCGCGAAAGGCAAAGGTCCCGAGTTCGAGTCTCGGTCCGGCACACAGTTTTAATCTGCCAGGAATTTTAATGTCAGCGCACACGCCGCTGCAGAGTGAAAATGTCATTCAGGGTAGATCTCGTTGATCTAGAATCATTAAATTTAGCAAGGTTCCACCAAAAAAATAAATGAAAAAGTCGGAAAATAGGCAAATTGTAATTATATCACATAAAAATATCTTTTTGCCGTTTTAACTAACGTTTTATTCATTATCCAATGAAAGCATGACAGAGAAATATTACTGCTTGCAAACATAAAATGTAAGATGTTGTCATGTTTTAGTAAGTAAATAAAAGTATTGTATTACATCTTCTCTCGCTATTGATATAAACTGATGTCTCTCAGAAAATACTGTAGATGTTTCATTACTGTCTGGGAACTCCAGGGACCGATATCTTGACAGTATCGACATCGATAAACGGCAGTAATTATTGAGATTCTACACTACTGGCCATTAAAATTGCTACACCAATAAGAAATGCAGATGATAAACGGGTATTCATTGGACAAGTATATTATGCTAGAACTGACATGTGATTACATTTTCACGCAATTTGGGTGCATAGATCCTGAGAAATCAGTACCCAGAACAACCACCTCTGGCCTTAATAACGGCCTTGATAAGCCTGGGCATTTAGTCGCACAGAGCTTGGATGGCGTGTACAAGTACAGCTGCCCATGCAGCTTCAACACGATACCACAGTTCAAGAGTAGTGACTGGCGTATTGTGACGAGCCAGTTGCTCGGCCACCATTGACCAGACGTTTTCAATTGGTGAGAGATCTGGAAAATGTGCTAGCTAGGGCAGCAGTCGAACATTTTCTGTATCCAGAAAGGCCCGTACAGGACCTGCAACATGCGGTCGTGCATTATCCTCCTGAAATGTAGATTTTCGCTGGGATCGAATGAAGGGTAGAGCCACGGGTCGTAACACATCTGAAATGTAACGTCCACTGTTCAAAGTGCCGTCAGTGTGAACAAGAGTTGACCGAGACGTGTAACCAATGGCACCCTATGGCATCACGCCGGGTGATACGCCAGAATGGCGATGTAGCCAAACACGGATGCGACCATCACGATGCTGTAAAGAGAACCTGGATTCATCCGAAAAAATGCCGTTTTGCCATTCGTGCACCCAGATTCGTCGTTGAGTACACCATCACAGGCGCTCCTGTCTGTGCTGCAGCGTCAAGGGTAACCGCAGCCTGTCATCTCGACTGCTAGTGATACGGGACCGTTGGGATCCAGCACGACGTTCCGTATTACCCTCCTGAACCCACCGATTCCATATTCTGCAAACAGTCATTGGTTCTCGACCAACGCGAGCAGCAATGTGGCGATACGATAAACCGCAATCGCGATAGGCTACAATCCGGCCTTTATCGAAGTCGGAAACGTGATGGTACGCATTTCTCCTCCTCACACGAGGCATCACAACAACGTTTCACCAGGCAACGCCGGTCAGCTGCTGTTTGTGTGTGAGAAATCGGTTGGAAACTTTCCTCATGTCAGCACGTTGTAGGTGTCGCCAACGGCGCCAACCTTGTGTGAATGCTCTGAAAAGCTGATCACTTTCATATCACAGCATCTTCTTCCTGTCGGTTAAATTTCGCGTCTGTAGCACGTCATCTTCGTGGTGCAGCAATTTTAATGGCCAGTAGTGTAGATATCCGGGGTGTCTGAATTAAGTTTGCACGGAAACGTCAGTGCGCGAGTCCTATTCGCACTTGGTCAGTTTTTTAAAGTTTACTGTAACTTATTGGCCCCGTAGATTGGATATTTCCTTTATTGGCTGGTAAAAAAAATCGGAAATACCCATTAAAGTGTAAAAGATGAATGGCCTGACCGCCAAAGCAAATGAGGACCATTATGGCGTAGATGTGTCTTGATCTTAGGGCAAAAGGAAACTCTTACTAGTAGGGAGAAACGAGCCACAAGGATGGTGTTGCTGGGTGTCGTGTGGTGCACGTACACGCGAGCCACGTAAAAAGATGAGCAGCTGGCGGTCTGGGCCGGCCGTCCCCTCGATAGTGACCGGCGTCCGTGACCCGCGGGGCGTCGATAGTGCGTCTGCAGACGGAGCGGCGTCGCCCGCATCCAACTTTAACGAGCCGCCGCGGCGCCAGAGCCAGCGCGAGGCGCCCAGGTCGATGGCGGCGTCGCGTCGCCTCGCTCCTCCACTGCTTCTCCGGCGCTCTCCAACCATTTGTGGACGGATCAAGTATTAACTCGACAGCAAACACGCACTCACTCATCTTAACCAGTCAATGATAAAATCCTCTACACGCGTAAAAATTATTTATTTCTAGAAGGGAGAGCACTAATAGGTTTCAGGACATATGTCCCATCTTCAGGGGCATGATAAAATGTGAGAACTACAAAGGATGCATAACTTAAGTTGAAATAGTGCGTCCCAGGTAAATGACATGCAAGAGAATATCTTGCATATCATCTACAAGGGAAGCGGTATCTTTACATATTTTAAGGTATTTTAATCTAAGTTGTGCCATCCTTTGCGGTACTCACAATACAATATGGACCTGGAGATATGGGACGTACGTCCTGAAACCGGCTATTGCTTTCCTTTTTAGAAATAAATAATTTTTACGGCTGTGCCCGATTTTATCATTGACAGTGGACAACGGATGTGGATGTGCGGTCAGTGCGAACAAGAGGTGACTGAGACGTGTAACCATTGGCACCCCATACCATCACGCCGGGTGATACGCCAGTATGGCGATGACGTATACACGCTTCCAATGTGCGTTCACCGCGATGTCGCCAAATACGAATGCGACCATCATAATGCTGTAAACAGAACCTGGATTCATCAGAAAAAATGACGTTTTGCCATTCGTGCACCTAGGTTCGTCGTTAAGTACACCATCGCAGGCGCTCCTGTCTGTGATGCAGCGTCAAGGGTAACCGCAGCCATGTTCTCCGAGCTGATTGTCCATGCTGCTGCAAACGTCGTCGTAAGATGCCGGTCGTCTCGACTGCTAGTGATACGAGGCCGTTGGGATCCAGAACGGCGTTCCGTATTACCCTCCTGAACCCACCGATTCCATATTCTGCTAACAGTCGTTGGATCTCGACCAACGCGGGCAGCAATGTCGCGATACGATAAACTGCAATCGCGATAGGCTACAATCCGACGTTTATCAAAGTCGAAAACGCGATGGTACGCATTTCTCCTCCTTACACGAGGCATCACAACAACGTTTCACCACGCAACGACGGTCAACTGCTGTTTGTGTATGAGAAATCGGTTGGAAACTTTCCTCATGTCAGCACGTTGTAGGTGTCGCCACCGGCGCCAACCTTGTGTGAATGCTCTGAAAAGCTGATCATTTGCATATCACAGCATCTTCTTCCTGTCGGTTAAATTTCGCGTCTGTAGCACTTCATCTTGGTGGTGTAGCAATTTTAATGGCCAGTAGTGTACTTTTGATCGGCTGGTGTACATTTCTCATTAGAAAACTGAAGCCACCTGAAATATTCACTTCTAAAAATAATTTAGGAGTTTATTTCGCCTATAACATTGATCATAGGAGTAAAGGTTTGGTTAATCTTTATAGGGAACAAGCGGCGGTCGTAAAGCAGATCGCGGAAAGTCTAGGTGTGTTTTGACCAACAGGTACTGAAAATCTGTTCCTCCCGAAACAGAGGGCAAGCAAGTAGGCTTCCTCGGCCGGTGTCTATCTTAGTCTACGTCCTGAAGGAGTTGTCGCAACACGGCCGAAACGTCGGTTATTTTAGTACTCTAGGCTTCTAGTATTTTATAAGATGACGCGGCAGTACTCCCAGAAGGCTGTTTAATGAAGCGAGGACAGTCTTTCACCGCTTCGACGCCACCTGCTCAGAACGTGCGCAGCGCACTCTCTGGCAGCCGTACTTACAAACCGGGAAACACGTCACTGATCAATCGTCCAGGTGTAATTTATTAACTGAACGACTGAGCAGAGCCTTCACTTGCAGATAACAAACGTTAGTTTATTCCTTCAGAAACGTTCTCGCTCTCGAGTATCTCAAATATTTATCCCCAAGCAGTCGGAAATTATCCTGTACGTATTATGTTTCGTCGTCACATAATTTTAATTTGTTACTTAAAATATGACGTGCCTTCAGTTACCACTTTATTTTCCCTTATTACCACACTCGTGTCGTTACCTACATTGCGTCTACGGTCAATGTCACATGCATTATATACTTACCGATGCAAATGAATAATGTGTTTAAGTTCGAACGCATCGACAGACGTTCGATAGGGTAGCCGTCTAATTACAAAAGTCACGAACTGATATTTATTTGATATGTAGTTTAACTTGGTCAATAATTCTGTATCTCTTACTGCTTTTCCTGGGACCTTTTGTTTAATAGTAAAGAGCGTGTATTAGGGGACACATTACTGCGAAGGGATGGGAAAAACCGACCGGTTAAGACTGATATCGGTTTTCAGTTCAAAATAACCGGTATTTTTCTTTATTTTTTTGGTATCGGTTATAACAGGTGTTTTTTTTATTTTTGGCTTGTGATTGGGCAAAATAAAAATATCAATTAGGCACAACGGTGCTAAATTTTTTTGCTGCTAAACTTTCGTTAAAAAACGAGAAATTTTTATTTGTGAAATTTGCATTGCTTCGAAATATTACGTTATTATAGAAAATGGGAACATGGTTCAGTGCTATTTTAATGACAAACGACAGAAATGAGCAACGGACACATGGCATACGGATTGGTACAGCAATGTTGTGGCATGGCCTATTGGATGGTAAGCGTGTGCATGCAATGTGCAAGACCTGTACCATCTGGTCTGTATGGTAGTTTCCCGCTGTTATCGTCGGATCTCAGTTGTATTATTACTTAATGGCACCATTCCTAGTCTTGACGTTATTTTACGGAATGCAATGTCCAATTTTCTTTACAAGATTAAGAAAGGTAGGAGGCACAATAAATTTGCGACATCATATAAGGAGAGAACTTAACAGTTCATTCCCAGATTACAATAAAAGTAGGAAGTAGCTCCTGTGTTGTACATAATATGTATTTATCTGGTTGCAGCTTTTGAAAACGCACAGATTAACCTGAAAAATAGAGTGCTTCAAACTCAGTTTTCACCCTTTAGCACTAACTGTTCGTAAAGCCCAGTTAGTGGTACGATCCTCGATTAGAACATGATTTTTGAGCAGAGTTTCAGAAAATTAGAATCAGTAGGAGAATACTAGTGATTCTTAGTAGTATTCAACCGCGCATCACTCTTCGAGAAAAGCACCGAAGGGTGGGCGCACTGTTTTATTTGCCTACTTAATATTTTGATTCCATGTATCTTGAAACAAAGGGAGTCAAAATTATTCGATCTTTACACCATATTCGTGTTTATTACAGGAAATAATAGGAGTAAAAAGCCCAAAAATCAGTTATTTCAGAAGGCGGTTATTTGAAGTGGTTTTAACACTCAGGCTAAACTAGCGTTGGAAAAAAAGCTATATTAGTGGAAACCGAATATTTGAGCGATAACCGCAATCTCTATCACTACTTAATATGCAGATGGTGTATATCAATCATCGTTTAAATAGGTAGGTAAAATATTTAAACAGACAATACAACACAATTTGTTAAGTATTTCACGATGACTGCTTTTGACATACGAAGCAGCTGCACAATAGGATGACATAGGCTGGATAATGACTTGATCCCAGCAGTATTTGATTGTTTCGCTATGTATGTAATGACTGTGGAGTATAAGTTCAAGAAAGTATTCTAATAGCTAAAATTAAGAACTCGACACTGATGGACCAGTCAAACAAGTACTCAAGATAGTGGTAGTCCACTGTGAACCTTGTATCCTTGCAGAATCTAAATTGCAGTTTATAAGTAATAAAAATTAGTTGATCGTCTAACTTCTGCGCTTTTATGTAAAGAATTACTTTTGATGCAAGTACAGTTTATATGAACAAACATAAATACTTATTGTTGTTATTTTGTGCTCAGTAGAAAATTTTTCATCATGATCAAAGGCAAGCGTTTCCTGTTGTTACTGATAAATGCCTTTTTAGGGGACTCTGCGAAGACACAGATCGCATACGTAAAACGGGGTTTACGCGGGCACATATCGTTGGCGCAAAACATGTAAAGATGCGCGTGTGGCCACTTAGAAATGGAACTTGAAGCCGGGTCTACTTACTTGCGCATGTTGGCTTCCCCGCACAAGTTTTTCATCTTCTTCGCGACATGGCTCTTCATGTCTGTTTCCGTCCGTTCGAGAGTTGAGATGGCGCAGATTTAGTTTACAAGGTCTGAAATGCAATGGCTCTGAGCACTATGGGACTCAACATCTTAGGTCATAAGTCCCCTAGAACGTAGAACTACTTAAACCTAACTAACCTAAGGACATCACACACACCCATGCCCGAGGCAGGATTCGAACCTGCGACCGTAGCAGTCCCGCGGTTCCGGACTGCAGCGCCAGAACCGCTAGACCACCGCGGCCGGCGGTCTGAAATGTAATTGCAGTGACAAAAAAGTGGCCATCACTGTATACTGTGCAATTTCTAGAACTCTATGAAGAACGTTTAATGCTTCATACATTATATCCAGAACTTCAGGCATGTACTTGGAAATGGTAGACTTAGGGATGCGGTAAGCTTATTTGAGTGAGGTAAGTGAATCGCCTGAAACAAGATACCTTTAGGCAACTTTACACGAGCAGGAATAGCATCCCACATGAGAGAACCTTTTCTCTGAATAGAAGTGCCTACGAGTCTCAGTAAATGTTCAAAACTAGATCTGTTCAATCGAAAATGCTTCGTCCTCATTTTCCAACTCAGTAATTAGCATTGTAGACGTTCGCAACTTATTTCTTCTCATAATCCCTATTCAAGCGTTCTGTAGCTTTTTGAATTGCTATTAAAGCCACGACTCGAATTCCTGCGCGTATTAATTGAGTTGGTGCCATGTTGAAAAGCTTAACTGGACTTGATAGGAGCGAAAATTTTCACGCCCATGGGAACAGTCAATAGCGCGGGTTGATGTCAGTTGTCACTCGTAAACATGCCAGCGCAAGCACCGCTTAAGGAAAGCGATCGTTATGAAGTAACGCCCGACAAGGACGCAACACACATAACATATAAGTAATGCAAGTATGACTATAACTGACCAAAGCTACTAGGAAAACTGCCGTAGTTTAGGCTTCCATGTAGTTGTCTTCGGTAGTTTTACAAGTCTAGAAAAAAGATTTCTCCGTCACTACATAAAATACAATAAAAGTGATCAAGGCATTGTCATGATTGACATTTAACAAAGAGACTGTAGGCAACTACAGCGTGACAATTATTGAACTGTATGAAATAAAATCGTCATAACTTCTGAACGGTTTGTGTTAGGACGTTCAGACTGCATGGTTGGCCGCGGGGCAGGATGGCTATTAGTATGTAAACATAGTTTCGTTTAGCGACGAAGCCCACAGTTATTTGGATGGGTTCGTCAATAAGCAAAATTGGCGCATTTGGCGGACTGAGAATCCGCATTTCGCGATGGAGAAGTCTCTTCACCCTCAACGGGTAACTCTGCGGTGTGCAATGTCCAGACACGGAATAATCGGTGCGATGTTCATTGATGGCACGATGACTACCGAACAGTATGTGAAGGTTTCGGAAGATAATTTCATCCCCGTTATTCAAAGCGACCCTGATTTCGACAAGAGGTAGTCCATGGAAGACGGAGCTCGACCCCCATCGAAGCAGGAGAGTGTTTGATGTCCTGGAGCAGCACTTGGGGACCACATTATGGTCCGGGGGTACCAAGAGGCAACTGGCGTGGGCCTCGATTAGCCACCATATACTACGGGTCTGCACACAAGCGACTCCTTTTTGTGGGATATATTAAAGACAAGGTGTACAGCAATAATCCCAAAACCATTTCTCAGCTGAAAACAGCCATTCAGGAGGTCAGCGACAGTGTCGGTGTTCCGACACTTTGGTGGGTCATGCAGAATTTCGCAATTCGTCCGCGCCACGTCATCGCCAATGATGACAGGCATATCAAACTTTATGTAAAATGTAAACTTTAACGAGAGGAATTCTGACTATCAATAAAATATTCCGGACAATTATGCCGTGGTCTATGAGATTTGACTTCAAAACCCGACGTTTCGTCCCCATCTGCGAAGGACATTTTCAAAGGGTTGGGTTGGGTTGTTTGGGGGAGGAAACCAGACAGCGAGGTCATCGGTCTCATCGGATTAGGGAAGGAAGTCGGCCGTGCCCTTTCAAAGGAACCATCCCGGCATTTGCGTGGAGCGATTTAGGGAAATCACGGAAAACCTAAAACAGGATGGCCGGACGCGGGACTGAACCGTCGTCCTCCCGAATGCGAGTCCAGGCTAGCCACTGCGCCACCCCGCTTGGTTTTTCAAGGGGGATCGTAGCTTTGTTGGCTCGCTACCGAATCGGACGTTCAACAAAGCCACGATCCCCCTTGAAAATGTTCTCTGCAGATCGGGACGAAACGTCGGATTTTGAAGTGAAATCCTTTAGACAACGGCATAATTGCCTGGAATATTTTATTAGTTGAGGCTTATAAAACGTCACAACCTAAATCCCAATATCTGTAGTGACGTTTACATGTTGAATAAAGTATGTGCACGCCTTAGTTTTCAACTACACTACTGGGCATTAAAATTGCTACACCAAGAAGAAATGCAGATGATAAACAGGTATTTATTGGACAAATATATTATACTGGAACTGACATGTGATTACATTTCCACGCAATTTGGGTGCATAGATCCTGAGAAATCAGTACGCAGAACAACCACCTCTGACCGTAATAACGGCCTTGATACGCCTGGGCATTGAGTCAAACAGAGCTTCGATGGTGTGTACAGGTACAGCTGCCCATGCAGCTTCAACACGATACCACATTTAATCAAGCGTAGTGACTGGCGTATTGTGACGACACAGTTGGTCGGCCACCATTGACCAGACGTTTTCAGTTGGTGAGAGATCTGGAGAATCTGCTGGCCAGGGCAGCAGACGAACATTTTCTGTATCCAGAAAGGCCAGTACAGGACCTGCAACATGCGGTCGTGCATTATTCTGCTGAAATGTAGGGTTTCGCTGGGATCGAATGAAGGGTAGAGCCACGGGTCGTAACACATCTGAAATGTAACGTCCACTGTTCAAAGTGCCGTCAATGCGAACAAGAGGTAAGGGAGACGTATAACCAATGGCACCCCATACTTTCACGCCGGGTGATACGCCAGTATGGCAATGACGAATATACCCTTCGAATGTGCGTTCACGGGGATGTCGCCAAACACGGGTGCGAGAAGGTGGATTCATCCGAAAAAATGACGTTTTGCCATTCTTGCACCCAGGTTCGTCGCGCAGCCATGGTCTCCGAGCTGATAGTCCATGCTGCTGCAAACGTCCTCAAACTGTTGGTGCAGATGGTTGTTGTCTTGCAAACGTCCCCATCTGTTGACTCAGGGATCTAGACGTGGCTGCACGATCCGTTACATCCATGCGGATAAGATGCCTATCATCTCGACTGCTAGTGATATGAGGCCGTTGGGATCCAGTACGGCGTTCCGTATTACCCTCCTGAAGCCAGCGATTCCATATTATACTAAGAGTCATTGGATCTCTACCAGCGCGAGCAGCAATGTCGCGATACGATAAACCGCAATCGCGATAGGCTACAATCCGACCTTTATCAAAATCGGAAACGTGAAGGTACGCATTTCTCGTCCTTACACGAGGCATCACAAAAACGTTTCACCAGGCAACGGCGGCCAGCTGCTGTTTGTGTATGAGAAATCCGTTGAAAATTCCCTCACGTCAGCACGTTGTAGGTGTCGCCACCGGCGCCAACATTGTGTGAATGCTCTGAAAAGCAAATCATTTGCGTATCACAGCATATTCTTCCTGTCGGTTAAATTTCGCGTCTGTAGCACGTCATCTTCGTGGTGTAGCAATTTTAATGGCCAGTAGTTTAGTTTACGTTTTTTATATAGTTAATAATTGTCACCGTGTAGGAAAGAGGTAATACTGAGTACGTGTTTGACGAGTGTGGACGGTGTGGTGTGGGCAGTACGTGGACCTGGACGAGTTCCTGTCGGAGAACGGCATCCCGGTGGAGGGCCTGCCGGGCACGCAGCACCTGAAGCAGGCGCAGCAGCAGCAGTCGCAGCAGCAGGCGCAGCCGCCGCAGCAGGCGCTGCCGGCGCCGCCCGCGACGCCGGCGCCGCACCACGCGCCGCAGCACCCGCTGGCGCACCCGCACCCCCACCCCCACCAGCACGCGCACCCGCCGGCCGCGCCCGTCGTCGCCGTCGCGCCCGGCCCGGGGCCCGCGCCCTCGCTCGACCTGGTGGCCAAGCGCGAGCGCTCGCCCAGCCCCTGCGAGCCGCGCACGCCCGACACCGAGCCGCTCAACCCGCCGTCGCCGGCCGACTCAAGTAAGCACCACGCGCTGCTACTCTGCTGCTATCTAGCCCGCCTAAGCCATTCTCAAGGGGCCTATACACGGACATCACACGAACGACTTTCTTGTGCCACTACTACACTGAGGTGACCAAAGTCATGGGACAGCTACAAGCACATATACAGATGGCGGTAGTACCACGTACACGAGGCATAAAAGGGCAGTGCATTGGCGGAGCTGCAGGTCTGGACCCCTGCACACCTATAAATGCCTCATCTGCCCTATCCTCTACTACACCCACCCTGCATGGATCTCCACCCGCCGGCCGTCGTGGCCGAGCGGTTGTAGGCGCTACAGTCTGGAGCCGCGTGACTGTTACAGTCGCAAAAAAATGGTTCAAATGGCTCTGAGCAATAACATCTGTGGTCATCAGTCCCCTAGAACTTAGAACTACTTAAACCTAACTAACCTAAGGACATCACACACATCCATGCCCGAGGCAGGATTCGAACCTGCGACCGTAGCGGTCACGCGGTTCCAGACTGAAGCGCCTAGAACCGCACGGCCACACCGGCCGGCTGTTACAGTCGCAGGTTCGAATCCTGCCTCGGGCATGGATGTGTGTGATGTTTTTTGGTTAGTTAGGTTTAAGTAGTTCTAAGTTCTAGGGGACTGATGACATCAGAAGTTAAGCCCCATAGTGCTCAGAGCCATTTGAACCATTTGATCTCCACCCTTCCAACCTTTTACAAATCCCTTCAAATCCTAGAACGCCATGCGCTCCGCCTCGCCTATCGCATCCGTCTCCCCTCCCCCAAGGGAATCCTGTATGACCTTATTCTGTTCCCGCACACCTCCTCCTTATCCTAAAATAAATACGGATCCTCTACACCTCCCGTAAACTTGATCCCTCTCACCCGCTTGTCTCTCCCATCCTTTCCCACCCCCGTCCACTGCCGCGCCTTTATTCCCACGTCCCACCTTGTCTCCTTCTCTCCACTCTCCATACCCTCGCCCAAGGTGGCTTCCATCAACTCCCCCTCCCTGATGAAGCCCTCATCCCCTCCATCTACCCCTCCTACCAACTTTGATCCTCCCCTTCCACACCCTGTGTTTCTTCCTTAGGGCACCCTCTCTCCCTCCTCCCTTCCTTCCCCCGGGCTTCCCCTACCCCCCTACCTTCTATCCTCCCCCTACCATCTCCTCTGCCACTGGCATCTACACCCTCCCCTCTCCCTCCTCCCCCACATTTTTCCCCTTTCGCAGGTCCCCGGTCTCGTACATGTAAAGTGAACATTCGCGCACTGGAGTCGCCAGTGTTTTGTGTTTGCCATCATGTTAGTGATTCAGTGTTTCGTCATTTGTGATCCTTCGTTCACGTGTGCCGTTTCTGTCGTCTGTTAGTCCCCGAGTGCTGCACGTCTTTCTTTGGACGCTGCACTTGGGAACGACCTCATGTATTCTTAAATTTGTGTGTCTACTGTTGTCTATCCACCATGTGGTTTCGTTTTCCGATGTCTCCACTTGTAATAAATGTATTATCTGTGGCCGAAGAGCGTCGTAGTATTGCCGCTGTCGGCCTACCTTTGTATAAGGTGTCAAAATAACAGTAAAGGAAAAAAAAGCGGAGCTGCCGTTTGTACTCAGGTGATTGATGTGAAAAGGTTTCCGACGTCATTACAGTCGCACGACGGGAATTGACAGACTTTGAACGCGTTGTGGTAGCTGGAGCTAGATGCGTGGGACATTCCGTTTCGGAAATAGTTACGTAATTCAATATTCCAAGAGCCACAGTGTCAAGAATGTGCCGCGAACACCGAATTTAAGGCATTACCTCTCACCACGGACAATGCAGTGGCCGACCGCCTTCACTTAACGACCGACAGCAGCGGTGTTTGCGTACAGCTGTCGCTTGGAATTTCGTGGCCCGGTCAGATGAGACCCGACTTCAGTTGGTGAGAGCTGAAAGTACGGTTCGATTGTGGCGCAGACCCCACGAAGCCATGGACTCGAGTTGTCAACAAGGCACCTTGAAAGCTGGCTGTGTTTACATGGAATGGACTGTGTTCCGGTCTATCGACAAGCGCCGGCACGGAGATGAAGAACACAAGAGCAGAGAAGGCTGTGAGACGACATCAGCCAATAGCCCGGTGGCTAATATAACCGCCGTTCCTGCCACTCTCTGCGGCACTAGCAGAGCACTATGAAGCTTGTATTCAATCGATTCTGATCTGCGCAGCTGGTTTTGTCCTCTTGATGGTATGAGTAAGGGAAACACATCATACCCAAATTAGTTCTCAAACCGAACAGCCAGAAAGGGGCCATACACACATATATAATATAATAAATGTATGACACTTATTGTGAGACCCAGTTGAAATTTTACAATTAATACGACGCCCTTGTATCCCCTAATTTGCTAGGAAACATTCGTGCAGTAGCCTTCTACGGACATGAAATGAGGAAGAAAAAAATAAAATGAAAGCAATAATTGGGTTTCGAACACGGGCCGCAAAAGTATGAAGCCGCCATGCTACCAACTGTGCCAAAGTTTCAACAAAGCTAGTTATGCCCTGAAAGGCATATAAAAGTCTCAAAAATTTTGACTGTCATTTTCTCAGAAACGGTCGAGTATCCATGAGTACGCTGAGACACTTGATCGTTTTTCTTTTTGCCCCTCTTCCACTGAAAGAAGTTGCTGGAAAATAGGGTTGTGGCATCTGCCGTGTTCGCCTTGGGAAAGTCGCTTGTTAGAAGTTGGCAATGTAAAGCTCGTCGTCTCATCCATAACACAACGAGGATGTGCGAAAAACCAGTTGAAAAGTAAAATAAAATTTAAAAAAAACTACAAAGATTCTGTTAAGGCACAATAATAAATTATACGACCGCCGAACATGGGGCATGTAGCCAGACACAGGTCCAGGTAAAATAAAAGTAAACAATAAAACAAACAGCCTTTTCTGTGTATATACAGACAATGTCATTCACTAAATTTATACAGGCTGCAGGGCACCTTGAATAAAAATTTGCATGCTTTGAGAGAGCTGTTTGCTGTGCGGTTTGGCACCTGAACAGTGAAAGTGAGTTTATGAGGTACCGTCCTTTTTAGGAAAGTATCTAAATATAACAGTGTAGGAAAAATGATAATAGCGTTTATTAAAGACCAAAATAAAACTCATACTGGATTGTTCCATAAAATTTTGGGCGTGCAGCCGCATAAATTCTTCACAGCTGAACGGTATACAGCCGAAATATTAGAAGTAGAATTTATGCGGCTGCACGCCCGAAATTTTGTGGAACAATCTTTGCGCCGCGAAAATATGAAGATGCACACTCGTGGATGTTCTTGACAAATTTCGTATGGTAAATACTCCATGCTACTGAGAAATGAGGGAATAAGAAGCGTGTCGTCTAAAAACTCCGGAACATCGTGTATCTGCTCGAGAAAACATATACTTACAAACACGTCAAAACATATTGAGAAGGCAGTAAGTAGTGCTTTTTTACTTTATCCTCTGTAGCTTTTTTCTCTTTCAAAATGCCAAATAACATAGAAAATTATTTTTCTTGTTAGATTTGTATTTTCCACAGTTGAAACAATTTTCATTAAAACATTTACCTATTTACGTTGTTAGGTATGCATAGTGTATGCCTTTTCTCTGTCCAGGTATTGTAAAACATAAATACTGTTTTGCCTGAGATATTTTCTCTGTCTCTGATGTGAGAACATTAATAGGAAAAATATCAGGCGCTTGTGCAGAGTTTGCTGTTTGTCACGGAAAAAAAAAAAACAACAGACATAAGCATTAAGAAGACACAAAAGCACAGTTCCATTACTATAACAACAGTGAGATGTGAAATTAGTTTAACTTATGATTTTGGGAGACGACGTCATGGTCCCCTGTTCCTGTGCATGCTCAAGTGTCTCCAGCGTACCTCAGTACAGTCAATCGAACATCGAAGCCAGTGTCCCACTCGCAATGTGGCTAGCTGCTGATTTACACATAAATATGCGACGCGCATCCACAACGAGTAAGTCGATTTCCAACAGAAAGTCGCCTGTGTAAAACAGGCTTCACTTGTGAGGTCGTATCTGAGCTATATACCGTACGAAAACTGCAGTTTTGGAGGGCCTTTTGCCTTGCGAGAGACTCTTGTTATGTGACGATAAACTGTGCAATTCCCTCCAGAAATCTTCCTAAGTTTTCGGATGACGATAATAAAGAGCATGACAGGACCATTGATAAAGTAGTGAAGAAAGTAGACAACCTTCAGGCCAGGTTTCAGCTGTGCTTTTTCTGTCACCGATTGTCACTTGCACTGCACACTGCACGGAGACTTGGGATCGGAATTGACGGTAGAACTGGATGTAGCCTACATATCTTCAGTTCAGATAACTTTACAGAGTTTAATTTTGATAAATAACCTCCAGTTAAATCGGTGAGATCCTATCACAGGAGCTGTGGACCCGAACCTGGACGTGAAATGGTGATGAGATTTGTGACTTCATAACGCTGATTTTCTTGTGGTCCTTTTACACGGTCAGTCGTGTTGCGTCTACTGCAGAACCCCGCCGTTTTATTCCCGTACTGACAGTGAGAAAGTGAGGTTATGAGGGACTATAGTTACAAAATCTAGGAACAATCAATAACGATATAGTTTATTAATGACCGTAGTGGAAATTCTTGTCATAGGTCGTGTGGTAAATTGCTCTCACTCCTGAGAACTGAAAGAATAGGAAAAGCGTCATCCAAACATTTCAGAACATATACATTTATTGCTCAAGAAAATATATACTTGCAAACACGTCAGACAATACGTAGAACGCAGTAAATAGCGTCTTTCTGCTATATCCTTTGTATTTGTTTTCTCGCAAAGTGGCAAATAACAACGAAAATTATTTCTCTCGTCCAATCTTTCATACTTTTTAACTGTTGCAATAATTTTCGTTAAAATATTTTATCTATTTACGTTCTTATTTTTGTGTAGTGTAAGTTTTTTCTTTGTGAAATGCAAATAACTTTTTGCTTGCGTTAGGAAACGCTAGTAGGAATTAACTTTTAAGCGTGCCACGAAAACAAAGCAAACAACATAATAAAGATTAAGAAGACACGAAACCACAAAATAATTCTATAGTAGGATCGAGCTCGAGCAGAATAGGTTATAACTTCCGATGTTAGACACCGCCTTAGTCCCTCGTCTCTGGGCATGCGCAGCTGCACCACCCTCGGTAATTTAGGATTTCCGCACAATCTATAGATCACAGACGTCGCACTCGCGGCGTGGTTGTTTACTGATTTACTTCGAGTAGTCGATTTGGCACACTACTTCTATTTCATTATGAATTTCTCTGGCCCCCCTACGCTAGTAAATATTTGAAAAAAAGGCAAGTAGTTCTGAAAAGACCAAGGTGAACCGTATATTCAAAGTATGGTGTCACTGGTGGGCTAAGAACTTATTTACAGCAACACTAAATAACTCTTGTTCTCTGGCTCCCAACTTATCTAACCATAATCAGATATTAGCTAGTATCTGCTCCTCCTCCCCCCCTCCCCTCCCATCACCCCCCCCCCCCCCAGTCCCCATCAACTTTAGCACATGACTAAGCTTTAGAATGAAAAAGAATTTCCTTTGAACATTTTTATTTGTAAAAATGATGGAAATAAGTGATATTTATTTTTTGTAGGTGTTTTATTAAATCACAAAGTAATGAGTCGATGAGATGACTTCTACTGCTTACTTCTAAGAACCTTTTCTTATACAATGATAAGTGCGCATCTACTACCTACAACTCCTTCTTATAAAAGAAAGCTAACTATCCACACTGAGGGTAGACACTTGTTACAGATTATGCTTCCTCTGCACCACTTCCCCCCCCCCCCCCCTTACACCCCCTTGTAAAATCGACCAAGTTAAAATGAGTGCACTATTTTTATTATTTGTAAATCGTCTCTCAACTGACACAAATTGGATGATTGCAGGCTTGCAATGTTTCGTGCCTGATCATAACCACTAAGTAATAATAATAATAATAATAATAATAATAACAATAATAATAATATGTAGGACCTACAATAATATAGGGCAATTACGTAGTTACTGTTGTGTTGTGCTGTCAGTTAGTTTGTTTAATTGCTTTACAGTTCAGTCATCCTGCACACAGTTTTAATCTACCAAGAAATCTCCCATATGAGCTTGATTAATCACATGCAACAAATTAGCAATGTGCAATGATATGGCTGTGTTACATTTGTCTGTGTGTTAAGTGCAATTGTGTGTAGTTTGTTTCATTTTGCTAAGCTGACCTAGAGTAAGAACTTTACATTAGAATTAGTGGGTATTCAGGGAGCACAAAATACTCTGAAGAGTGAAATTGAAGCCAGAGGTACCACTTACATTTAGAAGGAAAGCAAACATGAAAACAATGACACTCAGATTTTGGTGTAATTAGCATTTTGAAGCTTGTGATGTGGAAATACAAAATCATGGAAAATTTGTAGAAACAATCCTGATACACGGGGCAGTCGCCAATTTGGTCACTTACATAACTATCTTCCATAGTTTTAGTTTGTTAGTTTAAGATATTATTGTTTAAAAGTTAAGCGTCAGCATGTTACTAATATTTTATGCAATTCAAACTTTTAGTTTTGTCCTCAGCACTGTCCCTGGCGTCATCTGGTCGTGATTTCGATCCTCGGACGAGAGCCTTTTCGGACGAAGAGCTGAAACCACAACCGATGATCAAGAAGTCCAGAAAGCAGGTACCTGTAAATATGTGCATTTTTAATAACAAATTACTTTTCCGTTGTGCCAAAACTGTGCACTGTTGTTCGAATGCTCTTAATTTTTAAGACCAAATGAGAAACAGGAAAGTCCTCGTAGGACAATGTTGCAAATTGTTAAACTTTATAAGTTAGCCCCTAGATGCATTTAAGTACAATAGTAATGAAGTCTCTTACAACTGGCAGTTAAACAGAGTTTTGTTTTGTTCCATTAGTTGAAATGAGACTTTTGGTGAGCCAGCAGGTCCTTGTCTCCTTTCTCTTCTGTGCCTCAGCCAGATGATGCAGATACGCGAAAACACTACACAAGAATAAAACAGTGTCATATGAGCTTTATACACTAATCTCTTACCTTTTTTCCAAAATAAAAAAGCACTATAAGAATCTTTTCTCATTATGCATTACAGATAGATGCACCAGTACACTTGGAGAAAACAAACAGACAAAACTGGCAAATAAAGTGCCAAATAGAATGACATAGACACTGAGAAGGCTTATAGTAAATAATTCTATTTCTTTTAATAACTTTACTTATGTCTTGACCACACTTTTATTTTTCATCAACATTCTACACTGATGAAAAATAAAAGTGGTCAAAACATAAGTAAAGTCATTAAAAGGGCATCCAGATGCCCGTCTCATCTCGTAGCATCTTCGTGCAAATTGCAGCTAATTCTATTTCTCTTCCATCATAGGTACATTCAACAGAAGTAATTCAAGTGAAAACCACATTGCAAGTGGAACAATATCAAGACACATTGAACATCATTTTGGGCACATTGCTAGCATAAAAGTAGAAATGACTAGATGTTATTAATTTTGTGCATCGACAATTGCATTAACCGGTATGCACTTGTGGGTGACAGGATTTTTTCTTCATGGTGTCAGAACAAATAACAGTCCATTATTATACTGCTACACTGAATGTTAAAGTGGTATCAAGTGACTGAAAATAGAGCAATAATTCATTTCTAAGCAAATAGTTTTCCAAGGAGAACCTTAATATAAAAAGATTTTTTCATTTGAGAAAACTATTAAATTATGAGAAAGAACTTCTGGTGATTATAATCTTCAGGAGACAAAATATTGAGTATTAATTATAGATACATACCAAAGAAAAGTGTATGACACCGTCCTAGCTTTCAGGACTATTAGTTTCTTCCTCAGGGAGGAGAGAGGAACTGGAAGAATAGGTCACTCAGACTTCAAGGTGAGAGAGATTCACCTATAGTGAGGTGAAAGTCTACCTCATAAGTGCACACAGATACTTTCACGACTAATTCAGGGGATCTACTTTAGCTTGTGTTTGTAAATTTGTGGTTTCTCAAGAACAACCTCCAACTTTTATGGAAGGCCATAGAAACTGTATGTTCCAGAGTGCTGCATATTATGTAAATAGTATTTGAGGGTAAGTGAGTAGATGTACCATGAGTTTAGTGAACACCAGGGACAGTTCCCCATCTTATTAAATAGAGACCTGTTGTTGCAGTCTTCAGTCCAAAGACTGGTTTGATGCAACTCTCCAGGCTACTGTATCCTGTGCAGTACTGAGCACGAGTAACTACTACAACCTACATGCTTCTGAATCTGCGTACGATATAAATACCTTAGTCTTCCTCTAGCGCGCGCGCCCACACACACACACACACACACACACACACACACACACACACCTCCCTCTCTCTCTCTCTCTCTCTCTCTCTCTCTGGTACTAAGCTGATGATCCCTTGATGTCTCAGATTATGTCCTACCAACCGATTCCGTCTTCTAGTCATGTTGTACCACAAATTTCTTTGCTCCCCAATTCTGTACAATACTTCCTCAATAGTTATTTGATCTTCCCACCGAATCTTCAGCATTCTTCTGTAGCACCACATTTCAAAAGCTTCTGTGCTATTCTTGTCTAAACTGTTTATTGCCCATGTTTCACTTCTGTACATAGCTACGCTCCATACAAATACTTTCAGAAAAGACTTCGTAAAACTTATACTTGATGAACACATTTCTCTTGTTCAGAAATGGTTTTCTTGCCACTGTCACTCTACATTTTATATCCTCTCTACTTTGGCCATTATCAGTTATTTTGCTGCCCAAGTAGCAAAACTCATCTACTACTGTAAGTTTCTTGTTTCCTAACATAATTGTCTCAGCATTGACTGATTTAACTTGACTACATTCCATCATCCTAGTTTTGCTTTTGTTGGTGTTCATCTTACAAACTCCTTTCAAGATCCTGTCCATTCCATTCAAATACTCTTCAATGCCTTTGCTATCTCTATGAGAATTACAATGTGATCAGCAGACCTCAAAGATTTTATTTCTTCTGTCTGGACTTTAGTTCCTACTACAATTTTCCTTTACTGCTTGCTCACTGTACAGATTGAATAACATGGGGGATAGGCTCCAACCCTGTCTCACTCTATTGTCAACCACTGTTTCCCTACCACGCCCTTCGACTCTTGTAACTACCGTGTGGTTTCTGTACAAATCGTAAATTGCCTTCCACTCCCTGTATTTTACCCCTGCTACCCTCATAATTTTGAAGAGAGTATTCCAGTCAAAAGCTTTCCCTAAGTCTACAAATGCTATCAATGTAGGTTTGCCTTTCCTTAACCTGTCTTCTATGATAAGTCTTAGGGTCAGTATTGCCTCACTTGTTCTACATTTCACCGTATTTCTGTGGAATTGGGATTATTATATTCTTCTTGAACTCTGAGGGTATTTTGCCTGTTTCATATATCTTTGGAATTAATAAGTTAGTAGCATGAGAGGCTCACTTTCTGTTGCCCTGGCTTGTCCCAAAATATGGTCCCACGTAACATCAAGGAATGAAAGAATGAAAAGTAAACAGGTTTCATTATGTTAGAGGTGTGAACTGTGATGAATATTCTCAAAGTAAATGTAATGTTCAGCTTCTGCAGGAAGTCATAAATATTTGCTTTCCGCAGGAGCTTCCCATTCTACCCTCAAGTCCAGAATATGGTGCCTTCTGTTTTACTAACTATAAGAGAGTAGAATGTTTATGTGAACATGACCGTGTATAATAAATATGATATATGCATTTTATTTCAATTGAAAGTTACCCTATTAAATGAGAATTTGGAGCTGTCTCTCTCCTTAAAATGCAGTACATTTTCTGTGCAGAATCTGTAAGACTTTGTCCTGTGCTCTTCCCTCTCCTCTTTTGATGCTGTCTGCCTCCCATTCACTGCTAGGTAGCAGAAAGGGTCCACAAAGTCGTCAAATAAAGCATATAACTTCCCAGTTGTTTACAAAGGCAAGCCTTAGTCATTAGTTTATCCTCTGGTGCCTTCTGATTTCCATTACATCTTTTATATATTACCCAGTGTGCAACTCTCTGTTATCATATGGTTTGCACATTAAGTCCCCAGTCTCAGTATGAGAGGTTAGAAGTGGCTGTACACACTGTTTATATGCTCTTTCCATTTCACCTATATGATCACAGTGGTTGCCAACTATCATAATTTAAAAAGTTCACTGTAAAGACAAGAGACAACTACCTTAGTAATCTTTACTTTTTGTGAAAACAGTTATTTACATTTTCAGAAAATTATGCAAGCCATTCAAAGTAATGTATCTTGATGTAAAATCTGTCACCACTACATAACAAATGATTCAGTAGCCACTTATTTCCAACTACAGACTCTCCTTCTTACAACCAGTTCTAAGCCATATTCTCTCTCCTTCATCTCAGACCAATAACACGTTGCTCAACCCACCTTACTGTTTACTTGAAAAGAAAATTCCCTGATGACTTACTGGAGTACTTAACATAGCAAGAGCCTTCCACAAAGGAAAATAATTGTTAGCACATGTGTCAGTGATAAATACTGTTGTATTCTTAAAGTTTTTCTGACATAAAAACTGCATGGAAGGTTCTCTGACATAGTGTCAGACAGTGTTGTGGAAACTGACAATTATTTGAGCAAGATAGCTGCTTGTTATCTTTAGGTACAATTGTAGGAAGACATAACAGCTCACCAATTCACAGCCATTGGTGAGCCACTACAGCACTGCACATTTGCATCAGAAGATTACAGGTGGCCACCTCATTAAGATATTGTGGAGTTACACCACACCATCCCATCCAACACCCAAGCACCTATCAAGCACTATTGTACCTCTTTTGGAAAATATGGGTTACTTGACAAATTTTGAGTAGTTTCCATCTCACAGTCACTGCATTCATCCAGATATCCAAACATTTCTGGGTTTTTGTGATTTACATTCTCAGTTGACCTTCTATTCACAAGAGCTTCAGTGATGTAAATTTCCAAATCCTGAGCATCAAAGTCCACTGTACCAAGTGTTACTAACATTATTTTATGCTTTTTGCTGACACATGTAAGGATAGTACTGACAGTGCTGTAAATTTGACTGCTTGTTCTAACATATGCAAACAAGTAGAGTTCAATTTATGTGGCCAATGAGTTTCTGCAGTGCTGCAGAGGGGATAGTTCAATATGTCATTTGCTAACTTCGATTTTTTATTTTTGGTTGTAATGTAAAAGTACCTACAATGCACTTTTTAATATTATCGTTTTTGGTCCCAGGCCAATCTCTCTCTTGGCTGGCGTGAAATGACTAAGTATAATAAAATTCTCTGTCAGAAATTTTGTATCCCAGATTACAGGAGGTCAGGAAGCATATACAAAGGAGTAGTAGTTAACAATAGGTCTTACTTTTAATCTTCATATGTTTCTAGTTCTTTATGTAATATCTACTGACAACTTGTTCCTTCAGAATGTGTATACTGTTATAAGAAACCCCGGAGTAAACAGTTCAGGTAAAGAGGAGTGGATACCTCTGAAAAGGGCATATTTAGATGCTAGATATCCACTGATATCAGTGGGTTGGATAAATACTCTCATTTTCTAATTTGTCTGATAAGTGGGGTCTTCTGCATACATGATAAAAATTTTTCTTTATTAGTGTGCAGTTAATGATATCCTTGTAACACATCACACTTTGGGCTTCCTCCATTATTCTTCTAATCCTCTTTTTACAGTCTCTGTATGCCAACCACTAACTGTAGGTGCATAGCACCTGTAAATAGCCCACACAGTTACCAGATTCTGAAGATTGTTTAAAATCAATGTTATAATTGAAAAGTTTCTTAAAAAAGAACAGACACAACTTACTTATAAAAATTCAGTTTTTTATTTCTGTTTACAAACACCTCTTATATTGGCATCTATCAGTTTTGTGTATTTCATAGAATTTTCTGCTTAACTTTCAGTTTGTTCCCGATGATATGAAGGATGAGAAGTACTGGGCACGGCGCCGCAAAAATAACTTGGCAGCAAAGAGGTCTCGTGATGCAAGGCGTGTCAAGGAAAATCAAATAGCACTGCGTGCAGGATTTTTAGAGAAGGAGGTGAGTGTTTACTTAGCTGTGTATGCAAGCTGAAAATAAATTTCAGAAAATCCATGTACATAAAATGAAAGCATTCAGATTCAGCAGATGCTGCCAAATTGCTTAAGGAAAAAGTTAAGACTGTCAGGAATTATATAACTCTGAAATGAAAAATAGCCTTTCCTTCCACTGTACTGTATACCTCAAGAAACATTATAAATTCACTATAACATGTAAACAGAATATTTGAATGCTTTAGTGTTAACTAGTCATATAGCAGAGTTGTTTTGGCTCTGGATACATATTCAGGAGTAGAGGGCTACAAATCCCCATCCTTGCATTATCTGTGTTGGTCAAGTGCCATATGGTTCTTTCAAAAAAGCTGTGCCGAATCTCCAGACCAATCTTTGCCCTGCCCCTAATGGCCTCAATTTTAAATAACACTCACAGCAGCTCTTCTTAAATCTTATTGATGAAAGTATTTTTAGGCCAACATCCGTATTTATTCAGCTGCTGTTAGTTACATAAGATGCAACACTGTAATGTTTCTAATGATGTAATCAACACTCAGCTTATAGAAAAATATGAAATTTGAGTATCTTAAGTAAAGGTGAACAGGAGAGATGTTCACGTACATCCTGAATGGTTAATATAATAGCTTTCATGAAAATTGTTTAATGTATCTGTATGGCATGGAAAATATCTGCACAATGGTAGAATTGTTGTCAGCATGTGTTGTGTTTCTTGTTTAGAAACAAACTTGTTCCTTTCACTCAAAATACTGGCTGCTGGCAGTAATAAGGCCCACTTTACTCTTTGCCATCTAGCTTACATACACTACAGCTCAGTTCTATCTTGGATTTACTTTTCTGGTTGTAAATTGTGTGTTAACAGTGACAGACAGTAATATGGATAAGTTTACTGGTAAGGAGTTGTCAAATATGCACCTTGTGTATGGTTTTACTGAATACAATGGAGGAGAGGTGCAACAGCATGATGCTGAGCTGTTCTTATAGTTATGGAAACCCCATCATAGTATTTTTGCATCAGTCTGAGGGTTATTCCATTACATAGTGTGTTTTGTGTCATTTTACATTTTAATGATTACATATTACAGGCTTTTTTTCATTCTTGGTAAAGTGTAATCACAGGAACAAATGTAACTGGGCTGACCAACTGAGTAAGTTGTAATTATGTAATTACTGTGTAGTGAGCTACCAGAGACTATGGGACCCTTATACCAAAATATTCAGAAAAATGTGTTGGACAACCTCAGTCCACTGAATGTCTCATATAAGACACTTGCCTTTCTTTTACTATCATTACGACTGTAACTTCATCAAAGCCACTGTTTATGTCTTTGTTGTTCGACATTCTCATGTCCTAATGTAACTATTATAACTCAGTATCTCCATCAACATATTTAACTTGTCTTTATAAATTTCTCACAACATGAAACGATATCAGGTATAGAATAATAACCACTACCAGTCACAATAAAAGATGATTTTAAATGTGTGGCCAGTTTTGGGCTTGTGCCAACCTTCAGGTAATTTACATTCAGTTACATGTTTTAGTGCTCAAAGTTGGAGATTACTGTTTAAATAAAAAATAATGCTATGATTACTACATAGACCCAACTGAAATAGTTCGAAGTTGCTGAGCGACATGTGTTTTATAGTATTATAGTACTTACATACAGCTGGAGTGTGAATGTCATTTCCACATTACATTCATCACATTTGTTACAAAAATATCTCAATTTTTTACACATTAACTGTATATTATACATTGTGGTAAATTTTGGTACTTCTATGTTACGCCTTTAATACATTAGATGTTAATAACTTATGAAGAACATACATTCACAACATCTAACATGTTTAAATAGGAAAATAGTCATTTTTGTGTGCATGGAAATTATTTCCACCTACAGACTTCCATTGTCCATGTTTCTACATGACTTTCACATGAGAGTGAAAATTAGTCCAGTCACTAATATTATGTAAGTTCAAGACGTTCCAACAATATGCAATTAGTGTTATTCAAATACTACTGATGCCTCATCTCTATACCAGAAATGGGTGATTAATTAGATAATTTTGGAAGCCAGCACAAAGATTAAGTGGGTATTTTATGTGCATGTACCTGTGCCTCATTGGGTTGTTCTCACTTACTGTAGGCTGGCAATAACACACCATATGCCTTGCTAACTCATGAAAACACATTTTTGGATTTTAGTGTATGAACTGAAATTTAAATGGATTAAGGTGAGACAGAATGTATTAAAGAAGCAAGTGCATTTTATGTTAGCAAAATTTCATGTCATTTTCGGTGTAGAAAATTTTAAAATGTGGTGCTGCACACGAAGGGACTTCACATTTTACACATGAGTATGATGTTTGTTTTTGAAAGCCTCATCTTCTACATCTACATATGATGGTTACTCTATACCCTCATTTTGGACATTTCTTTGTTGTGCTTGGTAAATAATCTGGAAAATTGCCTGTCTATAAGACAGTAACTTTTGGTCTTCAAAGTGGGCATCCAACTGAGGATGCTTGCATTCTGTAATTTTTGCTACTGTGATTTTTATATGGAACAAATACATAAATATAATGAAACTTACAGTGCCCAATAAATGGTAAAAAGTTTGTGGTAATTTTTTGCTGCTGTGGATCATTTGAGTGCTTTGCAACTGGTAATAGCTCCTATCCTCCCACATCCAGGTTGTTATCCATGACAATTGGCTTTTGCATGATGTCATTCTTAGAATTTTCCTCTAGAAGTGCATAGTCATGATACATGGTGACCATTATGGCACATCTCCTGCCCTTACATTTCATCAAACTCTGTGTGTTTCTGTACACTTTACATATTCTCACTTCTTCAATCTTTTGTTTTTTGTGAAGTAGGACTCCAGCCTTTCACTCTTTCTATCTTGTCACATTGTGTCAAAGACACTAACATTCTCAGTTGCTAGTTTGGATATTTTACTAATTTTTGAGGTAAATTCAGTAACATTTTACAAGTCTATAATGTGCAGGTTCCAAAACAGAGAAATCAGCTGACCTATAACTTGACATTTCCATTACCTACAAGTCCCTCTGAGAACATGCAGACTATGGATAGAACTATCAGTCATGCCCAGTAAGTTATTTGCTTGTTGGTGGATCATAAAAGCTTACATGATTTCTGAAGTAGATTTTTTTTCATCTCTCTCTCTCTCTCTCTCTCTATCTCTCTCTCTCTCTCTCTCTCGTCCCTAGAATTGTGACTGTTGCTTTGATTGACTGTTGCCAAGACCTTCATAAAGGAATATACTCATTCACAGACTCTGCATAATAATAATAATCTGCCCTTTGACAAAGTCACTTACCTCAGTGGATTTCCCCATTTGCAATCTTTGCTAGGGTGACCCTGTCTGTGTCACTCCATTTACATACTTCTGTTACTGCATCATGTGCCCACAACGCCAGCAGGTAGCATCCAATATTGCGGTGTGCACTGGCCATAATGTTTTGGCTTATTGGTGTACATACTGTGAGACTTTTGTCAGTATGCCCATCTGTTTAAAGAGCTGTCTATAAGAGGCTCTAGTGTGAACACACATGCATTATTATATGCTTCTGTGCTTAAGTATACTTAAACAGGTTACACATTTCATACTTATCTCGAGTTATGTATGCAGTTCGTAAACTGAAGAGCAATCAGCAGTTGTGGTAGGGGTAGTGGCCTTTCCCAGAAGAACACTATACCTGTTGTAGAGGACGACTAAGAATCAATTTCAGTGCAGCATTCTGTGATTTATGTAGATTCTGTTTATGCACATTTCTGGTGTATTTTGTGAAGTTTTAACATGTTAAGCAAAAAATAAACACTCCCTGAGTGAGCCCGCACATTGTGTCACCACTGGTACAAAAGGCGCACTTGGAATGGTGTATGTAAGTTCGTGGGAAAGGTTGTAGGTGCTCTTTGTGACATAGCTGGATAGACAGAGTGGGGACTTGCCTATTCACTCTTCGGTTTGCAGACTGACTATACCAGGTTCTGCTTTTCTGACATTACATGTTAATATGCAAGATATCTAAAATTATTTGAAAGCAGTTAAATTCTTCCGTTTGGTGAAATTAATAAATGGAACTTGTAATCACATCTATACACAACTGCAAAATAGTTGTCAGAATAGAAGTAACTGAAGATAACCACTCGTTCTATTAAATCCAGTCGGCCTTCTTTGATGGGAGAATGTAGATTTGTGTGTATGTACAGGTCTGTGTGCTCTAAATAAGACCAAACATTTACAACTTAAGCTACCACATTCCAGTTTTTATTTATGTGCCTGTCTAACACGTAATGCTTCTGCCATGTAGCAGATAGTCAGACCATTGATCATTTTGTTACTGTTATGTATAATGTAGTAATCAGAACAAATTTTCCATTATCAGTAATAACTGGAAGCAATCAACTTCTTTTAGTGTACTTAACACAATTCAACACTACTTTTCAGGGGACAGTGCTCTCATCATCAAGTTGTCAATAGTCAGAACTGAAAGCTCTTAACATCACATCTGCAGTGTTTATAAATAAAATTTTCATAAATTATATTGTGTTTTGGGTCCTCAGTTCTTGGGCAGTTTTAAAGTAAGATGAAGACCTGTAGTCCAACATCTTTTTATTTCATTTTATGAAAGACACAAATGTGTTTTTATAGATTTTTATGCTTTAACCACATTAGCTAAATGTTGACAACTTGGTGATGAGAGAATTGATTCTCAGTAGCTGATGTTATTGTTGTGTGTTAATACAATTAAAATGGTTGAATGCTACCAGTAATTCCTGATAAAATATAACAATAGCTACATCGCATCTGATAAACGAATAACAGGAAACTATACATGCTGTTTATCATGAAAGCAGCATAACTGTAGCATATAGTCTTGAAACTCAAGTGTTCAGTTTATTAGGAGAGTCATATATTAAAAATTTATAATGTCATTGACAGCAAACTTCACTTATTACATTTTAACTGTGATTTTAATTTTTATATTTTCTTTTTCAGAACATGAACCTACGACAGGAGCTGGACCGATTGAAGAAAGAGAACATGCTGTTGAGAGACAAATTATCAAAGTTCACAGATGTGTAGTTGGGTACACAAGTCTAACGTGGCCACCTTGTCCACAATATTGATGCAGTTCCTAAAACAAAGTAGACTCACACAGCAAATATGTTTATATCATGAGATGGAATGCTTAACTTTTTGAATTCCATTTAATTATACATGCATAACTGGAAGTTGAACCTTATTTCATCTCAATTGTGACCACAATCGTTACTGCTGAATATGTTGAAAACTCATTGTAATTCAGCTGAACTGTTGCAATTAATGTATTATCTCAGTGTTTACAGTATGAGGTGAGGTGGCCACAAGAATGGACTAATATCATTTGTCAAAAGGAACAAAATGACTTTTGGCAGCAATTATTTCATGTGTCATAGCTATCACCATTTTCACATGATGGAGCAATTGGAAATTTATGTGCTTCTGACCTTTAAAGAAGGCAGCTTTTGTCACCAACTGCAGAAGCTATCTAGGAGGTAAATAAGTAACACAGTTCTGGCAGCTATTAACCACCAGCCTCCACATAAAAAAAAAATGCAAAATCTTATTCATTAAAGTAGCATCCATTCATACAGGGACAATGTATTTTACTGTCTAAGTACATTAATGTCTGGTGTTAATGAACAGTCAAGACTTGAGCACATCTGTACATGAATAATATTATTGTAATTTAGAGTACCATAGTGTAGACTTGTGATTGTTTTAACTGATGACAGGGTATAGGATTTTAGAATGCTCAGAAATATATCTATATATATATTTTTAATTCAATATATACGAATAGAACTTTGATTTTGTAAGAGAAAGCCCAACCAGTAACATTTACTCAGATGAAATGATATCAAACTTTTTATGTATTTACACATGAAGCAAACACACACGTGCACACACAGGATTAATTGTGACATTGTTATGCACTGAGGAAGCTAGTTCAAAACTGAGCACTTTACATAGAACAGACAGGGTACTGATTAGACTCTCAGAGTGAAACAAATATACAGAAGGAGAAAATAGACAGTTTGATACATATGTTGAAGACATCTGGGAGTGAATAAAACAAATAAATTAGGATTGTTAAATCACTGTACAAGTGTGAGTAGCAAATCATGAAGTAGACTAACAGAAATTTCGGTTATGAAACCACTGGCGTCCTGGTTACATTGTTAACAAAAAAAAGGCTTATAGCACTTTTATCACATGTGGACAGAGCAACTGTACACAAACTTAATTGACAAGAAAGCTGTGCCTTGATATTACCGGTATCCATTATGAATATAAAAGAAAGTTGTCTAAGGGTTTACTTTGTTTAAAAAAATTAATGAAGAAAGGTTTCTCAAGGACACTGAATGTAAATTTGCTAGGTTTTACCATAGTTTCCTCCGTGTTTATCAATTCTGACAAGAACTCACTCTTATTATTCGTAAATATATGTTTTGTTTTCTCTTTCTGGCTGTTTGATATTTTTAATTAAATGTTTGAATAAATGACAAACAATTGTATAAAGTATGTTCTTTTCCTCCATAAATATAAAGCAACTGTTATTGCTGTTTCTGTTTACATATTCCATAAAACTTATTTACCGGCAGGCCGGAAATACTGGTGTCAAGAGATATCTACACTTTATGCATATATCTATGTGTGTAAGCCGTTGCTGCTGGCAGGAACGCATTCAAATACAATTGAGCAAATAGTAAATAAACCTTTTATAGTAATGTTCAAAGCCAACTATGATAGCACCTAAAGTAATCATGTCATGATTTAAGTGTAACCATGGTTTGTGTATGCTTTCATGTAAATACTGGTAAATACATATAGCTTATTGCCCAAATATCAAAATAATCTGGTGTGAATTTTAAGTTTCCTTTCCTTTCTTTCTTTCTCTCTCTCTCTGTGTGTGCTGCTATTACCATATAGTCAAAACCAAATTGGTGTAGCTGATATTTTGTACAAAATATTAGTATAGATGTGTGTATAAAGGGGAATCGTCTCTTTGTTAAAACTTAAATCACTTTGTGTAGTGGGCGCATTGGTCTGTGTTGAACATAGTATAAATGTTCATGTTATTAATTCATGTTGTTGAAAAGTAGTATAAACTTTTTCATGTATGTTGTAAGTAATTGATCACTGACTATTTGTCAGCTAGAAGCTGATACAAAATAAGCATGTTATTGTTTCATTGTATTCTGTAGATAAAGTTCTCGCCTGTAATATTGTTTCCACATTTTTGTTTTAAAACTCGTGAATCATAATTAACAGCTAACTTTGTCAATAGAATATCTAGCTTTACTTTTTAAAATTGATGTTGGATATGTTGAGGTTGGATTTTGTTTATGTGAATAGCTTCAAAATAAAAATGTATATATGTTAAAATATACTACGCCAAACAGTTCAATTGTTTTAGTGCAGAAATATAGCATGGATTTCTGATAGATGTCTATGAGATAAATATAATATATATATATATAATATACAAATATATTTACATCACACACAATATATATATTTTATTAAGCATTTTAATGGGAACTGAATACTGTGTGTCCAAGCTTGTGTTCAGAAAATGCATGCCGCTTGGTCCACGTTGTTGGTTAGAAAGTATTGATTTTATAGTTAGTACTACAAGAAATTTCAGTGGTGAGAAATCAGTCTTGATATAAATGGTGTTGGAATAAATTTATGTTATTGTATGATTATATTGTAAATCTCGGTAAGAATGTGTGAAGAGAAACAGGATACAGATCACTGTTAATGGAGTTATATTTTTATTACACTTCTTCCATAAGGATGTAAATGTTGTTAGTTGTTTAATTTGTGCATATTTCGCAGTAATCAAACAAGAAGTGTTTCTGTTTGGTTAGGATGAAACCAAAACTGTATATCAGGCTTTTTATCTGGGGAAAATGTTACATTTGAACTGGGGTTTCCTTTACAGCTTGAAATTCACTCTGGTGCCTTAACAGAACACTACGCATACAATAATAGGAGATTTGTCATGTGAAATCAAGTATACTGACAACTACTGAGTTTAGTAGTTCATAGTTTCAGCAAAACTGATAGTAAATTATGCCAATATGACTCGCTAAAACATTTTCACAGTTTAATGTTAGGGTACTGCTTCAGTGGTGAATACAAGTTCACTAGTAACATGTATACAACTTGCCCCATTAGAAATACCTAAAGTATTGATTTCACTGCTTTTATTTTTATTTCATTATTTTGTTTATTGTGCAACAACAGTTTTGAATATTTTAGTGATTTCTGAAATGTATCACTTTTACCTCAGTGCTGTGACTGGCATTAACTGTGTGACAACATCATTTAGATACAGCTGCGTTAAGCAGAAATACGGTTTTTATATTTTACTTTTAATGGAAGTACTTTGCTATATAAATGTGGCTGTGTTGTATCTCCTACATATACAATGCAGAGTGTTAGTTTTTGATGCATTTTATTTGAAGTAATATTTGTTACTTTCATCAAAAAAAATGTTTCCTGTATGTCTCCATTGTCTGGCTCAAGCCAGTTGGTCATCAGAGAAGTTTTAAGGTAAATGGTTAACATGATAGGCAAAAAAATGAAAACTGAAAAGTGTGACATGAATAGTTAAAATAGTCACTGAAAAACAGAAAGCTAAAATTTGACTTTGTACTAAGAATTGCACTGAATGGACTTTACATGCTTGTTATGTGCTGCTTATGAATAAAAGTTGTACTCCCCATGAAACACAAGTGTTTGAAAGTAATAATGTGGTTTTTTTTCTATTTTAAGTTACCAGTGCCCAGCCCATCCAATAATTTTACAATATACATTTCTACATCGTACAACACATTTTTCTAATTACGTACTGCAAAAATTCTTAGTCAGAATCACTAAATAACAGATTGCTGATGTTAACCAGAGTATACAGGGTGATTCAAAAATGCATGTAAATATTTTAAGGGTGTATTTGTGAGGTAAATATAAGACAAAAATGTTCTATAAATGTTTTTCCATAAACGTTTAATTCCTGAGTTATCGTTAAATACGAAAGTCATGTCCGTATCAAAACGACGGCAGTGCAAGCAGCAGGATGCCATATTCTGGTACGTAATTCACATACGTATCTCCCAACAGTTGATTCGAAACTGCATGAATAGTGTTTGTTTTTGTTTGCACGTGATGTTTACTCCTACTGTACGGAAGATGGCGCTGATGTTGTTGGTAACGGAAAAGTACGTCCTGTCGTTCATTCATCGTCGGAAGGCCAAAGGTTTCGTGCACATGATGTACCCAAACAGTGAGTGTGCTGATATGCACCTTGTGTATGGTGCAGCAGATGGAAATGCACTTGCAGCAAGACGAAGGTACAGTGAGCTGTTTCCAGGAAGACGGTTACCAAGTCATCAGACGTTTGTATCTGTGGACAGACGTATGCGGGAGTATGGCATTCGTCCTGGGCCGCATTCAGGTCGACCACTTGAGCATGCAGTGAACGTCGAGGAACATGTTTTGGACCTGGTAGACCAAGATCCATCTATCAGTACGAGACAAATTAGTGCAGCTGTACGACTTCCACAATCTACTGTATGGCGGCTGCTTCGGAGACAACAGTTGCATCCATTTCACCTGCAAAAAGTGCACGAATTGACACCTGAAGACTATCCTCGCCGTCAGCAATTCTGCCAGTGGTTACAAGAGCGTCATTTGAATGATCCAATGTTCATTCGGCGGATATTATTCACAGATGAGGCCATGTTTACTCGTGCGGGTGTAATCAATTCGCATAATATGCACCAGTGGGCTGTCGAGAATCCTGGCGCGAGAATTGTGCGTGGATATCAACATCAATTCTCCATAAACATTTGGTGTGGTATTGTGGGGAATTACTTACTCCGACCTCATGTTCTGCCTCCAAGGCTGAATGGGCACGCGTACTGCGAATTTGTGGAGGGAGAATTGCCTGGATTGTTACAGGATGTCCCTCTTGCAACACGAGCCACCATGTGGTTTATGCACGATGGTGCTCCCGCCCATTACAGCCGCAACGTAAGGGCGTACCTCAATTCTGCGTATCCACATCGATGGATAGGTCGCGGAGGACCAATTGCTAGGCCAGCCAGATCACCTGACCTGAACCCTTTAGACTTTTATTTATGGGGCCGACTAAAGACATTGGTGTATTCTTCTGCAGTACCGAACAGAGAAGTGCTACAACAAAGAATTGAAGGTGGTTGTGAAATTATTCGTGGAGAGTTGAACGGACTGTGTAATGTGCAGAGATCATTGATGCGGCGAGCACGGGTCTGTCTGCAAGTTCAGGGACAGCATTTTGAACATGCATTGCATTAAGATTTGTGCAAATACAGTACAGTACAGTACAGTCTGTAAAATGCTTCAATTTTCCTTAGTTATTGTGCATTGCTGTAGTTCAATCAACAGGACCTAAATTAATACAGTGTTCGCGAGGAATTGTTTCAGTTTGTTACGTCACATTTATTTATCAGTTTGCGTTGTTAGTCCAAATGCACTGTAATTAAACTGTGAACTCTGGGAATTAAATACCTTACGTTGTATTGAATGTATTATCCTGTTTTGTTCATAACTCTGTAATAAGCCAAGTATGGAAAAAATTGTATAGAACATTTTTGTCTTATATTTACCTCACAAATACACCCTTGAAATATTTACATGCATTTTTGAATCACCCTGTATAAATGTGAACCAAAAAGTAAAACACTGTTATCAGAAAGGAAATACTTGTCATTTTGAGCCAAGAAAAAAATTCAGGGCATAGGTCATTTCAGAGAAAAGCAAATCGGTTCTTGAGATGTTATGAGTTGGTAACCTTTCAGTGTGTGAATGAAAATGGCTAGTTCTCAGTGTAGTGGTTGACTATGGGAGAAAATGAAACCTGCAGTAAGAATAATATATGAGAAAATGTTTAATAAAATGATGCTGTTGCTTCACAGGTAGAAATGCCTGTGAACAGCATGCACAAAGTGTTATGACACAAACCAGTAGTTTGACACAAATTTAGTAGTAGTGGTGGTGGTGGTGGTGGTGGTGGTGGTGGTGGTACTAGTAGTAGTAGTAGTAGTAGTAGTAATCAGTGTCATCATCATAGATCACTTTTACAGGGATATTGGACATTTCTTGGCATACAGTGTATGAACAACAGCAACGTAAGCATTTACGTACTTAACAGGTCTGGCATGACAAGGATGGAACAGGTAGTCGACCATGGTATTATAGTAAGGACATCACAGTATTTGTTTGAAGTAATTACAGGAAAACAAATGAAACCTAAATTAGGATGGTCAAATGGAGATTGGAGGCCCCCTCCCAAATAAAAGATCAGTCTGTTTAAAACAGTGCTATTTCAATCAATTTATCCCTAGCATACAGTACTTTTTTTTACAGAGATAGTTACTTAATAATGCAAAAGGATAGCACCACACTGTTTTATAACATAACACTACACATGCTATCAACTGATGTCAGGACCATAGCAATGATACCTGCTTTCCATTTTGGGTACCATAACTCCCCATTTGCTAGCCTGAAAAACTGAGCCAGCATCCCTCTAAAATGAGTGAGACGTTGAGCTCAGAATGAGTATAAGGTGTTGTATTACAAATTGCATTGCTTTGGGAGCATTTTTTTTTTTTTATCAGAAAACGGAAAAAATAGTGTAAAAGTGTTATGTGATATGTTAGACATTTTATTATAATTATTATTATGTGTGTTACATTTGTGACACTTCTGCTCCGTTATCTAAGTAGTCCTTCATTGTATAGAATGTTTGGGTTAACAGGTATTTTTTGACAGCATTTTCAAATAAGTTTGCTTTTTAGAATCTTTATAATATCCTGAGATAATTTGTTGTATAGTTTGGTAAAATATAGTTTGGGTAAAATATTCCGGAGGTAAAATAGTCCCCCATTCGGATCTCCGGGCGGGGACTACTCAGGAGGACGTCGTTATCAGGAGAAAGAAAACTGGCGTTCTACGGATCGGAGCGTGGAATGTCAGATCCCTTAATCGGGCTGGTAGGTTAGAAAATTTAAAAAGGGAAATGGATAGGTTAAAGTTAGATATAGTGGGAATTAGTGAAGTTCGGTGGCAGGAGGAACAAGACTTTTGGTCAGGTGATTACAGGGTTATAAATACAAAATCAATTAGGGGTAATGCAGGAGTAGGTTTAATAATGAATACAAAAATAGGAGTGCGGGTTAGCTACTACAAACAGCATAGTGAACGCATTATTGTGGCCAAGATAGACACAAAGCCCATGCCTACTACAGTAGTACAAGTTTATATGCCAACTACCTCTGCAGATGATGAAGAAATAGATGAAATGTATGACGAGATAAAAGAAATTATTCAGGTAGTGAAGGGAGACGAAAATTTAATAGTCATGGGTGACTGGAATTCGTCAGTAGGAAAAGGGAGAGAAGGAAACATAGTAGGTGAATATGGATTGGGGGGAAGAAATGAAAGAGGAAGCCGCCTTGTAGAATTTTGCACAGAGCATAACTTAATCATAGCCAACATTTGGTTCAAGAATCATAAAAGAAGGTTGTATACCTGGAAGAATCCTGGAGATACTAAAAGGTATCAGATAGATTATATAATGGTAAGACAGAGATTTAGGAACCAGGTTTTAAATTGTAAGACATTTCCTGGGGCAGATGTGGATTCTGACCACAATCTATTGGTTATGAACTGCAGATTGAAACTGAAGAAACTGCAAAAAGGTGGGAATTTAAGGAGATGGGACCTGGATAAACTGAAAGAACCAGAGGTTGTAGAGAGTTTCAGGGAGAGCATAAGGGAACAATTGACAGGAATGGGGGAAAGAAATACAGTAGAAGAAGAATGGGTAGCTCTGAGGGATGAAGTAGTGAAAGCAGCAGAGGATCAAGTAGGTAAAAAGACGAGGGCTAATAGAAATCCTTGGGTAACAGAAGAAATATTGAATTTAATTGATGAAAGGAGAAAATATAAAAATGCAGTAAATGAAGCAGGCAAAAAGGAATACAAACGTCTCAAAAATGATATCGACAGGAAGTGCAAAATGGCTAAGCAGGGATGGCTAGAGGACAAATGTAAGGATGTAGAGGCTTGTCTCACTAGGGGTAAGATAGATGCTGCCTACAGGAAAATTAAAGAGACCTTTGGAGAGAAGAGAACCACTTGTATGAATATCAAGAGCTCAGATGGCAACCCAGTTCTAAGCAAAGAAGGGAGGGCGGAAAGGTGGAAGGAGTATATAGAGGGTTTATACAAGGGCGATGTACTTGAGGACAATATTATGGAAATGGAAGAGGATGTAGATGAAGACGAAATGGGAGATAAGATACTGCGTGAAGAGTTTGACAGAGCACTGAAAGACCTGAGTCGAAACAAGGCCCCGGGAGTAGACTAGAGATGGGCAAAACTGTTCTTTTCAGAGATTGGATCAGAACTGTTCACTCCCTGAAATGAATTAGCTCTTTTTCAAGACTCACCACTCATTTACAATAGAAAATAAATGGAAGGCACATTGCCCTTTAAACTGGGTTTATTCCAGTACTATACCTGTATTTTGATCTTATTTGATCCTATTTTGAAGTAACACAGATAATGAGTAAGAATTTTGTATTGTTTATTGAAATTTCCACGATATGACAGTTTTGGATTATTGATTTATTTTGCACTATCGTGGTTTTTTGGGTGATCGGAAAATGTTGTAACTTGAGATTTACATTAACAATATATTTGGCTATAATGTATTAAAATTTCATTAACCTCATACAAATACATCGCAAGCCATATATTTTTAAAGTGAACGTTTCCTTCCGAAGACGCCTAAAATCGCAAAATCCGTACCAGAATAAGAAAAAAATATATAAATTTGACTGTAAAACGAAAGTGCTGCATATAGCCTTACGCAGAATAAAACAAGGAAAATATTGGTGTATCACATTTTGCGATACGTTTATCGGTTCGCTCGTAATTAACGCGAAAATTCGAGTGTCCATAATAAAAATCCTATAGTAAGAGGAGTCGTCAAGAACCTATTCTAATCAGTTTAAACAAAGAAAAATAAAATAAAAACAATTGATGTATACGTAACAATAATGTAATATACATAGCGGTATTACTACGAAGAACAATATCCAGTAGAGACGAACTCCAATGCAGAGGCGCTGAGTCGAGCAGGTTGAGCCGCGAGCTGTATTACTGCGTGAGCTGAGACCGCAGAGACCAGAGTGACACCTGAGTCGCTTTTCTCAACGCTCTGGCTAGAGTCGAGACGGTGGGGCGAGCGTTGAACGGGCGAGTTCCGAGGGTGGGGGGGAGCGGTGAACTCACCCGCTCCGAGACAAATCGTCCGTTCCCTTGCGAGCAGGTTGTTGCAAGTAGTTCCTATGTTATCCGCTAGGTGGCTCTCTGTCCTGTTACTTGCATCAACTGCCCAGAGGGCAGGACGTGCGACTGAAACGATCGCCGACAGAGTGCGATGCGAAGTTACGCTGCGCCAGACACTGCAGGCGGCAGACGACGCACAGAGACGGCACGGCATATGTGAAATCCAATGGGGCACTGCACAATGTAGGCAGCCAAGGTAGAAGCAGGGCAGAGGCCGGCGCTGGCTGTGTTGTGTGGCGTGCACTGTGCTCTGACAGCAGAGGTGCTGCTGATATGCTCTCTCTCTCTCTCTCTCTCTCTCTCTCTCTCTCTCTCTCTCTCTCTCTCTCTCTGCCGTGGGAAACGTTTGGAGCTACCGTTCTTTTTTTCTGAATCACTGATTGTACACTCCTTTGAAAGATTCAACTCTATGCATTAGTTCAAGAGCGGATCCCCCATCTCTAGAGTAGACAACATTCCATTTGAACTACTGATGGCCTCGGGAGAGCCAGTCATGACAAAACTCTACCATCTGTTGAGCACGATGTATGAGACAGGAGAAATACCCTCAGACTTCAAGAAGAATATAATAATTCCAATCCCAAAGAAAGCAGGTGTTGACAGATGTGAAAATTACCGAACTATCAGTTTAATAAGTCACAGTTGCAAAATATTAACGCGAATTCTTTACAGACGAATGGAAAAACTGGTAGAAGCCGACCTTGGGGAAGATCAGTTTGGATTCCGTAGAAATGTTGGAACACGTGAGGCAATACTGACCTTACGACTTATCTTAGAAGAAAGATTAAGAAAAGGCAAACCTACGTTTCTAGCATTTGTAGACTTAGAGAAAGCTTTTGACAATGTTGACTGGAATACTCTCTTTCAAATTCTGAAGGGGGCAGGGGTAAAATACAGGGAGCGAAAGGCTATTTACAGTTTGTACAGAAACCAGATGGCAGTTGTAAGAGTTGAGGGGCATGAAAGAGAAGCAGTGGTTGGGAAAGGAGTAAGACAGGGTTGTAGCCTCTCCCCGATGTTATTCAATCTGTATATTGAGCAAGCAGTAAAGGAAACAAAAGAAAAATTTGGAGTAGGTATTAAAATTCATGGAGAAGAAGTAAAAACTTTGAGGTTCGCCGATGACATTGTAATTCTGTCAGAGACAGCAAAGGACTTGGAAGAGCAGTTGAACGGAATGGACAGTGTCTTGAAAGGAGGACATAAGATGAACATCAACAAAAGCAAAACGAGGATAATGGAATGTAGTCAAATTAAGTCGGGTGATGTCGAGGGAATTAGATTAGGAAATGAGACACTTAAAGTAGTAAAAGAGTTTTGTTATTTAGGGAGTAAAATAACCGATGATGGTCGAAGTAGAGAGGATATAAAATGTAGACTGGCAATGGCAAGGAAAGCGTTTCTCAAGAAGAGGAATTTGTTAACATCGAGAATAGATTTAAGTGTCAGGAAGTCATTTCTGAAAGTATTTGTATGGAGTGTAGCCATGTATGGAAGTGTAACATGGACGATAACTAGTTTGGACAAGAAGAGAATAGAAGCTTTCGAAATGTGGTGCTACAGAAGAATGCTGAAGATAAGGTGGGTAGATCACGTAACTAATGAGGAGGTATTGAATAGGATTGGGGAGGAGAGAAGTTTGTGGCACAACTTGACTAGAAGAAGGGATCGGTTGGTAGGACATGTTTTGAGGCATCAAGGGATCACAAATTTAGCGTTGGAGGGCAGTGTGGAGGGTAAAAATCGTAGAGGGAGACCAAGAGATGAATACACTAAGCAGATTCAGAAGGATGTAGGTTGCAGTAGATACTGGGAGATGAAGAAGCTTGCACAGGATAGAGTAGCATGGAGAGCTGCATCAAACCAGTCTCAGGACTGAAGACCACAACAACAACATAGTTTTATTGCTTGGTAGAAAAAGCTGTTTTGAGTTTTAGGTTTATTGGTAAATGTTAAGTTCAGTCTACTTCTTGTTCAATCATCATGGACAGAGCTGTTGTGCAGCAATTATAAATGTTATTGTTGATGTGGGCAACTGATTGGTAAATGTACTCATCTGGTGTTGTTAAAATTCTCAGCTGTTTGGAACAGATCTTAGAATGAGCCTGACTGCTCATTATGAAATGTATCGTTAGGAAGAATATTTGCAGGCTCAGATGTTTGGCAATAGAGATGGACCAAATATGACTGCTGCTTATAATGATAAACATTTTGGCAGAGAGGATTTTAACATCAACAGACCATTGAACTGATTATCAAGATACCAGAAGTGGAAAACAGTATATACACAGTTAAGTACTCCCACAAATAAATTATCATTATAGTTCCTTCTACTTGACTACTTCCACTCATATTTTTGAAAAGTTGGAAGTACAGATGAGGTAATATTAACCTAACAACAAGAGTACTCATGACATTCTTTGAATATTTACTTGAGGTTCAGAAAATTAAATTTGTTTCCACTGAAATTGTGAGGCAAAACTACGGTTCAACAAAGAGTCAACTTATTAATTTTCATTTCTAACTGCCTCTTCAAACAGGTTAACTTCAGGCAGAAAATAGTTTGGTACAGTACGAAGATCATGGTTCAGTTCTGTTGCAGCCTCCTCCAAAGTGACCATTTTACACTCTGACAAGAAGGTACTATTCCGTCTGAATAAGGAAATTTGATTTTGTGAGAGTTATTAATTAGATATCAGGAATTCTGTTATAACCTTTGTACATAGGTACTTAAAGGAATGATAGCTGTCAATCTCGCATATGGATGACTGATGTGTTGCTCATCACCAGTGCCGGATACATTGGAAGGGGGGGGGGGCACACATTGCCACCCGCTCTGCCCCTGCCAGTCAGCCCGCATGCTATTTATTCGTTTCTTTCATCAGTCGACTCAACTGAATTGAGTTATCGAGTGGTTGTACTTTCCTATATAGCACACCCATCCATGTCGTCATATTTTATACATTTCTGTGTGGCACATAGATAGCTAATACATACCTACGAGAAAAGCCATGGCCGTTATAGTGATCTCGATACATTATTCTGACTGGCATTTGTTCAAGAAAAGTCATGAATATTCTACTGTTTTCTTGTACAGAGAACCCTTGACTATTTGCCGAATAAGAAACTAGTTTACATTCAGAAGCAGAAATATTAAACTGTATATCTATATAATCAGTTTAAATAAAACTTTCTTAAACTTTGCATGTGACTTTATTTTTTATTACGGTAAATGTAGAGATAGCTCAAGGTATCTTTAGTGGCCCCTCCTTGAGGTTTTTCTGTATCCGCCACTGTTCATCGCACCACAAGTGGTTTGGTCTGCATTTGAATGTTTATGGTAAGAGGTTACTTGAACAACCAATTTTCAAAACCATTCAGTGTAATCAGAGCACTGTGTCTAATCTCTGCAATTTCCACTATTTTCACTAAGTCCTTTTTGTTTAAATTAAGGTAGGGCAAAACAGAGCTGACAAATTAAGGCACGCACAGTTGAAACAATTAAAATAGTTTCCAGAATGAAATTTTCACTCTGCAGTGACGTATGCTCTGATATGAAACTTCCTGGCAGGTTAAAACTCTGTGCAGGATTGAGACTCGAGTGGTCGTCAAATAAAAAGGATGAGTACTACTGGACCTTGAAAAATCCGAAGGTATTTCCTCAGATGTGCTGTCCACGACAGACTGGATCATTTGGGAGTTACAGAAATAGAACATGTTCATTTAGATGGATGGAAGTTGTATTCTTTTAATATAGACATAATTTATAAGGAAAGATGGAGTGGATAAATACACAGAAAGTGGAATAAAGTCCCACATCACATAAAGAATTGGCACAACAATCAATACTTTGAGTGTTGTACTTCAATAATAAACTGGAACGTTTGGAGTCGTGTATTTTGCAAAAGGCTATTGCTCACATCTGCATATGAAACTGCAGGTCTTCAAGGTGACAAACAACACAAAAACTGGGCTGTTTTGACAGGAGACATGTGGTATAGGATAGAGATTCAAGATTTCCTCTTTTCCAGTGATGCAAGGTGTTGAACACACTGCAGTGTGTGGAGATAGTTTTTCAGGTTGGACGTGGATTTGTGATATTTTGGGAGTGTTTTTTGTACTGTGAAAGGGTCTCACTCATTCAGGTTACTGTAAATACAAATCAGAATGTTTATTCCAACATTATCGGTGACAAGTGTTCCCTTCTTTGGCATCCTCAAGATGTGGACATTTCTGTCTTCCAAGATAACACTGGCTCTGTTCAATGGATTTCCACATACATTCCTGGTTTGATGAACAATTGGGACCCCTATCACAAGATCTTAATCTCATAGACAATTTCTGGGACCATTAGGAATAGAGTGTGAAACAATGAAGTCAGTTTCCTCACTGTTTGATAATCATCAGTGATTAGTTTCAGCTGGATATGGCATTGCTGAAGAAATGTGACTTTTCAACATCATCAAGCAGCGGCCATTACAAAGGCCAGAAAGTAGTACTAGCGTGATGTCGCCAGGGAGTGATTAATTTTTTTCTTTTTTTGTGCTTGTTGCTCAAGGGACTATTGAAAAGGAAGATAACATTGAATCACAGACCTCCAAATTGCAGCATGAAATTATTTCTCAGTTTTCAAAACAAAAAAATTGAGCAACTGCTGTGTGATGCACCCCTCTCTTCCTTTGCTGACACACACTGCTGCTTGTGAGATACAATGTGCAATGAAACTTCTACATGCCTTGTCAGATAATACAAAAAAGTCACCTCAAAACAAAAATACGGCTTTGAAATCTATGTGATGTACTTCCTTCCACCAGTTTCAGTCACTATACAGACTTGTTATACAGGCTAAAACAGGTTCAGCCATTTTCAGGTGAAATACTCATAAATCTTGCCATTATTCTGATCATCAAAGAAATTCTTAGTACATAAACTCTGTTGCAGATTAATAAACCTCTGTATTTGGTGTTTATCTCTCCAGATAACACCAGGTACTTAAACAGAACATATTTATTCTTCAAATGAAGACTAAAACACAGGAACCACTGTTAGAAACTTATCCTACACTTTGTATTAACATTAAATTACCAACATACCACTACATAATACATATTTTCTTTACATAGACTAATAAAAAAGAAAATTATGATCAAATTATTATTGTATCTTTTTCTTTTTCTTTTTTTTTTTCAAAATAATACCTTTCGTGGTCCCAGATATGCGGCTCATCCTTGAGGGCAGATTGCATTGGAAGAACATGAAGTCTGATGGGGCCAAATTAGATGAGCATGGGCATGAATGTAAACTGATACAGAAGAATGTTACCGTGGTTGGCAACTGCTTGATTTAAAAGAGAGAGAGAGAGAGAGAGAGAGAGAGAGAGAGAGAGAGAGAGAGAGAGCAGTTATACAGGAAACTTCAGTCTGCATAGCTTCATATTTGTTCAAGTAACTGTGCCACATGTTTCTCATGCAGAACTTCAGTCCTGGCACTTAATTAAGTGACCATGTACAAACATGTAGAAATTAGCGAGAATGCTGCTTTAAAAAGACTTCCTGCCCTCTGTTGTATGAAAGAGTTGTTGTTTATTGCCTCCATGCTAGATTAATATTTAAAAAAGAATATCAATAATAATTATTAAAATATCGACACTGTAAGAGTAAAGAGTTTGCTTACAACAAACAATGTTACTTACCATGCGCCTGTAAGAAATCATCAATAGTGAAATATAGATTTGTGCAAATTATCATTAATAATGTGTGTTTTAACTTTTTAATAACTGTGACTCTGAGTTCAAATCTCGGTCCGGCACACAGTTTTAATCTGCCAGGAAGTTTCAAGATTGAATCTGTTGGAGTAATATATGCACTGATTTCTAAGTCATTTTATCCAGTGTAATATGATATGACCCCTTGCCACCACCCTTGATAAGGGGTATCCTTTAAGTAAGAATTAGAGTCCTGTTCTCTTTGACATTAAGAAGCAACAGTTCTTGTTTCACTCATCAAAAATGGTCAATAGTGTTTGATATAAATTTATTGTTTCTGTGAGATTGCACCACCGGTGTTCTGTTGTGTCTGTTGATAGAGGGCAGTTATGTTCGCTCACGAACAGTGGACCCTCGGTCGGTGTATAAAGGAGCCACCATGGCATGTTTGATTTCAGTTCTGGCAAAATAGTGCGACAGTCTTCTCACCTGAAGATGGTGGCAAGGTGGACCACCAAAATATTGTGTCCAGATAACAATATGTTCTGGCTGGAGCCCCGACATGAAGACAAACATTAGGACACACACAGGCATCCGCACAAAAACACAAATATAAGTGGAATAAATGTGAACCAAAGTATACAAATACTAGTGAACCAAGTAATAGCAACAAAAATTATGCTGCAGAATGTCTAGCAAATAAGTCAGTGCCCATTGTGTCTGAGGAATTACTTTCTGAGGAACTAGTGAATGCTATTATAGAACAAAGCAAAAATTTATGTATGCCAACAGAACACCGTAAATTTTCTTGTAACCAGATGAAAACCAGAATCCTTTAAAGGCATACTGCTTCTGAGTGGGTTCCATAAGCTTCTCCATCAGAGTACGTACTGGGAATAGCTCAGGATGTTGGTGTTCTTTTACTCTTCAACTCCATGCCAATACACAGATTTCAGGAAATAAAGAAATTAAGTCACCTAAATGACAGCTCCAAAATAGAGACAACTGACAAGATATAAATCCGAGACTGTACTTTGAAACACTGAAGAAGAAATTTTCTAAATTTGAAATATTTTATTCAGAACCCTCAACTGATGAAATGATGGCATGTCATTAAGGCAAACATTCAGCTAAGATGTTTCTAAGGGAAATCCTAACAAACCTGGACATAAAATTCACTGTCTTACATGTTCCAATGGCTTTCTTTACAATTTTGCACAATACTGTGGCAAGACAGACAACAAATACGAGCCTTGGAGGTGCAAGGGTAATAAAAGAGCTCCAATTAAACTGCAGGTGATATCACTAAGTTCCAGCTCACATTATAAAGCAGAACCACTACTGGATAACTATGCATCACAATGTTTTATACATGGAAGTACCAACTACAGATGTTGAGGGAGTGGTTCCTGTTAGTGTGCATAACCTCAGGATTTATGGATTTGTTAGTTGTCAATGAAATTGTGCTAAAGAAAGATTACATATTATCTTCCCGGTGTATCGAAGAAAATGAAATTTTGACAGAAAATTTTTGCTAGATTGCTACAGTACCAGTTGTACACTCACAGGTTGCCAGCCACTTTAACTTCTGTTCTCGGAATAGAGCGAAAAATGTATTACATCTAACCGGAGAATAAATGCAGAATAATAGAACTTGTGAGTCTGACAGGGTTGGTAAACTTAACCGGAGAATAAGTTTTGACAATGGCAGGAATTGTTACAGATTTAGTGACAACAAGATTGTTTGCCAGAACAAGGAAGAAGAAACAAGGGCATCACACAAATTATAAGGAAGAATATGACTAGTCCAAATTTATATAAAAATTTCGTACCACTACTTTTCAGTCTCATGCTTGAGAAACTTGGGCTATGAATGAAATGTGAAACTACATTGAAGAACCAAAGAAACTCGTAAACCTGCCCAATATCGTGCAGGATCCTCGCGAGCACGCGGAAGTGCCACAACATGACGTGGCATGCACTTGACTAACATCTGAAGTAGTGCTGGAGGCAACTGACACCATTAATCCTGCAGGGCTGTCCATAAGTCCGTAAGAGTACCAGGGTATGTTGATCTCTTCTGAATAGCACCTCGCAAGTTATCCCAGATATGCTCGATAATGTTCCTGTCTGTGGAGTTCGGTGGCCAACGGAAGTGTTTAAACTCAGAAGAGTGTTCCTGGAGCCAGTCGGTAGCAACTCTGGACGTGTGGGGTGTCGCATTGTCCTGCTGGAATCGCCCAAGTCTGTCGGAATGCACAATGGACACGATTGGATGCAGGTGATCAGACAGGATGGTTACCTACCTGTCAGAGTCGTTTCTAGACTCCCCACACCATTGGAGAGCCTCCACTAGCTTTAACAGTCCCCTCCTGACAAGCAGGCTCCATGGATTAATGAGGTTACCTCCATACCTGTACACGTGCATCCACTCAATACAATTTGAAATGAGACTCGTCCGACCAGCAACATGTTTCCAGTCATTAACAGTCCAATGTCAGTGTTGATGGGCCCAGGCGAGGCATAAAGCTTTTGTGTTGTGCAGTCATCAATGGTACATGAGTGGGTCTTCGGCTCCAAAGCCCATATCGATGTTGTTTCATTGAATGGTTTGCACGCTGACATTTGTTGATGACCAGTATTGAAATCTGCAGCTATTTGCAGAAGGGTTGCACTTCTGTTACGTTGAACAATTCTTTGCAGTCGTCATTGATCCCGTTCTTGTGGGATACTTTTCCAGCCGCAGCAATGTCGGTGATTTGATATTTTACCGGGTTCTTGATATTCACGGAACAGTCGTGAAATGGTCGTACAAGTAAATCCCCTCTTCATCTTTACCTCGGGGATGCTGTGCCCCATCGCTCGTGTGCTAACTGTAACAACACATTCAGACTCACTTTAATCTTGATGACGTGCCGTTTTAGCAGCAGTAACTGATATCTAACAACTGCGCCAGACACTTGTTGTCTTAATAGGCACTGCCAGCCACAGTTCTGTCTTTCGCCTCTTCACATATCTCTGTATTTGAATACGCATGCCTGTACCAGTTTCTTTAGCGCTTCAGAGTATTTCCGAACATAAAACTTTTTGCTTGTAGTCGGCCTAATAGGCACATGATATTGGTACTTCGTGAATTATGTTCTTTTGTGTTATTAAGTAAATGAAGTACATAAAAATTACCATTTGCGCCAAAACAGTCTCGCTTATTTGGCGTGTGTTACTATTGCAGCAGTATTACAAAGGCCTATTTCGTTTTATGTAGCCGATAGTGACGAAATAGACGTAATCAAATTGAGAAACCACGCCAGTCTTGGGTACTATTCGTATCAACAGCTTTTGCGGTATTAGACAACGATGTTTTGGTTTTTCATGTGGTAAAACGTTTTACGAACTTTGACGAGGTGATAGATTCTTTCGCAGAACGACAAGCACGCCTTGGAAAGCTGTACCAAGATTGGAGAAAAATGCTGGGACCTAAGGTTTGAAGAAATTTGCACAGCTTTGCTTGTCTCTCATCTTTAATGGTTTTATGTTTCCTATATTTAATTTTAGTCACTCGAAACAGAAAGTTAACAATTAATAGGCGAGAAGCAGTGCAAATTTTCTGAAGAGTTGTTTTTCTCCCAGTCACAAATGATCCCACCCATAATGGGGGTAGGATGTCAAACTAGTCGACTGGGAGCAGGAGAGGCACCACAGGACATTTTAATTTCCAGTGTCCTGATTATGTGTTTGATGGCTTCCATTACATAATTTACGCGTTTGGATTCCAAAGAGCTAAATACAGTGACGTACGATGCCTGCACTTTGGCACACTTATGACCGAATAAAATCTCTTACACTTCCTCGAACATGTCTGCTTTGTATATCAATGTCTTCAGGAAGATGAACATGAAATACAATAGATCTGGGGCTGAAGTAGGCAGTTAGGCAGTTGCGCGCGCAAATTTAAGCGGCCCGCCAGAGTTGGTATCGCCAAACGTGTGTGCTTTGTTTGGTTTCCTAAAACAGAACAAAGAGAGCACTACCAAAATTGGACATGAGATGATGGTAAGGATCGAACCCGAGACGAAGGCCGAGCAGGCTCGTGCGCTATCATCTACGCCAGGGCTTAACAACTGGCCGGCTTTGAGCGCGAGTACTCGCATCTGCTCAGGCACGTGCTCGCGGGCGGGTGCAAGGTTCGTGGGGAAGGGAGGGAGGGGAAATGCGCGCGCACGTTTGAATAGGGCCGCAGCTTGCCTATTGAAATCACGACTGTGTAACGTTTAAAGTACTACGATCAGCTCTAACAGTCACTTCGCTGGTTAAGAATCATGTCAAGTCGCCGTAGTGTAACCCCAACCATGCTTTCGCAGTTGGGAGGAATTGTATCTGTTTACAGAAAAAGATGATGTTGCATAATGTTTGCCGGCCGCGGTGGTCTAGCGGTTCTAGGCGCTCAGTCCGGAACCGCGCGACCGCTACGGTCGCAGGTTCGAATCCTGCCTCGGGCATGGATGTGTGTGATGTCTTTAGGTTAGTTAGGTTTAAGTAGTTCTAAGTTCTAGGGGACTTATGACCACAGATGTTGAGTCCCATAGTGCTCAGAGCCATTTGAGCAAAATGTTTAGTATGTTACAAAACGCTGAATTCTTTTAGGAAATTTAATTTGCAGCGACATTATATGTCGTACCACGCGAAAGACTACGGAAGTGGAAAATGTGATGGACCAGATCGTGCAGAGGAAGTTATTAAACTTAAAAGAAAGCTATCCGAAGAAGATCTGGACGACGAAGAAAAATAAACTGAGGCAGCTCTCAGAGTGAGTTACAAAATTGCTTTGCTTTTAGCAAAATCCCTGCGCCCCTTCACTGATGGCGATTTAATAAAAGAATTTTTGGTAGTTGCAGCGGAACATTTGAGGTCCATCTCAAGTTGAACAGTTTCGGATTGTGCCATTATCTAACATGACCATTATGCGTCGCATACAGAACATGGCAGACGACGTCCAGAGCAAGCTTGCAAATATCTGTAAAGATTTTATGGCTTATTCTATAGCTCTGGACGAAAGTGTTGATATCACTGGAACAGCGCAGCTTGGCATATTTATTAGAGGTGTTAAAAGAGATCTTCAGGTGAGGGAGGAGCTCCTCGTTGTAGTAGCCATGAAGAACACTACAACCGGAGGTGATATTTTAAGTAGTATTGAAGAAAGTGTTGAAAATATAGGATTGTCGTGGAATTCTTTAGTTTCAGTGTCTACAACCGGTGCACCAGCGATGACAGGGAAATAATCAGGTTTCGTTGCGCTGTTGAAGGAGAAAATGCAAAAACTGACCGTGCCAACTGAAATATGGGGCGTTTACTGTGTGATCCACCAGGAAAACTTATGTGCAAAGAGTACCACTCTAAAAAATGTAATGAGTGTTGTTGTTCGTACAACCAATTATATAAGGAAGCATGGGCTACAACACAGGCAATTTAAAAGCTACCTTGAGGATGTAGAAAGCCAGTGTGGCAGTCTGCCTTATTACAGCGAGGTCCGCTGGCTTAGTCGTGGCGAATTATAAAATCGATTTTTTTGCCTATTAGATGAGATAAATATGTTCATGGAAATAAATAACATGTGTGTTCCTGAATTGAAAGAGCCTTCGTGGAAATTTGATCTCGCATTCTTAGCAGATTTAACTAGCCATCTGAATGCTTTGAACATTCCACTACAAGGTAAAGATCTGCTAATTACTCATTTCATAGATCGAATACGAGCTTTTAAAATGAAATTGACACTTTGGGTGAGTCAGCTGGAAACAGGAAACCTAGCTCATTTTCCTAAATTATCATCCACGCAAGATGTTCACAAAGACTGTGAACGTTATTCACATAGTTTAGTTGATCAGCGCTTTCAAGATCTGACAGCACTAGACAGTGATTTTGATCTGTTCTCTCTATATTCAGCGAATATTTAAGAGATTCGTCCTGAGCTGCAGCAGTGACAGAGAATACAGAGACAAATTTCAGAACAAGAAAATCATTTTGGAATTCTACAGACACTTTCCTCAGGATAGATTTCCTCGCTTGCACAAACTGGCGGCTACAATAATATCAATGTTCGGTTCCACGTATGTTTGTGAACAACTGTTCTCTGCAATGAAATGTAACAAGACGCGCCTGAGAAACGCATTGTCTGATCAAAATTTAAACTGCACGCTGCGCCTACGATGCACAAGAACAATTACTCCGAACATAGACGCAACTGTAAAGGCCAAAAGTACAAGATAACCGAGAATCTCACACTTCAGTGACACCTTTTATTGTGTAATAGTTCACAAATTAATACGAATGTAGAGGCATACACTAAGCTAATAAAATTATGTGGCACGTGTACATTCTCCTTTATTTGTTTCGATTGTCGCAGTAATAATTCGTGAATGATATCCCTTCAGGTGGCCGCGGATTTACATTGACTGGCGGCAGGTGTTGTGTGCCCCACGTGACTCTCCCCATTCTCAGCTCTGGTCCGGTAGTGGGGGTAGCGTGCTCGCGCTGCTCCAAGCTCGCGCCTTGCTGCTCACAGCTTGCTCCGCGAGCACGTATGTTGCGAAGCCCTGATCTGACGCTAAATGTATCGGGCGGGGCGCTTGAATTTGCGCGCGAAACGATCTTGTTGGCTAACTTCGATGCTGATAAAAACGGAGACGGTGCAACGTATCGAATATATTTCTTAACAATTATTTCTCAGTGTAACCTACCCTGCTAAACCCTTTCAAGCTTTTCGGACTGTTTATAACCATTCTGCCATTGACTCTGAGCACTATGCGACTTAACTTCTGAGGTCATCAGTCGCCTAGAACTTAGAACTAATTAAACCTAACTAACCTAAGGACATCACACACATCCATGCCCGAGGCAGGATTCGAACCTGCGTCCGTAGCGGTCACGCGGTTCCAGACTGAAGCGCCTTTAACCGCACGGCCACACTGGCCGGCCATTCTGTCATTACTATTATCATTTTTTCTTAAGCTTGCAATACCGTTTTCGTAAGTACTATTTGTTTTTCAAGTACTATCATTAATGAATGACAATTTTTGTTTTGGAGGATCACTTATGTTCCACCCACTACACAAATACTTTGTACTTTGGAACATGCACGTATGACAGTATAATTGAAACATATGCATCAAATATACTTGAACATCTCAAGAAAATGCCTTCTCCGATTTGTAGGTAGTTTCCGCAATAGACCAGAAATTGTTCCATTATTCATCTAGCAACAGTAAACTAAGCGACAGAACAACACTAAGTAATGGCAACTACATTGCTATAGAGTCTAAACAGCATTATTATTATTATTATTATTGGTGGTGGTAGTTCAGTGGCCAAACACAAAGCATTAGCAACCTGAAGACTTCCGACGTCTACTAATTCACAAGAACAGCGTTGCCAACTCTAAAAAACCCGAGTCGCTAGATTCAATATCAAAAGTCGCTAGAAAGTCGCTAAAACTGATTTTACTAGGGGTGTACTGAAAATTTCGTGCTGTGAATGGTGCAATAAGCCAGTGTGTGTGTGTGTGGGGGGGGGGGGGGGGTGTAATAAAATATTAATAAAAATTGTCTCATACGTAATTGCTATATTGTCTTAATTAAATGACGCATCGCTTGCAACAACATACATATAAAATACGCTAACGTTTAATTAAACATGTTATTATAATTGACACAACACATAAATTGTTGTTTCAATCTCAGTAGTCAAATATACTAGAAATATACAACTACATTTGTAACAAAAGAAAGCAAGAACTCAAATTAGGTTACAAAATATATACATACCGGTATGTGAGCTATTCAACGTCGTCACTCAGACGATCGAATAACTCTTCTGTTTCATGCTCTGACAGAACTATAGTTGATGTAGAGGGTTGAACGTCGCTCAAAAGATGATGTTGCAGTTCGACTGGTTTTGTCGCAAAAGAGTAACTTTTGTTCGTTCCAATAAGCTTCAACACGTCTGACGGTATGTCAGAAGATGCACAATCTTTGTTTCTTCAGCTGGTCTCTCAATACGATCAAAGCATTAATTGTCTTTAACGATAATCTGTTACGTTGTTTGTTTTTCCCCTAGACCACGGGTACAAACTTCGAACAATGTTAGTAGTGTTATTCCATCTAATGAAGTTAATATTATGCCATTCTTGCAGCATACCGTCTATGAAATCGCCACTAAAACCCAATTCTTTGGCTACATCCTCTACAGCATTATTTTTGTTCACTTTTAGTGTTCCTTCAACATTCGCATTGACATTTTTTTCAGGATCGTAACGTTACTTGGCAGTCTTTGTTGAACTTCTTTAATGAGTTTCAACTAAACTGAATGCATCTCTTCTTCAAATAAACTTTATTTTCTTCAGACAAACTTGACTCAGACAATTTCTGTTCAAACATAAAGCCAAGGTTCGGATTTGCGTACATCCATTCGCTTGGAACTGGTGTTGTCAACAAATAAACAGTTGGAAAAACTATGTTTTGTCCGAGTGACTGCATGAGAAATACAAGTGTATCTAGTAATTTAGTGGGGTCATTGTCTTCTCCTTCAAAAGCTTTTATAGCTATCTGTACGTCTTTTAAAGCATGTTTAAGGTAAAACATGTAAAGATGATTTGATTCGTCACAATACATCTTGTACAAAAGATCGGTAGTGTAACAATTGCCTTGAACCATGGCAAGTGAAAAATGTAGCTTTAGTTCTTCCCCCTGCTCCAGAATTCTTCGTATTGCTGGTTCAATTGAAAACCAACGTGTTGCGAAGACCTTACAAATTTTTAGTGGCTGTTTTTCACAATTTATTGTCTCATAAACCTTATTATATTACTCTTGTCTTTTGGGTGAAATGGAGGACCAATAGTAGGTTTCCCGTACAAGAAATTATGTGTTTCTAGGTATGGTATTCACTGAGGCGTGCGAAACTGCAAGCTTAAGAGTGACAAATGCAACGGATCGATACCAAATGCTTCAAACCATATTCTCTCTTGAGTTGTTCGAAAAGCCCATTGTTTATTCCAGCCGTTGTAGAAGCATTATCTGTGCCAATTCCTACCATATTAGCGATTGGAAGTTGGAGATCTTTCAAAGAATTCACAAGAACAGCAGCCAGATTTCTTGCATCTGCAGTTTCTACTACAGCGAGTTTGAGAAATGCTGATCTAATGATTTGGTTGTTTACACTATAGTACCGTATAACGATACCTAGCATTTTAGATATAGATACATCTGTGGATTCATCTGTTAGCACACTGTATTTTTGGTTACCTATATCTTCAACCAATGATTGTGTAAAATATGGAGCCAAAACTTCAGTTATAATGTTAGTGCACTTTGTACGATGTAATTGCATGTTTTTAGCGCCTTCATCACCGGAAAACACCTTCTTGCACAGTATTCCTAAATGATCTACAGCTAAGATAGACAATGTTCAGCAATAAATAAAGAAAGGGCGCCTTCCGCTCTGCTTGCTATTCTAACTGTAGTTTTCGGAACAATTTTCACAGATAAGATGGTTTGTGTTTTTTTTAAATCAATTTTTTGTTTATGCTTAATAGTTTTCGAATGCTTCCTAATATCACACAATTTAGCATAAAACTCTGTTGCACATACTTGACATCATGCCTTAGATAAGTCTCCAACGACTGGTTTCAGCCACCCATTGAATTCAGGTTCTGCTTCCCACGCATCCCGATATTTTTGAGCGTACTGCATCTTCTGCGGTAAATCCATTATGTAAGCCAGCACAACATAAGTTTCACCAATTTATAATCACTGAAAATACATTAAAACTCAGGCGAACTAGAGGTCATGAAACAATCTACTCACTCGGTAACTCGATATCAGTCCTATTGTTCATTGTTTAAAACGTAATAATGTCAGAGATACCCCCACCGAATTGTTCTTACGTTACCACTGTGCATGCGGTAATAATTTGACTGCGAGTTAACGTTTCGAAAAATTAGAGGTTGCTGGACAGAAATGTATTTTATTATACTTAATATTACGTAGTTTTTTGACAATTCGAAAAATAAAGGGAGTTCAAAAGTTGAAGTATTATAGATCGATACGCTATCGATGATAACAAGCTAGTGGGTAATGAATAATGAATTGTTCTATAGTCAAGGTATTCTTACTCTGTAGGCAATTCCCACATTCAGAACTTAATTTAACTTGGTAAATCTAGATCAAAGTCAGTGTAGTACCCATTTTATAGTTAAAATCTTAGTTTTGTTAATGAAAATACTGGCCCAAAATAGTTTTGATTTGTACTTCAAAAGTCGTCAGTACTCCAAAAGTCGCCAGATAAGTCGCTAAATAATTTTTGTCGCTAAAAAGTTTTTTTTGTCGCTAAGACGAATGCAAAAGTCGCCATTTCTAGCGACAAAGTCGCTAAATTGGCAACACTGCACAAGAATGGAGTCCAACAATCAAACGACAACAAACAGAAGGCTAAGTACAGTGCACATTTTTTAAGAGACAGTATTTGTTAACCAAAACTAATGGAAAACACAAATATAAAGACTCTGACAATTTAATACGTAAGGCATAGTTTTTTGTTGCAGAACCACATAATCACTCGATAATGGCCTAGAAGGCTGAAGTTAATTGTGAACAAATAAAATTAATACAACAATAGTGTAAAATGCTACCTTGTTTTAGTTTTTTGTAATTCGGACTACCAGACACGAATTTAGTTGGCTCTTTCATGTGTTGAATTATTCCTAGTTTCAATCCTAAAACTAATTTCAAACACCAGCAAAAATTTGTCGTTTGAGTTGCATATTGTTTCTCGTGAATAGCAAGTCAAAATATACTCTTTGGTCAACTAACAGAATAATAAATACAATTCTGAAGAAAATGTATATAGTAGTGTAGAGCAACAGAAAATGAGCAAAGTAGGGCTAGTAAGCAACGAGAGATAATTGCAGTCGTAGAACAACCACAATCTGAGTGAGATTCTGTTGTTAGAAAGAGTAGTGAGATCCATATACAGGATACCGATGTACAGGCTTGAATGAGCGCCTTGCACTGCAGCTTTTTCTTCCACAGATTTTCATCGAACTATGTCGGCAAATCGTTATTAAGAAAACACAAAAAATGCTTTTTTATAACTGTATTACTGTCTCAGTTACTTCAGTGCCAGGTTAATTTCCAATAACTAATCATATCATCTGAGAATAATTACATATCTCTGGCGATCGTTATTATGTATTGCGTGCTCTTTTTTACCAACCAGTATTTTCAATTTCCTTATAACAGGTCAAATTGGCAGTGATGTTAAATACGCTGCGCACTGTGAAGCTATCAAAATGATTGCAATTTTTGTTTTTGTTGTGCTTGTCTTGTCGCTATTACTCTTTGCAAACGTAAGTAAAATATATAATTCTATCTGTAACTATTAATCTGACTTTTGGGTGTGAGCAACAATGCTGCCGATGTATTTTTGTAACGGATGACACTATAATTCGCTCAAGATGCTTATTCTAAGGGAGACGTTTTTTAATCTTCTTCTAGCATTTCTATCTGAGTCTTATTATCCTTTCTGCATATAGACTGGGGGGGGGGGGAACGTGCAAATCGTGACATTTTACATCTTACTGTCTGTGGAACCATATGAGCTAAAGTGACCCGGTCATACAAGAAATTACTTTGTAGCCTACATACTGCACGAGAGATAATTGCAGTCGTAGAACAACCACAATCTGAGTGAGATTCTGTTGTTAGAAAGAGTAGTGAGATCCATATACAGGATACCGATGTACAGGCTTGAATGAGCGCCTTGCACTGCAGCTTTTTCTTCCACAGATTTTCATCGAACTATGTCGGCAAATCGTTATTAAGAAAACACAAAAAATGCTTTTTTATAACTATTACTGTCTCAGTTACTTCAGTGCTTATGAACACGCTGATGAGTACATCGATATTATGAGGACCACCTGCATAGAATTAAAGGGAAAGAAAGGTACTAAAAGGAAGGCTTTTGAGTTATACTCGAAAGCCAAGCTATCAAGCTTTGATAGCTGTTATTATTTCTGTAGTGATTAAAAAACGTTGTAGAGTCCACGAACGATACCGTGGCCGATGCGCAGTGAGCAATTTTCGTCCAAAACACTGGGCGAGTTCATTCGTTTGTTCAGGAGGGGAGGCCAACATTGCCTATTATTAATAACCTTGAACATTGCCGGTCAGTACGCAGTGCGACAGCAGAGTCGAGGCATATGCCCTATAATCTTTCTCATATGATTTTACAGGTACTACTCGGTAAAAAAAAATTCACTTTTGCCACACTTATAACCTTATATGCCAGTTTTATAATGATATGCCCATCATTTCGTTAATGGTCATAACTATTGTGATATTTTCATTTACGTAAGACACTGCCAGAAAGTTGAAAAAGTTTACAGTGAAAAAGAGGGGACGCTATGATTTTGCTTATGGTGCATGTTATATAGTATGGCGCTGCATATGAAATTGGGTCAACATATTGAAATTTTCTTTAGACTTCGGTGGAGATCTCTCTCTGTCACCAATTTCGAGAAAGTTAATGATATAGTAAATACGAAATACCCACACCATTTTTCATATTTCATAAACGGTTTGAGATATCGAAATGAGATTTTCATTACCTAATGATAACACGCAAAGAGGAGTGTATTTTCCATATGGTTACAATGCAGAACTCCATTATCTGCCGTTTTATTCCACTAACTACGGACTTTTTCTATGCAAGAATGTAATTTTTAAATGCTATAGGTTTGGGAACAACGTAGGTGAAGACATTACACGTTTATTTTTGAACCGAAGATGTGGTTTTTCATATTGACCTTACTTTTCTTCAGTTCCTTATTTAATAAACCACTGTTTCAGAGTTCTGTCACAGTTGCATCTGCACATTTTAATGAGATGACATTGTGTAAACTACATTGTATTTTGGTAAAAGAAACGAATTTTAATACTGCAACAAGAGAACTGTAGATTTTACTCAAAATTCGCCACTCATGACATTTCCCTGGGAGTTACAACTTGTTAACAAGCTGGGCGAAAACAAATAGCTGCTGTTGCTGCATTTTGAGCAGAATTCCTTTTAGATACCAACCAAAGCAGAGATAACAAATGGTTCAAATGGCTCTGAGCACTATGGGACTCAACATCTTAGGTCATAAGTCCCCTAGAACTTAGAACTACTTAAACCTAACTAACCTAAGGACATCACACACACCCATGCCCGGGGCAGGATTCGAACCTGCGACCGTAGCAGTCCCGCGCAGAGATAACAGTAGAGCACTTTGAATGGTCATTGGCGTAAGTGTGGGCTTGGAAGGGATCCACGTAATATTTACAAAAAATATGAGCATAGTCTTCAGTTTAGAACGGCAGGGCACTTCCCCTCCAGTGCTCGGCATTTCCCCTACAGTGCCTGCCTGTACCTCCCACCACAACCGCTCCCCTCCCCCCCCCCCTCGTGCCCTCCCTTCTGTGAATCTATCAGCCACGTTATTCTGGACATTTCCCCTGCAGCGATTGCCCGCACCTCCCACCACTACCGCTGTGCATCTATCGGCCACGTTATTCTGTGTGCACTATACCCAAGTGTGATACCAGTGTCTCTGTAGTGTACATGGAGTGATTCCAACAATTCCTGTTGAATCAGCCCTAATTGTTAACAAGAAATCGCATGAAATTTTTTCATAGAAAATGCCGCACTGGCTGTATGAATGATTTTTATTAAATCTGTGACTGGTTTTGCACCACTTATCGGTGCATCCTCAGGCAATATACACTATTTAAAACATAGTAACGTTGAACATTGCCCTGTAGTCACTCCCCACCATTCATGTCCAATATACCATCACCTGGTGAAAGCGGTAGTTAAAATTTAAAAATCTTTCTAAAAATCTTTTTAAATGATGGGAGCAGCAATGACCGTGCAAGTTGAGAGGAGCCGCATGGCAGCGGACACGACCTCATGAAAGAACAAAATGCATACCAGTAAAGGGATAGTACTGTCAGAATAACACTATATAAGAAGTTTCCAGATCAACATCATTGCGATCATACTTCTCTGTCTAGAGCCAGACAGAGCTACCTCAAAGCAGGACACATCATTTTTCTAATAGTCATCATCCATGTGGCATCCATTAGTGCGTAAAGGCTTTTTAATACCCTAACCACCTTTAACTATATGCACCCACAGCTTGTAGCTTTTGTATTTTTTCTTGTGTGATCTATCCATCTTCACTTAGGTCACCCCCGGGGTCAATCTACATCAAATCAAACACTTTGATCAATTTTTGGACTTCGATACAGATATCTTAGATTTCTATGATTGTTTTGAGTATTCGGCTGCATCCATGCAGTTAACAAATACAATGCAGCAAATTTCTAACAGCTTTAGACCAAGGCAGTTTTTTGTGTTTAAGTTTCAAATTATGAAAAATTGACAATTTTTTTCCAATTTGTACTGGAATTAATTCGACTATTATTCTAAAACCACTGAAGTTACAGATTTGTCGGGCAATATTTTGAAGCTCGTAAACTGTGCTTCAATTTAATATGCAATGCAACACTACTATGAGATTAAATTAATCTTGAAAAATATAGCACAACTTTTTCTTAGCAGTTCATATTGTAAAAAATGACCAATAAAATTAACAGATACAGAGTTTTTGTTGTAGGTTTTACTCTACTGTTAGATGATAAGAGTTTTACATTATAGTGAATACAGATTTTTGACATGTATAATGGGCGTCCACAGACATTTATCCAGGAGATGGAGGGGGCAAGACGCCATATAAAATTTCCTTTTGTATGTGAATGAGTTGGTCAGTTTACAGATGTGTCATGCTACAAAAACTAAATTTTATAGGTTACACAAAGAATTTGTTATATCCAAGAGGTTTGATGGTTATCCACTCACTTCTAGAAGTGTATGAAAATTCTATAATGAATAAAACTCTTTACTCCATATCCCAGGGAATGGGGTCAAGTCCTCCTCCTTCACCCTGTAGTGTGCACCTGTGCATGTGTCATGTGCGACAGAGATCCTCTTAATCTCTCATGTGCAATTTAATTCTAGATATTAGCTGAATTAAAGCTGCGTCAAGAGCAAAAGACTTCAACTTCTACATCTACATTCTGCAAATCACTGTGAAGTGCGTGGCAGGGAGTTCGTCGCACTGTATTGGTGTCATGTACGACAGAGATCCTCTTAACCTCTCATGTGCAATTTAATTCTTGGCATTAGCTGTAACTGAAGCTGCATTCAAGAGCAACACTCTGCAAAACCACTGTGAAGTGTGTGGCTGGAAGATCGTCACACTGTACTGGTTATTATGACATTTTTATCATTCTGTTCACATATGGAGTGCCGGAAAAATGATTGTTTAAATGCCTCTGTGTGTGATGTAATTAATCTGATCATATCCTCAAGATTTCTATGGAAGTGATATATTACTAGTCATCATTTAAAGCTGGTTCTTGAAAATTTGTTAGCAGATTATATTGGAATAGTTTCTGCCTATCCTCAAGAGTCTGCCAGTTCAGTTCTTTCAACACATCAGTGACACTCTCCCACAGGTCAGACGAACCTGTGACCATTCATGTTGCCCTTAGCTATAGATCAATATCCCCTCCAGTACTATTTGGTATGGGTCCCAATACTTGAGCAGTATCCTAGGATTGGTCGCACAAGTGATTTATAAGCAGTCTCCTTTGTAAACTGATTACGTTTCCCTAGTATTCTACCAATAAACTGAATTCTGGTATCTGCGTTACCCATGACTGAGAATATGTAATAGTTCCCCTTCATGACCCTACTAAGTGCTACGGTCAAATATTTGTATGAGTTTTCAGATTTCAAGTGTGCCTCACTAATATTATATTCATATGATACAATGTTTTGTAAAGTGCACGGTTTTACATTTTTGAACTTTTAAAACAAGCTGCCAATCACTGCACCACTTTGAAATCTTATCAAGGTCTGATAAAATATTAGCTTCTGTTGTTAGTTCATATTTGATGTGCAAAGTAAAGCAAACCAGTTTTCTGGTTATACCAAATAAACTGAGGAATGCAGAAATACTTATAACCTATGACTGTGATAAAAAGATTCATTTGTGCTTAAAAATGAAATTCAGTCCTACCACTGGCCTAACTGCCAAGTCACAAAGTATCATTTCATTGTGGACTTCAGTAAGGAAATTCTGAACTCAGACATTAAATTATAATTTCATTTTTGAGTGCTTAGAACTTGATACAGTGCCACTTACTGGCTTTTAGTCAAGTTGTTCTTGGCGTCAAAGGAAACATTGCCTAAAGTAAACAAGATGATGTACTTGTATGATGGTACTGCTGCACAACATAAAAGCACGAAAAAATTCTTGACAGTTGCTTCACAAGGTTGACTACCCTAGTGATACAGAATGACTATTTTGTCACAGCATATGATAATAGTGCTTGCAGTGATCTTGGGCTCACTGTCAAGTAAATTACAAGGGCCGTTTGAAAATGAAACGACACCCAAGCACTTGTTTACTGTGTCTGAAGAACCTGTTCCTGACATCCATATTGATTTATCTACAGCAGAGGAATAATACAAAAGATAAATATGGTTACTGTCTCAATTCTCAGAAGATCTGAGTGTTATTGAAGTTGAATTCACTACAATTGCCTCAATCAGTGGTGTCAGTTCTCAAGGATGTTGGTAGGAAAGGAAGCGCATATTCTTGAAGAAGATCATCACTCAAAGAAATTTAGATGCATGCTCTTAGCCACTGGGACTTGCTACTTAATTTTTTACCCTTATACAACCCCTGAAATCTTAGATGTTGTAACTGGTCCTGACGCAACAAAGGTTGCAGTCAGGATGCCTGAAAAAGAATTCCAAGTGAAAGGTATCATAGTAGTGAAATTTCAAGTAACATAGTTCAAGTGACTGTCTTGTGGAGCTTTTTTTATTCAGTGTGTCTTTACCCTCTGTATCAGAAGACGATTGCTTGAAGCTCTTTTAACACATTTCTCATCTTGTATGACAATGATTCACAGAAAAAAATAAATCTCGGCCACACAAGATGTAGAAATTTCCTGCAAATATAGTTGTGTTAGGGTCTCCTTGGCAGTTAATGTGTGCTGTGCATCTTGGGAATGCACCTTCCACTGGCTCAAACCTTCACACTGAGCAAAGTGGTGCAGTGGTAAGACACTGGACTCAAATTTAGTAGAACAGAGGTTCAGTATCCCATTCAGCCATCAAAATTTAGGTTTTCTCTGGGTTTCCTAACTGCTTATGACAAATGCTGGAATGACAGAAGATATTTGAAATCTTTCCCTGCTCTTCACTAATCTAAACTTGTGTTCTCATTGAAAGGACATTAAATCCTAAGCTTTCTTCCTTTTTCTTCAAACCTCTGTGTGAATGTTTCATAACTTTCCTCATTGCTTCTTCAGAGATGTTGCCACTTTTATGCCAGTGTCTGTTGCACTTCAATGATGTTATCCATTTTTATGCTTGTTGATGCCCCAAATGTAGTGCACCTTCAACAGTTTCCTTTACATACTAAGTGACTGAAACAGTTGTAAACATATTTTCTGTTCACTGCTTCAGCACTGTAATCAACATTGCTTACATTTCCACCACTTTTTCTGACTTGCTGCAAATCTTGTTCAGCGGACTGTGTTGACTCTAGAGGACATGTCTTTCCAGGTTCAGGCTTATATTTTTAACACATATTGATTTAGCTGTTTTTCTATTCACTAAACAGTATGATACACTCTGTTCTACAAGGGATATTAATGTTTGAACAAACACAAATGTCTGTTGGTACTAGAAACAGACACTGATGATAGGACACTGAGTGAAATGCTGTATGTAAAATTTATTGATGTCAAACTGAGTAATAAGTTTAAATGGAATCCATATACAAGTAAGTTTACCAAGAAGTTTAGCTCAGGAACATTTTGAACTTAAAACTTGCAACATAATGAGTCTAGGAAGAAGCCTTGGCAGAACCTGAACATATCAAGTAGTTAATGTCTGTAGAGCAGTCAAGGTATAGTTCCTGTTCAGCAAGTGGGACCAGGACCCCCTTAAACAGAAGACTGTAACTTAATGAGTCTTGGGACAACTCCAAAGCTGCAATGGAACATAAAAAATAGTTAAGTGAATTTTGAATCTGAGTAAATAAAAACACCAAATATTAGTTGTTTGGATTAAAAATGGTGTAAGACAGGGATTAGTCTTTTGCCCCCTACCATTCAATCTATACACTGAAGAAACAGTAATGGAAATAAAAGAAAGGTTCAAGAGTGAAATTAAAATTCAAGGTGAAAAGATAGCAGAATGAAAGCTGAAGTTTTAAATTTCACACAGCAGAACCATACAAACATACCGTCATTTGATCATCAGACAGACTACCATATGGTCGACTTAGAAATAAGCATACTGGGCGTAGAAAACAACTGAAATATGTAAAAAAAATAAATAAATAAATAAAACACCAGGTCTGGATGGAATCCCAGTTTGATTTTACAAAGAGTACTCTGTGGCACTGGCTCCTTACCTAGCTTGCATTTATCGTGAATCTCTCACCCAACACAAAGTCCCACGTGACTGGAAAAAAAAGTGCGGGTGACACCAGTACATAAGAAACGTAAAAGAACAGACCCGCAAAATTAAAGACTATTGTCCCTAACTTCTGTTTGGTGCAGAATCCTTGAACATATTCTCAGTTCAAATATAATAAACTGTCTTGCGACTGAGAAGCTTATGTCAATCAGTCAGCATGGTTTTAGAAAGCATCGCTCATGCAAAACTCAGCTTTCTCTTCCCTTACATGATATACTGACAACCATGGATGAAGGAGAACTGGCACATTCCATATTTCTTGATTTCCAGAAAGCATTTGACAAAGTGCTCTATTGCAGGCTCTTAACAAAGGTACGAGCGTATGGAATAAATTCACAGATTTGTGAGTGGCTCAAATAATTCTTAAGTAGTAGAACCCTGTGCGTTGACCTCAACAGTGAGTTATCATCGGAGATAAGGGTATCATCAGGAGTTTCCCAGGGAAGTGTCATAGGACAGCTGTTGTTCTCTGTATACATAAATGATTCGGCGGACAGGATGGACAGCAATCTGTATTTGTTTGCTGGTGATGCCATAGTGTATGTTAAGACGACGAAGTGTAGGATGATACAAGATGACTTAGACAAAATTTCCAGTTGGTGTGATGAATGGCAGCTAGCCCTAAATATGAAAAACGTAAGTTAATGTGGATGAGTAGGAAAAACAAACCTGTAACATTCAGATACAGTATTACCAGCGGCCTGTTTGACACAATCAAGTCATTTAAATACCTGTCACTGTAAAGTGACATGAGGTGGAACAAGTGTGTAAAAACTGGTAGAGAATGCAAATGGTAGACTTCGGTTTATAGGGAGGATTTTAGGAAAGAGTGGTTCACCTGTAAAGGAGACCACATATAGGATAATGGTGTGACCTATTCTTGAGTACTGCTGGAGTGTTTGGGATCTGTACCAGATCAGATTGAAGGAGGACATCGAAGAAATTCAGAGGTGAGCTGCTACATTTGTTACTGATAGGTTCGAACAACATGTAAGTGTTACGGAGACACTTTGAGAACTCACAAGATGAGTGTTAAGGGTCCACTGTGTATGCACTGAGAGGGCCTATGGACAATGAGAATATTGGTGCTAGCAAACGGCCGTGTTTTGACAGTATGGTGTTTACATGTGGCCACAGGTCAGCCATACTGGACCACAGGCAGTAGTGTATACGGCTGGCTAATGACAGACAAAGCACACCACAGATGGGAGCAGGAGGACTAATGCAGTAAATGCAAAAGCACTAAGTCAGTCAATGGAATGCATTTCATCATATAAAAAATTACCAACTGCAGTCAGATGTATTTACAATGAAACCATTCATTCCACCACAAATGTAAACACTTATTGAGTGATAAAGAAATTTTATGATGCACAATAAACCATACATCTACTAATGGCATTGCACAGTAGCCATCATTGTGACAAACAATGAATATTACATTTCCATTAAGTGGTCTACAATATTAAGTTTAAATAGGAGGGTAAGTCAAAAACTATCCAAAATTTCCATAAACACTTCATTTTCTTCAATAGTACAGTTTGATTTGCACATTATTTTTCAATATTCACTAGTCGTCTCCATTCTTTGAAATGTATTTGGCCCAGTGGTCTACAAGCATGTGTATTCCTGCCAAAAGAACGTTTTTTCTTTTTGTTGCAAAGCCACTTATGCACCGCTTCTTTCACCATTGTGCCCAAGGAAAATCGATGAACTCATAAAGCATCTTCCAGTGGCCAAACAAAAAACGTCTGATGGAGCAAGATTTGGAGTGCAATGTGGATGTTCCAGCAGCTTGAAACCCAGTTTCTGGATGGTTTCAAGGGTGATGTGAGCTGTGCGAGGACAAGTGTTTTCATGTTAACAGCAACACTTCACATGAAAAGACATCTCATCATATGCTGCAACCTGCTGGTTTAAGTTTGTTAGTCAACAGTGCACAGTAACAGTCATTGTTGATGGTATTTCCCCTTCTCCATGTAATCTTCTGGTATAGGCCCTTTTTCATCCCAAAACATGTTTAGCGTAATCTTTCCTGCCAATGTCACAGATTTGATTTTTTCTTCATTGCTGATTCAGGGTGCTTCCACTCCATACTCTGGCATTTTGATTCTGGCTCATAGTGATGAACTCTTTCATTTAGAAGTAGTTGAGTAGAATGGTTACTTTGTAAATAGATGACCATACATCTTGTTGACATCTCTTTGACGATCCTTGGATTCTTGCTCTCAATTCCCAATACATTTACTCAAGTATCAAGAATTTTTTTTCACCACTGATCATTTTACAATCAAATACTCGTTGTCATAGTAGTATAATACAGGATGTAGGACTACATGCTAGTATATAATGATAAAATAAATTAATGTTAGTTATGTATAGTATCATATTAAGCACAGCAATAATAAAATGCACTACAGCAAATTTCTAAGAGCTGGTGTCAGTAAATTATACTACAATATAGAATGGTACACACCTTGTACAATAATAATTGGACAGAGTATACACCACATAATTATACAAAACATAGAAACATAATCATATAAAACATGATAATACAAGAGACTGTAGGAAAAATTGTTAAAAGCTAATGCCCTCCTCAGGCATCCAAAATAATTATTTAATGTGGTAAAATGGGTGATCTGATAGCCAGCTGTACCACTTTATTTTGAACATTTTTAGATCCATACACCAAAAATAGATTCCTAACTTGTTGAAAATTTTGAGTGGGTTCACCTTGTAAAAATATCCAGTTCTTGCTAACTTGTGGCTTGGTATATCTAAATAACCTTAGCTCTGCTGCTTTGTTCATGGGTTTTCTCTCTAGCAGCAAATTCTGAAATATTAATTTTAATATAGAGCATGGAAACATATAAGTATAAATTTATAAGTGTGAGTATTCTGAGCCTGGAACAAAGAGGGCAACAGTGCTCCTTATGAACATTTTACACATTATGCGTAAGACATTTTTGTATTTTTAGAATATTCTTGATGTGAGGGGAGTGTCCCATACAACCAGACCATATGACAAATGTGTCTTGAATAATCCAAAGTATGGTACCCTAAGTAATCCAAGTTCACTAAATCCCTAAGTTTCAAAATGAGGCATGACACCTGAGATATTTTTTCATATGCATGACTGATAAGTTCCTCCCAGCAGTTTATAGTCAATGTAAATATCTAAAAGTTTTACTGGCTTATTTTCTACTACATTTGACATTCCCATTAGGAGCTGTCGGGTTTTATCAGGATTACACAGGTATTTATTAGCTACAAACCACTCCAATACCATATCAAGAGTTTCTTTTGCAATCCTATTCTGATTTGAAATTCTCAGATGTGTATTGTTGTACTGTCAGCATATCATATGACAGAGTGAGTTATCATTGATTGCTGTAATGGAGAAGAAGGGCCCAAGAATAGATCCTTGTGAAACCCCTGTGCTGATTTTCATTAAGGAGAAATTTACATTTCTGACTGAGGCAAATTTCTTCTGTAGCTTAAATAAGAACACATCACAGCTAATGTGCTCCAACACCCCATAAAACTCCAGCTTCCTCAGTAGTAAGTCAACAATAATGAAATAGAATGATTTGCTAACATCAAGTAACAGCAATGATACCATGTTTTTGTCTTCAAGAGCTGTTTAAGTTTGATCACAATTTCCAAAGAGGCCACTGTTGTGTTTCTCCCCTTGCAAAAATCAAACAGATTGTTCCATACGAGATTGTGTTTGTTTTTAGCTGTTTATTTCTGTGTGTAGCAGTGTCTCACATATCTTTGAAAATATTGGCATAATTAAGACTGCTCTGAAACTTTGGAAAAGTTGTTTTTCCCCTTTTTTAAAGATTGGAAAAGCTTTCGATGGCTTGAGTGATTCTGGAAATACTCCAAATTCTATAAATTTATTAAAATGGTGTTCACTACTGGTAGCAACATCCAGGTTTAGTTGAACTACAGTTTATACAACAGTGTAGGACAGGAAAACGATATTGATATAGGCTTTGACTCCTTACCTAGGATAGAGAGTGGGGTCTTGTACTATAATGTAAAAGTCTTCAACAATATCTCATCTGAGCTTGAGAATGATAAAGCTTATAACTTTAGAAGAAACTACAAAAAATACCTTTATAACTACACTTTGTACTGATTGACTGTCAAGATTCGAGGACTGAAGATTCCATTGGTTATATTATAAGTAGCATTGCGTATTTGAATCAATATCTTTTCTAATGGCACGTTGATAACTGCTACTCTACAATAAATATGGATGAAAATTGAAGATATAAAAGTAGCAATTGGAAATGAACAGCAGCTATTTATTGAGAAGGCAGCAGTTATTTTCAAAATACAGTTTTATTTATGCAGTGGTAAATTTAGCTTGATTAGCCACAATAGCTTATTGCAGTTAATGACAGTCATTAATTAAGTGGACATTGTACGTGAAATTCATTGAAATTTGGCACGAGTCCTTCAAATAATATTTTGAATGTTGACGTGTGACTGTCAAATTTTGCAGCTATGCATATACTGCCATAGTTGAGCAGTCATATCTTGGGAACTACACAGTCTAAAAGGCTGTGAATTGCTTTGTCTTGTGCCTACTGCTATGTCTCAGAAGTTGGCATTACGAATAAACCTAAAAAACCAAGCTGGGTAACAAAACTGTCTGATGGCAAGACAATAAAATGTGTTGTAAGACTAACAGACAAAGTAATTGATGAATTACAGGAATATTATGGGAAGGCCATTAGAGATAACTGTGACAATTTAGAGAAGATGAAGAGAGCTGTTTGGAGCACATTCATTGAATATCAACCAATGAAAAGCCATGTCATGCTTTGTCTCCACTTCCACCAAACACTTGGTGTAAATATAGGCAAGCTGAATTTTCTGGCACCCTGCATGAATTTACACATAAACATGCTCTTCCTTTGACAGTAATGGAGGCAATCAAACATATTTACCGAGATTTTGCAAATCCCGAGCTTCTAAAGAAGTGTTTACATGGGAAGACCCAGAATGTGAATGAGTCCTTCAATAATGTTGTGTGGTGTCGTGTGCCTAAAAATGTATTTGTTGGCCTTATGACTCTAACGTTAGCAGTGTCTGATGCTGTAATAACTTTTAATGGTGGGAACTATGAAAGACTTAAGGTTCTGGAGAAGTTAGGTGTAAGATTTGGACAGAACACAGCTAAAGGACTGCGGGAACTGGATGAGCTTCGTGTACCCTGAAGCAGAGTTAGGTGCTCAGCAAATGACAAAAGAAGCAAGAAAGAAAAGGAGGAGGCAAGCACTGGGCTGCTGTGACACTGACGAAGAGACAGACTATGGGCCAGGGCAATTCTAGTGCATAAAATATGCAGAAATGTAAGTCTCTATAAGAACTTGTAATAAAAAAGTTTTAAACCTCAATATCTCTGAATTGCATTTTTTGCAATAAATGACCTGTTTTCTAAAAAAGTACTGATGGTAGAGACATGAAATTTTCACAGCATACCAAGTGTGAGATTCAACACATATGGAACAAGAATAATTAAAATATCCCGAGTTGTTTTGTTTTTATGTTCATTTATTTACAAAATTCTGTAAAAAAATTTAGTTGTTAAGTCTTTCATGGCCACTTGTTGACAAACTACCTACTGGTTTCTGTCTCAGGTTCTTCGGCCGATGTTCATCTGATGATTTTACTAACATTTCACCAGCACAAGTGGCTGGCATTGTTAAAGCTTTACCTTCCATTGCCGGTGATGAACTGGTAAAATGTCAGTAAAATCATCAGATGAACATCGGCCGAAGAACCTGAGACAGAAGCCAATAGGCAGTTGGTAAAAAATTGAATGTTTGAAAAACAAAAAATATAGCATGCCCCACAATATAATTTTAGTAATAATTGTAGTTCAGTGTATCTAGAAAGGTGCATTCAATAATTATGGAAAATTGTAAATTGGTGTCTTAAAAAGTTTCCGAGATAATGGGTCACAAAATTCAATAATTTAACATTGGCGGCATACGACATACAATGTCCCCTTAATGTGGTTTTCAATAGCTGCTTTACTTTTTTTAATGTATGTTACGACTCATTCCACATTCCTGAAAGTCTTTTTCACTGTAGGATTTATGGAACATGACGAATGAATAAATGAACTGAGAATATTTGAACAAATCATTTTGTTTGTTAGATTGTACCATTATAAGACACTAAAACAACTACACCACCAAGACAACTGCTATGATAATGATCAAAACATTGGTGATTTAGTTGTTTTAGTTTTTTGTAATGATGCAACATAATGCCAAAATGGTTTTATTCAAACTGACATCAGTTGTTGAAACCTATTAATGTAGTGAAATGAATATATATTGCCACTAAAGTTCTTAAAAGGAATCTTCAGAAAATAAATATACTGAAATTGTAGATTTTTATGGAGAGTGGATTAAGAGGACATTGGATGCTGCAGAATAATGTTTGTTGTAAAATAAGCGTACTTTCTTGCAGTGCAATAGGTAATTATTTTGCTGTGGTTTACCTGTACAAAGGTCTGTTCATAAACCATATACTGGTAGATAAAGAATGTCCTATTATAATAGGTGGTATGGATTTAAACTTCCCAAAATCATATCAGTCAGGAATGGAATCATGTGATAAGTTGAGATTAGGAATGAATTTGCATCTGACTGCAAAAATGGTCTTCAATTTCATGTTATTGTGTTATGAACAGTTTTGGGGCTACCAGATGTTGACATGTCTTTCACAGTGCATGCTACTGCTGGATGGTAATGACAGCAAGCTGTGATCGTGGAAAAAAACATACCTCACATTGTTTTTCAAACACACACACACACACACACACACACATGCATGCATGCATGCATGCACACACAGGGTGTTAGAGTATAAGTGCAGATATTGTGATCAATTGTACCTTGATATGTATCCACTTCAACGTATTAGTTGTGTTTTCTCTGCATCTAACAGTTTTCCAGCAAACATATCACATAATTTACTACCTGATGTTTTCTGCATAATCGTAACTGCACCTCTATGTGGACAACCCCTATCAGTATAGACTGACTATTTTGAATCCCCACTTCAATATGACATACTGCCTAGGGGAAAATAAGCATTAATGGCTTGCTCTTGCCACTTGTAATTGGAGGTACTAACCAACCTAAAAACATACTTCTCCTAACAGCTACAATCATTAGCCTACAAATGAAGTAAATATTGATCTACTGTTGTTCAGTACACTGTCCTCAGTTACCAATAAAAATATCTGCACTTGTACACCTAAGACATATAAATCAGGTGAAGGTGAGGATTGGCATTAAAGGCATTGCCTTTGCATCAGTGGAGCTGTATCATGGCCGTACAAAACAAATGGTCACATTATCAAATTATGTGACAGGGATAATATGAAGTTCAGAGTCAGGAAACATTCAGACTGGTATGCTGCGAGGTTTGGTGCTTGGACCACTTCATGGCGTACATAAATGGTTACCCTGGGACACTGAAGGTTTCTTAAGAAACTGTGATGTTTGCTGATAAGTCTAGTACAGCAGCAAAAGTTCCAAGCAAGCACAGCAACCAATCACAGCCAGGAGTTTACAGTTGATTCACAACATACATAATATAAATTATACACAAATGAAAATGAATTTTTGGTATCAGAAGTAGAGATGAAAGGGCACACATTGGACAAGTCTCCTTGTAGAATGCTCATGGCAACTAGATACATAGTAAACTGTGCTGGTACCAGCATGTGGCTTAAGTTAACTAAAAAGCTCAGTTCTGCTTGCCTCACAGTTAGAAATATCTCTCACTGTGTAGATCAGCAGACAGGACTAACATCATACTTTGTACATTTTAGCTTAATACTAACCTATGGCATGATCTTCTGGGTTTATTTATTTATTTATTTGTCCATATAAATATCTTTTTCAGTACATATATTGGACACAGGATATTGGAAAGAAAACCTTTTTAGCTATTGGTTTTTCAAACATCAAACATACATTACTTAAATTTTTAGGACAAATTGAATCTATACACTTAATAATTACATATTTTTGAATACTGTATATTTATAACTTATTTCTACAATTAAAGATACAAATTACATTTTTTCTTGCATACGATACTGTGAGATTGAATAGTAGCAGTTTTTCAGAAGGTAGACTGTCACTTACTTTTTAAAGCTTTGTAGTTGAGGAAGAGATTTTATATGTCTTGGTAATCTGTTGTAAAGTTTTGTTCCTGCATGATATACACCTTTTTGGCATAATGTGGTGTTACAATGATTAACATGTATGTCACTGTCTGACCTGGTACTGTAATCAAGGACACTTTTGTTTTGAGGAAAAAGGTTGTCTTTTCTCAGTATGCTTTTTTTGACTTGCATGATCACTTCCAGTATATAAATGCAGGGAAGGGGCAGGATCTTTAGATCTTTAAAGAAAGGTTTGCATGGTTTTCTGCTGCTCACTCATTTCATTATTCTTATTACTGCCTTTTGTTTCCTGAAAACTGTTATGGCCTGGTGTACATTTCCCCAGAAAATGATAATGTACTTCAGTATTGAATGTACACGAGCAAATTATACAGCCCTAACTGTTTCTGCACTAGTATTGTTGCAGGGAATTCATACTACATAGTTCATTTTTGCTAGTTTTGAATTTAGGGATGTGATATGAGTGCTCCATTTAAGATTTTCCTGGATATGAATCCCAAGAAATTTAGTTTCATTGACAGCACTAATGTTTTGATTGTTTATACATATTACAGGTTGTGACAGATTTTTATTTTGATCAGTGTGGAAATTCATGAGTACCATTTTTTGGGGATTAACTATTAGATTTCTGTTAAACCATTCAGACACTCCTTTTGTAATATCTTTTGCAGATGCAGTAAGATTTTCTTCTTTATTCCCTTCAATCAATAGGCTGGTGTCATCTGCAGACAGTACTGGTTCAGAATCCCATAACAAACGTGTGATGGGAAATCATTAATGTAGACCAAAAAAGAAAGGGACCTAAAATGGAGCCCTGTGGAACACCATGACTTAGTCCACATGGTTCTGAAAGGTGTACCTTGAGTTCTTTTCATTCCATGTACTTAATTTCAGTTACCTGAGAGCGATATTCCAAATATGGTTTAATCCACTGATTTGGCACACCTCTTACACCATACCATTCAAGCTTCCTCAAGAGTATAGAATGATCAATCACATCAAAAGCTTTTGTTAGGTCCAAGAATAAATCTGAGATATTTCTGTGGTTGTCCACTGCATTGAAGGCATGGTTTATCAGATTGAAAGTGTCTGTTTCAATTGATCACTGTCATCTGAAGCCATGTTGACATTCAGAAATAATATTATTCTTGTCAAAGAATGTAATTAGTTTTGAAGGGAACACTTTTTCAATGATTTTCGAAAACCCTGACAATAGAGACACAGGCCTATAGTTACCCATACATTGATTATCACCCTTTTTTATATAGGGGTATTACTTCTGCCATTTTCAGTTGCTGATGGAAGACACCAAATGATAAGGATGAATTGCATATGTCCAGTAAAGGTGAAAGTATTTGTCTTGCTGTTACTTTTATAATATAACCTGTAATATCATCAATACCAGTTGAATACTTACTCTTCAGTGAATTAATGGTATTTAGGAGCTCTGTTGGGCTTACTGGACTGAGGAACATGGATATATTATTTATTTCAATAGATGAAAGTTCTTTCCATGTTATAGTAGGTGGATTTCCAAATTTTTCCTTCACTAATTTTCCAGCAACAGTTGCATAATAAGAATTGAAACTGTTTGCAACTGCCCTAAGGTCAGTGACATTCTTGCCATCATGTGATATCACAATACTGTATTCTTATGAGTTGTCTTCTTCCCGTAAGATCCTGCACAGCTTTCCACATGGACTTAGTTTTATTGGATGACTTCATAATATATTTGTCATCTTCCTCAATTGTTGCCTCTTTTATGATATGTTTCAAAACTAACTTGTATTTTTTGAAATAATTAATAAATTCTGGACTGCTGTAAGTTTTTGATTACAGAAAAAGATACTCTAATGCCTGATGTAATCCAGTTGTTGAATCTATCTGTGCTTTTGGAAATCACTTTCCTTTGTGGAAAAGCTATGTCAAAGTAATGCTTGAAAATGTTCAAAAAATTTTCCATCTTTTCATTGGTAATAGAGGTATCATATACTTCTCTCCAAGATTGTTCGCTGATTAGGTACTGGAAGTATTCAATATTTTTCCTACTATAAATTCTTTTATGGATGACATTTTCTATACTGGTCAAAATGTGATTTACAGGTATGGTTAGTAATTGCGAAAGGTCGTCACTATAACAGGTGTCAAAGTTTTCTGATGTACACTTGTCCATGTTTACACATACCTGATCAAGGAGAGTGACACTAGTTTTTGTTACATGTGTTGGGGAGCTAACAGTCAGACAAAGATTGTAGGCTTCTTTTAATATTAAAAAACATTTCCCTGTGAAGGCTATGGCTCAGAATGTCAATACTGAAATCACCACATAGTACCACTGTTTTCTCAGTTGTCTTAAGTTTGCCTAAAGCAAGGTCCAATTTTTTGAAAAAAAAAACACCTATGTTGCTAGCAGGAGATCTATACACACATAAAATAATAGTTTTTTCAGACATTAATTCAACAGCTGAGATTTCAAAGTCTCTTTCACAACCAAGTTTGCAAACAAATGCTATACTCTTATATACATATATACAAGTTCCCCCTGTTTTGATTCCATTCTACAAAAGCAGTTTGCAAAGTTAAAACGCAATATTTTTAAGTACTGAAAATACTCATTTTGTAACGAATGCTCACAAAAACATAACACTGAAACATCTTTCTATTCACTATTGAGGAATATATTTATTTCATCAACTTTGTTTGTTAATGACTGTACATTCTGGTGTACAATCTTCAGTGTGTATTTGCAGCTTAATTCTGCATCAATTTTTTTTTTTTTTTGATACAGTCTATTTAGTGCAGGTCAAGTCAAAAACGTATTATATATAAGTGTGCAGTAGAATGTTGCATACATTTGATAACTGGATATCTTACGGACACCTCCTCAGGGACCTGGGGATTCTTGACACTCACGTACCAATAAATACACTTCCTAATAGTCTTTTGATTAAAATTAATGTGATTTCAAGATGAACTGCTAGAAGTTATAATAACTTCCATACAGACTATGCACCGATCTCCAGAGTTCAAATGAAAATGGAGTTTTATATTCTGCTGCAAAGGTCTGTAACAGGTAACAGGTTTCTGACAAACTTCAGTTGAAAAGTCCCAGATATTCAGAAACAAAGTAACACAAATACTTTGAAGTATCCAATAGAAACACTGTTGAGCAACAAAAGAGGAGAAGGAGGAGGAGGAGGAGTGGCTATTTCCTAAGTATCTGTTCCCCTAATATACATAATATATGTAAAAAGTAATTTTTAAGTTATTCCAACAATTATCCATATGAGTAGATTAGTATGTTAGTCATAGACTGTTGTTAGTATAATTTACAGAAGTCTAGTGGCTGTTTCTGCATATTAATATTATAACTTGACTTGATCCATGTCCCTCAGGGCTATCCTACATGATAGGATTTGTGATACATGGTGAGTGAATAAATGAAAGAGCAAGAACAGAACTTGACATCTTTGTAAATCAGTGTTCTAGCCTTGTCCATCTCTCAAGACAAACAATATAGAAGCATTAAACTCAAAATAAAACAAAAAATTACATTTTGAAAAAAAAAACTGTATGTGCAGTGGTTGTCACTTATGAAAGGATAAACATATTGTACATTGGTTTTGGTAATGTATGCTGAATGAAGGCACTTCAGTTCACTAGGTTCTGTTAAGCATTAACAATTGACAACAACTGTGGTCTGATTATTGTTGTGTTGTAAATGGCCTCAGTAGCACAACCATAAAAAAATACTTTTGCACTTCACAAGAACATCTAATGTAACACTGATGTGCACATAACAGTTAGGTACCTGATGATGACAGCAAGCTGCTGAAATAATTTTCGGCAGTAACTATTGGAAAATAAACATGACTGAAGATGAAGAAGTGTTTTTTATGAATTTATTAGTAGTCACAGACCACAACCATTTCCATGCAACATGGACAAATTTGAGCTATAAGATGGTGTTTCCTGCTTTCCTAATTTGTCACATTTAATACTATATATTGAGTTTTTATTTTGGAGCACATTCTGTTTATAAGTACTAAAGGAGGTACTTGTATGAGAATATATTATTAGTGACTGACATTAACATGACTACTTAAAACAAAACAGTGTAATATCTGTTGTATTACAATATTTAGTGGCATGGATGGGGATTGTCAGTGTTTATACTGTTCGTATAATTTTCATATAATTTTGACATTTATGTTTTGTGTTTCAGGCAAAACCTGATAATGTAGAAATGATGATGTATAAAAATAATGATAGTTCCAGAGGTCTAAGTCTACGATTACAACCAGAGGAATCACAACTTGAAAATTGTATGAAGATAACATCAAATGTGTATTGACATTAATCTTATAAGTACTAAAAGTAATGAGAAATATATCAAGAAAATTTTGAAAACATATTATTTTGGGATGGCGTTATATCAGTGAGTGATTTATGTACTTGGCCTTTATCTGATCAGTAGTGTCAATAAATTATTGATCTGTTGAGCTAAAGACTTGTATTGTTTCCATCTTGACAATGAGTGGAGAAACAGGATAGAGGATGAAATAGGTTTTAAAACTTTATGCATTTCTTCCTGTAGCTTTGTACTTGATATTTATCAGAGGAAAAATCCTAATCCACAGAGAAAAATTAATGTCCTAGGGTTTTTTTTTAAAGCACTGAACAACAAGTGCCAACTATTTGATCACATAACAAATGAAACTAAGTCTCAGAATCAAATCCATTTTCTGTGACAGTGCCAATAGAAAATCTGTCTTTGTGTTTGCACATGCGCACACAAGTGTGTTGGGTGGGTGGGGGGGGGGGGGGTTAAAAAGAGAAGATCTGAGCCAGTGTGCCTGCACAGAACACTGGAATCTAATATTTATCCAATACAGCCGCCTCCAAAATAGAAATTTTGGTAGAGAAGTACACAAATAAGTGGAAAACACAATAAAAATGGGTGTGTAAAGGTTTGTCAATTAATATTTTGTTACTGATTTTGTGTTAATTTTGTATGTTTGAGTGCCTTCCTTGGAAAATCTTATGGCAGCAACTAATCTGCCAAGATGACCTATTCCCTCCTCCCCAAAGTGCGTATTGCTGGTTAGTGGATCAATAAAAGCCAGAGGAAATATGCCCTGTATCACTGACTTATTACAAAGAAAACTTAAGCATAACACTTATCAAGTCAACACAAAAAATTAAGCGTGCTATAAACACCATAACATCCAGAAGAACCACCACTTTTCTGACCTAATGAATTCTGTTATCTCATTAGGGCTTGTATTTTTTGAAACTAATGTCTGTTGATGTAGTGCCTCCGTAAACTAATTCAAATTATCTGTTACTGCCTGTTTGTTAGTAGGAAGTAAAAAGGTTAGGAAAAGACAAGATCTTATTTTATCCATTTTGGTTGGAGAACACCACAGCAGTTTTTACACACTGAAGAGCCAAAGAAACTGGTACACCTGCCTAATATCATGTACGGCCATGAGAGCAAGCAGAAGTGCTGCAACACAACATGGTATGGGCTTGACTAATGTCTGAAGTGCAGGTGGAGATCTCTTCTGAACAGCAAGTTGCAAGGCATCCCAGATATGCTCAATACTGTTCATGTCTGGGGAGTTTGGTGGCCAGTGGAAGTGTTTAAACTCAGATGGGCGTTCCTGGAGCCACTCTATAGCAATTCTGGACATGTGGGGTGTCGCACTGTCCTGCGGGAATTGCCCAAGTCTGTCGGAATGCACAATGGATACGAATTGATGCATGTGATCAGACAGGATGCTTATGTACATGCCATCTGTCAGAGTCATATCTAGATGTATCATGGGTCCTATATCACTCGAACTGCACACGCCCAACGCCATTACACAGCCCCCACCACCCTGCTGACATGCAGGGTCCATGGATTCATGAGGTTGTCTCCACACCCACACACATCGACCTGCTTGATACAATTTCAAATGAGACTCGTCTGACCAAGCAACATGTTTCCAGTCATCAACAGCCCAATGTCAGAGTTGATGGGTCCAGGTGAGGCATAAGGCTTTGTGTTGTGCAGTCATCAGTGGTACACGAGTAGGTCTTTGGCTCCAAAAGCCCATGTCAATGATGTTTCATTGAATGGTTCACACATTGACATTTGTTGATGGTCCAACATTCAAATCTGCAGCAATTTGTGGAAGGGTTGCAATTCTGTCACATTAAATGATTCTCTTCAGTCATTGTTGGTCCTGTTCATGCAGAACCTTTTTCTGGCTGCAGCGATATCGGGACTTGATTTTTTATCAGATTCCTGATACTCACAGTACACTCATGAAATGGTCATATAGGAAAATCCCCACTTCATCACTACCTTGGTGATGCTGTATCCCATCGCTTGTGCGTTGACTATAACATCACACCCAAACACTTAAATCTTGATAACCTGCCATTGTAGCAACAGTAACTGATCTAACAACTGTGCCAGACACTTGTTGTCTTACATATGCGTTGCCGACTGCAGTGCCATGTTCTGCCTTTTTATACATCTATGTATTTGAATACGCATGCCTATACCAGTTTCTTTGGCGCTTCAGTGTAAATTACACTGTAGGTCATAGGAAATACTGCAACCCGCCACAAGTTTTCTTGAAATGATTTGATTATACCATACTAGTTTTAAGCCGTTGCCCTTCGTCAGATGGTAAAGTGGACTTCTTGTAAGTTTCACATTTGTGTCTTTCTGGAAACCCCACCTTTACATATTATAAGACAGAGATTTGGTTTTCTTTTACAATCCATACTGATCCATGAACTGAACTTAAAACCAAAGTCAATGCTACCAGCTGGCGAAAGGCTCAGGCCCAAAACTAGTATGGTATGAAAAAATCATTGCAAGAAAACTTGTTGCTGGTCTCAGCATTTCCATCAGTATAATAAAAGGCAAGACTGATTAAAAAAAAAATTTCTGCCTGTGGATAGTGCCTTGTGTTTTACTCAAAGTTGTGGAAATGGGACTTATCTGGTTATTACATCAATGCCGTCAGTTGTAACTTGACATTTTGTTATAGGCAGTGTGGTGTCAGGTTTCTGTGTCAAACATGAAAACATCATCTGTCACCAAAGGTTAATAGCATAGGGGAAGAAATGTACTTCTGGCAATGCACATGATCCAAACAATCCTACTGCATCTAACACAATGCTTTGTACAATGCAGGATCCATACTGGTGATTTCAGGGGTCCAGTGATGAAAAATATTACATGGATTCATCGATCTGTAGGCAAAGAGCTGCTTAGGTACCGAATACCACATCAAGATGCATACCTGGGAAAGAACATAAATGCTTACATGCTGACGTGTGGGATTAGAATCCATTTCATGGCTGCGTGTCCTCATGAACAGGTCTCAATGCAGATAATTCTTCCACAATTTTGTCATGCTACTGGCAATGAGGGCCAAATAATGCAGTCAACAGTTTGAGGGCATCTGTTAGATGAAACCTATGTCCAGAAATTTCAAGGAAAATAGTTTATCATCATAGATGATTTCTAAAGCCTTCTTCTCAATCAGTGAGTAGTTCTTTTCTGCTGTTGACAATTTCCTTAATGTAAATGCTGTTGGTTGCCCTGTAGCATAAGTAACTCTGCACTGAATCTCATTGGTCCACTAATGCGAGACACCAGTGGCTTGCAGTGGGTTTGCCAGTGGATAAGTTGTTAAGCATGGGGAAGACTTCAGTAAGAATCTTAAGTTAGAATACCACTTATAGCATTGTTTATCCCAACAGAATTTAACTTGTATATCAAACAAAATAAGTGTAATACTTATTTAAAGAAGAATTTGTAGTGTAAATAATTAAAACCAGGTTGATAGGTACTCAGAGAGCGCACGGAATAAGGTTATGATTGTGGATGGGGCCATAAACAGTTACTGTGAGTTGCACAATCAAATACACAACTTTATTTTTCTAAGAACCACTCATTTACACATTGCTTTAAAAGATCACAACCAAACAATATGGCTGAAGGCCTAGTTAAAGAACTTGAGATGTTTTCTGGGCTCAAGGCCCACACCAAAACAAGAACGGCTGAAGGCCTGGCTTAGAAATCAATAGCAATTAAAAATAGAAGCTAAAAATCTTTTCTTTAAAAAAAAAACATGCCATTGAAAACAATTAGCGGCTGAAGGCCTACACTACATGTCTGAATGACAACTATAATTAAAACAAATCAATAAACAATTTTTCCAACCAAGAAATTTCTTTTTAAACTTACAACAGAACAGTCGAAAGCCTAATTAAAGAATAACTTATTGCACGGCTCAAGGCCACAAATAAATCTGAAACAATGGCTGAAGGCCTGAACAACAAGCCAGACAAACAATTTGAAATAAACCCCTTCCTTCTTATAGCAAATTTTTTTCTAAAGAAAATACAGGGCTGAAGGCCTTATTAAAAGGGGTTCACGTAAATTCTTGGCTGAAGGCCACATGTAACACATCGAACAACTAACGGCTTAGGTTTCACCAACTGCAACATAATCGCGTATACAAACAGTGATTCAATACTGTAAACTCTTGAGTAGCTAGTTGGCAATAATCACTACGTGGACGATGTGGCCTATTCTACACCATATTTTAAATCTATGTGACAAAGCTATGCTGATTATATTTACATGTTTTGACGATGCCATTATGGCCATATCACTTTAGGACATGGTGTAAAAAAGATCTGAGGATGGTCATTGCAGACTGAAACCAGTCATCATCTAAAGAATTCATTTGTGATCAGAGACTGGAATAAAAAAGCAATTAACGGCTTAGGGCCTGGATTACAAGAATTTCGGATAGAACCAATTTTAAGAAAAAAAATTTTTTTTCTTTTTTAAAATGAAATTAATCTTAAAAATTCTAATTCAACAAGGCTGAAAGCCTTTCAGATGGCTGTGAGTACTATGGGACTTAACATCTGAGGTCATCAGTGCCCTAGAGCTTAGAACTACTTAAACCTAACTAACCTAAGGACATCACACACATCCATGCCCAAGGCAGGATTCAAACCTGCGACCGTAGCAATTGCGCGGGTCCAGACTGAAGTGCCTAGAACCGCTCGGCCACACCGGCTGGCGCTGAAGGCCTTTATGTAAAATTTAAAAAGAACTGAATTAATACACGACCGAAGGCCTCACACAATACTTCAAATTAAAATGAAACTCACGATCGAAAACAAACAGAACAAGTGGTGCTCAGAAGTGTTCCAAGTGTTGGTATGAGAAGGTAGCTCAAACGTAAGGTAAGGTGAGACAGGCAGCCAAGAGTTGAAGTTAAATAGTTGGGTGGCAACCCAAACCAGGGACGGCTCGAGGACTCATCAACAATTTAACCAATTCCCTTCCATCCAAGCAACAGCACAATGATGGAAAATATCGGTCGAGGATGAGGATATGAACAACACTACATCTTCACAAACTGTCATTTGAAAACAACCAAGGGAACAATGACCACTCTAAGCAAATACGAACCAAACAACTTAAAAGTCTGTCAAACTACATGCCGGGCTGGACACCACAGCATCAACACAATGAGGAAAGGCACACTACTGGAAAAGTACGCTAAAGACCAGGGCAGTTACTGGGACGTTAATAGCCACAGAGTAGAAAATACCGCTGGTGCACTTAACTAGTAAGTAATAGTCTGTTTAATAATTAATCACAATATAGGAAGACGGCTGCAAGATTTCGCAAACCCCAATGCATCATTTGTTGCTGCTAGCCCGAATGGCCCAGGGAGCAACAACCCGCAAATGAACAAAGAGATGTCACAATAGTTGAGGCTTCATAACAGGTTAACTGTTCACTCAACTTCAGCGTCCAGGTTCAGTGGCCAATGAACTTTGTAGCTCTCGCAGCTAGCGCCTCACGATCCGATAGCGCGTGCCCGCCGCCAGCGGTCCCGGCCTGGCCTCATGCCGCAGAGAGTTCCTTGTTGCTCTGTCCCAAGCGACTGACTCTCCACACACACCACCACCACCTGGAAATACTAGCGGTCACACCAAAGATAGTACTACAGTACTAGTATCGATAAGTGCTGCTTCTGCCACTCAAGGAGGCAAGCCACCAACTTCCTGACGCCAGGAAGTAAGGAAGAAACAAGACGCCACTCAATGTGACAAAATGCCAAAGAACAAACGGCATGAACGCGAGCCGCACACGGCTCAACCTCCCCCCATTAAACACCAACCCGGGGGTAACTCAACAACTTGGTTAACCAAATTTAATTTGGCTAAGGTGGACCCGATACTGTTTACCGGTGTGGTTATCCTTAACCAGAAGGTTAACAGGGCCTAAAATACGCAAAATGGTACAAGAGTCCAAAAACGGGGAGTGAATTTTTAAGATTTCCGACACACACCTGTCTCCTGGGAAAATTACAGACATCGACCTGATCTCCTGGCCTTCCCCTAAAGGCTTCCCGATTACGATTGTAACGCTCAGCTTGCTTGTTATGGGCCCTGAGAATATTACATCTGGCACGGTTCCAGTTCTCCTTGACGACCTGAGGGGTAATATCCGCCGGAATTAGATCTTGAATTCCCCATAAGTACGAAAGGGGGGAATTAACAAGATAGGCAAGGATCAAGGAGGCTGGAGTAGCTTTCAAAGCCTCATGATTGGCGGTATTGAAAGTAAAGCTAAGCCAAGGAAGACTAAAATCCAACTTACTAGGCGCCTTCTGATGGAAAATAATCAGTGCGGATTTAGGATTTAGATTGGCTTTCTCCGCAAAAGAGCCCTGCGGATAATATGGTGTAGTAGTCACATGCTTGACACCGTTTTGAAAACAGAACACCTTGAAGGGGGCGGAAACTAAGTCCGACGCGTTATCACTACGATTTATTTGGGGGGGGGGGAGGTCCAAAAACACTGAAAACATTAGTTAAATGCGAAATAGTGGTGGTAGCAACGACGGAAGGAGCCAGGTAAATCTCGAAAACGCATCAATAATAACCAATACGTACCGATGACCTCTCTCAGTTCAAATGTGTGTGAAATCTTATGGGACTTAACTGCTAAGGTCATCAGTCCCTAAGCTTACACACTACTTAACCTAGATTATCCTAAGGACAAACACACACATCCATGCCCGAGGGAGGACTCGAATCTCCGCCGGGACCAGCCGCACAGCCCATGACTGCAGCGCCTCTCTTAGTACGAGGTAAGGGCCCCACATAATCGATATAGCGTTTGTGCATAGGACAGGATTCACGCTCAGAACTCAACAGACACTGTTGAAGAGCGTTCTTAGGTTTGGCCACATTACACAATTGACAACGAGAAGGCCAAGTCAAATGTTCTTTAATATTTTTTGCAAATTCTTATAAGTTCCTTAGTGCCCGCCAACCAACGAATCATGAAAGCAGTGAAAAACCGGGCGCACCAGAGCTACGGGCAAACAGATATTGGACTGCTTAGCAGGTCCCACCCTTTTAAACAAAATGCATTTCTTGATAATGTACTTATCCAATAGTTTCCCAGCCAACAGGTGTTGCTTAACGGGTGCCCAAGTAGGGCCCTGATCCTGATGCTGAGCAACATCATCAAAAAAATAAGGAATCTCGCCCCACATGATACAACTCGACTGCCTCCTTCTGTTCCCCAGGTGCCCTCACTAGATATATGTTTAGTGAACACACGGCTGAGGACGTCCGCAAGGACATTTTCAGTCCCTTTTATGTGTTTGACCTCAAATTGAAATGTAGAAATGCGTACTGCCCACCTGGCGATACAGTCAGTTTTAGGTGGCCTGGCTAACACCCAGCTTAATGCTTGATTGTCGGATTATAGCTGAAATACCCGATGCTCAAGGTAAGTTCGGCACTGGTTGACTGACGAGACGTGTACACTAATGGTTGCCTCTGACCTTCGAACTCCTGGAGGACGACAGCCGAAATACCCGCATTAGAAGCGTCAGTTTGGATAATGGAACTTTTTATTAAAATCTGGCACTCCGAGAACGGGAGGGTTGGCTATAGCTGGCTATGTGCTCAAACGTGGCCTCTTGCGCAGGTCCCCATTCAAAATGCACTCCTTTCCGGCGCAATTCATTTAACGGAGGCGCCAACTGAGCAAAATTAGGGACAAAACGCCTAAAATAATTCGCCATGCCTATGAACCCGGCAATTCCATGCTTATAAGTAGTCGGAGGCAGAGCTCTTAATGCCTTAGTACGTCCCTGGTCGATGCGAATACTCTGGCCTGATACTAGGTGACCTAAAAATGACACCTGCTGCCTGGCTAACGTCAATTTACTGGATTTAACAGTTAACCCGGCCCCCTGCAATCTCATAAAAACTTGCTGGATATGATCCAAATGCTCGTGAAACGAACGGCTATGAATCACCAAGTCGTCCAAATAATTATAAACACAGACTAATTTCAAGTCGCCAAGGATATTATCCAGCAAACGAGTAAGAACGGCTGCACCAGTAACCAAACCAAAGGGAACCGTTTTAAACTCAAACAGATTCCAATCAGTACGAAATACTGTAACATGTTTATATTCTTCAGTTAAGGGAATCTGATAATAGGCTTGATTCAAATCTAGCACAGTAAACCAATTAGCACCGACAAACCAAGTAAAGGAGTCATGAAGATCAGGTAGTGGAACAGATTCAAGGACATCCTTGGTGCTGAGGCGCCAGTAGTCAGCAACAGGGCTAAAATCCCGCCCCTGATCCTTAGGAACAAGGAATGTGGGGGTAGCATAGGCAGATTTAAAAGGCCTAATAACCCCTTGCTCAAGCATTTTGGATATTTTAGCTCTTAGTACCTTCATCTTATGGGGCGAGAGACGATATGGGGACTGCCTGACAGGAATATGGTCAGACGAAGATGGTAGTTAAGAATATTAGTAACGCCCAACTTATCACAGAGAAGCTTAGGGAACCTCTGTAACAAATCCTACAATTGAGAAGCCTGATGTGGCGAGAGATGGGTAAGATCGAACTCATTAGGCACAGCCTTAACAGCAAGGGTGCAGGCATTTCGATGCACAGTACGGTTAGCACACTTGCAGAAACCAAACTTCTCTGCAGGAGCAAACTTAAAGAAGAAGGTGTGCCCGGAACAATTCAAGACTAAACCAGTTTTATTGATGAAAGCAAATTAAAAAAAAAGTGCACGTTAAGTATTTCTGAGACACTATGCAATTTACTAGAGTTTGACTTTGTTATAATTTTAGATAGCAATGTGGCTTCAGCATACCATTGAGAAAGTTGTTAAAAAAAGACTTATGTCTAGGTCCTTTTTTCCCATGAATCTTTAGGAGGAGGTGGCGGTCGGGTGACTGAGGTTAGTACAAGTGTCTTTTCTTTAGCGCCGTTTTCTTAGCTTAGCAGCGAAACCCCAAGTGATCTTTGTTTACTGCCAAAATTCAAACATGGCGTCGTAGGAGGAAGTGGCGGTTGGGTGACTTAGGTTTGTAGAGGTAGGTCAAGTGAGCTTCCCGCGATTTTCTATGCTTAGTAGAGATAACCTTGGTGTGATGGATTATCCTATTGGAATTTGAACTTCTCACAATTTTTTCTGGGGGAGGGGGTGTGGTACTTTCCCGCCAAAATATAAAGTTCCCCCAAAAGCCGCCATCTTGAATGACGTCATGGCAGCCATCTTGGATGATGTCATGCGCTGTTGCCAAGTGTACACGACGCCAACTTGGATGACGTCATCTTGGATACATCTGGCAACAATGCAGAGTGACCCCTTACAGAGGTTGTCCAAAAACTTACGGCGACTTCGTCGTTATGACAGGAACATGCTTTTCTCGATGTACTTTAGTACGCCGGGCACATTTCGTTGCAGTAGTTGCGGTGTCGGCCTGCCTTGTACCCAACAAGTCACTGGCTCTTGTAAATCATCCAGTACGCGGCTTTTAAATGACTCGCTCAGTAGCGCTAAAGGCGATTTGTCCCAATGAAAAGGCCTTTTAAAAAATGATCAGGTAGGACAGTTTTGGCTGTGATGGAATTAGATTAGAAGTCGATAGAACTAATTAGTTAGTTAGGCATTAAAATCAATTTTCCTTAGCCAGCTGAAACCACCAATGATTCGCCTGAGTAAAGGAATGAGAGGTGCAGCTATTTTCATAATCTCTGATCAATTAATTCAGATAATTCACAAATTGGTGAAACTCTGTAGAAGCTCAGGGCTATTACTTTCAAATTTGAGGTGCAGCCACTCCGATGTTTAGGAACACCAGTTCCGCCGACTTTCAAAGAACTGGCACTACGACAGGTTCCCCGATATGAACGGCAGGAACCGAGCTGCTCTCCTGCGCGGAACCGTTTTCACTGCCATCCACAATTAATTTGGCTACAGCATCGCGAAACACTCTCCACGCCTCATTACGTTGCAGTATTGGTTGGCTTCACCCATTTATTAATAGTAGTGTAGGAGTTGCTGCCACTTTGTTCTACATGTGTTGGCTCCCAATACCTTGGAAGCAGCCACTTCGAGACTCGATCAGTTATAGTTAAGATGTTTTGCGGTAGAACGCTCGGGGCAGCTTCACTTGTCGTTACTATGCAAATACGCCGTTTGAGCCAACAGCAACTGTCGTAGCGATTTCATCAATATAAACGAGATAAGCTTTGCCGTGCTGCCCGTATCTGCATATTCGTATTACGCGACTCATGGTTAACAACTTTCTTTTGTGATTTTCATTTTCCAGTATTCATCTCAGTTTCCCAATTATCACTCTCTCCAGGGACTAGACGAGGTATCATTTATTTTTCAGTGTTTTTCAATGTATTTTTCTTGTCCTGCAGCAAAGCGGCAGCTCGCCGAATTCCCAAGAAATGTGAGTTGATTAAGTTCCAATTTATGTGACAAGACAATCTCGCATTTATCATGTTTTTGTCGTCAATAAATTTGATTTAGTTTCAGTTCATCGTCTGTAGTTTTCCCTTGTCTCGTTCATTAATGAGTTATTAATTCAGGCAATAGAAACACCAAGTGTAGGAGAAGAGGACTGATGTCTCTGAGATCAGGGGACGGAAGATTGGCATGTGAGTGTACTTTTAACTGCTGATAGGGAAACAGTTACAGGCAGCATATCTTATTTCCATGCAATAAAAAAAAAGAGGTAACTGCTACAATCTGGTTTCTGAATCTCCGCCTTTCCATTATGCAATGTGTGTGAAACATCCAGGTGTTTCCAAGTTCCGTCCACATGTACAGCCTTTTATGATTCTAAAACTAGGTGTTTCCCATCGTTAAATTATGCTCATTGCGAACTCGGTGCCCCTTTATTCCTCTCCCCCAATCCACGTGCTCCTGCTACTTTTCCTTCTTGTCCTTTTCCTTACACTGAATTACAGTCAGCCTTCACAATTAAATTTTCGTCTCCCTAAACGATATTTTATCTCGTTTTTCGCTCTGTTCTTCGTCTGCAGAACTAGTGAGAATATATATTGTTATACTATTGTGGGTTTTGGCTTTGTCTTCATAGTCCATTCACATGTCTTCGATAAAAATTTTCGTACCCATTTTCTCTTCCCTACATATGTAATCTCTTCATGTACATCTTCCAGGGTAATTTTTATTGCAACATGTACGAGTACAGCTTGATTCGCAATCGATCACAGAATTATTTAGCTGTGCACGTTACACAGCACTCGACACTTGACTATAGTCCGTTTTAAATTACTTGATAGTTGACACTTCATGGGTTGGAGCTGGTTCCCTCCAACGTCACGCCCGAACTGTTCGTCTTGCCAGACTGCCACAACAAATGCTCAGCTGCCTTCCATTGTTTGGCTAGTGCTGTGCATCAAACTTCCGTATTCCGCTACCGTTGTTGTGCGTGTGCTTTTCGTGTGGTTTATCGTGTCTGATGAAATCCGAAAGAAAAAGGGCAGACCCAGGAACTGAGATGTGAACACATCAGAAAAAAAAGTCGGGCAAGGAATTACGTTTAAAGAACAATCACAGCTCGTGTGCAATTGGCGGGAATGCTTTGAGAGGGAGGCGAAAAATGGGGGCCCTCTCTTAGCGGTTTCCTAAGTAGCCGCGCAAATTGCAGCCGCAGTTAAGGGTAGTGAGCCGACAGTACTTGGTAACAGCAAGCTGAAATACAAGAATGAAAGAAGCGAAGCAGGACCCTCTTCTTTTCATACGCTGGGTAAGAAAAGAACTATGCAGAAACGCATAACAAACATGGATGCTTTCGCACAAGACACGATCCGACGTCACGTATACAATTATTGTCATAAAAAAGATTGACCTACATTAGATAAGCTTCGTACAACACTGCGTGAGGCCGAACTTTTTGAAGGTAGCAGATCGTCGTCTTGACTATTGCTGCAGAATCTCGGCTTTGAATACAAAAATATTTCATGCCGTAAAATGTTGACGGAACGAGAAGACATAGCTGCATGGCGAAGCAGATTTTTGAATGAAATGAAAGATATTAATTTCGAGGACATTGTTTGATTGATAAAACATGGGTAAATGCAGGTCATACAGTTACGAAAGGCTGGAGTGACAACAAGGGAGAAGTATGGCACTCGATGCTGGAAATGGTGGTACAATTATTCTTTAGCATGCTTGTACCTACCACGGCTTTATTCCCGGCTGCCAACTGCTTTCAGATCCAAGAAAACATGATAGTAACGTGAGAAAATGAATCATGAAACATTTTTAAATTGGTTCGAAAATAAGTTGTTACCTAGTTTAGAAATCTGTGAGTAATTATTATCGACAATGCCCCATACCACTCAGTTTTAAAGGATAAGAATCCAACCCTGTCGTCTCGAAAGGAAGACATTATCCAGCGGTTACAACACAGAGTCACTGCGGATGATGCATTGATTACAAGAAATCGGGTCCCTCACAAGCCACAGTTTCCAACCTATGTTATCGACGTGGTAGTTTATAAATATGAACATAGAGTCATAAGACTAACTACCACCTTACCATTGCCACTTCAATGTTATTGAACTTATTTGGGCGCAAGTGAAAGGATATGTTTTTCGTGAAAATAAAAAAAATTTACTATGAGTGAAGTTGAGAAACTGACTATTCAGGGCCTGAAAAATGTCACCGAAATGGACTGGAGGGCTGCTGTGATGCATACGAAGCGAGTAATTTATGAAGCTTGAAATAATGGAAGTCTTCTTGAAGATAGTGCTACGGAACTTATTATTACTTCCAGCTGCACATCCACTTCGGGAAGTTCCAGTGACTCTGACATGAGTGGTATCCATCTTCTTTTGGACAGTGCACCTGCCTGCAGCTATCAATCGGTGGAGGTATGTACATATAGAAGTTTCTTTACTTTTAAACAGTGTACATTATTTCCATGTGCCGTGCCTGTGTGGCCTATAAACGTGTCAGCTCCTGAAACCAGTGTGAGGGTAGTTCCACGTAACCAATGAAAACTAGAAATTACAGTTTGCTTTTGTCACTGATTTCTCTCTGGAGTTTGCTCGCACAGGTCAGCTTTAATCGGTATGAACAAAGCGAGTGTGATGAATAGTTCTGCCACAAGTTGTTGACCGCCGTCTCCTCGCATATCACGGGGTTGTGGTTATGTTAGCAGTTTAGTCACTTAAAATCAGCTGTCGACAGAGCATCTCGGTTTCTCGTCATACATTAAACGGCCACTACCAACATTGCTTCGCATTACACCTAAAAAGGAAGGGGGCCTCATCCGCTCAATAATATTGTCAATCCGTCATATTGACCGCCTGAGTGTGCATATCGACGTATGATCAATAACAGAAATATTGACGAGCAGTACTGATGGCCCCAAAGATATTCTCCGTGCATACTGAGCGTGTGTAGTGTGGAACACCGACGGTCTGACATTATTCGCCATTCAGGTGTTCGCAGAGCTTCGTGAACCAGCCACACAACGCTAATGGGCACTCTTCATGTTGACCGTTCGTCTTTGAGCATAACATCTCTCAGACTCAATTTTTGTAGTAATCTTTTAACAGAAAACAGTTTTAAAAGAATTTATGCAGTAGTCGTATTTGTCACTTTAAAGTGATCAATCGAACATTGAAGTTAAAATCTTCTGGGTTATTAGGCCGCGTCATGTTTCTTCTAAAGTCTGTCTCACCCAGAATGTACGGAATACCGAAATACATAAAGAATCGGTTCCTTTGAGGCCTATAGTCAGTGGGACTTATTTTTTAGCACGTCATTAATCTGGCAAACTGAGACATCTAGTTGGTGAAACAAATACTTTTATAAAAGATTCAAAATATTTTTTAGAAATTATACGCGCACTGAGGATATCTGCAGGAGACATTCTTGTTGACTTCTATGTGACATCGTATCAGATACAATAAATAAGAGAGAATGTTGCTCCAGATGTTTGTGACTTAATTGAATTATGTCTTCGTTCGAGCTATTTTAAATACAATGGTGAATTCTATGAACAGGCTGACGGCCTTGCTATGGGCTCACCCATTTCGCCAGTTGCAAAAAAAATGGCTCTGAGCACTATGGGACTTAACATCTGTGGTCATCAGTCCCCTAGAACTTAGAACTACTTAAACCTAACTAACCTAAGGACATCACACACATCCATGCCCGAGGCAGGATTCGAACCTGCGACCGTAGCGGTCACGCGGTTCCAGACTGAAGCGCCCTGAACCGCACGGCCACACCGGCCGGCCGCCAGTTGTAGCTGACGTTCTTTTGGAACATTTTGAGCAACAAACGTTAAGTAGTGCTCCTTTGAAACCTTCTTGCTGGCTCCGCTATGTGGATGATACATTTGTTATATGGCCACACGGCGAAGAAGAACTTCATGCGTTCCACAAATGGTGTGGCGTAAGAAGAATGCGGAAATGTTGCCACGCAGTCTTGTGCCAACGGTTAAAAAATGGCTCTGAGCACTATGGGACTTACTTCTGAGGTCACCAGTCCCCTAGTACTTAGAACTACTTAAACCTAACTAACCTAAGGACATCACATACATCCATGCCCGAGGCAGGATTCGAACCTGCCACCGCAGCGGTCGCGCGGTTCCAGACTGTAGCGCTTAGAACCGCTCGGCCACTCCGGCCGGCCGCCAACGGTTAAACACAGTGGTGGTTCCCTGATTGTGTGGGGCTGTATGAGTGCTGCAGGTGTTGAAAAATTACATTTCATAGAAGGTACAATGGATCACCATATGTATATCAACATTTTAAAGGACAATCTGAATCCTAGCACCGAAAAATTAGGTGTGCAAGGAAATTACATTTTAGCAAGATAACGACCCAAAGCATATGGCTATAAATACAAGGCTGTGGCTCCTGTACAATACCCCAAAACACCTTAACACTCTCCTCAGAGCCCAGACATCAATCCTATCGAACAACTTTGGAAAGTACTGGAAGACAGCATCAGGGGAAGACACATGTCTAACAAGAGAGGCCTAAAAGAAGCACTTCAAGACGAATGGGACAATATTCCAGCCTCTCTGACGGCAAACTTGGTCAAGTCGGTGCCCAGACGACTACAAGCAGTAATAGCTGCAAAGCGAAACCCCCCTAAATATTAATTTTTGTAATTGAAATCACATTTTCAGATTGCAAATTAAAAAAAATATGAATGGACGAATACTTTTTGAAGTAGCCCTTGAATAAATTCTCCATTTTGTCAAATTTGTTATCGCTATGGATGTACTTAGTCTCTTGCCCATCAATAAAAATGACTTACCAAGGTTTATTGCATATGACTGGATGTTCACATTTTATGTTCCCTTTCTTTCACGTGACATATACTTAGTTTTTAAACAAAATTACAACTAGACGAATACTTTTCGGACTCATTGTATCTACCTCTGTGGTATAAAACGATGGACATAGTCCAAATAAAGAGGGTTTGGTTTTTCATTTTTGCCTCAAAAAGTTAAATTGTTATGTTTTCTTAATTTATACAACTTTTATGAACAGTCTTTCATAAAACGTTGATAATTAAGAATTTGTATTTGAAATGGAAACAGAAAATTCGTGTCCAATATATAATTAGAAACAAGAAGACGTGCATTATTCATAAAAAAAGATGATGAGTTTTATAATTACGAGATATAGGTATTTCAAATTGAACGAGAAAAAAACGATATTAAGCAGATTAGAACCAACACACGAATAATCTCACTCGGTTCGCATTCCTTTACATTCTCGACTGCGCTACACGTTCAATCTGGGTTTGCATATCACCCGCGGTATATAAACGCAGGAAAAAACTTCAAAGCCGATTATCTCCGTAAATTTATGAAAAACATTAAGAACAACCTATTCATCGGCACTTTTTACCGTGTTCCAAGCGCGTGTTTCACTACGGAATAGAAAGCAACTTCAGCCATTTTCATAAAGCACATTAAACAGCGCGACAATCAGAGCACAACGCTGCAGAGGCTGTGACTGTACACGATTTTTGAAATAAAAACTGCGTAGCTAAAGCGTGATTGAGAAAAATGCTGATGGCCGTTAATACATTTGAGTATCTCAAAGTTTCATTTAACTTAACTCAGTAATAAGATACCTAATATGTAAGTAGGACCTACTTCCAAGAGCGTAACAACACCAGTCTACGTGTGCTAAGGCCTCTGACCAATCAACACGTTTGTGTTTGTTTACATCAGGTTTATTCTTATGCTGAACAGATTATAATTACCTCTCCTCGAGCACTGAGCGTACCTACGACGTCGGTTATTGTGACAGGTAAATCGTTAAGAGTATCGGCACTCTTAGTCCTATTTGTTGATATTCAGGACTGCTACTGTCGCCTGGTGATGGAGCAAAGTGCACAAGGTTTGCTCTGAATATACAGGGTGATTCAAAAAGAATACCACAACTTTAGGAATTTAAAACTCTGCAACGACAAAAGGCAGAGCTAAGCACTATCTGTCGGCGAATTAAGGGGGCTATAAAGTTTCATTTAGTTGTACATTTGTTCGCTTGAGGCGCTTTTGACTAGGCGTCAGCGTCAGTTGATGCTAAGATGGCGACCGCTCAACAGAAAGCTTTTTGTGTTATTGAGTACGGCAGAAGTGAATCGACGACAGTTGTTCAGCGTGCATTTCGAACGAAGTATGGTGTTAAACCTCCTGATAGGTTGTGTATTAAACGTTGGTATAAACAGTTAACAGAGAATGGGTGTTTGTGCAAACGGAAAAGTTCTGGACGGCCGAGAACGAGTGATGAAAATGTAGCACGCATCCAGCAAGCATTTGTTCGCAGCCCAGGAAAATCGACTCGCAGAGCTAGCAGAAAGCTGCAAAACAACTCAGTATGAACGTGACTCGCCTAAGGTGAACGTTTTCTGTGCCATTTCAGCCAATAAAGTTTTTGGTCCCTTTTTCTTCGAAGGTGCTACTGTAACTGGACTACAGTATCTGGAGATGTTAGTGAATTGGCTGTTCCCTCAGCTCGAACAAGAAGCACAACAATTCATATTTCAGCAGGATGGAGCGCCACCACATTGGCACTTATCTGTCCGTAACTACGTGAACGTCAACTACCCGAGGCGATGGATCGGCCGCCAGGCAGCCCGTGACAGAGCACTTCTTCACTGGCCTCCAAGAAGCCCTGATCTTACCCCCTGCGATTTTTTCTTATGGGGTATGTTAAGGATATCGTGTTTAGGCCACCTCTCCCAGCCACCATTGATGATTTGAAACGAGAAATAACAGCAGCTATCCAAACTGTTACGCCTGATATGCTACAGAGAGTGTGGAACGAGTTGGAGTATCGGGTTGATATTGCTCGAGTGTCTGGAGGGGGCCATATTGAACATCTCTAAACTTGTTTTTGAGTGAAAAAAACCCTTTTTAAATACTCTTTGTAATGATGTATAACAGAAGGTTATATTATGTTTCTTTCATTAAATACACATTTTTAAAGTTGTGGTATTCTTTTTGAATCACCCTGTACTTCGATGGAGACGGGAAGGGGAGAGTTATTTCTTCTTAAATAATCGTCTTGCTGAATGCAGAAGCTCCTTTTGCCGTTTCTTCATGTGTACGAATTAAATTTGGTTTTTAGAAAAGATTCGCCTTCCACAAAATACAATGTTTTCCGACTTTCTTACTTTTAGGATTCCTCGGTGAAAACAGAACGCCTATAGGATCACTTTGCTGTCCGTACGCGTATCTGTCTGCCTGTCGGTCTCTTAATAAGCCTTTATTTCAGGAACCAGTATATGCATCAAGTTGAATGGAAATGAAATGAGCGTATGGCATCGTTGGCCGGTAGGCCCCTATTCGGGGAAGTTCGGCCGCCAAGTGCAAGTCTTATTTCGACCGACGCCACAATGGGCGATGAGAATGAAATGATGATGAGGACAACACAACACCCAGTCCCCGAGCGGAGAAAAATCTTCAACCCGGCCTTGAAGGGATCGTAGCCAACGCAATCAAAAGATACGGTTATTTATGTCGCACGTTTTGATACACGAAAACTCACTCATCAAAACCTGTGTATGGCGTACGGTACTTCTGTTGACGCAGAACCATGAAAAATTGGCAAGAAGCAAAGTTCCACAGTTAGTAACTGTTAATCTGAAATAAATCTCACGAAGGAAAATCCGTTGCTCGCGCAGATGACACTCGTCATCCACATGGCTTTCCCGCTCAATTTTGTCTGACAGGGCAGGATTGAATTCGCCCCATTTTAAGTACCTTTCTGTTAACTCGCCGGCTGTTAGCCTCAATCATTGTTGGCTTTCAGTTATGAAAGATACATTGTTTATGAAACATTATTATAGTCTGGAGCTCTGCTGCCACAATCTGAAAGAAAGTAACTCTGTATTACGATATTGCTTTCCTAGATTCAATCGATTTTTCATGTGCGGAAATTTAGACGTATTGAAACTGATTGCAAAAAATGGATCAAATGGCTCTGAGTACTATGGGACTTAACATCTGAGATCATCAGTCCCCTAGAACTTAGAACTACTTAAATCTAACTAACCTAAGGACATCACACACATCCATGCCCGAGGCAGGATTCGAACCTGCTCGCTCGGTTCCACATTGAAGCGCCTAGAACTGATTGCAGTTACCTTCCATGTTACCTAGTGTTCTCTTTATTTCTGAATTGTGGAAGAAATGTCAAAGGCAGTCGACCTCGGACAGAGTTTAGTAGAGATCCTAATGTATGATTGGAATGGTTCAATGAGCTGAGTGATGAAGATGCTCACAGTGATACCGCTGACTCAGACACTAAGGATTCTGTTCATGAAAGCGGTCATGATTCAGGAACAGAAAAAGAAGTGTCAGAAAATGATGAATATGAATCACAGGAAGAAGTAACTCAAGAGGACACATTTTTTTAGGGAAAGATGGAATAACTGAACGGAGGAAAAATAAATATCCTATCAGTGTTAGAAGCAGATCTCGTAATTTTATTATGCCTGGACCAAAAAATCAAGATCGTATAAAAAAAGACAAACAGAAATTCTGAATTTGTTCTTGGATGAAACATAATAAGCATTATCGCAACATGCACTAATATATACATCAATTAAGTTCGTGGTAACTTCTCTAGGGAAAGGGACGCTAAAGAAACAGATGCGATAGAGATCAGAGCTTTCATTGGTTTGTTATATCTGTGTGGATCTTTGAGATGTTATAGGAAGAGTATATTGAAATTGTGGGATAACTCAAAGGGAAACGGACTTAAATGATGTTATTTATGCATAAGTGAAAACCGATTCAGGTTTCTGTTGAGATGTCTGAGGTTTGATCTATCCATGATAGAGGTGTTTGCAGAGACAAGTTGGCTGCTCTCAGAACTATCAGATAGGTACTTGAACTATTCAGGAACAGTTGCCAAAAATATTTTTCACCTACTGAATATCTTACTGTTGACAAACAGCTTTTGGCACTTAAGAGGAAACTGCCCGTTCAGGCAATATATTCCTAGCAAACCAGCAAAGTATTGGTTAAAAGTGTTTGCTTTGGTTGATGTAAAAACAGGTTGCACTTTGAAGATAGATCCTTTATCATTTAGCTACAAAATAGCAGATCAGTAACTGGAAGCAGTTAATACCATAAATTATCTGGGAGTACGCATGAGGAGTGATTTAAAATGGAATGATCATATAATGTTGATTGTCGGTAAAGCAGATGCCAGACTGAGATTCATTGGAAGAATCCTAAGGAAATGCAATCCGAAAACAAAGGAAGTAGGTTACAGTACGCTTGTTCGCCCACTACTTGAATACTGCTCAGCGATGTGGGATCCGTACCAGATAGGGTTGATACAAGACATAGAGAAGACCCAACGGAGAGCAGCGCGCTTCGTTACAGGATCATTTAGTAATCGCGAAAGCGTTACGGAGATGATAGATAAACTCCAGTGGAAGACTCTGCAGGAGAGACGCACAGTAGCTCGGTACGGGCTTTTGTCAAAGTTTCGAGAACATACCTTCACCGAAGAGTCAAGCAGTATATTGCTCCCTCCTACGTATATCTCGCGAAGAGACCATGAGGATAAAATCAGAGAGATTAGAGCCCGCACAGAGGCATACCGACAATCCTTCTTTCCACGAACAATACGAGACTGGAATAGAAGGGAGAACCGATAGAGGTACTGAAGGTACCCTCCGCCACACACCGTCAGGTGGCTTGCGGAGTATGGATGTAGATGTAGATGTAGAATTTAGAACCGTCCGTCGGTAAGCAACAAGAGGGACCATGTAATGCCAGCAATCCAGCTGAAGATATTGTTCCTCGAATGGTCAAACTATTTCAAACATTAGAATATATTATACTGTGTACAAATGTTAAATGTATTATATTTAGATTTAAAAAAAAATCATAAAACCAGTCATAAAGACCGTTCAAAGTATATAAATAGACCGCTTGTTTTGTTGATGACACTAGTCATCCGGGCGAGTGACGATGTCACGAATTTTCGCACGATTAACGGAGGGTTAATCAAGCTGAAATTTATGTTACGTACTGAGGTCTGCGGTCCCTTGACGGTGTGTCTGCGGTCCCTTCATGTAAAACATTTTATGTCACGTATTTTGATACCCGCTAACTCACTTATCGAAGCCTATAGACTACTTTCCGTTGACCTAGAATTATGAAATTTGGCAAGAAGCATGGTTTCATAGTAAAAGTGAAGAAAAAAATCCGAAAATTGCTAAATGCAATTATATCACATAAAAACGTCTTTTTGCCGGTAGAACTTATATTGCAATTATCATCCCTCAAAAGCATAATATAAAAATATTGTTGCAGACAAACTTAACATGTAGGTTGTAGTCATGTTATAGTAAGTAAATAAAAATATTTTATTACATCTACACTCGCTGCATGCCGATCAGCTGGTCGATTCGCGAATCCCAAGTAAGGATCAATGGACATTATAACTGGCGGAATGGCGACAAACAAAACTGAATCGGAAGGTAAATACAGCGGGGTGTTCAAAAAGTCTCTCCGCAGTGCCGTATGATTTTTAGCCGTGGCCGTCCGGGGTGGCCGTGCGGTTCTAGGCGCTGCAGTCTGGAACCACGTGACCGCTACGGTCGCAGGTTTGAATCCTGCCTCGGGCATGGATGCGTGTGACGTCCTTAGGTTAGTTAGGTTTAAATAGTTCTAAGTTCTAGGGGCTGATGACCTCAGATGTTAAGTCCCATAGTGCTCAGAGCCATATGAACCATTTTTTTTTGTTAGCCGCGAGTGCTGTATGCCGCAGTGAATATACCGAAATGAAACTCAGTGAAATACAAGTTATTAATTTATTGAATATTCATTTTTACTGAGATAATCGAAACAATGGAATGTTGGGGGAGTCCACTTGAAGGGAAGTAACCTAGGCAGGCGAAGAATCGTACGGCACACGTGCCTAACGATCATACGGCACTGCGGAGAGACTTTTTGAACTCTCCGTATAAACTGAAGTCCCCTACTAGCTTCTTTTTGTATGTCCGGGCTAGTATCAGGAACTACTGAAGAGATTTTGATACGGTTTTGGGATTCCCGCGACCAATATCTTGCCGGTATCGATTTCGATAACATGCAGAAACTGTTCAGATTTTCAATTCCTGGGAAGAATGAGTTACCCATATACATTGTAAAGAAAAAAAAAACGACAACTCTGTTTACATGTACGGAACAGTCAGTACGCGAGTCCTACTCGCCCTTGGCCAGTTTTTTTATACATGTTTCAACACGTCCACTGATGGGCCAAAACATGACGGCCACTGGCCATCAGGAAGCTGAATGACGTCTGATGACATTCGGAGCACATTATACTGTAAGAAAAGTGTACAAGCGGAGCAGAGACGGGTGGGGGAAGCATTCTTGTGACAGAAATCAGTACCCAGAACAACCACCTCTGGCCGTAATAACGGCCTTTATGCGCCTGGGCATTGAGTCAAACAGAGCTTGGATGGCGTGTACAGGTACACCTGCCCATGCAGCTAAACACAATACCACAGTTCCTCAAGAGTAGTGACTGGCGTATTGTGACGAGCCAGTTGCTCAAGCGCCATTGACCAGACGTTTTCAATTGGTGATAGATCTGGAGAATGTGCTGGCCAGGGCAGCAGTCCAACATTTTCTGTATCCAGAAAGGCCCGTACAGGACCTGCAACACGCGGTCGTGCATTTTCCTGCTGAAATGTAGGGTTTCGCAGGGATCGAATGAAGGGTAGAGCCACGGGCAGTAACACATCTGAAATGTAACGTCCACTGTTAAAAGTGCCCTCAATGCGAACAAGAGGTGACTGATACTCGTAACCAAAGGCACCCCTTACCATCACGCTGGCTGATACGCCAGTATCGCGATGACGAATACACGCTTCGAATGTGCGTTCACCGCGATGTCGCCAAACACGGATGCGACCATCATGATGCTGTAAAAAGAACCTGGATTCATCCGAAAAAATGACGCTTTGCCATTCGCGCACCCAGGTTCGTCTTTGAGTACACCATCGCAGGCGCTCCTGTCTGTGATGCAGCGTCAAGGGTAACCGCAGCCATGGTCTCCGAGCTGATAGTCCATGCTGCTGCAAACGTCGTCGAACTGTTCGTGCAGATGGTTGTTGTCTTGCAAACGTCCGCATCTGTTGACTCAGGGATCGAGACGTGGCTGCACGATCCGTTGCAGCCATGCGGATAAGATGCCTTTCATCTCGACTGCTAGTGATACGAGGTCGTTGGGATCCAGCACGGCGTTCCGTATTACCCTCCTGAACCTACCGATTCCATATTCTGCTAACAGTCATCGGATCTCGACCAACGCGAGCAGCAGTGTCGCGATACGATAAACCGCAATCGCGATAGGCTACAACCCGACCCTTATCAAAGTCGGAAACGTGATGGTATGCATTTCTCCTCCTTACACGAGGCATCACAACAACGTTTCACCAGGCAACGCCGGTAAACTGCTGTTTGTGTATGAGAAATCGGTTGGAAAGTTTCCTCATGTCAGCACGTTGTAGGTGTCGCCACCGTCGCCAATCTGTGAATGGTCTGAAAAGCTTATCATTTGCAGATCACTGCATCTTCTTCCTATCGCTAAATTTCGCGTCTGTAGAACGTCATTTTCGTGGTGTAGCAATTTTAATGGCCAGTAGTGCATATGGACATAGCGACCTTGACAAGGGATTGACTTTTACCTGGTGCCTAGATTTGAGCTTCTCGGAAACGCCGAAGCTGGTTGGCTGTTCATGTGATACAGTTTGTGAGCATCTGTGGAAAGTGGTTGAAGGACAAAGAAACCACGAGTAAATGGCAAGGTGAGAACAATGGCCCATTACAAATTTTGTAGGTCGGAGGCTTGCCCACTCTTTAGAAAAGGATAGGCGGGGGCATCTCTAGGAGATCTACAATCCTGATTCAGGCACAAGTGTTGAACATGGATCTACGGCAGATGACTCCTACATGTCCCCGTGTTGACTCAATGACATCGTCAGTTACGATTGCAATGGGCTAAGGAATATCAACGGAAGATCAGGGTTTAACGTTGCGTCGACATAGAAGATCATTAGAGATGGAGCACAAGCTCCGATTGTTTCGAGGGCGGGTGATGGAAATGGGCCGTTCCCTATGAAAGGGACCATTCCGGCAGTTTCTTGGAGCGATTTGGGAAAATCGTGGAAAGCCTCAATCAGAACTGCTGGTCACGGATTTGAACTGTTGTCATTCCGAATGCATGTTCAGAGCACTAACCACTGCTTCACCTCGCTCTGTCCAGGAATATCGAAATTGGACTGATTGAGTGAATCAGGTTTTTGTGATACAAGGTACACGGTTGTATCCAGTTACTCCGTCATCCAGGCGAACAATTGCTTAAAGCATGCACTGCATCACGGACGAAGCTGGTGGGAAGGACATTCACCTGGGGTTCCATGGGACTTGGGGTAGTAATGGAAGGCACCTCGACCGGTGTGGACTAAATGAAAATTTGAAGCCATCTTGTTTCTAACCCCAGCAATAGCTTAGAAATATGTAAAATAAATACTTTATAACATGATGTGTTCAATAATATTGTAACAGGTGCTCAACTTACAATGTATTTTGTCATCCTACATCTGTAATACGATAACAAGACGTGCAGACGACATGTAAACATCTGACACCACATAGATCGACAAATCGATAGTAAAATCGAAACCAGCTGTATTTCGACCGCCATCTTGTCCACTGCACTACAGAACTTAAGAACCTTCAACATCGCAGCGCGTTAGCAATCGTTGGTTAATATATTAAAAAACTAGAAAGCCGCCTCGATTGCAAAAAAACACCTTGTGTTAACCTGGGTTTCGGCGTAGATAACTACACCTTCTTCAGAACAATAAAACCCACAAGTGTCTAAGAAGACCTTTGTCAATGATTAAAAGAACACGATAGCTATACATTTATAAACAAAAAAAGGAGGGAAACACAAACAATACATATGTACAAAGTCTAAACCGTTACTTAACTTAATGGTGTAACCTCCACCTCACACCGGCCTATGTTCGATGGGCCATGACCCGCCATAAACTCATAAGAGAGGACATTTTAAAACAGAAAGATTCCTATGCTTTCGATATACCGCTGCTATGACGACTTTTAGCACCACTCTTGTCTGTTCCAATTTCTTTAACTGTACTTAATATGTAGCACGGTTTTAATAAATTTTTATAATAAATTTTATTATCTTGGGTATTTGAGCGAGATGTTTTGTATTTTTTAAAATTATGTCTATTTGTAAAATGTGCAGGAGTAACTGACGCCACTGGCTAGTTCACGTTGTTACACCATGTACGTGCAACTATAGAATGGTTTTATGTATGTTTGTTTTAAAAAGTGTAAAATAATAAATAAAATTACGGAACTCACGATTTGTGTAGATAAAATTAATTCACGTTGTCAGTGCATCAGTATTTCATGATTTACTTACATTTGAAACTTATCCAACAGCACATATAATAAGGCATACATGTTGCGTTATTGTAGCCGGTCCTTCACGTGTTTTGTAGCACTGAAGATGGCCACACAGTGACCGAGATCTAGATATGCAGTAAACATCATTGCGACTGATTGCTGTACGCTTTACTACTTGAAAAAATTCTTTTCTCATTTGTTACGCGGCTTCAAACATAAAATTAAAACATTCTGGAAAGTTTTGGAATCCGTGGGACTAATATCTTGCCAGTTTCAATGTCAATAACAAGCAAAAATGGTCGATATCCTTGATTTCCAGAATGGATGAACTGTCTACATACGAGGGTTGACTGAAAAGTAATGCCTCCGCCTTCGTATCTCTTCAACAGTTGGCAGCATTGGTACGCGGCAGGTAGTGGCTTGTTCCGTAGCCGCTTCTCTACAGCTCCAGTTGGCGGGAAGCCTTAGCATTGAATGGTTGTGTTGTTACAGTGTAAAGTATGGAACCCTGCGCAGACGGTCGGTCAATGCAATTTAAGCAACGTGCAGTCACTGAATTCTTGACTGCAGAAGTTGTCACTCCAAAGGAGATTCATCAGAGAATGAAAACAGTTTATGGTGATTGTGTTGATGTGAGTACTTTGCGTCGTTGGGTGACTAAGTTTAAAGATGTTGAGGCGGGAATATCTGACCTGCGTGACGAACAAAGATATGGACGTCCTGTGACAGCAACCACTGAGTTTCACAAGCAAAATGTTGACAGATTGATTCAGGACGATCGTCGTATCACTCAGAGAGAAACTGCAAGCACAATAGGCATTTCACAAGAACGTGTGGGTCACTTTATTGCTTTGCTTGGCTATCAGAAGATCTGTGCACGATGGGTACCCCGGATGCTGACTCCTGAAATGCGAGTCTACGGAAGCTACGATAGAAATGACTACTAGTAGACATAAGAAAAAGTTCGGAAAGTTACAAGCTAATGTAACAACTACAAGTAATACGATGATGACTGATACTGTTATAAACAAGTCAAAGAAAGTGTTATCTCAAGACGAGATTTCCGTCCTTGCAAAAGGAGGAAATTACGCTATAACACCTGTAAAAGTACCACTTGAAGATATTATCGCGAATATAGAAGCAGGCATACGAAATATCCCTAAGGCAACCGCGAATGCAATTCGAATTGAAACCACTAGAGTTTTAAGCCACAGCAGACCTCTAGAAAGTAATTTAACAAAAGGTGAGAGGAAGGCTCTTAAGGATTTGAATGCAGATGAAGAAATAGTGGTTCTTCCCGCAGATAAAGGGAACGCTACTGTTGTTATGAATACAGAAGATTACCGAAGGAAAATTTTGAACGTTTTAACGTCAGGACAGTATAAAAAACTTGCGAGGAATCCTACAGCCAGTGTACTTAGGAAAACAAATAATTTGATTAAGTCATCTACCTCTATCCGAAAAGAAGATAAAAGAACTTTATTGAAAAGTGAAGCTATGTGTCCTCGATTGTATGGTGTACCTAAAATTCATAAAATAGATTTTCCCTTAAGACCCATAGTCAGTGCCATCAATTCTCCCACTTATGAAATAGCAAGATATTTAACAACTTGTTTACAACCATTTATTGGAAAAACTGACTCATATATAAAAGACTCGCGTCATTTTATTGAAAAACTAGGGGGACTAACTCTGGCCCCTGAAGATATTCTTGTAAGTTTTGACATTGTGTCCTTATTCACAATGATTCCTGTTGACGAATTATGATTTTCATAGCGGATATTTTTCCAGAAGCTTTGACTGTTCTTTTCAGACATTGTCTTACATCAAGTCAGTTTCAGTGGGATAATGAATTTTATGAACCACTTGATGGAGTAGCAATTGGTAATCCATTAGGCCCTGCGATTGCCAATCTTTATATGGAAAAATTTGAATAATCAGCCCTAGACAAAGCTAATAACAAACCATCTCGTTGGTATCGATATATAGATGACACATTTGTGGTTTGGTCCCATGGCAGAAAGGCCTTGGACGATTTCTTTGATTATCTAAATAAAATTCACCCAAAAATACAGTTTACCATGGAAATAGAAAAGGAAAACAGAATATCTTTCTTGGATGTCTTAGTTATGAGACGGCCCGATAGAAGCTTGGAATATAAAGTTTTTCGGAAGGCAACACATACGGACAGATATTTACATAAAAATTCTAATCACCATCCTCAACAAAAAAGAGGTGTTATAAAAAGTCTTGTCGATCGAGCGGAACGGATATGTACACCTGAACATTTGGATGCTGAAGTGAAACATCTGAAGCAGGCTTTTGAAAAAAACGGCTACTCAAGAAAAGAGATAAATAGAATTTTGCGTCCAAGGAACAGAAACCCAAAAGATAAGAATGAACCACAACGACAGAAAAATACAGTAGTTCTCCCTTTTATTAAAAAAGTAACAGATCGGATCGGTAAGATTTTACGAAAACATGACATAAAACCGATCTTTAAACCAACAAAGAAAATAAATCAAGTATTACGATCTGTGAAGGATAAACGCCCTCCCCTGTCGACATGTGGTGTATATAAGATTCCATGTACCTGTGGTAAAGTTTACATTGGTACTACCAAAAGAAGCGTAAACACGCGACTGAAAGAGCATAAGTCTTTGTCGACTTGGAAAAATAGAAAAGTCAGCTGTAGCGGAACATACTCTTCAACCAGGCAACCACCAAGTGAAGTTTTCGGATATCGAGGTTTTATATACAACGTTAAATTACTATCCACGGCTTTATACAGAAGCTATGGAAATTTATAAACATCACGATAATTTTAATAGGAAAGAGGAGGCTATGAAACTCAGCGATATATGGACAGTGGCTCTACTAAATTGCTAACAATTTTTATCTTTGACAAGGTGGTAATCGATAGTCAACCTTATCTTTGCTATGGATTATCACTGCTCATCACGTGTCACCTGAACCACGCCCCCCTTTCTCACAGTATGTAAGTCGTTCTCAGACACCCGACCAGTCAGTCGGCAAGACTCAGCGTAGCAGCGCCTCTGAGAAAGTCCAGCGCAGTCCTGGACGAAACGTAAGGAGCAGAAAAGTTCTTGGACCACGACCTCACATCCCGGAAAGTATATCAACAGTCCTGAAATGAAAGCACACAGACTTGAAATTTGCCAGGAATTCCTCTCGCGTTACGTGAATTAAGGTGACGCCTTCCTCCATTCCGTTGTGACAGGAGACGAAACGTGGGTACACCACTACGACCCGAGACGAAACGTCAGTCTACGGAATATCGACATGGAGGCTCGCCCCAGAAAAAGAAATTCAAGACGCAGCCCTCAGCTGGAAAAATCATAGCCACAGTGTTCTGGTGTTATCCATGTCGATTTCCTTGATCGTGGAACAACAATAAATTCAGAGCGTTACATCACAATGCTACCAACTCTGAAACGATAGCTAACAGGTCCGAAATGAAAAGGGAAAATGTTTTCCTGCAGCATGACAATGCCAACCACACACTTCACGTGCCACCACAGCAGAACTTCAGAGACTGAATCTCATCACCGTACAGCATCCTCCCTTCAGTCCAGATTTAGCACCGTTTGACTTCCATCTGCTCCCGATAATGATAGACGATCTGCGGGACATCATTATGCTTCTGCTGAAGACGTTGAGAGAACTGTGAGACTGTGGTTACGGAAACAGAGTGTCGACTTCTTCTGTGACGGCTTCAGAAAACTTTCACACTTTGGCAGAAATGTATCCAACTGGCTGGTGATGATGTGGAAAAGTGAATATTGGTAATTAAAGATCACATTCTAAGGATTATTTCTGCGTTTGATTTATTAAAATATTCCCATCCAAACCTAATTAACGAAGGTGGAGGCACTGTTTTTCATTCAACCCTCGTACACAAATAAGTTTGAACGGACCTCTCAGTGCATCCAGAGCAATGGTTGCTTAAATTTTGTACATTTATATGTTTTGAGGATATTGTTTACAGATTGTTATTACTAATATTTCTACTTTATTATCAGTATAATTACACCATTAAAAAGAGTAAAAGTGTCGTTACCAATACTAGCCCAATTCTGTTCTCCCAAATTATGTGTATAAGGTTGTTTAAGATAAATTTGTATTTCGTTTCGAATACCTCTAAGTCAAGGACTATAGTCTCATAAAATTACCCTCCCACAACTACCAGCGCTTCCACTCCAAAGATTCGACGCCGCTGGAAAAGTAACACCATGTGTCACCCACTAGTCTGGCTACGTGCTTCGCCGACACCCATGTCACGTTCACTACGGTCATAATTACGTCTCCCACTCCCCCATTTTTTAGATTTCCAGTGTCTGCTAGCAATTCTCATCAAACATCTCTCCATAGTTCACTTAACATTGCTCAATTTTTAGGGTTTTTGTACTTCAGTCGATAAAAATGGAACCCTTGTAGAATCACTTTCTTGTCTGTGTGTCTGCCTGTCTGACTGTTGAAAACCCATTTGCTCAGGAACGAGTTGCTGTATCAAGTTCTGATTTAAGTTGTAAGACCTATTATCCCTTAGCGGTCTAAAAGACTGAAGCTTGTAAGCCAATGCAGACAAAAGATAGGGCAATTTATGTCACATATTTTCATACTCGCAAACTCACTTTTCAAACCCTACAGATTACTTCCCATTGACCTAGAAACATGGAATCTGGCAAGAAGCAAGATTTCACAGTACAAGCAAAGGAAAATAATCCAAAAAGTGTTATTTTCTAACTACATCAAACGAGAAAAATACTTTTTTGTGATTCTCCAAAGTCATGGAATTCCCAGGACAGATATCTTGCGAGTATCGATATCTATAACAGGAAAAAATCGTCATGATTCTAGGGATGGATGAATTATCTACATACATAATTACGTTTGTTGGGTACCCTCAGTGCGCGAGTCCTACTCCAATTTATTCGAATTTTTTGTTTTCAGTTTTAGTCCTTGCCTCTCTATCGGAATTAAAAATTGTTAATTCACATTGATTGTAAACACTAAGTTTCAGACGGTTTGGAAGCTTTGTGTGAAATCCTGTGAGGTCAACGATTAACAGTCTCTTCACTGGATTTATTTTATTGCTGTTCATCCAGTATGTTTCCACCTACCCTAAAAAAGGAAACACCATTACTTCATTGATAATCTGTGATGTTCTCTTTTATGCTGGTTATACAGCGTTATTGTCTTATTATGATTTATTTCAAGCTACTTTCCAAATTGTTAAATTTATTCCATTTGTTTTTGAAGTTTAACTGCACTGCAGGTAAATAGTACATTGTCATCCGCAAAATGAAGGTGATTAGGGTAATATCCGTTATAAAGTATTCCTTATTCGTTTTCGCAGTTTAAGAATGATAAAACACTTACAAAAGCTGCTGAGAATAGTTCCAGAAATATTGAATCTCTACTACTGATTCATATTTTTAATTCTAAACTTCTGACTTATCCTGATTAAGTCTAACGGAAGCTATAGAATTGGTGCATACATTCTTGAGTATATTCACTTAAATTGAGCCATTGTCTTGTTTCTCTAGGGGTGCTAGTATAGGTTTCGTTGAAACCAAGAGATAAGCTTTTTCAGGATCAATTGTACGCAAAGTAGTATTCATGTTATTGCTCCATTCTACTGTTGCGCTTACTATTTGAAAATGGTTTGCGCTAGTACTTCTCCGAAATCCAGGTTGCACTTTTTCATACTTAGGTCTAAAGTATTTTTATAGTCGGTTATAATATTAGTAACTGTCCGCTCCGATAGCTGAGTGATCAGTGTGACAGAATGTAGACCTACGGGCCTGGGTTCGATTCCCAGCTGGGTCGGGGATTTCCTCCGCTCACGGACTGGGTGTTGTGCTGTCTTCATCATCCTTTCATCCTCATCCGGCGCGCAGGTCGCCCAATGTGGCGTCGAATGTAATAAGACCTGCACCAAGGCGGCCAGACCTGCCCCACAAGGGGCCTCCCGGTCAATGACGCCAAATGCTCATCATCGTCATCATCATTTTAGTAACTATCTTCTGCATTAGCTTTAGGAGTCTGATAGATTTGTAGTTCTATGTTATGTCTGTCTACTTTATTCTTAAGGAGATTCTAGGCGCTACAGTCTGGAACCGCGCGACCGCTACGGTCGCAGGTTCGAATCCTGCCTCGGGCATGGATGTGTGTGATGTCCTTAGGTTAGTTAGGTTTAAGTAGTTCTAAGATCTAGGGGACTGATGACCTCAGAAGTTACGTCCTATAGTGCTCAGAGCCATTTTCTTAAGGAGAATAACTAAATAATTATTTTAAGTTTCTGGGAACTGCCCTCTTCCGAAAAGATCCAGTGAACAATTTTCTACTTTCTTTTGTTTTTTCCTTCTGAATTAATCCTTTCTACTGAAATACCAATCCCTATCGAAGCCTTTCCTTCATCATACCTAAAATGACTATATATACGTCATCTTCTATCACCTGCGGAATGTCATCACCTTCATTATTAATTATTAGTGTTTCTGTTTATGTCTAGTGCTTGGTACACTTTTAGACGTTCACCTCTAGTCAGCCCTGAAATAGAAGTTTAATATATTTTCTTAATCCTTTTTAAAAAGACGTCAATTACTTTTTTGTGTTGTAATCTTCTTCTAAAATTATAAAAATTACTCTGGACAAATAAGGTTTTTCCAAATGTAAAAACGTGTTCCAAAGTACAACATGGCCATGTAGCTAGTAACGTATATACTATTGAACTTTAAAAGAGCTACAATCGAGAAACTCTTGTTAATACTGCTTTTAATCGTCTATCTGTTGCATTATTATTCTGTTAACAGTGGCGGTGGCAAGGGGTGGGGCCTATGGGGGCTATAGTCCCCTCCCCCCATGGAGTACCAATTTACACTGGATAAAATGACTTCAGAAATCAGCGAATGTATTACTCCAACAGATTCAATCATTTTTTTATAATTATGTAGCAATATAGGTTGCAATGTATTCCAAACACATTTTAACAAAAGAATAAGAGCGGCAAATAGTTTACAACCTAAACCAATAAATATCATTTAACTTAAAATAGGCGTCTTATTATTTATTAATACACATTTTTTACCCTGAACTCGAAAACAGTTACCAAAAACTACTTTAAGCAACACCAAATTTTATTAATTTCTCGGTAGAGGACCCCAACTCTACTTTTGTTAAGCCATACTCCATTGCCCCAAATCCCCTCCCCCCCCCCCCCCCATTAGCCCCTGCATCCCTTGACTGACTTACAGAATCGCCCGTGTCTGTTACACAGCAATAATCAGTATGTGAAAATCAATTAGGTAGAAGTGTCATCAAAAACTATTTACAAGTTAAATACATACTGAAATAGAAGCTTTTGAAAACTTACGTATATTTCAATTTTCAAGACAGGTAAAATTGTTAAGACTTTAAAGACAGTGTATTTGTAAGTTTCACATATTCCGTGGTAAAAGACCTTCTGTTTCAAGGTACCAGATAGTGTACCATCGACGGAGTATCGCTGAACTGTCCACACGTTGTCCAAATAGTCCCAAAAATATACATCATTTTACTCACCATAAAATTCTGTGACTGGAGAATTAACAATATATTCCGAATAGCTTTGATACATTATACAGCAATTAAATGTGCAGAACGTGAAATATTTACAAATGCTGCAAAAAACACGATCTCACGTCTAACAACAACAACAAAGTGTAGAAAATTGCAAAAGTGCTTATGGTGGCGCCTAGCGCGCCCTTCCTTCGTGTGATTCTAAAATCACTCGCTAGACTGACGTAACGACCAAAAACATCGTTTGTTCCTAGGTATAATATCCTCTAGCTACAAAATTTTGCTTGCAAACATAAAAAGAATTCTTGGAACATGGAAAATTTTCTCTATGGCGTTACTTATTGTACCATCTGCCTTATGGAATGTGGCAACTATCGGCCATTCTGCCTGCTTTATACTCTTATTTCTCTTAACAGAATCAGAAGGTAGGTCCTAATGTTCATACCAATCTCTCACACAGTGTCACGTGACGACAAACTTAATGTTTCTCTCTATGGATAATATTTACGATACGGCTGCTTACAAACCCACAACAGAGCTTGGTGCGTCAAATTTACCTGGTCAGTTTAATCGGTACACATGCAACAGAATGCTTACCGCTACGGTCGCAGGTTCGAATCCTGCCTCGGGCATGGATGTGTGTGATGTCCTTAGGTTAGTTAGGTTTAAGTAGTTCTAAGTTCTAGGGGACTGATGAGCTCAGAAGTTAAGTCCCATAGTGCTCAGAGCCATTTGAACCAACATACGGCGCGTTTGTTGATGTGGTCACCTTTCTCAACAAGTATATAGATATTCGTATTATAAAGTGTACGCTTTTTCATGCAGCCATGTAAATTTATTTTCCAGGCGTTTTTGCGTGTTTCGTCTTTTATATTAAGCCATCTTCAGTGGATTTACTTTGGAAAAACAAAGTTCTGTTTTTCTATGCGGCTCTAAAATGGTTCAAATGGCTCTGAGCACTATGGGACTAAACATCTGTGGTCATCAGTCCCCTAGAACTTAGAACTACTTAAACCTAACTAACCTAAGGACATCACACACATCCATGCCAGAGGCAGGATTCGAACCTGCGACCGTAGCAGTCGCGCGGTTCCGGACTGAGCGCCTAGAACCGCAAGACCACCGCGACAGGCTTTTCTATGCGATATTTATAGATTAGAAAATACTTCACGATGTTATTTTCGCACGAATAAATGGTTACTTGCAGTTTGACGTCGTTGTGGCCGACATCTGCGCTCCCTCTTGTCTTATCATAGGTGAAGGGTCACAATGTCACTTCACTTATAAAACACCGCCACGTTTTCACGTCACGATCTTTCTGTTTTGCAGGTTTCATATTTCGTTACGTAACATCTGTGGAAGGCCACACTACTCATCTGGCAAGAACTGCAGACTCTCCTTAAGAGGGCGGTTAGAGAGATTTCCGTTGTAACACTGGGGGCACTTGGTGTCGCTTTGTTTATTTGTGTTTGTAAGCGTTGTCAACTGCCGACTGATCACTCACTCACTCACTCTCTCTCTCTCTCTCTCTCTCTCTCTCTGCGTGCGTACTTGCCTGTGTGTGTGTGTGTGTGTGTGTGTGTGTTTGTATGTGTGTGTGTGTGTGTTTGTGTATGTGTGTGTGTGTGTTTTATTATTTTTTATCTTTTATTTCATTCTTTTACTGAAGAGATGTTGTCATTATGTTAAGACATTGGGAGGACGTCTTAACCTAATGTTAAGTTACTTGCAGTAAAAGAAATTGAACACCGTCCGACTAGGCCATGAAGGCCAAACGGTACCGACCGGCCGCAAATTCTGTCCAACTGGCACGTTATATTGTCAAAATCCCGCCGTAATTTGAGGGCCCTGCCCATAATGCTCCAAACATTCTCAACTTGGGCTTACATTTCAGCAAAATAATGCCCGCCCGCACTCGGCGAGAGTTTCTACTGCTTGTCTTCGTGCTTGCCTAACACCACCTTCCCCAGATAGATCGGCAGATCTCTCCACAATTGAGAATGTCTGGAGCATTATGGGCAGGGCCCTCAAACCAGCTCGGGATTTTGACAATCTAAAGCACCCATTGGGCAAAATTTGACACGGTGTCCTATAGAAGGACCTCCAACAACTTTAGCAATCAATGCCATGCCAAAAACTGCTTGCATACGGTCTAGCGGTGGACCGATGCATTATTGACTTGCTTAACTTGTGAAATTGTAATCACTTGTTTGTGTGTACATGTACAGTCGTGGACAAAACGAGCGAGACCCCTCGCCTTTTCGTTATGCTGATCCGCACGGCTTTAAAGTCAGCTACACAGCATAACAGGCAAGGCGACGAAGTGCTACCAACATACTATGCACTTGCGTGAAATTGACAAACTATCTGAACTTTTTTAGGCTGTTTTCAATAATTTGTAAGACTATATTAATTCTGATTAGTGTGTTAAATTCAACACGTAAATATAAGACAGAACTGAAAGAAGAAACGCTAATTGGTATGAACTGAACCAATAAAAATGAATTTCAACTTATCGAGATAACATAATTGTTTTAGTAATACAAAGAACGCCGGATCGTTACGAATTAGCAAAATATTATCCGCTTTCGGCCGCGAAACGGTCTGTGTCAACGTTCAGACCAGTCATACTGGATTACCGTTGCTGACCTACCATGAAAGTGTGCAAATTTAACAATGCGTGAAGATTCATAACGAAATTCAGTTAAAAATCATTCAGTGCCACACTTAAGTCAATTCCATTATTGACAGAACCGGAAAAAGTAGGCAGTAACATGTATGAAATTCTACAAGAGTGTCATATTGACATGCACAGGGCACCAGTACAGAATAAAGGTAGCGATAAAACGTATAGGGGCCGCGAGAAATTCTTAAAATTGCTTTACTGATATTCTACCTGCCTCCATCGAGATTAGAACCGAAAACAAACCAGACCTTCCTTTCACTACGCTAGCAGACAACCCATGCAGCCCTCTATTATTACCCCAGACATGAATAAGCCACCAATTTCGCAATGAAAATGGTAAAATGATCTACAGATTCTGTTGCATAGAGCTTTCTGGGCTCAAAAACATGAATTTTCTTCCTTTATGTCACCGCTTATGTGACAATCATTCGGGATGTTTATCGAAATAACAAAATACTGTTATTAGAGAGTAAATTTAGTAGGATATTTCTGCACCACCCCAGGAAATAAACGGCTACACAGCTGCCAAACGTATTCTGCACTGTTTCGAATTCTCCACTAGACTCGCCACAGCCGCAAAACGTTCATTAGCCTAAGTGTTTCTTAAGCTAGCTAGTAATGGGAATGTTCGCACTTCTAAAACGCGGTAGCATTAATACTGGGATGTGAACTACCACGTGTATAGGCAAAAGGATTCTATTTGCATTCCTGTAAACGTGATTTGGATCGAAAGCGTAGCTACGATTAATATGCTGATGTATCGACTGCAACTAGAACATTTCGAATAAAGAGTAGGGGGTGTTATTTATGCAGCCCTCATCTTCAGTATCTGTCGTAGCTGTTTTCGTTGTTAGAATTTCGTCACCTAAACCGGTAAAAACGGAACCCTACAAGTCTCACTTTCTTGACCGTCTATTGGTCTACCCAACCTTTAAAACCCGTTTACCTCCAGAACGGATAGACATAATAAGCGGAAATGTATCGCACTTCTTGTGGTAACCGGTCCCTTGGTGGTGTTAAAAAGTGAGCTTCTATGTCAACGCAATCTAAATATACGGTCGTTTATGAAAAGAAAATTTACGTGAAAGGTCAAAAAATGGCTCCAAGAACTATGCGACCAAACAGCTTACGTCATCAGCCCCTAGACCTAGAACTACTTAAACAAACCTAACTTAACACACATCCACGCCCGGGGAAGGATTCGAACTGACGGCGCAAGCAGTCGTGCGATCCGCGATATGACGCCGTTGAAAGCACGGCTAACCTGCGCCGGAAAGCTGTTAATATCATCTGATGTTGCTAACAAGTTATTTACTTGTGGTGAATGATTTTCTGCGCAGTTCATTTAAGATAGAATAACTAAAATATATTTGATGTTACGGAAGACGAAGGACGCCTAATTCGTTTCCCTCTCTTTACTTATGATGTTACATTCGCAATCTGAGCATACGTATTATCCATAACCACACTTTAGCGCCACACAGATACGTGAATGAAACACATTGGCGTACAGTTTTAGACATAAAAACTGACCGCTGGCCGTCTACTTCCGAGATGTTCTCGGATTGTGTGAGCCCGTGGTCTAGTGCTCGCCGGCACGGTAGCTCTGTGTGTTCGGTCAGAGAGCCGGTTGGCCTCTGTAATAAAAAAACTGAGTGGAAGGATCAACCACCGAACTTGAACAGGATGTCCTGCGACGTCCGCAACGACCAAACACAACGATCAATAATGAACAATAAGAAAAAAAAAGAAAAGAAAAAATGGTAATCGTCATGCATTCTAAGCTTATGGTCGCCTGTTCGTGTCCAACTATTTTTTTTTACCACATTTCGGTCTAAAGTTATGATTCTGATTGAGCATCGAAGATAATTCGCTTAACATTCTACCCACCAGCAACGACAAGTATTCCAGAAACAATTCCGCAGGACAGCTCGTGGCTGCGCCGCGATCATAACAGCTTACGCTCGAGCGTTTCCTCGCGCTGCAGCGGCTACCGGCCACCGGCCAGACGCCACCCGCCGCCTGAGATCCGGCGCCGCCCATGTGAACGCGGCGCCACGTTGTCAGTGTATGTATCAACTGTCATTTTCGAATTTGAAGTTCTAGTTATCATCTTGCAGTTAAGCACTGGATTTTGCATACTTGAAAATCATTAACTACAGTTAAGCATTGTAAAATTGAGTCGCAAGTGGAAAAAGGTGTAACACCTGAAACACAACGTTTACTTTTGGTATAACAGAGGGGTGAATGCAGAGGAGGCAGCTAGAAAGATTTGAACTGTGTTTGGAGCAAGTTCTTTTGGTAAAAATACGCCAGAAAAAGATATTTGTGTTTCAACAAAGATCGTTCTGGCTTGAATGATTTTCCACATTAAGGAAGTCTCGACTACTGATATATGTGATAGATTACCATTTAACCATCATGCGACATTTGCATTCAACAGGCAAAGTTCAGAAGTCTGGTGTAGGAGTACTGCATGCTCTAATTCGAAACAACAAAAATCAACGGAGTGACTATTATTGAACGTCATCAGGTCACTCATCGAGCATTCCTTTCGGACCGAGTGTAAGAAAATCGCGCAACAAAACTACATCACCTGTGCTACTGCATGATAACGCACTATGTTGATTTGACAAACAAAACAATCCAGGAGATTGATAGAAAAGTCGTCTGTCAGGCACTTGTATTGATAGGGAAGCCCTCTCTCAAGCACTTGTCCCTCTCGTCATATATTTGTAAAATTTTACCTTTCCCGCTCTTGATCGATCAACCGTCAAGGCAATTCATTTCTAGACGGAAATACTCTTAAAACTACTCTGGTTTAATGACATCGTTAGAACAAGTAGGTTTCTACAGGCGTAGAATTTGTAAACAACTTTAGCATTGTCAGATCGTTTTAGATATCGTGAAAGAAAATTCTGCTGCTGATTAATTTCTCTTTGATAATTACTGTTGCGTTTACTAAACTAATGGAAAATGCAATTAAAATATTCACTGTACTAATACAAATTAAATTCAGCTTACTACAGGAACATCACGACGGCAGTCTATCTTAATAAAGCTTTAAGTGTCTGTGAGACGATTGAACCTATTTTAAACGAATTAGTAGGATATTACCAACTTTTGACTTCGAAAAAATCTGTATTTATTTCATTTCCTGTACCATTCGTAAGTATTATGAAAATGTGACATTTCATAGATAAAATTATGTATTCACAACAACAAAAAATATGTCGGCAGAAAACAAAAGTGGCATTATGAATTTGGCAGTACCGTAAGGTTTTCGCTCTGACACTAAGAGTTACTGAAAGTAGCAAGACGAATTTTGCTCGAGCGTTGTCTTACGATTCCCTTATTGAGTTTTTATCAGCCTGCTTGTAGCTGTGCTACAAAAGAATTAAAAATTGGCTTTCAGCGAGTAGTCGCGAATGGCGAACGAAAGCAGCTTGCACCTGTTAGCTAAGCATGTTACCTGGGAACTGGTTTTTTCCTAAACTGGGAAGACGTCCTTTTGTGGTTGAATTGTTGGCAAATGTCAGTCAGACGTGTGCCGTTGGTCTAAGAGCTTCGGTGTGTTGAATTTGTGCCAATGATTTTTCTACAGGTTTCTTCTGTCCCAAATAGAGAGTTGAAGTCTCCCACTAGTATTTTCACGTCATCCTGGTGAATTTTGCTCATAGTATTTTCGAGTGTGTTCCAGAATTTTTCGACATTTTCGTTCTTATTTTCGATGTTGGTGGGGACATGTGCATTGATGAGCGTATATTTTTTACTGTGGCTCTGAATGAGCATAGTCATAAGTCGCTTGTTGATGGGCCGGCCACGGTGGCCGAGCGGTTCTAGGCGCTTCAGTTCGGAACCGCGCGACTGCTCGGCCGATGGTTCGAATCTAGCCTCGGGCATGGATGTGTGTGATGTCCTTAGGTTAAGTTAGGTTTAATTAGTTCTAAGTTCTAGGGGACTGATGACTTCCGGTGTTAAGTCCCATAGTGCTCAGAGTCATTTGAACCTTTTCATTGTTGATGGGTGTGATTTCTTTGACAGAGTTGATGTTAGATCTGTGTTCGAGAAATGCAATACCGAAGATTGGTACACCTTTCGCTACCTTTTGTTGTAATTTGCTTTTGAAGACGCAATGGTTTCCCTAATGCAAGGTTTCATTGTCAGTTAGTCGTGGTTCTTGAAGAGCAAGGATGAGAATTTTTTGTCGGTGGATTTCTTTTGTGAGATTATTTAGTTTTCGTGTTTGGATCAATGTATCGATGTTTACTTTTAAATGCATGTTTCTTCCTTGTAGGGAAATTTACCAGAGATCTTCGATATTCTCTGCCGTGCTAACCTGGACTCCCCAGAATCCGAAAATCCAACTGCCGCCTGTCGACAGCCGGGTTGTGTACCACCTGGGGTAAAGTTGACTTTGCTTGCATAGTTCATGTTTGCTTGTGTTTCATTGGTTTGTCTTGGATGATACGAGGATCGGACAGGACCAGAGGGTGTTGAAGCCTTTGAAAGCAAATATTTTCAGCCAAGCTCATTGAGCTAAGAGACGGTGACCAGAGTAGCGGTGATTTTCACTCAGACGTGTCTGGATTTTGGGTTCAACGGATTTGGTAGCCGTTCAGGATTGTGTTAGTATTTGGTTCACCCCTAGTATTTGATTTCCTCGGTACCACCCATATGGGGGTGGGTTTCCCCTATCCGCCACACGCGATTATTATTATTATTATTATTATTATTATTATTGTCATTATGTCATCAGCAAATCCGATATGGTGTATCTTCCCACCACTGAAATAGATGTGTATTGTTCGATTCAGTATTTCCATCACATAAATGTGGGTTATAATCACGTTACATTGCTGCTAGAAGACATATTTCTCACTTTTTCTTAGATAGTTGCTACCTGTTACTCCATCATAGGAATTTATGTGCGCAGCATTGTTGCAATACAGACGTTCAAATTATCCGATTTCTGTAATTTCGTTTCGATACCAGATAGTTCTAATCGGATTCAGCTAGGCAGTCTTAATGTGGATATCTGACTACGAATCTCATCATGTGATAGACTGGGCAAATCACATTCTTAATCGGACTGTTGAATATAGATCACTTATCTATGACAGGGCCTGAATTCTTAAACACTGTGGAAAAAACAAGGTTCCGATGACATTAAGTTTCCTCTCCCAAGTGTTCGTGGCCATGCGCTTGAGATTCGCCCTTAATCACAATCCGAGTTGGAGTCTCTCTTCAGTTACATCTAACCAGTGCGCAGCTATTGCACTATTGTAAGAACCGACATACAGTATTTTGGATTTAAAATTTTGTAAATTTGTGATAAGAATTTATGAGACCAAGCCCCCCGACCATTATTCCACTCGCTCGCGGCCACACTGTATTCCCGCGTGGGTTTGGACGATGTCGTGCGCCTAGCACTGAAAACTTTAGATGAACCGCCGAGACCCAAATAATTATACAGGATGTTTCAGGAGGAATAGTAAATATTGTAGGAGGTGGTAGTATAGACAAGTTGCAGAAGAAATGCCATATAACATGTGTCCAATTTTTATTTCGTACATACAGCTGGGTTCAATGCATTTACGTTTCGTATGTTGGTCCTTACAGGACCCAGTTGTCTACATTTCCTTGAAAATGACTTGCAGCGTTATTGGAAGAGGTTTATTTGGCTACAGGAATGCCTATGTTCCTCCAGCATGACGGGGCTCCTGCAAATTCTAGTCGTCAGGTGACACATTATCCATACCTAACATTTTCTGGAAGATGGATCATTAGATATGGGCACTTTTCTTGGCCTTCAAGGTCCCTGGACGTTCTCTCTTTGGATTTTTGCCTGTGGGGATGGTTAAAGGCGAAGTCTACAAAGAAAAAGTAAACCCAAGAGCCGATTTGATCGGATTATGAATAGTGCAGCCCTCATAAAAGAACGCAAAGACGACCTCAGAAGAGCTACGCGTGGTGTTATCAAGAGAAGTCAAATGTGCATTGAAGTTGGTGGCGAAATTTTTAAAAATCAACTTTGAACGTCCTCATTTGCCTTTGATTTGAGTTTGTTAGGGTTACGTACTAACAGCTGTATCTCTGTCCTCAGTAAAAAGTGGACGCATTTATATGGAATTTTTTTATGCATTTCGTCTGTACTACCACCTGCTAAAATATCTACTATTCCTCCTCAAACACCCTGTATTTGGATATATGTGTGGTGTCTGTTCTTTCGGACATGTCCGAAAGAAAATGTTTCATGGCATTCTGCAACGACCTTCGATCTAGTTGTACGGGCTGATAGAGATTTCAGAGCTGCTTGGCTGTCTGAATAAAAGTAGATGCTACGATTTTTGTAGGGTCTACTCTAATTATCCTCCGTGCACTTGCTGATAGAAGATGTCATGTAATACTGTGGCCATCTTCCCTAAAGAGATTCTAGGCAGTACACCGGACCCGGTACATTCATCTGTTTTCGACCTGTCAGCAAACCACTATATTATGTCTCCTGCACGGTTTAGTGGTTCGTTCTTCCAATGCTCCCTGCCTCCAACTGTTACATGGCAAGGTTTATTGATTGAAACAGCTACAAGTTATTGTATAGTTAGTCGGCATTTCCCGAGCCAGCGCCATACTGATTTGGGATTCCGTATATTCTAACTATATCCAGCCATTTCCAATTTTTAGCCTTTATGTCCCTGCCGCTGTCACCATTTTAAGCCACAGGTGTAAGGCTGGCATGTCTAGCGTAATATCAATCCCAAGAGTGGATGTCCTGCTAATTCAATCTGTTTGTGAAAGCAGATCAGTCTCTGCACTTTGCCAGACTCCCTAGCAGCCACCTTCTGTTCGACTTTGTTCATATTATAGGCCTATAAATTACCAATGGTCTTTTTACAGAGGTGTATATCCAGTAAGTACTGGGTTTAGACCCCATTTTACCCTACAGCAGCTTCTAGTGCTTATAAGATTGTCTTTCGCAGTGGAACACATTATTTATGTGAGGTGTTCATAATATTTTTCCATCCAGGGCTACCTCTAGATACATTACAACCCAGCTATATGTATGTTCAATAAAAATTGGACACATGTTATATGTCATTGTTTCTGCAATTTGTCTATACTACCATCTCCTACAATAATTACTATTTCTCCTGAAACATCCTGTACAATTATTTGGCTCTCGACGGGTCATCTAAAGTTTTCAGTGCTAGACGCACGGCATCGTCCGAACCCTGACGCACGACATCGTCCGAACCCTCGCGGGAATACAGTGTGGCCGCGAGCGAGTGGAATAATGGACGGTGTGGAGGGGGGGGGGGGGAGGGAGGGGGGAGTACCGCGCATGTGGTACACGGCAAGATGGCAAGATGGCAGGACGGGAATCGCGTCTGATGAGGAGCGTGTGTAGATATGTGCTGCAGAGAGGTTGGTTGCTGCGTCCCGACAGTGCCCACCGTCGGAGCTTCGAGTCCTCCCTCCGGCATTGTCCATAGTTTAAGTTAGATTAAGTAGTGTGTAAGCTTATTTGGTCCCATACGTTCTCACCACAAATTTACAAAATTTTATATCCAAAATACTGCATCTCGTTTCCTACAATAGTGCAATAAGTGCGCACTGGTTAGATGTAACTGAAGTGAGTCTCCATCTCGGATTGTGGTTAAGGGCGAACCCCAAGCGAATGGCCACGAACAGTTGGGAGCGGAAACTTAATGTCATCAAACCGTGTTGAAGGACCATGACATGCGATCGTTAGACTGACTGCAGAAAGTTCAGTTTATAAATACATACATACTTAGCAAAATTTATCATGTCACAGCAGTCTTACCGATACTGCAGGTCACTGCACATAAAATATTAGCTGTAGCCTCTTGGTATGTGTGGAAACAAAATATCTTCAAAGTACCCTTCCACACGGCGACTTTGCACAGGCAAAACAGAGGACTTGGAATTAAAGACGTGCCTTTAAACTAATACATGCCACTAAGACAAGCATCACGAAACTTCTGTTCCTCTCGTTAGATCCTGGAGATAGGAACGCTCCTATTAATGTAGCACGCCAGCCTAGATTACGTCCGAAAGTACTATGGCGATTGGAGCTGTATGAGACTTCCACCAGCACAAACCAACACTAGAACCGTCTATGATTATATTACCAGACATCGTCTACACAAACCAATTCCGGTGAATTAACCTACAAAAAACTGGAGAAACGTCTGGAAAAATATCAACAATAAAATTATACCAACTAGAGTCAGTGCCGTATGGTGCGACGTTCTAAACGAAACCATACCCACAGCGGAACGATTATGAAAAATCAAATTGAGACCATCTTCATACTGCGACAAATGTGGGCTTGTAGAAACTGTAGCGCACACCTTCTTATGTGAAAATAGAATCAGAATTTGGAACTGGACTACGAAGAAATTAGCACTAGCCACAGAACCGCAGAAAGTCATATACCGAGAACTGAAGCTTTAAACCTGACTGGAAATGTTACCAGTCCGCAAAGAATAACAGTTATTCGTGGCTTCTGGGACAGTTTGTGTTGTACGTCGTAATAAACAAAACTTAGAACTTAGAAGAGTGCATGTTTTATATTGCAGAAGAACATTTTAAGCTGAAGAAGAATAACAAATATAAGGAATGTTTTAAAATTTTTTTATCTATTGCTTTATGTGGGCTACAAAGAGATGGACAGTTTTATTGATTAGAAGCAGAATACTATTCTTTCACTTTTTTTTATTCCTGGAATATTCTTTTACGTCGGATCTTAAATCACAACTGTTCTAATTTGGCAAACCCCCTCCGGCTCCGAAACTTCTTCCATTTGTTGAAAAATATATGGCTTCCTTACAGACTTCATATGCATCCAGTGCATAATAACTTAAATTGTGAATATACTTCTGAATGAATGTTTGTTATTTATTTTTCCGTCACCCTGTTCACTGTTATAAGTTATGTTCCAAAAGGATCGCACGCGATAGGAGGCGACAGTCTGTAATTTTGTTCAACAATTTAAAGGAATATATGAGTGCAAACTTGGAATACATGTGAATAATGCAGCTGCTCAGTGACAGGTATGGGGGAGGCACTGTAGCCAGGCCTCGGATATTCGACCCCTGCCCTCTTTGCCTCCGCCTACCTGGTGCTGAAAGACTTCTCAAACTTTAAAAAAAAAAAAGTAGTGCAGTGGTCATTACGTCTGTCTAGTAAGCAGCAGGTCTAGGTTCGAAGCTCAGTCGGTCACAAATTTTCATTTGCTGTCGTTGCTGTATTTCAACGCGCAGTGACAGTGCGGACGTCGGTCCTTCGATATTTAAGATGCAATTGTTTTTTGAGGCAATAGAGGTGATTTGCGAACATTAGTCTTGCCATCAAAATAACTGGACTCCAACGGAAACCAATCCTTAGTCATACCTTCGTGCCGGAGCTAACCCATGCCATATACATGCGAATTAGATTGTAGTTCATATTTAGTCAAATAACGAATGGTCAGTATACAAGTATGCTGGCCAGGGTGGCCGAGCGGTTCTCGGCGCTACAGCCTGGAACCGCGCGAGAGCTTCGGTCTCAGGTTCGACTCCAGTCTCCGACATGGATGTGTCTGATGTCCTTAGGTTAGTTAGGTTTAAGTAGTTCTAAGTTCTAGCGGACTGACCACCTCAGACGTTAAGTCCCATAGCACTCAGAACCATTTGAACCATTTTTGACGTATACAAGCATTTACAAACAGAAGAAGCAGGATTGCAGCGAACTGATCACTTAACCAAGTGCAACATAGAGTACCTGTGTAATGAGTCATTCCAGCTGCATAGCTGAGGGCAACATTTTTTAAGCAATTCATTGCAGAATTAATGTAATACCCGCACGATGATTTCTGTAGTCATACTGTATCATTAGCAGCCCGCGAATGTAGTACTATGTTCGTTAAATCGGATTACTCAAGCTGAGGCCAAATAAAGACAAGCGACGACGCCACAACACTATCTTTACTTAAGTAGGTAGTCAGCGCTAAATTATGTGCACCACCATTAACGTTGCCGTAAGCAGTTTGACAGCATAACACCACCACAACTACTGACAACCTGAACCATTATCATCACGCAGTTGTAACTCGCAGTGATTACAAGTTTCTCATGTTTGTCAAGAATAGCGGAAAGCGCCTCTGAAGTTCCGTTTCCATTACGCCTAGGACGGAGAGAATCCTAAATATCAGTAATAGGTCACCTAGCGAAGAGAAGAGTCCACGTATTGTCTCAAGTTCTTGCAGTTTGATGTTAATGCAGTTCCAGATGGTTTCTCACTAACGGTTTCTTTTGGCTATCTGAATACTCATATTGGAATTATATAAGTGTAATTGCTAGAACGTTCAACTACCTTAATAACACCTCATTCTGGGTTGAATATGACTCGGAAAGAAACGTTAATTTGACGTTTCCATCCATCTCCTGACGTCTTACTGAATGAAGTCTGAAGTGCACGCACAGTTGTGTTGCCCGCCGCAAGGATTCTGTGAAGTGTTGTGGCAGTTGGCGGTCATTGCTGAATACAGACATGTGCTCCAGGGGAACTCGTGTTTGTTGCACTTTTTCCATACCGTAATTAGCACAATAACATAAGGCTTGTTCTGCTGAAGAACTTGATGCCCACAAGTCCTTAAATAAGAATCTCCTAACGTGAGTAATGCATGAAAGGAAACAGACTTTTGGACAAAACAATGGACAGCTCCCTGCTTTTTGCGTTTCCGATAGCGCCTACGATAAGAATCTGGTGTCATATTATGTTTCAGAACCCTAAACTGTTTATTTTTTTACCTCATACTAAAACAAAAGTTATGATATGAGAAGAGGAAATGACTTATATGCTTCTCAGGAACTTAAGTTTTTCGTGTTTATTTTCCCACTTCATACTAAAACAAGGGCGTTAAAATGAGAAGAGGAAATGAAATATACGCTTCCAAGACATAATATTTCATTGTGTGCTACTACTGCATACATGAGACCCCTGCAGTTAACATTTGTATGTTGGATAAATTTTGATATCACCTCACATTCCTTTGTGAGAAGGTTCCTATTTTCTCGGGATTCAAATAGAGTGGACATTTCAACACTGGTTAATATTATGATGACTAATGACATGATACCCGTTGCAATTGCTCCATGGCTCCTGTGAGTAGAGTCTCACGTTGGTTACTATAAGAACACGCAGGCAGTGATATCCGCTCACTGCGGTCAGAGACAAGGTGATTTCTTTCTGTTTATGACGAAGCGTCTGCTGCAGTGTCCACGCTCAGCCAACATAAACAAATCGCGGCGGCATTGGGCACTGCTGATCGCTGCGCTTGTCGCGAGCCTCGACAGCAAGAGCGCACTGCCTCTGCTAACGATACTATGGTGTTAATACATCTTACTTAACGTATCATGCAGGACGTGGGTTGGGTGAAAATTCAGTTAGTAACTTCCCATCGCATTGAAATACTTTACAGTCATATTTGATGAATTATTTATTGTTGGTTGTCTCTCTAATGTTAATAGTATTGATTCAGATTGTGCATGAAAACGAAAACACAACACACACACACAGACACACAGTCATTGATTCTAGTGAGGCTGACAACTTCTGTGTGTTGAACAACACATGCACCAGTCAGTTCCTCAGTTGGCGTCGAGTGGATGAGTTCTTTCAATTACCTCGCATTGAAAGAATTGTAAGGAGGAGCCTGAAAGTAAATGGACTTGTATGCTAAAGAGCTGCGACAAAGCGAAGCTTGACCGATTATCCGATAATTGTCCACATGGGTTTTGTGGGCGACTATACTTTTAGTAGCCGCGCGGGATTAGCCGAGCGGTCTGGGGCGCTCCAGTCATGGGCTGTGTGGCTGATCCCGGCGGAGGTTCGAGTCCTCCCTCGGGCATGAGTTTGTGTGTTTGTCCTTAGGATAATTTAGGTTAAGTAGTGTGTAAGCTTAGGTACTATGCTCATTCTGAGCCCCAGTAAAAAATATACACTCATCAATGCACGTGTCCCCACCAACATCGAAAATAAGAAAAACACCAAAAATGTCGAAAAATTCTGGTTCAAAATGGTTCAAATGGCTCTGAGCACTATGCGACTTAACTTCTGAGGTCATCAGTCGCCTAGAACGTAGAACTAATTAAACCTAACTAACCTAAGGACATCACACACATCCATACCCGAGGCAGGATTCGAACCTGCGACCGTAGCGGTCGCTCAGTTCCAGACTGTAGCACTTAAAAGTGCATGGGAAAAATTCTGGAACCCAGTCGAAAATACTATGAGCAAAATTCACCAGGATGACGTGAAAATACTAATGGGAAACTTCAACTCTCTATTTGGGCAGAAAAAACTGTAGAAAAATCTTTGGTACAAATTCAACACACCGAAACCCTTATATCAACGGCACACGTCTGACTGACATTTGCCAACAATTCAACCACAAAAGGTCGTCTTCCCACTTTAGGAAAAAACCAGTTCCCAGGTAACATGCTTAGCTAACAGGTGCAAGCTGCTTTCGTTCGCCTTTCGCGACTCGCTGAAAGCCAGATTTTTAATTCTTTTGTAGCACAGCTACAAGCAGGCTGATAAAAACTCAATAAGGGAATCGTAAGACAACGCTCGAGCAAAATTCGTCTTGCTACTTTCAGTAACTCTTAGTGTCAGAGCGAAAACCTTACGGTACTGCCAAATTCATAATGCCACTTTTGTTTTCTGCCGACATATTTTTTGTTGTTGTGAATACATAATTTTATCTATGAAATGTCACATTTTCATAATACTTACGAATGGTACAGGAAATGAAATAAATACAGATCTTTTCGAAGTCAAAAGTTGGTAATATCCTACTAATTCGTGTTAAAATAGGCTCAATCGTCTCACAGACACTTAATGCTTTATTAAGATAGACTGCCGTCGTGATGTTTCTGTAGTAAGCTGAATTTAATTTGTATTAGTACAGTGAATATTTTAATTGCATTTTCCATTAGTTTACTAAACGCAACAGTAATTATCAAAGAGAAATTAATCAGCAGCAGAATTTTCTTTCACGATATCTGAAACGATCTGACAATACTAAAGTTGTTTACAAATTCTACGCCTGTAGAAACCTACTGCTTCTAACGATGTTATTAAACCAGAGTATTTTTAAGAGTATTTTCGTCTAGAAATGAATTGTCTTGACGGTTGATCGATCAAGAGCAGGAAAGGTAAAATTTTACAAATATATGACGAGAGGGACAAGTGCTTGAGAGAGGACGTCCCTATCAATACAAGTGCCTGACAGACGACTTTCCTATCAATCTCCTGGATAGTTTTGTTTCTCAAATCAACATAGTGCGTTATCAAGCAGTAGCACAGGTGATGTAGTTTTGTTGCTCGATTTTCTTACACTGCGAAAGAAAGGTGTCTCAGTTGTGGCAACAAATGCCAGCTGTGTTGCACACACCCTGGGGGCAGAATTCGTAGCCCAAAACACACTTTTAGAATTATCAGATGTAAAATATCATGTTCACGTTACTCTTTCCTCGAGTTTATGTCTTTTGGTGGGGCACAGCCTTTATTTCTTCTTACGAAGTTGACAATAAAAGCAACAAAATACGTCACCAGTAACAGTACTGCATAGGAATGCTCGATGAATGACCTGATGACGTTCAATAATAGTCACTCCATTGATTTTTGTTGTTTCGAATTAGAGCATGCAGTACTCCTACATCAGACTTCTGAACTTTGCCTGTTGAATGCAAACGTCGCATGATGGTTAAATAGTAATCTATCACATATATCAGTAGTCGAGACTTCCTTAATGTGGAAAATCAATCATGCCAGAACGATCTTTGTTGAAACACGAATATCTTTTTCTGGCGTATTTTTACCAAAAGCACTCGCTCCAAACACAGTTCAAATCTTTCTAGCTGCCTCCTCTGCATTCACCCCTCTGTTATACCAAAAGTAAACGTTGTGTTTCAGGTGTTACACCTTTTTCCACTTGCGACTCAATTTTACAATGCTTAACTGTAGTTAATGATTTTCAAGTATGCAAAATCCAGTGCTTAACTGCAAGATGATAACTAGAACTTCAAATTCGAAAATGACAGTTGATACATACACTGACAACGTGGCGCCGCGTTCACATGGGCGGCGCCGGATTTCAGGCGGCGGGTGGCGTCTGGCCGGTGGCCGGTAGCCGCTGCAGCGCGAGGAAACGCTCGAGCGTAAGCTGTTATGATCGCGGCGCAGCCACGAGCTGTCCTGCGGAATTGTTTCTGGAATACTTGTCGTTGCTGGTGGGTAGAATGTTAAGCGAATTATCTTCGATGCTCAATCAGAATCATAACTTTAGACCGAAATGTGGTAAAAAAAAAATAGTTGGACACGAACAGGCGACCATAAGCTTAGAATGCATGACGATTACCATTTTTTCTTTTTTTTTCTTATTGTTCATTATCGATCGTTGTGTTTGGTCGTTGCGGACGTCGCAGGACATCCTGTTCAAGTTCGGTGGTTGATCCTTCCACTCAGTTTTTTTATTACAGAGGCCAGCCGGCTCTCTGACCGAACACACTGAACTACCGTGCCGGCTAGCACTAGACCACGGGCTCACACAATCCGAGAACATCTCGGAAGTAGACAACACTTCCTCCTAACGTTTCCGCATCTTACAGTGTTGCCAGATTGTGCCGATGGCCGGTCAGTTTTATTGGCTACGTTAAGTGAATAGACTCGGACTTAGTCTCTGTGGCAGGCGGCCGGTGGTCAGTTTTTATGTCTAAAACTGTACGCCAACGTGTTTCATTCACGTATCTGTGTGGCGCTAAAGTGTGGTTATGGATAATACGTATGCTCAGATTGCGAATGTAACATCATAAGTAAAGAGAGGGAAATGAATTAGGCGTCCTTCGTCTTCCGTACATCAAATATATTTTAGTTATTCTATCTTAAATGAACTGCGCAGAAAATCATTCACCAGAAGTAAATAACTTGTTAGCAACATCAGATGATATTAACAGCTTTCCTGCACGGGTTAGCCGTGCTTTCAACGGCGTCATATCGCGGATCGCACGGTGCTTGCGCCGGCGGTGTTTTTATGTCTAAGGCTGTACACTTGAGATATTTCGTTTCCCATGAAATGGTGGCAGACGATGCTGTGGTGTCCTCGAAGCGCGACCTTCGTCAGTGCAAGATATCTCAGCACAGCTGAGCGTACGTTTTCTTCCTGCTGCTAGTCTAATGGACAATGGCAATACTGTAGAATACTTTTTGACAACTATGTGATCATCGATTTATGTTTGTGGGTGGTTTATAATTATGTTAGTAAAATCACTCGATATTTTTATGTCCTTTAAATTACATTTGCTTCATGATTCGTATTGAAGACGTAGGAAACGTATGTTATTTGGTCCAGGAAGCACGTTCCAACATAAATTGATGCATACACTGACATTTGTGTTGCGAATTAGTCGTCTTATCCATCACATGGATAACGAGGATGCTCCGTTTTGCTACAGTTGTTTCATAGCTAACAAGGGAACCTCCCCATCGCACCCTCCTCAGATTTAGTTATAAATTGGCGCAGTGGATAGGCCTTGAAAAACTGAACACAGATCAATCGAGAAAACAGGAAGAAGTTGTGTGGAACTATGAAAAAAAAAGCAAAATATGCAAACTGAGTAGTTCATGCGCAGGGATAGTGTGAGGTCGGGAGCGCCGTGGTCGCGTGGTTAGCGTGAGCAGCTACGGAATGAAAGGTCGTTGGTTCAAGTCTTCCCTCGAGTGAGTCGTTTCATTTTTTGATTTCAGACAATCGTCACCACTCATACTGTTTATCAACAAATGTAGGAAATAATCATACAAATGTTCGACAATCGTTCGATCCCTTAAGGAACTTTCCAATGCCTTACAGTTCGGAAAATATTCATTGAAAGTGTTATTGAAGTTGCGAGCTCTATTTGCTGGATTCATATTGCCCACGGAATGCATCTCACGTATTTAATTCACTCCCTTCTAAAGTAGCGAACAGTCAACTGCCAGCCATGGAGCCTAGTTAGCAGGAATACTCTCTCTTCCGTGCGCTGTAGTCGACTGACGTCATGTGTTTCGATGTTTGTTTCGGTGTAGCGTCATCATACTACGGCGCAGTTACCTCGCATCGGACGGACGGACGGACAGATAATAATTGTCTGAAAAGAAACAATTCAAATTTTCACTCGAGGGAAGACTTGAACGAAGGACCTCTCGTTGCGCAGCTGCTCACGCTAACCACGGGATCAGGCGCTCCTGAGCTCCCTCTGTCCTTGTTGTTGCGTATCTTGCGCATGGACTACTGAGTTTGTATATTTTGCTTATTTTTTTCATAGTTCCACACAACTTGTTCCAGTTTTCTCGATTGATCTGTGTTCAGTTTTTCAAGGCCTATCCACTGTGCCAACTTATAACTAAATCTGAGGGGGGTGCGATGGGGATGTTCCCTTGTTAGTGGTATTGTGTGTTGGAGGCGTTGCCAGTTTACATACTGTGCATGTAACACACAATAAATGTGTTGGATGCCTCCTGTGATCAGTTTACTTGAAAAACGTTTGTTGCCATCGTAATTTATGTAACTGGCTCTCCGACTTCCAATTTGACAATTTGTGGAAAAATTGTTTACCTTGCTAGTCCTAGTTTCAAATATTGTCTGACAGAAGACGTAGGCATGAAGGAGTCAGTAAAAGCAATTATTCGCTATTATAGCAAACTTTTGAATCCACTGGACACTTGAATTCTCTATATTGATTCTGAGAGTTTTGTTATTTCTCTTGTTATTTACTGTCTCAATGTCATCGGTGAGAATAAAATTAAAGGCAGTTGGATTAGGTTCCTGATCTATAAACTATGATTTAATAGCCGGCCGCGGTGGTCTAGCGGTTCTAGGCGCGCAGTCCGGAACCGCGCGACTGCTACGGTCGCAGGTTCGAATCCTGCCTCGGGCATGGATGTGTGTGGTGTCCTTAGGTTAGTTAGGTTTAAGTAGTTCTAAGTTCTAGGGGACTGATGACCACATATGTTAAGTCCCATAGTGCTCAGAACCATTTGAACCATTTAATATTCTGCGCTGCTAAATAATTTTGAAGGTTATATTCTTTACGTAAAACAGAGTATCGGTTTCAGTCCTAGGATTGACGATAAACTTCAGAAAAACAATTACAGAATAGTGGCATACCGATTATTGAAACTTCCTGGCAGATTAAAACTTTGTGCCCGACCGAGACTCGAACTCGGGACCTTTGCCTTTCGCGGGCAAGTGCTCTACCAACTGAGCTACCGAAGCACGACTCACGACCGGTACTCACAGCTTTACTTCTGCCAGTACCTCGTCTCCTACCTTCCAAACTTTACAGAAGCTCTCCTGCGAACCTTGCAGAACTAGCACTCCTGAAAGAAAGGATACTGCGGAGACATGGCTTAGCCACAGCCCGCGAAAGGCAAAGGTCCCGAGTTCGAGTCTCGGTCGGGCACACAGTTTTAATCTGCCAGGAAGTTTCATATCAGCGCACACTCCGCTGCAGAGTGAAAATCTCATTCTGGATATCGATTATTGCTCCTCACCATCAACAATAGTTGTTACCCATAGTTTCGTATTTGCTATTTTACCGTCGTTACCCTTTAGAAACCAACCTGATCTTTCCACAATGCCATTTTTGACTTGCTTCTTAATATGTCCTGTAACCACAGATTTGTTGAAAATATTAGCTGTTAAATACGCTATTCCACAAATTAAAAACTTCCAGTTATTCTTCATATCTTGAAACTTACTACCGTTGACTTTCACTGAAGAAAAGATGCACGATAATAAAATGAAATCAAAGATTAGAATGTCAAAGCATAGTGTGAATGGTTAAAATGAAATGAACTAAAAATCATATTCTTGTCTAAAACACGTTACTCTTCCAGAGAACTTCGGCATCTCTCAAAATTTTTTACACCTCTGATGTTTAGCCACATGTGGACAAATAGTGGGTCTCATGATGCAGCACTGTTTAGCCGTCACAAAAGAAAGCCTCAAAAATCAGTAAATAAAACTATTCTTCTACTGTTGCTCCGAATCGCATATACCAACCGCCCTCTGCAGCGACAACGACTCAAAGTCTACTGGGTATTTGATTTTTCTCTGCTTTCTCGGGCCTCATTACCTCTCCTTCTAGCCCAACCTTTGTTCTCCAATTACGCCTTCATCGGCGAGCTTCTCCTCAATATTTTTCATTTGTGCTGAATTGTTTTGTACCCTTCTTGCATATACACGTGTGTCATGTATTTTTTACAGACTGCATGAATATATAAGGTGTGTATTTCTTCTCTTGTCAAATTAAATATTACATATCTTGCTGTGAATTAATTTGTTTGTCCACATTCCACTTACTGCGTTTCCTTGAAATTATATAAAATATACGTCTGTAAATAAAGAAAAAACTTGAAACAGCTGTTGCAGCTGATTGGTGGAGGGCTGAAAAAAAAAAACCACCTCCGCTGATGCTGCTTAGTATCGCGTAAAGCCTCCTTCGGCTTCCACGACAGCTCGAAGTCTGTTGGGTATTGAGCCCACAACTCGAGCCACATAACTAGGAGATTCAAGTAACTCATTCGAAGCGTCATGAATCACATCAGAAAGCTGTCGGCGAGTCGACGGTGACTGCCCCTTTTCTCGTATTACTCTGACCATTTCTGCCCTAATATTCTCAATGGGATTCATGTCAGCTCCTTTACGTGGCCATTCCATTACAGTGATATTACTATGGTCGTCGAACCCCCTCTTAACCACACGTGCCATATGAATAGGCGAGCGATCTTGTTGGAACATGATCTGATCATCGCCAAATCTTGCTGTCACAGAAGGCTACACCACGTTCTCCAGAATTGATATGTAATTGCGCGCATCGAATCTTCCTTCCACTTCCCACAGGAGCACACGCCCTTCGGCCGATATCCATGCCCAGGCCGTTACCGACTCCCTTCCATTCCTTCGGCAACTGTAATATATTTTCGATTATACCTAGCACCTTCAGGCCGGTAAACAAGTACTTTTCCCGTTGATGCCGTAGAGAAAACTTTTTCGTCCGTGAAACTCACTCGCCTCCAAAACTGGAGAGGTTTGTCGACATTTTCAGCAGCAAAAGCAAGGCGAGCTTCTCTGTGGGAAACAGTCAATGTCTCTTTCACAGCAGCGATTCTTGCTCTCAGTCCACCTTCTCTTAGACGACGAGTGACGGTCTTACTACTAACATTGAGACCCAAAGTCTGCTGAATTTGTCGTGGGGTGACAAATGGGTGGTTCTCACTGAAACGGCGTATCTGCTGATCCTGAGCTGCTGTTGTTTTGCGGCGACGCCCACGAGGCCTCCCATTCAGGTTACCACTCTCTTCCTTTCGTCTGATCCATCTGGCTACCGTCGACTTGTGAAGACCCATAGTTCGTGCTGTATAGCCATTTGAAGATCCCTCTGCATGGAGTGCTATTATAGCGCCCTTGTCTTCCTCAGCCAGATGGGCCATTTAGCGTTGACCGAATGATTCGTCGCGGTTAATATCTGCTGCGGAAACAGCGCTAGTAGGAAACAGACTGCCTCCTCCACGACGGCAGCCACAACGCAGTGGCCAAGTATGTGTAACACGGAAATCGATGGCATAAACGAGAGGTCGCAAGCCCGTACCCGTGTCATTACATAGTGGAGCAACTTAGAATCTGTAATTTTTCTCAGAAGGGACTGGTCCACTCTTGTCATGTCTTATCCTGATAAATATTACATGAAATGAAATGTTTACGTTTTGCATATGCGGCAGGCCTAAAGCAAGAAACATTTCTAAAATATATGAGGCAACCTGAAGAACACTTCGTGAATTTTAGCTGTAGAAGGTTGCCTTATAAGAAGGAAAACGTGTTTATCCTCGCTTGCCGTGTTTCCAAGTGGCGCAGTTTTCTCTGAGGCATACATAATTCTCGCCGGGCGTAAGAAGCGACTCGACTAACGAGGATAACTCGCCAAGTGTCATAGGCTGATTGTCCGGAAACTTTGCTCAGTGAAGGAGAGGACAAAATAAGCGAACATGTGTTTCGACTTATCTGCAGACACTCGACCGTTTCCGAGAAAACGACGGTCAGAGTTATCAACGCGCTCTTGCTATAGTGTAGATACCTTCTGCAGCCGAGAACGCAATTGAGGCGGTGGCTCAGTGGCTACCGTCGTTCCTTTTTAACTTTGATTCCCGTGTTCGAGACCATATTGGGTTTTTTATTACTATTTTTTCCTGCCTCTCTATCAGAATTATCTACGAATGTTTTTTTTTTCTAATTTATGTTGAAATAATGTTGTCATTATTCGCCAATTAACTTTATGTGTAATAAATTAATTAAAAAATAATAAACGAATGAGACAAGCTGATCTAAAATCATCTGGTCTGCCTCATGTATCGTTATATCCAAATGGTTTATAAATGTTAATCTACATTCAGATCCGATGACGGCACCTTTAGTGTGTTGAACCCGGTTACCCAGTAAACAGTATTTAAGCGATCTTGGCTTCTGAATTATTTCTACAACAGAGTGATCGCCCCACTACGCACTATGTGTTCCCTTTTTAACTTATTTCTTTACACAGTAAATTAACTGACGAATAACGACAACAGTGTTTCAACATTAACTGGAATAAACATTCGTAGATAATTCAGAGAGTGAGGGGGGGGGGGGGTGGAAGGAAAAACCGGGTTTCGAACTCGCAGCGCAAAGTTCCGAAGTCGCTATGGCAGCCGCAGAGCCACCGCTTCATTTGAATCCTTACCCGCTAAGAGGTATCTACACTATAGCAACAGCGCATTGAAAATTTTGACCGTCGTTTTCTCAGAAGCGGTAGAGTGTAAGCAGATAAGCTAAGACACGTGTTCGCTTATTTTGTCCCCTCTTTCACTGAGGGAAGTTTCAGCAAGATCGGGGTATGACGCTTTGCGTGTCCCCTTGTAAGTGGCGTGCGTTGGGATTCAGTAGACAGAATGCGTCCACTTTCCTCGACTACTCATTGACATGTTTGGAAACTTTCTTTCTTGTAGTGGCACTTTGCATTATGAGGGCTGATTTTCCTGATAACGATCCACTAATGGACTTTGCTCCTAATTTACGTTACTGTGTAGTAGACCTACTGCAACTTCTTAAACCGGAAATGTTTATTTATTTGGATACTCCGCTTCTTAGTTGCTACATTTTCCTTTGTTTCAAAACGGCAAGTTAAGATGACCACTGCAACTTGGTAACATCAGTAACAATTTAATACTTTGAAACAGTTATATGTGGTGTAGGAGGAGTGTACTCTGTTGAATGAGGAATACATTAAACACGAAAGCTGCGTTCAATAACAATAATTAACTTTCGGTTACATGACAAAACACAAGTCGAAGCACTGTCAGTTCATCTCAGTACCCAGTCAAACTCAAACTGGAACGATCGAAAACATACCTTTGTGGGGAAGGCAAACGAATGACTGCGTTTTATTGGCCGCACACTAAGAATACGCAACAGGCCAACTGAAAACACTGCCTACACTACGTTTGTCCGTCCACTGCTATAATATCCTTGACAGAAGTGATTGACTGCGCTCGCAAAAACGTCCAAGGAACGGTAGCACGATTTGTAATGTCACGAAATAGGGGAGAGAGGGTGCCAGGTTTGATAATCGAGTTGGGGTAACATTCATGAAAACAAAAGCGTTTTTCGTTGCTGCGAGATCTTTTCACGAAATTTCAATCACCAACATCTGTTCTGAATGCCAATCCTCGGGAACTTACACAGGAAGAAACCATAGTAGTAATGTAATTCAAGGCTCGCAAGAAAAGATTTAAGTGGTCCTTTTTCCCGCACACTGTTAATTACTGGGACGGTAGAGAAATAGTCCGAACCTTCTGCCAGGCACGTAAGTCTGGATTGCACAGAAATCTTGTTGATGTAGTCATGTAGATGTAACAACGAAATTATGTTGTAATTGCAACATGTGACTTTCATTTGATTTGAACATCGAAGTTGTTTGCTATTTATTTACTTGTTGTTCATTAGTTTCAGCCATATATGAACACCTAGGTGCGTTAAATTGATATTGAAATAAAGTGTGATGCATGGACCAATAACAATAAATTCTTACCTACTTGTTATGGTACTGCAGTATCTGCCAGCGTCTTCAGAAGTGGATATCACATACGACGTTCCTAGGGTGTTTATAAATGGATATTGCAGACGACTTCGAACAAAGTTTGAATGTAGCTTCGTAAAAGTTCCGTGATCAAACGATCTGAGTTGCTGGCGAATACAGTTTATCATTATACATGAGGTGAATAGGGCTCCGCCGGGTGCTGTGGTCGAGCGGTTCCAGGTGCATCAGTCACGAACCGCACGGCTACTTCAGTCGCAGGTTGGAATCCTACCTCGGGCATAGATGTCTGTGATGTTCTTAGGCTAGCTAGGTTTAAGTAGTTCTATGTCTAGGGGCTGATGACATAAGTAGTTTGGTCGCATAGTTCTTGAAGCCATTTTTTGACCTTTCGCGTAAATTTTCTTTACATAAACGGCCGTATCTTTAGATTGCGTTGACATAGAAGCTCACTTTTTTACACCACCAAGGGACCGGTTACCGCAAGAAGTGCGATACATTTCCGCTTATCATGTCTACCCGTTGTGGAGGTAAACGAGTTTTAAAGGTTGGGTAGACCGATAGACGGTCAAGAAAGTGAGACTAGTAGGGTTCCGTTTTTACCGGTTTAGATGACGAAATCCTAACAACGAAAACAGCTACGACAGCTACTGAAGATGAGGGCCGCATAAATAACACCCCCTACTCTTTATTCGAAATGTTCTAGTTGTAGTCGATACATCAGCATATTACTCGTAGCTACGCTTTCGATCCAAATCATGTTTACAGGAATGCAAATAGAATCCATTTGCCTATACACGTTGTAATTCACATCCCAGTATTAATGCTACCGCGTTTTAGAAGTGCGAACATTCCCATTGCTAGGTAGCTTAAGAAACACTTAGGCTAATGAACGTTTTCTGGCTGTGGCGAGTCTAGTGGAGAATTCGAAACAGTGTAGAATATGTTTGGCAGCTATGTAGCCGTTCATTTCCTGAGGTGGTGCAGAATTATCCTACTAAATTTACCCTCTAATAAGAGTATTTTGTTATTTCGATAAACATCCCGAATGATTGTCACATAAGCGGTGACATAAAGGAAGAAAATTTATGTTTTTGAGCCCAGAAAGCTCTATGCAACAGAATCTGTAGATCATTTTACCATTTTCATTGCGAAATTGCCGGCTTATTCATGTCTGGGGTAATAATAGAGGGCTGTTTGCCTGGGTTGTCTGCTAGCGTAGTGAAAGGAAAGTCTGGTTTGTTTTCGGTTCTAATCTCGATGGAGGCAGGTAGAATATCAGTAAAGCAATTTTAAGAAATTCTCGCGCCCTCAATACTTTTTATCGCTACCTTTATTCTGTACTGGCGCCCTGTGCATGTCAATATGACACTCTTGTAGAATTTCATACATGTTACTGCCTATTTTTTCCGCTTCTGTCAATAATGGAATTGACTTAAGTGTGGCACTGAATGATTTTTAACTGAATTTCGTTATGAATCTTGCACACTTTCATGGTAGGTCAGCAACGGTAATCCAGTATGACTGGTCTGAACGTTTCGCGGCCGAAAGCGGATAATATTTTGCTAATTCGTAACGATCCGGCGTTCTTTGTATTACTAAAACAATTATGTTATCTCGATAAGTTGAAATTCATTTTTATTGGTTCAGTTCATACCAATTAGCGTTTCTTCCTTCATTCTGTCTTATATTTACGTGTTGTATTTAACACACTAATCAGCATTAATATAGTATTACAAATTATTGAAAACAGCCTAAAAAAGGTCAGATAGTTTGTCAATTTCACGCCTGTGCATAGTATGTTGGTAGCACTTCGTCGCCTTGCCGGTTATGCTGTGTAGCAGACTTTAAAGCCGTGCGGATCAGCATAACGAAAAGGCGAGGGGTCTCGCTCGTTTTGTCCACGACTGTACATCATACCTATCAATTTCCATTCATTCGGTTAATTCCTTCGCAGTGTTTAGTTTTTTAGTCTTAGAGTGTATTTGGTTCCTGTGTTTGTTCTAGAGAACTTACTAAACTGCGATGCCTTCAGTGCACAGAGAAACCGAATGCTGATCGCAGTACGAGTTGTATTTGTTTTCCACAATGAATATATACAGGACAATCACAGTTCATAAAATGATGTTGTTTTGATGCTGTTTTTTCACACTCATCTTAAGCTAATACATCGTTAACGTCAAAAATGCTTTAATCTTTGCTAAACTGACTGACCTTGTTCCTGATCCTATTGCAAACATAGCATGTTGTGTCTGAAGTGTGATAAGTTTGGATCTGAATAATGAAGCAAATAAGGCGTCGCCTTAAGGTTACACCAAGTTTTGGCGTTTTCCCTGCACAGGTTCAGTTTGGGTGGATTTCAGTTAAACTTCGCGGCTTTGATGGTTCGTGAACAACTTAGAATTCGTCACAAGCTTTGCGCTGCCTGCATCTCGTTTGTAATTCATTCCACATGGAAACATTTCTGTAGGTTTCTCTTGGATTCACAGCGCCCGATTTGTAGCTAGTGACCAAAATCCGAACTAAATTTTGTCCAGGATAAATCAGTTCCGCATTAACGAAGTACCAAGCCTCACTGCCGTGTGATAACTGCAGCTCACACTGGACTTCTGTGACATAGACGAAGGCCGCTGCAACCGTGGCCGAAACGTTGGTTTTCCCCAGCAGTAGTTTTATACAATATGACGCGGTACCACAGAAAAATTTTACGTCGACTGACTCTTATAACCACCCGTTTCATGGCCACGTGGATGGCACAGCCGAGTGAACATTTGCTCACGGCCACGTGGATGTAACGCACTTACATCTACATCTACATATACATGCTCCGCTAGCCACCAAGCGATGTGTGGCGGAGGGCACAATTCGCGCCAAAGTCATATTCACCCCCCCCCCCCCCTTCTGTTCCACTCGCGGATTGCACGAGGAAAAAACGACTGTCTGAACGCCTCAGTACGAGCTCTAATTTCCCTTATCTATGAATGGTGATCATAGCGCGATATGAAAGTCGGCGGTAATAATATTTGCTCTACATCCTCAGGGAAGATCGGATTTCGGAAGTTAGTGAGCAGCCCCTTCCGTTTAGCGCGTCTTCTATCTGCAAGTGCATCCTACTTCAAACTTACTACGAGATTTGTAACGCTCTCGCGATGGCTAAATGTACCAGTCACGAATCTTGCTGCTCTTCTTTGGACCTTCTGAATCTCTTGAATGAGACCCAACTGGTAAGGGTCCCATACAGACGAACAATACTCTTAAGACTGGACGAACTAACGTTTTGTAAGCTATTTCCTTTGTTGAAGGACTGCATCGTTTCAGGATTCTACCAATAAACCGCAATCTAGAGTTCGCCTTGCCCGTTACTTGTGTAATCTGTTCATTCCATTTGAGATCATTTCGAATAGTCACACCCAGATATTTGACGGATGTTACCGCTTCCGAAGACTGGGCACTTATTTTGTACTCGTACATTAATGGGGATTTTCGCCTTGGGCATTTATTTTGTACTCGTACATTAATGGGGATTTTCGCCTTGTTATACGCAGTAGGTTACATTGAGCAAATCGATGACAGTGAAATTGGCCGATAATTACGTGCTTCCGATTTGCTAGCCTTTTTTACAGATTGCTATGACCTGGGCCTTCTTCCAGTCCCGTGGAACTTCTCGCTGTTTCAGTGATCTCTGATAGATGATGGATAAGAATGGTGCTATATTTGTAGCATAGTCAAGATGTAATCTTATAGGGATACCGTCTGGGCAGATGCCTTCCTAGCGTGTAAGGATCTTAACTGTTTTACAATCCCAGATACACTAAACACTATGCCAGCCATCCTTGCGTTAGTTCGATAATTGAAAGGGGGAATGGTGCTGCAGTCCTCTACCGTAAACGAGTTTTTGAAAGCTAGTTTTAGAATTACGGCCTTGTGTTTATCATCATTCGTTACATTACCCGTACTGTCAGCAAGAGAAGGTATTGAATTATTTGTAGCGTTCATAGATTTTACATACGACCAAAATTTTTTGGGATTATTTTTAAAATCTGCAGATAAAATATCGCTTTCAAATTCATTAAAAGAATCTTTTATTGACCTTTTGACAGCTGCTTTCATTTCGCATAGTTTCTGTTTGTCAGCGGGGCAGTGACTACGTTTAAAACGACTGTGCATTCACTTTCATATAGACTGTGGATCTGCAGCGTGCGTACCCTGTATGTGCTTTGCTTGTTCCCTGAGTTGGGTAAAATGCATTCGAATAATGAATGCAGATAGAAATATTATTCGCCATTCGTAAGATAAGAAATATTTTTCGAAAACATTACTCACCCACACAAATAAAAAACATTCATTTATGATAAAATGTGAATAAAAAGTGTTAGGAATAACAGATAAAATCTGAAATCAAATGACATTATTGTTCCAGATTTTCGTCGTTTGCTAATCGACTGCAGTTTTTGTTGCTTTTAACAGAGTTTTCAGAAAATTTTTCTAAGCATCTCATCAAAAACTTTGATTTTCGAAGATATGCCGTTGTAACACCAAAGAAAATACATCCTTTACACGCAGTGAGGATATTGGTGCGTTGTATGTCCTAAAATCATCTTTATTCCATGATACCGATTACACGAATTTCAACTCACAGTCTTCTTAATCAGACATTGAGAACTCTTCAGTCCCCTTGTAGTTTTTGGCAAATAACTCGTTGTGATTCCACGATAGCTTCACTTTCATAATTACTTTCAAAATAAAATTTTCAATTTTCGTCATACATCGTTCGAAACTGGCGACACGATTTCTTGGATATTTCTTTGGGTATTGTATGCCTATAGTTTCTTGTAAGCTTCTCTTGCTCATGGACAGCAACACAGTTGAACTATTCGTTTTTCAAATCACGAGTAAGACATTGCTGCTATAAATGAAGTTGGTGTAAAAAAAAAAAAAACATCTTCGAAACGTCACTTGACACTTTCGCTACAAAAAAGTTAACAGTGCGCTGCAATTTTACGTACATTTCATGTAGACGTATTCAAACAGAGAGTATATCCCGAAATTTTTGAATCTAAAAGCTCTTTGTAACTGCATAGAATCATGTCGGATCGAACATCTATTCCATATTATAACGGGAAGCTTAGACTAGGTTAATCCCAAAACACTTTCAGATAACTCTGGACGTCCAGCAGCAATCCGCAAACGTTTCAGAAGTTCTTCAGGTTTAAAGTCATTTGCTGATTGTTGTTAGCAACTGAGTTATTGCTTTGTTTACTAATTCTGTAGTACCACAAAAACGAGAAAATTGTGTAATTACATGAACGAGACGCCCACATCCGATAGCAGTTTTGGCGCACTGGAGGAAGGTGCTGCAGGTTACGATTTTCTGTTGACTGCATTCTCATCTTTGGTTACTTACGCAGGGCGCTTCCACGTGCTACTAGGCAGAAAGGGGAGTTCAAACACGTGCAGAGTTAGGTGAATCTGGTCACATCGATAGTGTAAATGCTAATGTCAGCCGTCTCTGAAGTATTTTTGTGTTGCTTTTGTTGTGGTTAAAATCCTGTAAAATTGTGCTCAACCCGAAGGTTTGTTTGAGCACTGCAGTGTGTCCCTGACTTGCTCACACCTCGGAACCATCTTATACAGATAGAGGGGTCATATAATTCAACATGTCTCTGACAGAATTACAATGCAATCGGCGAACCTCAGAGTTTTTATTTCTTCCCCATTGATTTTAATTTCTACTCCGAATTTTTCTTTTGTTTCCTTTACTGCTTGCCCAATATACAGATTGAATAACATCGGGGATAGGCTACAACACTGTCTCACTCCCTTCCAAACCACTGCTTCCCTTTCATGCCCTTCGACTCTTATAACTGCCTTCTGGTTTCTGTACAAATTAGCCTTTCGCTCCCTGTATTTTACCCCTGCCACCTTCAGAATTTGAAAGAGAGTAATCAACATTGTCAAAAGCTTTCTCTAAGTCTACAAACGCTAGAAACGTAGGTTTGCCTTTCCTTAATCTTTCTTCTAAGATAAGCCGTAGGCTCAGTATTGCCTCACGTGTTCCAACATTTCTACGGAATCCAAACTGATCTTCCCCGAGGTCGGCTTCTACCAGTTTTTCCATTCGTCTGTAAAGAATTTGTGTTAGTATTTTGCAGCCGTGGCTTATTAAATTGATGGTTCGGTAATTTTCACGTCTGTCAACACCTGCTTTCTTTGGGATTGGAATTATTACATTCTTCTTGTAGTCTGAGGGTATTTCACCTGTCTCATACATCTTGATCACTAGATGGTAGAGTTTTGTTAGGCCTGGCTCTCCCAAGGCTGTCAGTAATTCTAATGGAATGTTGTCTACTCCCGGGGCCTTGTTTCGACTTACGTCTTTCAGTGCTCTGTCAAACTCTTCACGCAGTATCATATCTCCTATTTCATCTTCATCTACATTCTCTTCAATTTCCATAACATTGTCCTCAAGAACGTCGCCCTTGTATAGACCCTCTATATTCTCCTTCCACCTTTCTGCTTTCCCTTCTTTGCTTAGAACTGGGTTGCCATCTGAGCTCTCGATATTCATGCAAATGGTTCTCTTTTCTCCAAAGATTTCTTTAATTTTCCTGTAGGCAGTATCTATCTTACCCCTAGTGATATATGCCTCTACATCCTTACATTTGTCCTCTAGCAATCACTGCTTAGCCATTTTGCATTTCCTGTCGATCTCGTATTTGAGACGTTTGTATTCCTTTTTGCCTGCTTCATTTACTGCATTTTTGTATTTTCTCCTTTCATCAATTAAATTCAATATCTCTTCTGTTACCCAAGGATTTCTATTAGCCCTCGTCTTTTTACCTACGTGATCCTCTGCTGCCTTCACTATTTCATCTCTCTAAGCTACCCATTCTTCTTCTACTGTATTTCTTTCCTCCATTCTTGTCAATCGTTCCCTAATGCTCTCCATGAAGCTCTCTACAACCTCTGGTTCTTTCAGTTTGTCCAGGTCCCATCTCCTCCAATTCCCATCTTTTTGCAGTTTCTTCAGTTTTAATCTACAGTTCACAACCAATAGCCACATCTGCCCCTGGAAATGTCTTACAATTTAAAACCTGGTTCCTGAATCTCTGTCTTACCATTACATAATCTATCTGAAACCTTCTAGTATCTCCAGGCTTCTTGCATGTATACAACCTTCTTTCATGATTCTTGAACCACCTCTAATAAGGAGAAAAATGTCTAGTTCTGTTGCACGTTGTGTCAGATGCTTAAAGTAGTAAATGAGTTTTGCTATTTGGGGAGCAAAATAACTGATGATGGTCGAAGTAGAGAGGATATAAAATGCAGACTGGCAACGGCAAGGAAAGCGTTTGTGAAGAAGAGAAATTTGTTAACATCCAGTATAGATTTAAATGTCAGGAAGTCGTTTCTGAAAGTATTTGTATGGAGTGTAAACCATGTATGGAAGTGAAACGTGGACGATTAATAGTTTAGACAAGAAGAGAATAGAAGCTTTCGAAATGTGGTGCTACAGAAGAATCCTGAAGATTAGATGGGTAGATCACATAACTAATTAGGAGGTACTGAATAGAATTGGGGAGAAGAGAAATTTGTGGCACAATTTGACCAGAAGAAGGGATCGGTTGGTAGGACATATTCTGAGGCATCAAGGGATCACCAGTTTAGTATTGGAGGGCAGCGTGGAGGGTAAAAATCGTAGAGTGAGACCAAGAGATGAATATACTAAACAGATTAAGAAGGATGTAGGTTGCAGCAGGTACTGAGAGATGAAGAAGCTTGCACAGGATAGAGTAGGATGGAGAGCTGCATCAAACCAGTCTCAGGACTGAAGACCACAACAACAACAGAGATGAAAGAACAAATAAGTAACAGAAAAATCGTAGGACCAGAGGGTGGTCGAAACCAAAGCCTTTGGCATTATAGTTTGGATCTTCAACCATTTCTTTTTATCCTTTTTTTTCCAACGCGAGCGTTCGCCTCAAACTACAACAGAGAAAAAGAAATACGAGCTAAATCCGATAGCTTAACCACTTGGGAGCGTATAGCCATGTATTTCGTTACATACAGTAAAAAAGCAACTTTTGTTCTTTAAACATAAATGTAGCCCGGACGTCAAACGCTATGTTGTTTTCCAGCATATTGCTGGTAGTGAAGAAAAACGTAAAAATAAGAACCATGGATGGAGAACAAAACAAGCATCGTGCACTTCCAGCAAGCAACACTGATACCGGGACCGGCGACCACCCTCCCTCCCCCCCGCCACCCACCCCCCTCTTATCCCGATACAGCAAAGAACCTGTACTGAGCCACACCACAAGTTTTAACGTTATGAAAAACTCGGTTTCCGTGTGTGGGATCGAAAAAGAAACGCCGTTCGTCTTTACTCCTTGGTCATCTTGCACCCTGTACACTCCATCTGTCCGGCGGGTCGGAAAATATCAGTCGCAGGCAATTAGCAAACTGTTGTCCGTACGGTTGACGTTGCTGTACCTGCGCGTGTTCTTCCCCTTGGGAAGTCACTGAGTTTGTCTTAGATACCGGGAGGTAAGTCTCTTGAGGAAAGTAAAAAGTGCCCGGCGATATCGCGTGGGGCGCGACACGTAACAGGAAAGCCAATATCTGCGAGGACTGTGCCAGGTGCCACACCTCGGTCACCCCACCACAGACTAAGCGATGTTCGTCTGTGTCGACCGTCATGCAGTTGAGACATAACGGAAAATCCATCAAACGAATTGCATGGGGCCGTTGTTCGTGGAGTATTTTCAAAAATGGTTCAAATGGCTCTGAGCACTATGGGACTTAACTGCTGTGGTCATCAGTCCCCTAGAACTTAGAACTACTTAAACCTAACTAACCTAAGGACATCACACACATCCATGCCCGAGGCAGGATTCGAACCTGCGACCGTAGCGGTCACGCGGTTCCAGACTGTAGCGCCTAGAAACGCACGGCCACTTCGGCCGGCTGCGTATTTTCGATTAACCTCCACGATCCACTATGACCGAATAGTTGTCGGGAGGTAATTATTTCGTAATATACACCACATTTGCCTCCAGTTCTTATCTGGGTATTTCTTTCCCATGACATTCCTCAGACTGGATCGCTGCAGGATAAGGTAAACATCGCACGACATCCGTGATCGAGTTGTTGGGAGGTCTGCCCTGAAATAGCTGAGCTGCAAATAGAACGTCTTGTAGTGAGACATCATCGGGGATATATGACCCACAGTTGATGGCACCATTGTTGTTGGCGCTAGTATTTCGGCCGTCCGTCCAGTAAGACTGTGAAACTGCTCGGGCCACAGGCGGAACATCATCTAGATCCATAATACCAACGCCTTGTACACTTTCAACACTCACATAGGCGCCATACGTCGCTTGCAGTCTCGTCGCCGTCGTGCGCGTTAAGGGTAGATCATGAGCTGCATGTGTGAATCTGTGTGCCAAGTACACGTTTACATTGGCGACCTTGTGCATCATGTCTAACGCTCGTAAACTTTGCAAGTGTACCAAAGTCCATGTCATCTTCAAAGTGTGCCAGTAATTGTCAGCCGTCTACATCTACACCTACATCTACATTTATACTCCGCAAGGAGGGCACTTTACGTGCCATTGTCATTACCTCCCTTTCCTGTTCCAGTCGCGTATGGTTCGCGGAAAGAACGACTGCCGGAAAGCCTCCGTGCGCGCTCGAATCTCTCTAATTTTACATTCGTGATCTCCTCGGGAGGTATAAGTAGGGGGAAGCAATATATTCGATACCTCATCCAGAAACGCACCCTCTCGAAACCTGGACAGCAAGCTACACCGCGATGCAGAGCACCTCTCTTGCAGAGTTTGCCACTTGAGTTGGCTAAACATCTCCGTAACGCTATCACGCTTACCAAATAACCCTATGACGAAACGCGCCGCTCTTCTTTGGATCTTCTCTATCTCCTCTGTCAACCCCACCTGGTACGGAACCCACACTGACGAGCAATGCTCAAGTATAGGTGGAACGAGTGTTTTATAAGCCACCTCCTTTGTTGATGGACTACATTTTCTAAGGACTCTCCCAATGAATCTCAACCTGGCACCCGCCTTACCAACAATTAATTTTATATGATCATTCCACTTCAAATCGGTCTGTACGCATACTCCCAGATATTTTAGAGAAGTAACTGCTATCAGTGTTTGTTCCGGTATCATATAATCATACAGTAAAGGATCCTTCTTTCTATGTATTCGCAATACATTACATTTGTCTATGTTAAGGGTCAGTTGCCACTCCCTGCACCAAGTGCCTATCCGCTGCAAATCCTGCAGATCTTCATGCATTTCGCTGCAATTTTCTAACGCTGCAACTTCTCTGTGTACTACAGCATCATCCGCGAAAAGCCGCATGGAACTTCCGACACTATCTGCTAGGTCATTTATATATATTGTGAAAAGTAATGGTTCCATAACACTCCCCTGTGGCACTCCAGAGGTTACTTTAACGTCTGTAGATGTCTCTCCATTGAGAACAACATGCTGTGTTCTATTTGCTAAAAACTCTTCTATCCAGCCACAAAGCTGGTCTGATATTCCGTAGGCTCTTACTTTGTTTATCCGATCCATCGTTTATCGTTTGCTGTATATCTGCACGGAACATGATACCTAGGCGATTAATGGTTGGAACCGCCTGAAGGTTGAGGACGCTTCCCGCCGACACCCTGTATCACTTTATCCAAGCCAGCACGATGCCTACTTTATCCTCCGTTCTGACTAATAACATTAAATCGTCAGCATAAGCGCGGCATTGAAAGGTCAAGTGTTGCATCGTCACTCCCACCAGCCGCCTGCAGAGATTATACAGGCAGGGCTCCAAAGCCATCTTGTATAATGATACCAACAGTGTGCAACCCTGTCGTACCGACTGTGATACAACCCCAGTAGTCTGCACCCCTCCCACTCACCACCACCTTCGAACGCATGTTGTATAAAGGATCGCATGATTATCGTAACAAACGTATGTGGGATTCCCAATCTTTCCATTACTGCGTCGAAGAACGTGTGATGCGTTATTAAAGTCGAGCGAGATCAAGGCTCCCCCTAGTTGGCAGGACCCATCCAAGATGAGTAACGTAGAAG